>NW_026136720.1:26153535-27353535 GCF_905237075.1 Dicentrarchus labrax
GAACATTGCTTACTGCATGCTCTGCGTTTTCCTTGTACATTAGAGATTAAGGGATACATTTGGGGTTTAAGGAACCCTTACTCTACAGTGGAGTTACGTGCATAAATTAAGATATGGTTCAAATAGGACTATGGCATTTTCTAGGTTTTTGAGGAAGGGTGGTTGTCCAGTGCCCTGTAAGGGCTGCCTAAAGGGAGGAAATTGTTGGTAGGGCTACTCCTGTATACTTAGCGGATATAGATAGAATAACATAGCGACGTGTATTAACCTTGAGTCATTTTCAAATACTGTATTGAACCAGTTTGATTAAGGAGCTATTTTTCTCTGGTGGTGGTAACGCTAAAGGATCTTGAGAGAAATCTACTGATAGAGAGTCAATTAACTCAACTCATATAATCAAGTTAAACTAATTAACTGATAGATCATGAGAATCTAAAAGTGAACTCAAATAAAATCAGTAAAGGCTCAGGCCACAATTTGGGACACAGAATCAACGCCAGTTGGTTTCAACTCAAAATTACGTTATAAAGGCTAGTCTCAATTTACTTAACCAACCCATTTGGACACTTCCTTACAAGTGTTAAGAAAATTAAAGAATAAGATTGAGGTTACAGAACAGGCTACTCTTGGGCTACCACCACAATAGAAAGACCAGGTATACACAGTAGTTGAGTATGGATATACACAATATTGAAGTGTACCTGTGACCTCCAGGTGGTGAATCACTCTGGCATAGCCTATTGAGTCTGGATTCCATTGTGCTTCATCACATACAACAAACATAATTCGTATCTCATTCTATTTCTATTATTTTGAGTGAGGTTTTTTCACATCCATAGTTACATTTATTTCAAGTTTTAATAAAGGCCCTGGCTGTGATCACCTTAGCTCACAATTGTTGTACAAGTAGTGACGATTTAAAGTTTATTTTTGTGTATTTTCCCCAAGAAAAACAAGCCAATTATACCCAAAAAAATATTTAAGCATCAATTTCTCTTTTTTGCCCAAATGAAGAACATTTTCTCATTATTGACATCAGTTAGATACTAGCCCATATTGTCATGAAGGATGTCCTCTAATCTGCAGACAAACAAGACGGCGTGAATTAATAAAAACGCAAACCTGTTACCTCAACTGGAAGCACAAGCAGCTCCAAATAAAACCATCGACACATAACTACAGAACGTTCCATGGTAGCAGCAGCACTTACATAGAGGTGATGTTCTGGAAAAGGTCCTCGATGCTCCCGGTACTATTCCCGGTGCTCCCGGTGCCCTGGAAGGACAGCAGCGGGAAGAATTTGCTGTTGTCGGACTTATTGCAGTAGATCTCCGTGGGCGAACAGGTGCAGGTGGGCGGACAGTCCAGCAAGGAGCTCAGGTAGTTGTGAAAGAAGATGCTGAGCAGAAAGAACAGCTTCCAGCAGCACAATATCCTGGGAGGGCGACGGACGCCGAATGCGCCAAATAACGCACCGAATCCAGCCATGCTGTCACGATTCAAGTCCCCAGATTTTCTTGGCAACTTTGCAGCGCAATAGCGAGGGAAATTAGTCAAATCCTGTCGTTCCAAGTCCGCTCCGCGCTTGCGTGGGTGTATGAACGCGTAACCGGTGTTCTCCCGTTATTTTTTACCCTGGAGTTCAAATGTTAATATAAAAGAACACATCTCCCTTTACGTGTGTGCGTATCCATATGTGAGTGTGTGCTTGTGTGTGTTTGTATGTATGAGTGTGTCTTGAGATTTCAATGATGCCAGTCACGGCTCTACTGCTCATTAAAAAAAAGAAGAAAAAAAAGAAAAAAAAAAGAAAACCCCAGGAAGGAAAAAATTCCGAAAATATTCCACCAGGTATATGACATGAATAGGTCTGAGCGCATGCAGCCCGGTTCTCTCTCTCTTCTCCTCCTCTCTCTGCATCGTTTTATGTCATCCCTCCACTCTCTCTCTCTCTCTCTCTCTCTCTCTCTCTCTCTCTCTCTGGCGCTGTTGCTGGTACCAGGCGGCTAAAATGGTGGGGAGACATAAGAAAGATACGGGGGAGGCAGAGAGAGAGAAACACTCCATCCTCCGAGCTCCAAGTCCCACCTACTGGCACAGTGGAGACTCACACAGCCGCTGCTGCTGCTGCTGCTTTGTCAATTTAAAAGGGGAAAAAAACGCTCTGGATGGTTATATCCAAATACACACACACATAGCTGTGTCTGCTACCATCCCATATCAAGTGAAGCACCTTATAACAGTATTTCTGTTTGTTCAATGACCAACCTGGACACAAGTGGGCAACCGCCACACAAATGCAGGAACCCCACAAGGTCAAGGTTTAGGGTGTTGGTTGTCACATCTTATAGTTTCATTTGAATACCTCAAAAACCATGTCCTCAAAGGTCCAGTGTGTAACATTTAGGTATTATTATTGTAAAAAAAAAAAAATTGAATAATTGGAAATGATATTCATAGGTATGTTTTCATTAGTGTATAATCACCTGAAAATAATAAAATAATAAATGGTTGGGTTTGTGTTACCTTAGAAGGAGTTTTTATCTCCAAGGGTTGCCTTCCATCCCTCATTTTTCTACAGTAGCTCAGAATGGACAACCAAACACTAGGGCCTTTTGCGATTTTGCAAGTTTTGTGCCCATCATAGTCTCTCACACTTTACAGCCACTTCTTACTAAGATAAGACAAGATAAGATAACATTTCCCAGCAGCTCCACATACAACACAATACAATAGATAAGAAAATACACATGAAATAAAAATAGAAAAAAAAAAAGATATAAAAGAACTAGAAAACAAAAGAACAGGAGTTATATGTATGTAACCCACTTCCTGTCGCTTTCAGAAGCCTCTCCACACACCCTAGAACTCTGCATTGATTCTCATAGCTCGGTGGTGGGGTTTCAGTCAATCAGTCAGAGGAGATTTGACACCGTGGATGATGAAAAGTTCATCTTTGAAGTGGAGAAAGACACGTTTGTATGACACAGACCCTTTTGCATAACAGGCCAGACGCTGAACACACTTCACTTCTGAAATGGTGGGATTTGACAGAGCTTTGTTTATAGCAAAGAAAAAAATGCAATTAAAATATATAAAGTTAAGATCCTAGTATCATTTTGCAATCTAACAATTCAACAGATGTTTGCTTTTCAGAATCAGAATCAGAAATACTTTAATAATCCCAGGGGGAAATTACTTTTTTGTCCCATGGCCCACCATTAAGTCTCAGTTTTGACACACACGAGGGAAAAAGTTTGGGAACACCTGGCTTAAAAGTAACTACAGTGTTGCTACATGGCTACTAAGGCATTGCTTGGTGGTGCAAATGAGCCACTGCTTGTTGAGACACAAAAATCTAAAAAATTATCCCCATGGATCAAAATATCACACAGTAGAAATATAGAAATACGATATAAAAACACATCAGTGTATTACACTGATTTGGTGATAAATCTCTATCCTCTTTGTGCTCCACAGTTTCGCAAACAAAGGTTTCTGAGGTCTCATTTTTCATTTTTCCCTTTGCTCATAAGCGCTTGAGTGAACATTACATAAGCTACTGTTGATTTTCTGGCTGTCTTTAAATGTGTCACTTACTTTGCGTTGCATAACATCCCCTGGCCCTAAAGCTCTGTGTGTGGCTCTGGGGGCAATGAAATACAATATGTACAGTTTGATTTATATATATAAAATATATGTATAAAAATCTTTAAAAGGTTTTACAGTACGTATCAGGCTAACAGACATAGAGTCAGTTTTCCAGAGGATATCTGATTGGCCACCCCATTATCCTTCCCTCTTCCACTCGCACTGTCTTTCAGAGGCTGCTGCAGGCTCCATTTTAAAGGTAAAATTAATGATACTGGTATCATATATAATTAGATGACCTAACGCATCCATTGGTACCATGGCATGCTACCATGTCAGGAAGGGTTAGAAAGTACATTTTGGCAATGACCATTTCAAAGGGATTCCTTGACCTCTGACCTCGAGATATCTAAATGAAAATAATAAATAAAATAATCTATTGGTATCCATGAGTCCTCTCTTTGCAGACATGCACTTTATGCTAAACCTTGTAATTTAAGGCAAAAACCATGCAGTTTTATATATTATTTATTGTGATTTTCCCCTAGTATATTTCATTATTTCTGCATACTGGGGTCCCTAAACTTCATGCAACCCCTGCATAAGTCGGTGACCCACTTGTGCCACCCCAGTCAAAAAGTCTTGACACACCCTGTAGGCATCGTGCCAAGGGGCTAAGGGCAGTCATTGTTTCATACTGCTCTTGATTTATCAGTATTCAGTATGTGTACATTAAATACACCATAGCACTAAATCCTATTTGTCCTTTAAGTCTTCCTATTGGATCCTAGAAATCTTAGTCCAAACATTTCAAACAGCGACTTCTCACAGTCATTTGGAACCATTGTTGAGTTTCACTCATGACTTTGACATACACATAACATT
Organism: Dicentrarchus labrax; assembly: GCF_905237075.1. Classification (NCBI taxonomy): domain Eukaryota; kingdom Metazoa; phylum Chordata; class Actinopteri; family Moronidae; genus Dicentrarchus; species Dicentrarchus labrax. The sequence goes on from NW_026136720.1 coordinate 26,158,012, forward strand.
TTTCAGGTCTTATTTACAATTGGAAGGAAACGTGGCCTAAACATCCACGCTAGCTGTCACACAATTTGATCATGACAGCATTTTAGAGCACCAGAAGAGACTGAGAGTCAGCAACACTACTACAGCCTATGCCACTATGAGTTGGTGGTGGGGTTGTTATGCCACTGTGTTGAGTGTGAGACTAAAACTGAGCAGATCACGCTGGAGTTGGAGCTGATAAATGCTGAACAACAGTTATTTATACTAAAATTACAGCCACACTGATGTTTGTGAAAATCTCTTTCTTTGCCATCTTGTGGTCTTTGTGAAGTGGCAAAGAAGACTTCTTTCCTTCTCCTCAATTTGGTTCAACTCATGTTCTAGAATGAGTGTATATACAATTCTGTGGAGGTGCACGTCAGGCTACGACGTTTTTTGTTGTTGTTATGCCATCATAAAATCTTTTGAATTAATTCCTCCTGATGTGGTTGCCTTTTTTGGGGGGGTGGGGGGGTCACCTGCTGCTTATGTCTATGTGTTGTTTGTCTGTACATATGAGCAGCGTGAATTGATTTTTTTTATGCCTGTTTCTTTTTATTTGTGTTTCTCTTAATTATAGTCTCCTCTACCTGCTCTGGTCTGTACAGCACTTTGGTCAACAAGGGTTGTTTTTAAATACATTTTATTAATCAATTTGATTTGATTTGATTTATTATTATTTTGTGCTTTCACTTGGGTATTTTTTAAAGCCTTTAGTTTAACTTGCAGTTGATAAATGTACTGTAATAGTACTTCTACTTGAGTACACATTTTCAGTGTTCTTTACACCACTGCTGCCGAAGTCCATAAGTCCAAGAAAACACAGCAGAAGTTCAAAACACTGAGAAAGACGAATACCTTGGTGAGGGGGATGATAACTAGACACAGGTAGAACACAACTGGTGGAACAAAGAACAGACAAATAAAGTAAAGTTACTGACATGAGAGGAGTAGTGAGTATTACAAAATGAAAATGACAGCAGTTATTTATTTAAATATTTGCCAACTACTTGCTCATGGTGGGTATTGTTGGGTTAAATGATTTAAATAATTTAAAGTACGGTCTAGACCTATTCTATTTTAAAAGTGTCCTGAGATAACTTTTATTATGAATTGGCACTATACGAATAAAATTGTATTGAAAAAGTTAATCAAATTAACTATGTTTGTATTATGTAAAAAGTTGTCACACCAGTAAGAATGATGTCCAAAACTCAAAAACATTACAAAACATTTACTTTTCCTTTAATTAATGTACGTCAGAGCTGCCTGCTCTAGAAATAAAGGAATAATAGGCTATAAGGAAAATTCTGTCCTGTCTTTGTGTGCTACTAATGTCACACCGTATTTGACAGTAGTGCTTTGGTCCTTGTTGTAAAGCACTGCAGTGCTGCTGCACTTATATTTATTCTACTGTGCTTTTGGCTAAAAGGGTTTCGGTCCCACCCATTCAGATGACATCAAACAGATGATAATGTCATGACTTCTTAATGTACCTATGACCATAATGCATTATGGATGAACCATTGATTCCTAATGGCTAGTTAATGTACTGCATGTGACCAGGCTGTGGTTTCATGACAGATGGAAAGACATAAACCTCTTTCTCTCTCTCTCTCTCTCTCTCTCTCTCTTTCTCTCTCTCTCTCTCTCTCTTTCTGTCTCTCTTTGTCTCTTTCCCTTCTTACACACACACACACACACACACACACACATAACAATATTTTGTTTTCATACATATCTAAAAGGTTAATATCCTGACAAATTGTTGTTTGCTTCAGTTTCATTGAAATTTCAGTGTGTTTTATTCAATTCAATTTAAATTCAATTCAATTTTATTTGTATAGCGCCAATTTATAACAGAAGTTATCTCAGGACACTTTTCAAATAGAGCAGGTCTAGACCGAACTCTTTATAATTACAGAGACCCAACAGTACCACCATGAGCAAGCACTTGGCGACAAGGGCAAGGAAAAACTGCCTGTTAAAAGGCAGAAACCTAGGACAGATCCTTCGGCTCTAGGTGGGTGGTCGTCTGTCTCGACCAGTTTGGGTGAGAGACAGAGAGAGAGAGAGAGAGAGAGAGACAGACAGACAGACAGACAGACAGACAGACAGACAGACAGGTGCACAGCAACAACAGTAGCAACAACTACACTAATAGTAGTGACTAATGATAATGAACATGACAACAGCAACGATTGGGGACAATGAGCAGTGACAACAGCAACAACAGTAACCGTAGCTATAATAATACTTATAATAATAATAACACCAATATCAGTGATATTGGCAATGGCAGTCAAGCAGGTCCATGGCAGGAGGCTCCACCAGGATCCATGAGAACCTCCGAGACGAAAAAGCACAAGAACTCCGGGGAAGAAGTGAAGTTAGTAACATGCATTAGTGGGACATGAATGAGTGCAGAAAGAGAGAGAGAGGACGAGAGGAGCTCAGTGCACCATGGGAAATCCCCCGGTAGTCTAGGCCTATAGCAGCATAACTAAGGGATGGTTCAGGACTCACCTGATCCAGCCCTAACTATAAGCTTTATCAAAGAGGAATGTCTTAAGCCTACTCTTGAATAATAATCTTGAATCTCGCAGGTTCTTATCGATCCTAGTGGAGCCTACTGCCATGGTCCTGCTTGACTGCCACTGCCAGTACTGTTGTTGCTGTGCACCTGTCTGTCTGTCTGTCTCTCTCTGTCTCTCTCTCTCTCTCTCTCTCACTCTCTCTCTCTCTCAACCCAACTGGTCGAGACAGACTACCACCCACCTAGAGCCAAAGGATCTGTCCTAGGTTTCTGCCTTTAACAGGCAGTTTTTCCTTGCCCTTGGCGCTATACAAATTAATTTAATTTAAATTGAATTGAATAAAACACACTGAAATTTCAATGAAACTGAAGCAAACAACAATTTGTAAGGATATTAAGCTTTTAGATATGTAAAAACAAAATATTGTTTGTGTGTGTGTGTGTGTGTGTGTGTGTGTAAGAAGGGAATGGCAACATTGATTGGCCTGTTCAAATACTTTGTTCCAGTGAACTATTACTATTGGATGGATTGTTTTTAAATTTGGTAGCAGAAGTCACCATAATTGTAAAATGTTTCATTCTTTTAGTCAGACTATTTTAACTATATACAATTTGTTATACTGTTAGACAAACAACAAGTGATGAGGATTCTGGCGCTTTTTAGTTATCCAAATCATTTGGCATGGCTAGGCAATAAGAGTCGGCTCATTTGGTTGCCAAATGGCTCTTCATTTAGCACAACTTCTGGCTTTTATAATTCACACAAATTTAGCATTATTTTAACCTATGATTGGTATGTGTGCTCATATACTACATAAATTATTCAATGTAATAACTAAATGTTTTAATTTCCAGAATAGCCTAATGATAGATTATGCTTGGTATGAAAACCTGAAATAATGTAAAAATATCAAACACTACATGTATATTCAACGTTTTATTTATACTGAGCTTTCTTTTGTTTATTTGAATGTTTTTGTATGTTGGCAACTGGTGCAAAATTCGAAAGTATAACCATGCTTGGGTCCTAATGCTATTAACAAAGTGAAATGTTTTAATTCATATTTAACAAAGTACTGTACATCACAGGATCATCCAATTATTCTGTCTTGTATTCATTTGTCAAAATACATGAATGAATAAATTGTCCCTCAGACAGGAGCCGGCTCCGATCATTCACTGAAAGCCACTTAAACCACTTAGGTATATCAGTAGTGGATGCTGTTCGATGTACGAGGGCCAAACTGGAAGTTGGCGGCTTGGCTGCAAAATGATGATTCCCAAGTGAATAATATCATAATTGCAATATCTGTCAAAATAATTGTAGTTTGATGTTTTTACTAAATAATGCAGTCCTAAACAAGTCCATGATGCTAACATGTTCAATTGTAGCATGTTGGTAGGTCTTGACACTGACTGTGACTCTCAGTGGTCTTGGATGATGTCAGTCAACATATAGAGAAGTATTGATGAAATATGGTTAAGAATCAAAATTGAGATAGAGTAAGAAAGAGACAGAGAGTCCTAAGTACTGCTAGCTGTCAGTCAACAGAAAGATGTGCTCAAACTAGCTCCATGTGTGATGGGGAAAATATGTTTGATCCCTGGGAACAGTGTAAATAAGACACAAGTAGGTCTATGAATACACACATTTTACTGCAGCCAGTAAACAATGCCTGTCTCTAGATTTAGTTCAAATCAGTAAAATTTTGACTCCAACTTTACTTATATGTGGGTCAGGTGTGGTGGGTCAGGTGTCTGCACACCCATCACTGCCATTACATGAGGAAAGAACCAGTGCACCCTCAGTCTTCTGAATGTGCAATCCAATCTAACTTTTCGTATCATCATTGTAATTTTACTTATTCATGTTCATGTTCTTCATACTCAGCATCACTATAAAACCAGGGCCAGTATGCATTCAAGTAAAGTATTTTGGGTGAATAATGTAGCCAGAAGCTCCTTTTTTTATACTGGTGGCCTTCTGTCACACAACGGGTATGGGTATGAATGGTTGGGAGCTAATCGACTTTACCACAATGGGACCTGCCCTTGGCCAGAGGAACACTGGATGCACTGTGGAGCCGGGAGGGAGGAACATGAGTGCAACTGGACCGAATGAATGGGAATGCGGTTAATGGGGTCGTGACGACCGTGATTGAAGAAACTGCAAAAATAATTGAAGAAGGATATGGAGTAGTGACAGGCTGGATAGGTAGCCTGTTCCATGCGCCATGGCCCTATCTACTGATGATGAATAATCGTGGGGTTCATCATAGCGGGAGCAATCGTGGTGGCCCTGATCAAGGGAGGAGCCAAAGCGGCTCTACACCCATGTGGCTAGAGACATTCCTCTTAGGAGAAAGAAGATAAGAAACCCCTCCTCCGGAAAGGGGAGAAGGGACGGAGTGTATAAGAACGAGGCGCCGGCACGCTCTAGCCAGTTGCAGCTCATAATCTTAAAGGGGAAGCAAGAACGGTAGCATTGAGTTAATTAAGTACAAAGAAAACAAACTAGGAAGAAAAGGGGGAAAAAAACAACCTTGAATCATGGCCAACAACACCACAGAAGAAGCCTCTACAGCACTGTTCAGAGTGAGTACAGTGGAATTCTACATCTTCATGCGAATCTGGCTCCTCTACTGCTGTACTGGCCACTGGTCTACTGATCAACCACTAAGAATTCTGGCCTTACTGTAAAGTTGGGCTAAACTGATCATCCTCAACATTGGGATCGGGGTGCGCGATCTGCCGATGTCCCTGTTTGTTACCTACATGTTGGGACGCTGTACCCTGACTACTGATCATGTAGGAATCTGTCAGGGGGCAACCATTGTATTCTGGATGTTTCTAGACACACTTGCTATCTTTTTCGCACCCCTGAGACTGGCTAACATCATATGTGAAGCCCTGATGACCATGGGCCTATTAGGCTACGTGATCACCCTGACCATGGCGCTGAAAGAAAAAGGAAGAAGGCGTTGGCTGATCAAACTCAGCGCAATTATTCTCTGGGGCCTAGGGTGGGGTGTGATAGCAGTCCTGTACTGGACACAGCAGGTAGACCAGGTGATCGTGGTGATTTGGTTCATGACCTACGCTGCCTGCTTCCCCAAGACTAAAACTGCAACCAGCCCTGGACAAAGTCCAACTATCGTGTTACGATCCCCAGGGTTGGCAACATGGGCTCGGAGACTTACCATGAGAGGATAACTAAAAAGGGCCTGAATGGCATGGCCCTAGCTCGCTTGCTTCTGCTAAAACGCGGCTGAAACTAAGACTTTGTGTTATTTGATCAAGCAGAATGGAGCTGGATGCATCCGCTGCGGCATCACCCTGGAGCAAGCCAGTCATCTTTGGGATGTTACACCAGCATTATGGTGCACTGAGTGTTATACAAGCCACTTTTCCATTCAATCTGCAAGAGCCATTGTAGGTCACAAACAGGTGCCCTACATGCCTATTTAAGCATGTACGGAGGTGGAAACCAACGCAAAGGTAATATGGAACTCACTGAAGGCAGAAGAAGGAGCTGCCATGACCTACATGGAATACCCGGAATGGGTGTGCTGCACCATCTACACCAAGATATGGGAATACCCTGATTGAACGCGAGTGTCCATGGCACATCTGGCGGACGGACGGTTTGTGGCGATAGGCCCACGACTGCCTCGTCTGAAGACAACCAACGGGAGTGCAAGTGCACCGAAAAAGCCACTGACCCAGGAAACTGGTACACAGACCGAGTGGCTAGTATGGTGCTGGGAAGAGAGAATGGGAGAAATTACTGAAATAGAGCCAATGGCACTTAACGATGCCACAGAGATGGATCCCTTGGGGGGCAGCTCCAGGCAGGTACAACGCCATACCATTGCATAATCCCCCCTCAGCACAAGTTGAGAGCCCCCTGCCCAAACTGAAGAACGCATCAGAAGATGAGGTTGAGGCAATGGTGGTTGCCATTGAATCTAAGATGGGCCTTGACAATGAGATGAAAGAGGAAGCAACCTCAAAACCACATTGTCCAGAGAAGGATACTCCATGTATGGATGAGTTCCTGGTAATTGATCACTGGGAGACATCTCCTGGCCCACCTCATCTGTCTCCGGTGACGCCGACACCAACAGACCCAGATGTGTTGACCATTCAGGAAAACTACGAGGAAGATGATTCCCTGTTTGCAGGAAATTAGGGTAGAGGCATCAGGGGCAGCGGGTGATCTCAAGGAGGGGGTGTCAATAAAGTTGAGATCCCTGAACTGCTCATACCACTTTATCACAGAGATTATAATAACCAAATGCTTTTATGTATGATGATTGAAGTTAATTCTATATTATAAGCTGTGTGATGATTGAAGTTGATTCTATATTATAAAATGAAATGTGTAGACTTAGACTTAGACTTCTCTTTATTGATCCTTTTGGGATGACTCCCGCAAGGACATTGGATTTCCAACAGCAGATTTCCAGCAGCTTACAAAACACTTGTGTAGAAAATAGAGGTATAAAAAATACAGTATAAGATAAACAATAAACTGTTAGCTAAATATAGAAAGTAAACAATAAACAGTAAACAATAAACTTTTAGCTAAATATAGAAAGTAAACAATAAACAGTAAACAATAAACTCTTAGCTAAATATAGAAAGTAGACAATAAACAGTTAACAATAAACTCAAAGCTAAATATAGAAAGTAGGGATAAGAATAAAAGTAAAATAAAATTCATGGAAAATACAAACAAATAAGATAAATGTAGAGAACTGTATAGAGGATAAATATAGATAAATAAAGATAAATATATAGGACTGTATATGGCATTATGTTATTATACAGTGGATAAATTACATTGAGCAGAAATTAGCAGTGAAATTAAATCATTGCACTTAAGTGGTGGATCAAGTTATTGCACAAAAAAAGAAGAAGAAGAGTGTCCAGGTATGTATGAGTAGATTATTAATTGCACAGTGAGTGGCTACGACTCCTTCCCTTCTGTCCTCTTTACCCTATTTCCTCCTCCCCCTGAGTGAGGAGTTGTAGAGTATGATGGCATGAGGGACAAAGGAGTTGAGTCTGTTGGTCCTATACTTGGGAAGGAGCAGCCTTTCACTGAACAGGCTCCTCTGGTTGCTGATGACGGTGTGCAGGGGGTGGCTGCCATTGTCAATAATGTCCAGCAGTTTGTCCAGTCTACTCCTTTTTGCCACTGTCACAAGTTTATCCCCCCGAGCACACCACAGTGTAGAAGAGGATGCTGGTAACCACAGACTGGTAAAACATCCACAGCAGTTTGCTGCAGATGTTGAAAGACCGCAATCTCCTCAGGAAGTACAACCTGCTTTATGTTTTCCTGTACAGGTGGCTGGTGTGTGTTGTTCAGTCCAGTTCATTATCCGTTCAGGTGAAGGCGTTAGGGGGGTCCCCAGTTAAACAGTCTCTGACCTGGGGGCGGCAAGAGGGCTTTAAATCGGAGAGCTGGTCCATTACCATCCATACGGGGGTGACTCGGGATCTAACAGTACCACTGCCTCAAAGTCCGAGACTTTCAGGGGCCCTAGACCCTATAACCAGGATTAGATTTGATTAATTTTGCCTTATGCACTAAAGCACAATATAAAGTGAAATGTTAAGTGGTCAATCAAACCTTAATGCACTGTCTCACCTTGCCCAAATTAGGATTCCCTGACTCCAATAACAGGTGATAAACTCGATGAAGGCTTTTAAATTAAAACCTACGGATGACTTATCCAGATATTACTAACAGAGGTGTACATTAAAACAAGTGTATTGTAACACCTCCAGTGAATGTGTGTGCTTGTTTGATGTATGTGCGAATCTGACAGTGTGACAGTGACAGAGAGAAAAGACTGGTCATTAGAGAGACAGAGTGTGATCGATGTCAGTTGTGAACGAGGATGCTGGCTGTCGACAAAATCAGCTCTCTGACGGAATCATGCCGGTTAGGTTACCATGACAACAGGAGACAAAAAGAAAGAAACAGAAAGCGGTAAAATGTGGGGACAGAGATTGACTCAATCCTGCTAAAGTTAAACACACACGCAGCAGAATGAGGGACTGATGAAGATTTTTGTCCTCTCTAACCCGTGGAGGCTTTACTGCATGGATGCTGCTCACTACATCCTCAGTGAAGCTGACAGCTCGTCAAGATGAATGACAAGTGCTGGGGCGGGAACAAGACCCTCTGTGAGGGAGGAGGGCGGAGCTGACAACACATGTTCTGTCAAAGAAAAGTTAAATATAAAAGCTTTAAAGCAGCAGTAAAGAATACAGTGTTCCATTATTTAACAGAAAGACACATTGACAACTGAAGGCTTCGGTAAGACTGATGCATTATGTTCACAATGCTATGGAATACTGTGAAAAGGATGTTGTTTAAGATTCCAAGTATGTAAAGGACTAAGTGGTCATGCTACCATTTAAAACAGTTGATCCCAAAATCAAAAATATTTATTTGATCAAGCAGAATGGAGCTGGATGCATCCGCTGCGGCATCACCCTGGAGCAAGCCAGTCATCTTTGGGATGTTACACCAGCATTATGGTGCACTGAGTGTTATACAAGCCACTTTTCCATTCAATCTGCAAGAGCCATTGTAGGTCACAAACAGGTGCCCTGCTCTTATCTGTATCCATATAGATTGTTTTGATGTGTGTTGCTGTAGGCACTGGGCTCAAAGCACCAAAAAGATACATTTGAAAAAGACACATTTAGAAACAGCAATGTCTCTTTCCAAAAATCATGACCTGTTTACTCAAGATAATCCACAAACTTTGTTGTGAGCAGTTTTATGTATAAACCACCTTGCTTTGTGAAAGATGCTGCACTAAATGAACTCCACTTACTTGCTTACATTGTGATAAACTAGTTGTATAAGAGTCTTGACATACCAGGAGTTTCTTAGAGTTCCAGGAGCCCAGAAACCTTACCTCTGTTTCAATCAGAGTAACCAATGACTTAATGTTATTTCTGGTGCTAAACAAGTACCTGTTCTTGGGATTAGGTTTTTATCGGGGCTCTGGAACTTTTGGTGCTCAATTTGCCTCTTTCACAAGATAAGCAGCACTGCTTCTCTCTAGACTCAATATCAAGACAAGGTTTAGAAATTAGTCTAGGGTGTTCAGGGCGTTACAGCTAAGCTAACTAGCTAACTGCAACTGCATTTCACAGCAGTTACTTTCCTGTCCATCAGGAAACTCTGTAAATCCATGATCCATATGATCCAGTATGTGAATAATCCAGTAAATATTATATAACTATTTTTGCACTTATTTAATTTCATGGCAAAAAAATGTCTAAAAACATTGCAACATGCATTGTAATTTCTTCATACATTTTAAGCCGCAACACCTGCAAAATCCTGGAGGGACCAACAGATTGGTTCATGCTGCTGTAGGACTAAGTCACAGTACAGTAACAGTTCATTCAGCGGTCTGGACAGCACTGGGAATATTTCTTTACTCCTTTGTTCGGAAATTACAACTCTTTACTGAACGCAGGCAGTTCGGTCAAGTCGGTTGCCTGTCACTCCTACATGAGAGGCCATGGTTATTCATCTTAAAGTGTGATCACACCCCAAAGTATCCTGCTTCAGTCCAGCAATTCTAATGCAATACTCAATACTGAATATCATGTCTTGGCTCATACCTGGAGATGAAAAACATACCCAGGCTATATTTGTCTCAGAGCATTAGGTGTGAATTGATGCAGCCTTGAGTTTTCTGATTTACACTGCTGCTGTCTGAAGTCAGCTTGCAAAAACTGATTTGGCATCAGTCTCAGCTGGGGGTTGACTGGGAGGAGGTAAATTAAGCATCACCATCAAATCCTTGAGGATACCTCTGTCACGTTAGGTGACACTGTGGAACAAGGACACAGAAAACAAGGACAGAAAAAAATGAAACATATACAGCAGCACTGCAGAGAAGAGGGAACTCTCCTGATTCAGTGTGTCCTAGGCAATGCATTCTTTACATTCTTTTGTTATACATTCTATAAGGGTGTGGGTGAATTAATAAATGAATGATATAATAATTTGTTTCTTCTTGTTCCTACAGTTGGATCTTCACTGTGCAATTGTGTATGTACAGAGTTTGCAAAGCTACCAATGTTTCAGGAAATTAAAAAGCGAACCACCATCAATTTTTATGAGTTTCCCCACAGCTTTCAATTCAATTCAATTCATTTCAATTTTATTTGTATAGCTCCAATTGTAACATATTATTTCAGGACACTTTTCAAATAGAGCAGGTCTAGACCATACTCCTTATAAAAGAGACCCAACAGTACCACCATGAGCAAGCACTTGGCAACGGCAAACTGGAAGCTGGTTCCACAAGAGCTTGGTAGCTGAAGCTTTCAGCATACCTGAAGCAATGTTGCCAACTCAGGGTACCTAGCTGGAGTAAGATTTTGATGCTATAGGCTTTATCACATGTACGTAGTACGGTGGCCCAGAGGTGTCAGGCCAAATACAAAGGCCAGAACACGAATACAAAAGCCACAACACGAATACAAAAGCCACAGCACGAATAAAAAAGCGACACACAACGGAAGTGAACAGTAACAGATTTTTTTTTTTTTTTTCCGTTTTAATCTTATTAATATATTATAATTTTTAACAAGCCTTGTAGATTTTATTTTTTGGTAATTAAGAGACGATAAATGTTTTGTTGTATAAATGCAATATATGTTCCCTCTGAGAGAAATTGTAAGTACTGTAGCGACCCTGCAGTATTGTTCTGTTATAATGTCAAATGTTCTGTGAGTTAATGACATGTTTGGGATTGAATGAGTAGGTAGGGGGTCGGGGTGCGAGTGTGACGGAATGAGGGCTGCGAGAGTGCATGTGTGTGAGCGAGCCTGAGATAAGCGCAAAGGACACAGTTAGAGAGTTACGGCTAACTTCATGTTTTGGTTGTTTTGGCGTGGTTACGGCCGACAGTAACATGTACTGTTCCAGCAATAAATGTTGGTTTGCTGAATAACACTCGTCATCTTTTCAACACGTCCTACAGTATTTTTGAAAAGTTAAATAAAGTTTAAAAAAAATAAAAATACAAAATCTGTTACCTTTCACTTCCGTTGTATGTCACTTCCGTTGTGGCTTTTGTATTTGTGTTGTGACTTTTGTATTCGTGTTGTGGCTTTTGTATTCGTGTTGTGGCTTTTGTATTCGTGTTCTGGCCTTTGTATTTGGCCTGACACCTCTGGTAATTTAATCTTAAACAATTTAGAGAGGTTAAAGGCAACTATCTTCCAAAAATTCAGCCACTGGGGTACACTTACAAAACTTGAAAATTAGTGCTGTCAGTTAAACGCGCTATTAACAGCGTTAACGCAAACCCATTTTAACGGCGTCAACTTTCTTATCGCGAGATTAACGTTCTTTTTGGCCTAGCACACTTTGTAGTTTTTTTCACATGCTGTTGAAGCAACTAGTAATGTTAGAAAAACTACAACACCACACTGGATCTAGCTAGACCAGAAACAAAACAACAGACACGCCGCACACACTTGTTTAAGAGTAGTAGACATTATGGTTTGAGTGGATGGCAAGCGCGAGACGCCGAAATGGATGCCAATAATATTCTGAATGGAAAGTTTACTTTTAAAAAGTTGCCAAATGGTTCCATTGACAAGACCAAAGTGATCTGTGTGTTTTGTCGTTGTGAACTGAGCTATCATCGCAGCACGTCCAGTCTGAAATACCACTTGATGGCCAAGCACACAGCTGATGCAAATTCTCTGCCCCCTCGTCAAAGCCAGGCGACAATGGATGATTTTTCAATAAAAACAACATTTCCACAAAGCAAGCCGATCCACTTTTCCATGTGCATTAAAATGAGAAAAAATAATGGGACAAAAAGAAATCAAGGGACATTTAGAATAGATAAAAATGTGCGATTAATTGCGAGTTAACTATGACATTAATGCGATTAATCGCGATTAAATATTTTAATCGTTTGACAGCACTATTGTAAATAACTGCCAATCACTTTGGAGGAACAGAAAGTACACGTGGGATCATTAATAACCTTCATCAAATGAAGCTTCTTTGGAGTTAAATATACCCTGTGTATATTATTATATTGTATTTGCTGATGATCAGGATTTCTGGATGCTAAGCCCACACTGATCCACAATTTATCCCAGTCAAATGTAGGTTCCAAATCTGGAACATCTCTCTCTCTCTCCATAACGTGCTTTGCCTAGGCTATAAACACTACAAAGATGGTTCACCAATCAAAGCCCTAAACCACATGAATGAAGTCATATCATATCAATGCACATTTTCCTGCCAGATATATGTTGTAACAATGTGATATGTTTTGATAAACCTAATGTTAACGTTACGTGAGGATGTGAGAGTCTACAGAGATGGCGGCGCTCAAGAGAAGGAAGTCTGAGGTAGCTGCTCACTTAAATGATGCTGCACGTCTCAATTTGGTAAATCCTGGCGATGCCAATGCCCTGAACGACGTGATCATGGATTATTTCACATCCAGAGATCCAAGAGATGATGAAGGATTGGATTATAATGAATTTAATGACAAGAAGAGGAGTCCGATGAAGGTAAGCTAGCTATGCTATTCTTAATGTAAGATACAAGGTGCACTTGCTGTTTTAAATGACCAATGTGTAAGACTAGCCTTGTTATGAAACATTACGAGGATAACGTTACAATTAAAACATCCAGAGAGCGCACCAGTAATAAAACAACGATAAAACAACAACAATTTACTTAATTTTAAAATGCCATCCCCCTCAGGTAACTTATCTCCTCGTGTAATGATAACCGTGATTTAGGTTAGCCTAGTGCTGTTCCTGACAGGCTAGAAAGTTCCATTGGCCAGGTCAAGCTAGATGCTCTTATTAAGCATTATAAAGAGCATGGTGTTACTCCTCGAATGCATGGCAAAAAAAAGCGTCAGCCTCCTAATGCACTGAAGAAAGAGGACAATATGTATGTTGCACATTTCATTATAAACTATGCTGAAACTCATGGCATGCATCTTCCAGGGAGGGTTCCAGGCTTTTGGAGGAGTGATTTGAAACTTCTTCCAACTAACTGTACAAAGGTGAAGGTGTACTCTGATTACTGTGTGGCAGTTGCTGCAGCAAGTCAGCGTGTGGTTTCTGTAGTAACGTCGTATCTGGCGGGAAGTGGTGCCATTTGTTGTCACAATGCGGCCAGCAACTGACCTGTGTTGGACATGTCAAAAATATCAAAAATGCATTAGTGAGGCTGCCAATAAGGCTGATTCAGAGAAGTAAGAGCTGCATCGTCTGGCCACTGAACAGCTAGAGAAAGCTAGAGTAGAGCGTACACACTATCAGCAACTTTGTAAGGATTCAAAAGCAAACTTGCCTGCTGGGTTAGAGTTAGGTCCACACAGTCCTTCTAGTTATGAGGGAATGATACATTACAGCATGGACTTTGCACAACAGATTCACTACCCCAATGATCCCCTCCAACCAGGGCCGATGTATTTCAAAACTCCACCTAAGTGTGGAGTTTTTGGTGTAGCATGTGAGGCCTTGCCAAAGCAGGTTACTTTCTTGTTGGATGAATCCATACAGACTGGTAAAGGTAGCAACTGTGTTATTAGCCTTTTACACTCATATCTTGAGAATTATGGACTGGGTGAAATGCACATGCACCTTCATGCAGATAACTGTGCGGGACAAAACAAGAACTCTTTTGTGATGTGGTACCTATTGTGGCGTGTCTTGACAGGTCGTCATGTGTCAATCAAAATGAGTTTCCTTCTTGCTGGGCACACAAAGTTTTCCTGTGACTGGTGCTTTGGGCTCTTTAAAAGAAATTTTAGGAGGAATAAGGTTGACTGCTTGGATGACATTGCCCAAGTAGTTCAAAACTCAAGTCCATCTAGAGTCAATGTACCATGTCTTTGTGGTAGAGAGGATGGCACTGTTCATGTACCTATGTATGACTGGAGCACATTCTTGGGTACATACTTCAGAAAATTACCCACCATTAAAAGCTTTCATCATTTCTTATTCTGTCAGGGCTCCACATTAATAAGAATGAAAAAAATCCTTAATAGTGAGGAAGTTTCCCAAGACTTAGGGAGAAATGGTGTCGACTTTGATGCACTTGACCCAAGTGCTTTGCCTGATCAACTCCTCCCAAAGGGGCTTGATGCTAAAAGGCAACAGTATGTTTACAATGAGATAAGGAAATTTGTGACAAAAGACAAGCAGGACTTGGTTTGCCCCCTCCCTCAGGCTGTAAACATGAATGAGGATTAATTCAGTGATTCTGGGGACAGTCATTGTATAATAGTCTTGAATACAAGGGTTGTAGCTATAGTTAGTGTTGATACTCAACTTTTCCGTTTGAATTTACAGTAAATCATGATATACTGCATATTTTTATATTTTCTGTATATATATACTGCATATTTGAGAAATTTTCTGCATAGTTATACTGCATATTTTTTATATTTTTCTGGATATTTATACTGCATGATTTGATGATATTCTGAATAATAGCAGAACAATAATTACATTGAATATTGTTACTCAACTTTTCCATTTGAATTTACAATAAGTCATGATATACTGCATATTTTTATATTTTCTGTATATATATACTGCATATTTCTGATATTTTCTGTATTTGTACTGCATATTCTTAATATTTTCTGCATATTTATACTGCATGATTTGATAATATACTGCATAATAACAGAATAATACTGACATTGTCTAATACATATATAATGTGCAGTAACTTAAAAAAAAGAAGACAAACAAATTCAATTCATTGAATGTTGAATGAATAAATACATTCTTGATTTTCATGTAATTCATGAGTGTTGTGTGTTTGCTTGGTGCCAAAGCAACAATTTTGTATCTTTTCCAACATTTACAGTGACTAAAATAAGTCTGTGCCATAATAGAGTAAAGAAAATTTAACATGTGATATTTGATTGTTAAAATGTTCTATTTCAAATGTCTATCTTTAAACCTGTTTTTCTCAAAATTCCGTTTCATAAAACCATCTTAATAAGCTGACTTCAGATAATAACATTTGTTACAGACATGCTATGAAAAAAAGGAAAACAGATTTGAAAAGAGCTTGAAAGCAGCTTTAAGGTGGTATCAGAATCTTAAGTTGGTAAAATTTCACCATGTGATGGGTTTTCCCAGATCG
This sequence comes from Dicentrarchus labrax, assembly GCF_905237075.1. Taxonomy (NCBI): domain Eukaryota; kingdom Metazoa; phylum Chordata; class Actinopteri; family Moronidae; genus Dicentrarchus; species Dicentrarchus labrax. Next base: position 26,173,764 of record NW_026136720.1, read on the forward strand.
CATCACAATTAGTTGCTTATTAGCATGCAAATTAGTAACAAATTGGCTCTTAAATAATCATTATTAAGTGCTTATTAATGCCTTATTCTGCATGGCCTTATTATACAACCAGTAAGCCATTAACTAAGAGTTTTCCCTCAATAACCTCAGAATTATTGCTTATTAGTAGTAAGTTAAGAAGTTGTTGTATATGAATTACGATCTCAATATGCTTTGCTTAGTATGGACTTTATAAGGTGGTAGTACCACCACAAGAATAGTTATTCTCCCTTAATAACACTTAATGAATATGGTCTGTTCTTACATAACAAAACACAAAACTACAAGTGTTAATAGTGTCCAAATAACTCTAAATTAAGTCTTTGTTACTTAGAATATGTTCCCCATACTAAACATGACATCTTGATCATTACTAATTCACTAACAGCTGAACACTTATTAACCAACACATGTTCCCTAATTTAAAGTTGCCTCCTTTTCACACTTAGTTAGTATATTATAGCATATAACTACTGCAATGAACAAGTGATGGGTTACACCTTGAAAAAAAATGGATCTATCTATAGGTTCCCTCTCATTCAGTGGTAGAATAACAAAGACAGCATACTGTATGATCATACAGGTACTCTAAGGTTGAAAATCTGTGTGATCCTTTAACCAAAATCTGCCTGCTTACAAAAAACAGCACAATATAAAATACTGCACAATATTAAGTACAAAAATACAAAATATTGCACAATCTAAAAAATATAAAACCTGCACAGCTCAACATGAACTTGCTCTTTATCAGCTAAACTACACTTGTCAATGCTTAGAACAAATGTACTGAACTGTACAAACATTGCACTTTCACAGCCTAAACTTACTCTATAATTACTGCATCAGGTGATTTATTTCCCCTGTGCACAAATATTTCACTTTTCCAATACAATATAACAGAATTTTAACTGAACAAAGAAGCTCACTTGCATTTTAATACTTTAACAAGGGAAGGAGTTGGAATTTGGCCTTCATGTCCATGATAATAGCCTTTTTCTCAGAGGTAACAGTACATTTAGTGTGTCAAAACCTTTATCTACATTTCAGACAGGTTTCATACTGGATATTTTTTCCTAATGTCATGCAAAAGCATTCCAAGTGTTCCGTTACTGTGATGGTTTCCACGCCAATAAGTCCACTCAATTACATCTAAGTGATCCCTCAACAGTTTTTGTGTGCGGTTCCCCTTTTTGTCTCCAGATAGTTGACTTGCAAATACCCCAAAATCTCTCCAGGTTTTGTGTATGTGCACCTGTAACAGGGTCGACAAAAAAATCTTGATGGTTGACAGGTGATTGTAACCTTCATCCTGAAGACGGCGGTTAGACCTCCACCCATCTGAAAAGATTGAGCTTCCACAACGAACGTGCTTCTTTATAAGAGGCAAGAGATGCCTGGCTGAACAGTGATGCACAATCTTAAGAATGGGTCTCCTCCTGTCATCCTTAATCCCTAGCATTCCGAACACCCAGGAACTCCTGTTGCTTGCCTGTCCTCTGTTGTACTGAAATTCACAAGAGCAAATACTTCAAAATGAGGACAATGACACTCACAATACAATGATTCTGCAATAATGGTGGGAAATGGGAGAGAATAAATCATAAGTCAAAAATTCAAAAGTTGATGATCTACAATGTATCTTATTCCATAATGCAGTAGTTACTTCTCGAGATACAGGAGATACACCTCAAAGCACCTCAGGCACACAGGTTTTAAATGTATGTATATTGTCCCTACTTTCAGTAGCTGAGTTTAGCACAGACTTAACCAACATCAAATACTAGTTTTTAGACACAAAATCATGTATTTGGCATCAAATTAATACTCATAAGTGTTAAGTAACTTACATACCTTTCTTTTATGGCCAAATTTGCTTTCATCTATCATAACAATCTCTGCTCTTTGTCCAACAGTCTGCTTGCCTCTTCTTCTCATTCTTTTCATTCCCAATTTGCAAACCCTGAGTTGCAGAACTCCGAGTAATTCCTTCCTGCAGCATGTCCACTTGTCTCAGTCGAAGGCCTTGGGTGAATCTGTAACAGATCAACCAGATAAATATTTTAATGACACAATTTAGAAGTGGGGGGATAAAGCCAATTTCTTAAGTTGTCATTGGTCTTTTTATAACCATAATTATAACCATAATTTCTCATTTGCAGACGCATTTGCAGACACAGCAGATACTCATAGCCTGAATATAAGAGTTTATCTAACCTGAAACAACAAATGTCAAAAGCAAAGTAGGGTGAAGAACATTCCCTGTATGAGGGGAGGAATGGAATAAAACCCCAAAACAAATGAAATCTGCTTTATCTTTGAAGAGTTCTAAGAAACAACCGAAAAAATGGATGCTGAGTAAATTAGCACAGTTGAAGTGTCTGTTTAGAAAAGTTAAGTTCTTTTGAACTTGTGTGGGTTTTTTTCCCCAATTAAATAAAGTTCTTTTGAGACAATTTCCGGGAACCATCTAAAACCTAAAAATCCACAAGACCTTAGTACTAAATTGGACTCCTCACAACTCAGCACTTATACAATTACACATACTTGATAAATTTGACCAATATTCAGAATTCTTCTGACATACTGTATAAACTCATGTCTCGTAAGCATTGGCTCTTACAGGACCAATCCCAACCAACAGTATAGTGAGAACATTCAAAGAAAACATTATGGTCTGAGTTAGGCTTTTGTTATTATACAATGTAAAACCACGCACCTGTAGATGTAATGCATCCACGTATGCAGTCGAATGTGAGAATTCTCAAATGTGGTGCCACTTCGGATGGACCTCGACACGGTTTTCCCTTTGTGACAGGAATCTCTGCATATCCTGATGATTAAATCCAAAGGTTAATGTAACAAAATAAAAACCCATGATACTGTACGGATTTCACTAAATAAAAATGGAACATAAATGAAGATGAAGAGGGGGACATAGATGTTTATGTATAGGTGTTGAAACAGCTAAGATTGGGATTGAACAAGGTGCACTTGTACTAGTAGTACTTGTGATTCCCTCCCCCCATGCATTCTCAAAGCACAGCAGAACAGTATCATTTCTAGGCCTACTTGACAAGTAATATCTACAACTGTTACACCTAAAATTGGGTTAGACATTTGAGTAAATTTAGCTGTGTCTACTCTACTCTACTTGTCACCGCTTGTGCATCCCTGCCACGCAGCATGAAAAAGGTGATCAATTAATTAATCCCTGTGCATGTACAAGTTTAAAGTCAAGCTGATTGGTGGCATTTATTGTTAAATATGTGAACAATATGACCAGGAATGTGATCTAAAATTGTTAAAAAGACATTTTTCATTTCAGATTTTGTACACATGTAGAACACCCTTATCTCCACCAAATAAACAGTAGCTTACTTAAAAATTAAAATTTGCAGCTGTGTGTGATTTGTATTGTGACTTTCTAGATGTGACTTAGCATATTTTGTGTGTACACCACTCAAAATTGGCGTAAAATATAGGATTTGGCACTAAATTCTAGCAGATACAATTTGATGGCTGCATGCTGCACACTCCCCTATGCTTACACACACATAGAAAATTAATAAATAAGGCACATGTCTAGTTGTTCTACTCACCATGCTGCCTCCTTTTTGCCGTAGGGCCGTTTCTACTTCATAACATGAGAGCAAGAGGGGCATTTCATCCATTTTTGAAGTAGGCCTTCTTTCATTAACCATCTGGTGAACTTGTAGTTTTCCTTGGGGCACTGTCTAAAATGTATTCGACTCAAAAACTCGTAACCCAACAACATATTTGTTAAACCTATATCTGTGGAATATTTTTTTGCATCAAAAAAAGGCGCAAAGTGACCCACTTTGTAGAGTAATGACTGACATAACAATCTACCAATCCGTAGCCGTGCTCCTCCGATGTGTTGCTCTCATCCAATCATTGACTGTTACTATGCTGTCATGTGACATCCTCATCCAATCATCCAAAGGGAGCCACCAGTCACGTCAAAGATCTGGAGAAGGTGGCTAATGGCTATTTGCCGTTTCGTTCAGCGCTTGGAGAGTGAAGAGGGAAATTCGTGTAACAATAATGGTGAGTTAAGCACTAGCCTGTTAATTGAAACTCCCCCTGAGTTTTGTAAGCACATCATAACACCCGTCCCCGGGCCGTTTACGTAGTTAAAGAGTAGTAAACCCTATCCTATTTATCTGCAGTGTAGAGGCTAATTAGCTAATGTAATTTTAAGCCAGCTGAGTGCGTGAGTGTGCACGTGAGCTGGGTGAATAGTAGGAAAGAAACATTACCATTAACATAAAATGTGAATGTAGGTGCATGTAATGCTTTAGTATGAACCACATTTTGTAATGAAAAATAAATTATGCACTATGCAGTCATTACAACAAGAAGAGCTTTTGAATCTTGTGTAGATTATTTAGGTTACCTTTTGACAGTTATAGTAACATGATTTCTTAAATATTTTTTACAGCCTAAGGCCAAAAAGAAATTGTCCCTAAAAGTCCCTAAAGATGACTCGATGACTGAGGTGACCAAAAATGACCTGGATGGTAAAGTTTTCTTTGTCAACTTTCAAGGAACTTTAATACTTAAATAATTAGCTTGTCCAAATGTGTTTAAACACTTCAAGTCCTCCATTCATTTGTTGATTTTGTTGTACCTATGCCATACTGTAGGTCCTGAAGATAAAGGAAGCTCTGGTCCAAGTTGCAGCAGTATTAGCAGCATTGGATCAGGTAATGATTTCTCATTTTCTAGCAGTGTATCTTTGTTGTCTAAAATTTCATTTCTTGCTAGTGATTTTTCTGCCTGAGATTAAAGTTGTTGGCAGATTTTGTCAGTATACATATACAAATCAAGTTAAGGCACACACCATATCTGGTCCACTACTTTTGTTGCATGCATGTCATTCTCTCTCTCTCTCTCTCTCTCTCACTCTCTCTCACTCACTCAATATTGTCAAATCATAATCTTTTTTGTATCCTGATCTAATTTTTGTTTTTAAGGATCAATCTCCAAAGTAGAGTTCCTAGAAGCCAGGATCCAATGGCAAGAAATAATAATAAAGGATCTTGAGCAAGAGCGCAATTTCTTGCGTGAGCAAATCATGGGAAAGACGAAATCATGTAAGTGATTTGGGAGCAACTTGTATCTGCAAAATATAATGTAATTGTAATGAAAGGTGTGATATATCTTCATAACAATCTGAGCTTTGTCTCATCTATCCTCTTTGATCAAACCTCAACCAAAAGTATTTACTTTGGAGGACGACGATGAGGATGACGATGGCAACATGGATGAAGATGACGTCATTCCCCCATTTTCTCCAGACATCTGTGAGTCCTTGGACAGTGATGTTGTCATCCAAAGACGGAAGACATGTTGGACACAGCCATCTGCAACTGTGGCTGTGCCTGGAAAAGCTCATGTGAGAGGTAAGAATGGCATAACTTGAACCACCTGCCCTGTTAGCAACAAGTGGTCATGAAAAGTAATTATTAATAAAAGCGTTGGAAGAGCTGTTAAAAATATGTTATGAAGTAATTATGAGGCAAAAATACAGATCTTCAGTTCTAGATTCTGAATATACTAGGAATTTGATGATAAATAAGAATTAAATGTCTTAAGTCAAAAATGTGGCTTTCATCAAGAATAAAGCTCCATTTTATTTTGCAGCATTCACACAAATTATTATTCAACATCAAATGTATTGCTAGAAAGATTTGTCACTCAGAAGTAAACATAATTCTGAACCGTAAGAGGCAGAGCGGGTCGTTCCTTAATCGGAAGGTTGTGGGTTCGATTCCCGGCTCTTGGTGCCACATGTCAAAGTATCCTTGAGCAAGATACTGAACCCCAAATTGCTCCAGATGCCATGCATCGGTGTGTGAATGTGTATGAATGTTAGTTTCTGTTGATGGACTTTGCCATCACTGAGTGAATGTGTGTGAAAGGGTGAATGTGGCACGTAGTGTAAAAGCGCTTTGAGTGGTCGGAAGACTAGAAAGGCGCTATACAAGTACAGGTCCATTTACCATTTACCAACTAAACTTACAGAGTATCATTTTTGTATTGAATTCTGAACCACATATTGTGCATGGAATCATATCAGGAGATGAGCAGATTGTCCCATTCCTAGAATATGCTTCATACTTTTATCAAAAGAGAAGTGACCAATTTGAGCAATTTCAGCTGACCTTAAGCCGTTGTTTGTGCTCATTTCTCGTGTTCTTTTGTTTTTGTTTTATATATTTTTCAGTGAAAGGGCCAGCTGAGGTTATCAGCAGATATAAAAAAGTCTTGAAAAGCTTAAGCAAAGTCCGCACCATGACTGAAGCCTTCAGAATTAATGGCGTGGCCCGGGGAACCTTCAAGATGACTGCTGCAATTGCAGAGCTCAACACTGTAGATCCTGAAACCTTCAAGACCCTGAAGTATGATCCTTCAACTGAGACCCTGCAGTCCTTTGCTAAGAGATGTGCAACCCACATTACCCCGGAGAAGAAGAGCATTATAGAGGACATGAAGGCCAAATGCCAACTCCTCCCCTTGTTGATGAAATATTAAGACCTGATGCAGTAATTATAGAGCAAGTTTAGGCTGTGAAAGTGCAATGTTTGTACAGTTCAGTACATTTGTTCTAAGCATTGACAAGTGTAGTTTAGCTGATAAAGAGCAAGTTTATGTTGAGCTGTGCAGGTTTTATATTTTTTAGATTGTGCAATATTTTGTATTTCTGTACTTAATATTGTGCAGTATTTTATATTGTGCTGTTTTTTGTAAGCAGGCAGATTTTGGTTAAAGGATCACACAGATTTTCAACAATAGAGTACCTGTATTATCATACAGTATGACCTGCTTATACATTTGATACCATATTGTATGACATGTTTATATACACTGATACCCATTACCTGTAAATTAAACTACACAGCAAGTTCACGCAGTATTTGTTGTCAGCCTTGGCAAAACCTGAACCAGTGGTTTAATAAATGAGGTATTTGTACTTGTGCTGTCTTTGTTATTCTACCACTGAATGAGAGGGAACCTATAGATAGATCCATTTTTTTTCAAGGTGTAACCCATCACTTGTTCATTGCAGCAGTTATGTGCTATAATATACTAACAAAGTGTGAAAAGGAGGCAACTTTAAATTAGGGAACATGTGTGGGTTAATAAGTGTTCGACTATTAGTGAATTATGATCAAGATGTCACTTTAGTATGGGGAACATATTCTAAGTAACAAAGACTTAATTTAGAGTTATTTGGACACTATTAACACTTGTAGTTTTGTCTTTTGTTATGTAAAAACAGACCATATTCATTAAGTGTTATTAAGGGAGAATAACTATTCTTGTGGTGGTACTACCACCTTATAAAGTCCATACTAAGCAAAGCATATTGAGATTACTATTACTATTATTACTCATAAGCAATAATTCTGAGGTTATTGAGGGAAAACTCTTAGTTAATGGCTTACTGGTTGTATAATAAGGCCATGCAGAATAAGGCATTAATAAGCACTTAATAATGATTATTTAAGAGCCAATTTGTTACTAATTTGCATGCTAATAAGCAACTAATTAATGGTGAATAGATGTACCTTAATATAAAGTGTTACCGTTTTTTTTTTTTCCCAATCAGGAAATCGAATAGGACGATCGCCAATCAACAATCTCTCATTGTTAAATATTGTGAGTGTGGGCCCCAGACAGAAGAGCAACCAGCCAATTTCTCCACCCTCCTCCATATCAATAGCAAATATGAAATCATAGGACCAAATCTCAAACGGCAGTGATGGGGTGAGATTTTAGAATGCAGAATGTTAGTAAAAGAGTATGGAGCTATCATCTGCTCCTCCAAAGCTCGCCAAGACACTTGAGCATCAGATTGAAACCAAGTCAGGAGAGGTCTAAGTGTGAAGGCCCACTCATAGAACTTGAAGTTCGGGAGAGACAGGCCACTGGCTTGCCTTTCTTGCTGCATAGTGGTGAGCCTAATGCAAGATCGTTTGCCACGCCACAGAAATGTAGTTACTGCTGACTGTAATTTGCTCCAATATTGAGGGGGTGGGGGAAGGGGGAGCATCGAGCTAACAAAATTGACTCTGGGCAGAATATTCATTTGAATTATGGCTACCCTGCCACGAAGTGAATTTGGCAGGTTAGACCACCTGTCCAGATCCGCCACAACTTTGTTAAGTGTCTTCCAAAATTGTTTTTAATTATTGTCTGTATGGAGGAAGAGATATCTATCCCAAGATAAGTGAAGTTTTTAGTGACTGGAATAGATGCAGGGATGGGAGCATTACTCATGGCCTGATTTAAAGGTAGCAAAGTTGATTTCTGCCAATTTATTTTGAAACCAGAAAGCTTGCCGTAATGTTCAAAGGTTGACAAAACATGTGGGATACATTGCACTGGGTTGTTTATATACAATAAAACATCATCAGCATACAGTGAGACGTGATGGTGTGTTCCTCTAATGGAAATTGGAGAGATTGTAGGTGAGCCGCAGATGGCTTGTGCCAGTGGTTCAAGAGAAAGGGCAAATAACAGAGGGCTAAGAGGGCAGCTTTGTCTTGATCCTTTCGAGATAGCAAAGGGAGAAGAGCTAGTTTTGCCTGTAAGCACTACAGCAGTTGGGATATTATACAGCACCTTAATCATATTAATGAACGGCAAGCCAAACCCCATGAACTCTAACACTGACCACAGAAATGGCCACTCCAGGCGGTCAAAGGCCTTTATTGCATCTAGTGGAAGGACAGCAGCAGGGGAACTTAAGCCCTGAGCACCATCTATAACATGTAATAGTCTTCTAACATTATCTGTAGCAAGTCTAGACTTTATAAAATCTGTCTGGTCACTATGAACCAATTCTGTCATATGGCCTTGAAGCCGCCGGGCCATTCATTTCGCGTAAATCTTTAAATCTGTATTTAAAAGCAAAAGAGGTCTGTAGCTGGAGCACTTAACTGGATCCTTTCATTTTTTAAGAAGCACTGAAATTAATGCCAAATTAACATCCCTAGAAAATGATCCCACTCTGATTGAATAATGGATCATGTCCAATAACAGCAGTCCGATCAGGGGCCAAAAGGTGAGGTAAAATTCAGGTGGAATTCCGTCCGGCCCTGGTGATCTACCTTTACGCATGTCCCTAACAGCTGCCTCACACTCCTGCAATGTGACAGGGCCATCTAGCTTTATGGAGTCAACATTACTAAGGCGGGATAGTTTAATGTCATTTAAGAAATAATTGCAGACATGTTTGTCAAAATTACTTTCCGAATTATATAACTCCTGATAAAAGGAGGCAAACGAGGCTTTACTTTTTTTGGGTCACATTGTATAGTGCCTTCTTTGTCTTTAATGCAAAAAGGATCAGCAAAGTGCTCATCCGTCTGAAGTTTCATTGCTAGTAGAAGACTGGGTTTTGAAGAGTTAAAATAGTAAGTTTGTCTTGTTTTATGCATGAGGAATTCTGAACGGCACCTCAGAAGAGAGTTAATCTCTTTTTTTAATAAGTTCCGAGTCGCAGCGCTGCCTCTCCACCTCCTCTAGCATATCCAGACGAGCCTCCGTGCTAGTCATCCTGGTTAGCATGTCGGCTAGCTTACCCTTAATTGCCTCAACAGCTCTTCTTGTTTCTGAGACGTCCTTGCAGATGTCTGCAAGTGTTTGGCTTGGTCGTCTGATAGTTTCTGAAGAAGTTTGTGTATTTTAGCAGTGGAGATGGACTCATCCGTGTCTTCACGCGCTGGCGATACAGGAGAGGCATGGGTAGCTTTTGAGCTAGCGGTAGCCCTGGCGCTTTGCTGTTGTTGAGACACATTTTCGTTTTTCCGGGGATTTGGCATATCGGTAGTGTGAGAAGCTTATAATCGGCAACTTGTGAGAAAAAAACAATGTAATAAATTGATAATGCCTATATATTCACACAAAATGTAAACTAGTGGAGCTGCAGCCTCCAGCCTAAGCAGCCATCTTGCTCGGCGTCATCACATGACCCCCTTACAACAGTAGTTTTGTAGTTGCCATAATGCATGTAGATGCAACCTATTTGACATAAGCTGTTATGAGAACATTTGTAAATGCCAACAAATGTGGACAATATGTACATTTTCGCACTCTAATCCCTCCTGCAAAATTCAATGGTATTTTATTTTTTAACATTATTTGTTGCTGCAGTAACAAACATGGCCATAACTCTGTGGTCCTGAGTTACTTTTGAACAATTCACCATTGTGCCAACAAATATTTCCAGATACAGATTTACAAGACTAAGATTCTACAGCCATGCTAGCAGCCTCTGTCAGGCTGTTTAGGACCCATTTACACTTCAGATATATTGCATATTCAACACTTATTTACACTGAGCCAGGGAGCATGTCTATGTGCTGTTCCCAAGGACTTAAGTTTCCTGGCTTAACAAGGCCAGCTTTTTTGTTTTGTAGAGTAAATCTGGTTAGACCTGTTCCTCAGGAGCTTCTGGAGGAATCCTCAGATTCTGGTTGCTTTACTGCATTATCAGGAGTTCATAGGTGCATAAGTATCTGCCATGGAGCTACATACAGACGAGGGATCAAGTTTGAAGGTTGAAGGTTAGGTAGATTTGGTTTGCAGTAAAAGACAAGGCATTTATCTTATCAAAAATATAAAAACAACAAACAACTCAGAAAATAGACAAACATGATATAAACATGATAATGATAAAGTGCTTCAGGCTCTAAAAATCAGGAATTACAAAGAGAGAAAAAAACTAAAAGAAATAACCACTAAAATAAAATAAGGTTAGAATTCAGGTGAAAACAAGTAAAACTCAACAAAGCATATTTTTATACCGCTTCGTTCTACATGGGAAGGAAGGAAGAAGCTGAAAATTCACTGTGTCGTCATTTAAAATCGAGCTAGTTTTCCGTTGTATCTGTCTGGTGTACAGGGATGCTCGGTTAAACTGTGACTCACCAATCAGCTTAGTAGACCATTTAACAATTTGGTTAAGGGAGTTTCTGTTCTTTAACGCGAGATTTCCAAACCAAGACACCACTGAAAAAAAGGAAAATCATTAATGTTTAAAAGTTTGGCACAGGCAGTCAGTTATAGGCAAGAAAATTGCTTAGAAGGGCTGATGTCATTCTCTGACAATCAAAAATATTCCACAGGTAAGTTGTGTGTGATCATCTAACAGCTGCATTTACAATTAGTTTAAGTACTACAGACAAAGCATACCTACACCTAATTTAACCATATTCATTTCACCATATCACAATACAAACACCCACCTACTTAGCTGTGTGCTTACAGTAAAGAATGTCAGAGTTCTTATAGGCACGTTCTAGGTAGGCCCTTATAAGAATTCTGCAGGTCCACACTCCCAAATGCCCTGTATTTTACGATGGTCAGTGAACTAGACAAATGGCCCTTCACTGACCTGCTTCTCTACTAAACAGCCAACAATAATAAACTGGACGTCAAGGGGCCCTGCTTGTTTTAGCTGGGGCAGCTGGCTAGTGAGCACAGAGAGAGGTCACCTCTCTAGATGACTTTGATCAGAGAATGGAAGGCACTTGGGGACAAAACTAGGTCTTGCTGAAACTATTTAGTCTGTGGGATGTGCTGGTCTATTCCAAGACAGCTTGTAGGTTCTTAATTTGAAACCTGTGCAGAAAGTTTTGTTGATGGTAGCTCAGTATCAAACAAACAACAACAAACAAATAAACATGCCAAAGTAGAAATTAATCAGTGAATGGGAACAGTATGTCAAAGACAGAACATAACAGCAGACTATGACATGACTGTGTTACTGCATGCACAGAAAGCAGCAAGAAAGCTACATCCTGACTGATGCATGGTTGTGAAAGCACTGTCCACTTGATGTTACAAATCCTCAACATTGGACACAAATTTATTGAACTAATGCACCCCTCCCTATTTTCACGAGTGGATCAGGAGTTGAGTTATCATTGTAGAGGTCATTATATTATGAATATTATGTATAGGGTAAATTGGGTGCAGTTTGTTTTTGAATGTATATTGTATTAGGATAATCCTGTCAGCAGTAGCCTGAGTAGCACACAGACAGGTGAGCTTCAAAGCTGTGATCACTTAGAATGTTCTTTTTACTTGCCATTTTTCAGTTGTAACAACTTGACAAAATTTTGTAACTACAACTAAATTTCGTAAGTAGATAAGTAGATATCAAGTAAATTAACGGGACATTAAGTTCATAAGCTGAAAAATTAAATACATTTGAACGTTTTTGAGATGGTTTAAAAAAAGGTTCATGTTAGAGATGTCTCTTTCTGTTATTGGCTGCAACAAGGGGAGGACAGACTCTTAGTAGAAGTTTGAAGATTGTTTACAGCAGACAGTTGGTTCAAACAGGGTATTACATTACCCACAGGATATTATCAGTTTTTTTCTGGTAAGATTACTTGTGAAAAACTATTATAGCTAATTGTTAATTATAAAAAAACTGTATGTGCAAATCCTATTTGAGGCAAGTTATAGAAATAAAAACTGAAATAACTAAACTGTGTGTGTGCAAATGTTCATATGGAGAAATATATATATATATATATAGAGAGAGAGAGAGAGAGAGAGAGAGAGAGAGAGAAAAAGAAAAAAAAACACAAGAACTGTTTCTTGCTTGTAAATGGACCTGTACTTGTATAGCGCCTTTCTAGTCTTCCGACCACTCAAAGCACTTTTACACTACATGCCACACTCACCCTTTCACACACATTGACTCAGTGATGGCAAAATCCATCGAACAGAAACTAACACATTCATACACATTCACACACCGATGCACAGCATCAGCAACCACCATGTTTACAGTAGCCCAGAACAGACAAACCTAACACTGTCTCTAGATAGGGCCTTTTGTGAGTTTTGCATGTACAGTAGTTTTCCCACACATTTCAGAGCCCATTCTCCCTCCCAGGTCGTTAAATACAGAAGCGAGCAGTATTCAGTTAGTTGCAATCTACAACCTACACACTGAACCTTTAAAACATTTGAGATTTGATCATGGAGAAACTAATTTGTTTGAGTGAAATTTACTTAAATGCAAATAGATTGGAGTTGACAATTAAGTTAAAAATTCTACTCAACTTTTTAAGTGAAAACAACTAGATTTTCCAATTTAATTTTGTGTTTTTTATCATTAAACTAATTCAAACCTTGAAATTGGGAAAACTGACTTGTTCCCTAATGAACACGCAATGCAGTACATTTATTAAACTTTTATTTAAAATGACGTCACTAAGACAAATTTTGTACATCTATTGTACAAACAAAACATTTGATGTCCCATTTACATCTATCCTATCCACGTTTGTGCATTTAGTTGGGGCAGGCCAGCTTAACACTTTTTTTAATTTTGAATTTCAATTCTCCTTTATCCTGGTTCAGCATCACTTGTTGAATAAAACAATTTAGTAAATGTTTTCAATGCACTTTGATTACTTCAAGTGCAGTTCATAAATTAGGCAAGACAGGATGTAGTACATTGCCTGAGATAGCTCACTATCTCTATCTGAACCACACACACATACACACACAGGCACAGAAACCACAAGAAAACACAAGCCCACAGTGTTTTTTTTTAATAGAAGTCAATTTCCTTTTAAAGGAGCAGTAAAACATGAGTTTCCTGCCTGCCTGGGCTTACCATCTGTCCTCAGGGCACTCTGTGGCTCTGCACCGATGCACTGTGGCCTGCTAAAAAGCTAAATACATCAGGGCGTGGCCAGAAACCACATGCATCTAAAACCACCAGCAGCAGCCCAGGAGCATTACTGGCTTTAATGGAGAACTCGTTTAATGTATGAAGGTCATGGTGTAAAACACACGATTGTTTTTCTTTCTTAGTGACTCATTTTAAAAAGACAAAGCTTGCAGTAATTGTACAAGAAGAAAAACATGCCTGTTAATGCTTATTATAGGTGTACCAAATGTCAGGCTTGATACATCAAGACTCAACCTGACCGTATCATTGTTGGAAACAGTTCAGAGCACTTTCAAAAACTACTCGGCAGGCAGGGGTGGGTAGTAACAGATTACACGTAGCCTAAGAAATGAAATGAGACACCAGGAGCACAGTCTGCTCCCTCTTTTTATGAGTTTGTTATTCTGTGTGTCATCCTTTACTGATTAGTACATGTGTCACTATTTTTATTGGTCCTTATTTTGGCAGAGGCGGTTTCTTTGTATAATTCTGCAATGACCACTGTCCACACTCTGCCAATCACCACCCAGGCTAGAGGTACTAAGATTTAATCAAAAAAGAACAAAAGGTGTGCTTACTTACAGTGGGTGCTTCAACAGTTTATTGATTATTTAATTTAATTTTGAGTAAATGACTAAGGCTCAATGTGTTTCTCATGTTAGAGAGACTATTCTAAAACCTGTAGACAAAGGTCACCAAGGTAAACAGGAAGGACCTGTGATTGTGTCAGCAGAATATTTCCCTTCACAATGCCTGTTTTTCCACACCCAGTATAACAAAACCTTTTCACACGTTTTATTGTACAAATATCTCACAGTAATCCACTTTTTACATGACTACAGTTACCATTTATACCTTTATTACAACTAGTCTGCCTTTAAATGCATGGATTGAGTGTAGGGGAAGGAGCTCCTCTACTGCAGATGCCAAGTTGCAGCTTCTTGAAACAAGAAAAATAAGCTCCACCTGTCTTTTGATCACAATGCAGCCCATGCAGCAGCTATATGCAAAAATAGTAAAATGGTGCACATTCCAAAAAGTGCACAGAACTTCACAGTAAACACAGCACAAGCTACTGTACGTTGCTTAACCATTTGGTTCTACTCCACACCACATAAAAAGTAAATCAATGGCAGGTAGTCCATCTGACATATAATTGCTGAGTTTCTCCTCTGCACTGTGTATGCCTGTTCCACTGTGTTGAGAATGTGTGTCTTGATAGCAGAAAGTAGGTCAAGCCCCACAAGGTACTGTGCACATGCTTCATAGTGTAATTCTTTATTTGTAGTAAAGTTTGTCTACGGATCCTCAGTCAAAGGTCTTTGTGGTCATTGGGCGTTGGCTCTGGAAGATGTACAGAAGCTGAATGATTACTTTGCACTCATAAAAGCATTAGTACAGCACCATCTTGCTGCCACTGCAGAAAAAGAAAAACAGATCAGTATCACATTATTAGTATTAGCCATTCCCGGCTTCCAGACGGTCCGAGCCAACAGGGACACCGCCGCGACTGGCAAGAAGAAAGGCGGGGGACTTGCTGTGCTCATCAACAACAGGTGGTGTAACCCCAGGCACGTCTCTGTGAAAGAGCGTGTCTGCAGCCCAGACATCAAGCTTGTCGCCGTCGGACTACGCCGATTTTATTTGCTGAGGGAGTTTTCCAGTGTCGTCGCCATCACTGTTTACATTCCTCTGTCTGGGAAAGCAGAAGCAGCGTGTAATGCCATCCACGCTGTGACTGCAGGACTTCAAACAAAACACCCTGGGGCCTTCTTCATCATCACAGGGGACTTCAATCATGTTTCTCTCTCATCCACACTCCCAACCTTCTACCAGTTTGTCACATGCACCACCACAAACAATAAGACCTTGGACCTGCTGTACGCAAATGTTAAAGATGCATACAGCTCCACTGTCCTGCCACCACTGGGTAGGTCAGACCACAACCTAGTCTGGCTCTCACCATCATACAAGCCTGTGGTTCAGCAGCACCCGGTCACAGTGAGGACAGTGAGGAAATGGTCTCCTGAGGCCATGGAAACACTGCGCGGAGCACCGGAGGCCACCGACAGGGAGGATATTGATGGCTTTACTGACTGTGTCTCTGAATACATTGGGTTCTGCATAGACAACACCATCCCCACTAAAAAGGTCCGCTGTTACCCAAACAACAAACCGTGGGTAACTGGCAACCTGAAGGCCCTTCTCAACGAGAAGAAGAGGGCCTTTAGATCAGGGGACCAAGCAGAACTCAAACGGTACAAAGAGAGCTCAAACGCAGCATCAGTCAGAGCAAGGACAACTACAGGAGAAAACTGGAAAACAAACTGGAAGACAGTAACTCCAGGGAAGTGTGGAGTGGGATGAAAGAGATCACCGGCTTTCAGAGAGGAGGGGGGGCAGCTGGGGGGAACGAACAACGAGCCAACGAGTTGAACCAGTTCTTCAATAGGTTAAACTCTAACTCCCCCACCCCCGGTAGCCCCCCTAATGCTCCCCTGAGCAACAACCCCAGGACACTCCTACAACCCCCCACCACCTCCTGCCCCACACCACCACCCTCATCATTAGGGGTGAGTGCTCCCCTCATCACATGGGTCGATGACCTCTGACAGGCAGACCATAGCTTGTGAGATTAAAAAACTGTGTGTCTGACTATCTGATTAGTAACATCGGGGCCCCCCATGGACCTGTACTGTCTCCCTTCCTCTTCACCACCTACACTGTAGACTTTAAGTACTGCACTGAGTCGTGTCATCTGCAGAAATTCTCTGATGACACGGCTATTGTGGGGTGTGTTGAGGGTGGGAGGGAGGCTGAGTACAGGGACCTGGTTGACTGCTTTGTGAAGTGGTGTGGGGAGAACCACCTGCAGCTGAACGTGGCAAAAACAAAGGAGGACTTGGTTGCTGGTGTTGGGGGAATCGACACACCAGCTCAACGTCCTCACTGCTTTCACTGTCTGAACCCTCCACTTGTCTGTCTGTTTGATGTTTCCTTGTTCTCGTCTGTGTCTGTTTTCCTTTCCTTTTCTGTTTTGCATCCGTCCCAGGTTTGTCTAGAGGCAGGCTATCGCATGGGAGTAAGAGGTTTCTATGTAACACACGACTTTTGCCCCCTCCCTCTGGTACCACCTCATAGGACTATCACTGCTCCTTCTCTTCACGACAACATGAACTTTGTTTTCCCATTAGGACCGCAATTTACCAGGACCTCCTCTTTCTGACAGATTACGAACAAGCACTCGTCCACCAGGTTGAAGGTCAGCTCCATGAACTCTTTTATCATACCCTCTTTTGCCAATCTGATAGGCTTGATGCATTCTGGTTTGCTAGTTCTGAACATACTCTGCATAACTTCACTGTGTCTCATTGGGCTGTAGGTTGAAGAGCAGGTCTATTGGCAAACGGGGGGAACGGCCATAAAGCAGGTAATATGGAGAAAACCCTGTGTTTCCACTGCGGGTGCAGTTATATGCATGCACCATCTTGGGTAGCAAACTCTTCCAGTCAGCCTTGTGTGTGTTGGTGAGTGTGCGAAGCATCGACAGTAGAGTCCTATTAAAGCACTCTACTTGGCTGTTGCCTTGTGGGTGATAGCAGGTAGTGTGGGAGCCTTGCACGTCACTACACTTATGCAACTGGGCCATTAGCTGGTTTTCAAACTCCCTGCCCATGTCGTGGTGGATTTTCTCTAGAAACCCAAAGCGAAGGGCAACATCGTTGAAGAGTTTCTCAACAACAGTTTTTGTGGATTTGTTTTTGGTAGCATAGGCCTGCGCAAAACAAGTATAATGGCCCATTACTACTAGGATATACTCAAATCCTTGCTTACAGGCCTCTAAATGCAAAAAGTCTATTGAGACTAGCTCAAATGGGCATGTAGTCACGATGGATGTCAGAGGGGCTCTAGCCGCTTTGTGTGGGCGCTTTGCCTTTAAACACTCACACACTTGGGTCACAAAATATTCAGCGTCACTGTGTATGTGGGCCCAATAAAATCTGTCCTGAAACATGTTTAGAGTCTTCTCAATCCCCAATGTCCCATTTCTTTGTGCAACTCTCGAAACACCGTCTGCTGATGTTCTTTTGGTAGGACAAGCTGGCATTTATCTCCTGCTTTTCTGTAGAGGATCCCATTATCATTGATACACAGTTTGTGCCACTGCCTCAGTAAGACTCTTACATCTGCAGGTTCAGTTTTAAGAGTGTTTCTGGAGGGTTGCTGGTTGTTCCTTTTGTACTGCAAAACCCGACCAATGACCGGATCTCTCTTTTGGCTGTCTTTAATCTGCTCTGGTGTTAATGGTTCAGCTAAGGTAGGTGAACATGCATCGCTCACTAAGTCCAGTGCGCCTATGTGAGCTGTCATTACCCAGGCTGTTGGAGTGTCTTTCAGCACTATAACTCCCTGAACAGAGGCACTGATCACCTCCTGGCTCACTTCCTCTGTACACTGTTCCATGAGTTCATTTATGTCCAGTGGCATACGGGAGAGGCCATCTGCATCAGCATTGTGCTTACCAGTTCCTGATAATGGAAAAGTTGAAGTCTGCCAGTTGAGCAACCCACCTGTGACCTGTGGCATTGAGCTTAGCTGTCGAAAGGATGTAGGTCAGGGGTTATTATCTGTATATACCATGAAGTGAGGGGCATGATACAGATAATCCCGAAAACGGTCACATATGGCCCATTTTAGTGCTAGGAATTCTAACTTCCCTGAGTGCATGTGATAGTTTTTCTCAGGTGGAGTCAGCGTTCTGGAGCCATATCCGATTACTACTATCTTGTTATTTTGCCTCTGATAAAGTACCGCTCCCAATCCCTCCTGCGAGGCATCGCAGTGGAGGACAAAGGATTGAGTGAGATCTGCATTTTTCTCAAATGTCCAACAGTTGTGGGCACCCTCTCCTTCAATGTTTGCCCTGGGGCCACTTCAGCCGGGTCCATCCTGTAGCCTTTGCCGGACACCACACGCCCCCAGGAATCTCACCTTCTTTTTGAACACTTCACACTTGCGTTTCACCCCTTGTTTCTGATACCTTTGCAACACAGTTCTCATGTGGTTGACATGGTCCTCAAAGCTTGGGCTGTGGACCAGATTATCATCCAGGTATGGTTGACACATGACATCTCTCAAGCCAAGAAGTCTCTTGACTTCCTGATATAGCGGCTTTGGAACCGACATGTATGTCTTCTTTACTGGGGTGGTGTCATGCAGAGTGACACCACCCCAGTGTGGAGCTTCAAGAATTGAGCGTATGTCATCTTCATTGTAGGCAAACGCATGACACTCCTCTCTCAGTAACTGTCTCACAGTCTCTCTTTGGACATCACTTAAGTGACTGAGATCGACATGGGGGTCCCACTGAGTCGGCTTCTGTGTTTTTGTCCCGTCACCGTTTACTGGACTTTCCACTTCAGTTGGTACTGTGTTACTTTCTTTACCCTCTTGTTGTTTTCCTCTCTCACCTATGTTTATCTGTTCTGTTCTCACAGCATAAGTGGTATTAAATGTTTGTCGGTGACCAAGGACTGTCCGCTGGTTTAAGGTAATGTCCTGCTTATTTGTATTGGCAACAGGGATTAGCACATACCCTGACCTATCATTGGGGACAGTGATGAGACCCTCCTCAATAGTGACACCCTCTGGAAGTGTAGGCTCTTCACTCGGGACGAAATGAAGGTCCTGACCTTTAAACTGGGCCCCAGTACTAGCTTTAACATAGACGATGGTGACCTGTTCAGCGGCTAAATGGATTCTTCTTTTTCCTGTGTGCACAATGCCTACATCTCCAGCACTATCTGAGATCTGGATGAGCTTAAGCATTGCCTGTGCTGTTTTGAATGTTACCGAAAAGGCTTTACACACTTTTGGGATGGTCTCTGACTTTGACTGCTGCATGACCTCCTCCCCTATCACATTGTAGCCAATTATGGGCTGTTCTGCTACAATTGGGTCGCTAGACACAAGAATGGGTACTAGCAGTGGCTGTGCAGAGGCTGAGTCTTTGCCTAGTCTAAATTCCGCTTCCACCCAACCCAGGAAAGGGATTTGTGTCTGGTTTGCAGATAGCCCAATCAGTGTCTCTGACTCAAATAGTTCATCGAGAGGTCTCACTGTGTGATGTGGTAAGCTTAGTTTTCTCCACTCCTCATTACTGAGACACGCCTGGGCGCCTATGTCCCATAATGCTTCTACTGGCACTACATACAACTGACAATGGACAATGCATCTCTTACCAATAAGGTTCAGGAGTCTTGCTTTGCACCAAGGTGGAAGGTAGTTGACTGTTGTAGCTTGAGGAGGTGTGCCAGGGGGGACAGTTCTCTGCTTTGTGGGACAGGAAGGGGAGTCATGGGCTACCGAGGGTCCTGGCTCAGCAGCCCTCTCCAGTTTCAATTTCAATTAAATTTTATTTGTATAGCGCAAATTCATAACAGAAGTTATCTCAGGACACTTTTAAAATAGAGCAGGTCTAGACCGCACTCTTTTTCTTTGTCTACACCAGTTGGGGTGAGAGAGAGAGAGAGAGAGAGAGAGAGAGAGAGAGAGAGACAGACAGACAGAGACAGAGAGAGAGAGAGAGAGAGAGAGAGAGACAGACAGACAGGTGCACAGCAACAACAGTATTGGTAATGGCAGTCAAGCAGGACCATGGCAGGAGGCTCCACCAGGATCGATAAGAACCTGCGAGACGAGAAAGCACAAGAACTCCGGGGAAGAAGTGAAGTTCGTAACATGCATTAATGGGACATGAATGAGTGCAGAAAGAGAGAGGAAGAGAGGAGCTCAGTGCACCATGGGAAATCCCCCGATAGTCTAGGCCTATAGCAGCATAACTAAGGGATGGTTCAGGACTCACCTGATCCAGCCCTAACTATAAGCTTTATCAAAGAGGAATGTCTTAAGCCTACTCTTGAATGTGGTGAGGGTGTCTGCCTCCCGAACCACAACTGGAAGCTGGTTCCCCAGGAGAGGAGCTTGGTAACTGAAGGCTCTGGCTCCTGTTCTACTTTTAGAGACTATAGGAACCACAAGTAGCCCAGCATTCAGAGAACGTAGTGTTCTAGTGGGGTAATAGGGTACTATGAGCTCTTTAAGATATGAAGGGGCCTGACCATGAAGAGCTTTATAGGTGAGGAGGAGAATTTTAAATTCTATTCTAAATTTTACAGGGAGCCAGTGCAGAGAAGCTAGTACAGGAGAGACGTGATCTTTTTTTCTAGTTCCTGTCAGTACTAGTAGGGGCAACCTGATAATAAAGAGTTGCAGTAATCCAGCCTAGAAGTAACAAATGCATGGTTTAGTTTTTCTGCATCTGTCTGTGATAGGATGTGTCTAATTTTTGTAATATTACGTAAATGAAAGAAGGCAGTCCTGGAGGTCTGCTTTATGTGGGAGTTAAATGACAAATCCTGATCAAAGATAACTCCAAGATTCCTGACAGTGGTGCTGAATAATAGGCTCCTCTGGCGTTACGGAGGGCCTTTCTATAGGTTTTAAGATTATCTTGCCAAATTGAGCGATACTCTGATAATTTGGAAGAGCGCCATTTCCTTTCAGATTTCCTAGCTATTTGCTTTAATTGGCGGGTTTGGTGGTTGTACCACGGTGCTAGTTTCCTATGTTTTAATAATTTCCTTTTTATAGGAGCGATAGAATCTAATGTTCTTCGTAGTGAGCCTGCAGCACTATCAACAAGATTATCAATTTCGGAGGGACTAAAGTTATTATAGGACTTTGTGAAATTCAGACATGGCATTGAACTAAACACTGATGGAATCTCCTCCTTAAATTTAGCTACAGCACTGTCAGATAGACATCTGCTGTAGGATGTTTTGCCTAATGGCTTATAATCTAATAGAATGAATTCAAAAGTTATTAAATAATGGTCAGATAGGAAAGGATTATGTGGGAAGACTATTAAATGTTCAATATCAATGCCATATGATAAAACAAGGTCAAGAGTGTGATTTTGTGATATTTACACTCTGACAGAAGCCAATTGAGTCTATTAATGAGATAAATGTGTTACTAAGGCTGTCATTGTTAACATCCACATGAATATTAAAATCACCTACAATAATTACTTTATCTGATTTAAGGACTAAACTTGATAAAAACTCAGAGAATTCAGATATAAAATCAGTACGGTCCAGGAGCGCGGTACACTATAACAAATAGAACTGGCTGCAGTGTTTTCCAGTTTGGGTGAGAAAGACTAAGAACAAGGCTTTCAAATGAATTATAATTTAGTTTAGGTTTAGGGTCCTTTAAAACGCTTGAATCATATACGGCTGCTACTCCACCTCCTCGGCCAGTGTCTTGAGGAATGTGAGTATTAATATGACTGGGGGGGTGGATTCATTTAGGCTAACATACTCCTCATGGGACAACCAGGTCTCAGTAAGACAAAGTAAATCAATATCATAATCTGATATTAATTCATTCACTAAAACAGCTTTAGAGGACAGAGACCTGATATTTAACAGTCCACATTTCATTCTCTTATTTTGTGCTACTGAGGAGTTAGTTTTCATTTTTATTAGATTTTTATGTTTAACTCCTCTTGTTTTTATATCTTTAAATAATTTACGTGGTCAGGGGACAGACACAGTCTCTATGGGGTTTTGGGTGGGTGACTGTTCTAAAGAAAGCGCAGAGAAGTGTGTAAGACAGCAGCTCTACTTCCTGGTCCCAATTCTGGACTGTCAGGTTTTAGAAATAAACTTCGCCATATTTCTAGATAAGAGCGCCGCTCCATCCAAAGTGGGATGGATGCCGTCTCTCCTAATCAGACCAGGTTTTCCCCAAAAAGGCTTCCAGTTATCAATGAAGCCCACATCATTTGCTGGACACCACCTTGACAGCCAGCGGTGGAATGACGACATGCGGCTATACATGTCATCACTGGTCACATTGGGCAGGGGTCCAGAGAAAACTACGGAGTCCGACATAGTTTTAGCATAATTACACACCGACTTCACATTAATCTTAGTGACCTCCGATTGACGTAATCGGTGTCATTACCGCCGACGTGGATAACAATCTTACTATATTTACGTTTATCTTTAGCCAGCAGTTTTAAATAGGATTCATTGTCGCCCGCTCTGGCCCCAGGGATACATTTAACTATGGCCGCTGGCTTTGCTAACTTCACGTTTCTGACTATGGAGCTGCCAATAATCAGAGCTGGTTCCTCAGCGGGTGTGTCGCTGAGTGGGGAAAATGTATTGGAAACGTGAACGGGTTTGTGGTGAACTGTGGGCTTCGGCGTTTTCTTCTTCCTCCGAACATTCACCCACTGTCCCTGTTTTCCCGGGAACTACCGGAGGATGGCTAGCAGAAGCTACCTTCGGTCGGACAGCAGCGGCTACTGGGGGCTGGCTAACTATCGCGGCTAAAGATACCTCTGTGGTGCGGTACTGTTGCTCTAACTTACTAAGCCTCGCCTCCAGTAAACTAAACTTAATACATGTACCATTATCATTAAAGGAGGCAGAGGAATAACTGAACATCTGGCACACTGAGCAGGACAGAGCAGAGGGAGAGGAAGAAGCCATAGCTAACTGCTAATGCTAATGAAGCTAGCGTGTATGAAAAACTTTTGAAAATAGTGAAAAGTCGCTAAAAGAAGGAGTAACTCCGAGTGTTTAGATAGAACGAGTGTACGTTTAATTGTTAAGCTGGAAAATAACCGCTGTGACGAGTAGAACAAATTTAGATTTAGCGTTCACTGGACAGAGCTACAGCACCAAACAGTGTACACAGAGCAGGAAGTAAACCGGAAATGAGTCAGTACGCTTACCGTAGCCGAGCACGACAGAGACAGAGACACAGAGTTTCCCTGCTACTCTCTACTCCGTCCACAGCCTCTGGAAAGATGCCCCTCCTGGCCACACCTATAACAGTGTCTGCAGGATTTGTCTAGCTGAGCTTCCTGACACGCTCTGCAACCATTGAGTCTCCTATGGCTTTGACTGGTGGTTCTCTCAGTTTGATTTTTCTTAGTAGCCTCTACTGTTTCTAGCACTAACTTTTTTATTTCTAGCACTTCAGCTTTTAGCCCTTCTATGAGTTGGCTTGTGTCGTCCCCTGATCTGTGTTTCGCCCCTGATTTTTCTTACTCTTTTTCACTATCTCCCTGTCATTTACTGTGTCTGTTCTGTCATCTTCAATCTCAGTTTCTCCTCTAAGAGATGGTTGAAAGTCATGTGGATACACCTCGGCCTGCACTTCACTGAGTCTTGGAGGCCTACTCATGACTACTTTTCTCAGTTTTTGCTGTCTTTCCTGCTCTAGGTTTGCAGCCTCACTTACACGCTCTAGGACTATTAAGGTAAGGCTTAAGTTGGAACTTAACGGCATCACTCAACAGTCCTGTGTCTACAGAGCGAAGGAATTTTCTCTGAATTAGCTCTGGACTAAATTGCTCACCTTCATCCCCATCACTTGATTTTCACAGTAATTTTTCTTTCAGTTCAATTGCCCTAAACAGGAAATTCTGGGCAGATTCTTTTGGGTCTTGTGATATGTTCATTAGCCGGTGCAGCAGTCCTCTCTTTATTTCAAGCATCTCCCTCAGATGAAGGCCTGGACTTACTACATGTATGACTGCTTCAATAATCTCAGCTTCAGCATGTCCTTTACGCTGCCCAGACTCCATCTGGTTAATGAGGCTTGTATAGGACAGTTTGTCTTTCTGATCGGCTTCTCCAATCTGCCCACAGATCCGAAACTCCTGCCTCAGAGTCACCTCTGGCAGTGTGGTCGGCAGTGCTGTGGCAGTCCTGGAATCCTCTACCTGTGTTTTTATTTTTAGTCTCTCTTCTAACACCCGAATTTCCTCCTCCAACAGCCATCTCAATTCCTCACATCTAGGCCTTGAGCCTCTCCACAGTAACAACACCTTGACAACTCAGTCTTTACATTTCCCATATTCATGGTTCCTTCTGTAACATGCACATCTGAGTTGGTCCCTGCAGCTTGAAGCAACATGCCCACACTTTTGAACTTCTGAAGCACCGTATTGGTCTCAGAATATGATCTTTTACAATATAACTCATCTGCTGTGACATCAGCCTCTTTTGGGATGACGTCCCCTTAAAAATTCTAACCTGTCTCAGTGTATTTCGTAGTCTCGTCATCAATATAAGTGAATGTGGCATGTAGTGTAAAGTGCTTTCAGTGGTCAGAAGACTAGCTAGGGTTACTCCCAAGCCATTGGCAAGATAATCTTTAAACTTATAGAAAGGCCCTCCGTAATGCCAGAGGAGCCTATTACTCAGCACTAATAGAAGAAAATAAGAATAACCCTAGGTTCCTCTTCAGCACTGTAGCCAGGCTGACAGAGAGTCACAACTCTATTGAGCCACATATCCCCATAACCTTAAGTGGCAATGACTTCATGAGCTTCTTTTATAATAAAATTATAACTATTAGAGAGAAAATTAATCACCAACTGCCATCAAAAGTTATCAGTGGCTCTCCAAGTTCAGGGACTTTCACTAATGTAAACTTAGATATATAGTTAGACTGTTTTTCTGCTATCGATCTTCATCAGTTAACTTAAATCATTTCTTCATCGAAGCCATCAACCTGTCTATTAGACCCGATCCCAACTAGGCTGCTTAAAGAAGTCCTACCCTTAATTGGCACTTCTTTACTGGATATGATTCATCTTTCTTTATTAACAGGATATGTACCACAGTCCTTTAAAGTAGCTGTAATTAAACCCCTTCTTAAAAAGCCCACCCTTGACCCAGGGGTTTTAGCCAACTATAGACCAATCTCTAACCTCCCCTTCCTCTCTAAGATTCTGGAGAAAGTAGTCGCCAAAGAGTTGTGTGACTTTTTACATAACAATAGTTTATTTGAGGATTTTCAGTCAGGATTTAGAGTTCATCACAGCACTGAGACAGCTCTGGTTAAAGTTAATAATGACCTTTTGATTGCTTCTGATAATGGACTTGTCTCTGTACTTGTATTATTAGATCTTAGTGCTGCATTTGACACCATTGACATTAATATTCTTTTACAGAGACTTGAGTATGAAATTGGCATTAAAGGAACAGCACTAAGCTGGTTTAAGTCATACTTGTCAGATTGTTCGCAGTTTGTACATGTTAACAATGAATCTTCAATAAATACCACAGTTAGTCATGGAGTTCCACAAGGTTCTGTACTTGGACCAATACTATTTACTTTATATATGCTCCCTTTAGGCAACATTATTAAGAATCACTCCATTAACTTTCATTGCTATGCAGATGATACGCAGTTATATCTATCGATCAAGCCCAATGAAATTAATCAATTATCTAAATTACAAACATGTCTTAAGGACATAAAATCCTGGATGAGCTGCAATTTTGGGATGTTAAACTAAAAAAAAACGAAATTCTTGTTCTTGGCCCCAAAAACCTTAGAGACTCACTGTCTAAAGATATAGTTACTCTAGATGGCATTACCTTGGCCTCTAGCACCACTGTCAGGAATCTTGGAGTTATCTTTGATCAGGATTTGTCTTTTAACTCCCACATAAAGCAGACCTCCAGGACTGCCTTCTTTCATTTACGTAATATTACAAAAATTAGACACATCCTGTCACAGACAGATGCAGAAAAACTAATCCATGCATTTGTTACTTCAAGGCTGGATTACGGCAACTCTTCATTATCAGGTTGCCCCAATAAGTCCATTAAAACACTCCAATTAATTCAGAACGCTGCAGCACGAGTACTGACAGGAACTAGAAAAAGAGATCACATCTCTCCTGTACTAGCTTCTCTGCACTGGCTCCCTGTAAAATGTAGAATAGAATTTAAAATCCTCCTCCTCACCTATAAAGCTCTTCATGGTCAGGTCCCATCATATCTTAAAGAGCTCATAGTACCCTATTACCCCACTAGAACACTACGTTCTCTGAATGCTGGGCTACTTGTGGTTCCTATAGTCTCTAAAAGTAGAACAGGAGCCAGAGCCTTCTGTTACCAAGCTCCTCTCTTATGGAACCAGCTTCCAGTTGTGGTTCGGGAGGCAGACACCCTCACCACATTCAAGAGTAGGCTTAAGACATTCCTCTTTGATAAAGCTTATAGTTAGGGCTGGATCAGGTGAGTCCTGAACCATCCCTTAGTTATGCTGCTATAGGCCTAGACTATCGGGGGATTTCCCATGGTGCACTGAGCTCCTCTCTTCCTCTCTCTTTCTGCACTCATTCATGTTCCATTAATGCATGTTACTAACTTCACTTCTTCCCCGGAGTTCTTTTGCTTTCTCGTCTCGCAGGATCTTATCGATCCTGGTGGAGCCTCCTGCCATGGTCCTGCTAGATTGCCATTACCACTACTGTTGTTGCTGTGCACCTGTCTGTTTCTCTCTCTCTCTCTCTCTCTCTCTCTCACCCCAACTGGTCAAGACAGACGACCACCCACCTCGAGCCGAAGGATATGTCCTAGGTTTCTGCCTTTTAACAGGCAGTTTTTCCTTGCCCTTGTCGCCAAGTGCTTGCTCATGGTGGTACTGTTGGGTCTCTGTAAATAATGTTATAAAGAGTTTGGTCTAGACCTGCTCTATTTGAAAAGTGTCCTGAGATAACTTCTGTTATGAATTGGCACTATACAAATAAAATTGAATTGAATTGAATTTATCCAGGAAACGTTTTCTTGTTTTCTTGGTTTCTTATAATATAAAAAGATTTTCAGTGTACTGATCAGTGCACTTGCTTTGCAATCTAATTTAAATATTTGAGCTTGTGCCAGGACCAAATTATCCTGTACAATAAATAAATCAACTAAGTAAGTAAATCCAAAAAAAGCTCCTTAGTCTGTTGTTTTGATTTTTAGATTTCCCATTCCCTTCCAACCATATTTCATACCATTTGGTGAACAGAAATATCACCTAAATATAAACTCCAATTCCCTTCACCTGCTAAGTTGACACAGAAATACACACACACACACACACACACATACCCGTTTTTATTACCCTGTGAGGTCCACTGACTGGAAGGGTCCTGGTGGGATCCACCCTTTCTGAGTGGTCTAGAGACTTGGTTTTAACTGCTAAATTTTTTTAAAATTCCTGTGAGGATGAAAATGACTTAAAGCATCAAAAACTCTCACATACATTTTAAACCTGAATTTTGGCTCCAATGGGGACCAGTCATTGGTCCCCACTGGTCCTCCAACCCCCACACCCACCCACATCATGTCTATAAGCCTCACAGAGGCAGATAAAAGCTAATTCTGGCCTTCAATAATCAATACTGACAGAAGTGAAAAAAACAGCAGCTCTACTTTACTTTAAGTAAATGTTATCTCACACAAGACAGGCTTTCTGAAGTTAATCTTACAAGATTTTATTACTCACACGTAACCATAGTGACAGCCAACATCTGGTCACTTATCCTCCACTTGGTGTGTACAGGTAGGTATATGGCCAGTTGAACTGTACAATAACTAGTGCGAAATGTTTCAAGTACTGAATACATGAACAAGAACGCATTCACACCAACACATGGATCATCAAAACATGCACAATCATAGAATGTGCGTAACAAAACATTCAAGTGCTCTTTGTTTCAATAAATTATTTTTGCACTTTCACGCTGAATGGCAGTGACCCGGTTTTTAACATAGAACTTTACCGCAGTCCAGCTTCTATTTTTCAGTGCCTCTGCTGAAGCCTTAATGCAGGCATTGCAGTCCGATTTTCCTGGTACTTTACCAGATTCGATGAAATCTTTAAGTGTCTTTTCCACAGCCCGGACTTCACCAACTGACCAGCTCCTCTTCTTTGAGGTTTCTATGAAAGAAAAGTAAAAAAGGAACTCAGAAGTGGAGACAAGCGATTCAATTGGCAATTCATCAACTGTTCAGTTATTCAGTTAAGTTTTTCCTTGCCACTGTCACCAAGTGCAGCTCATGGTGGGATTTTTTGGACTGGCAAAGAATTTGGTCTCAACCTGCCCTATATGAAAAATGGCTTGAGGTAACTTCATTGTAATTTGGCGCTATATAAATTAAATTTCATTTGATTTGAAAAGGGATATTTTGCCTTATAAAAAAACTATTTGTAACCTTTTTTCTCATTATTTGTACAGACTGGTGCAGTACCCAACTTTTTATGTATTTCATATTGTAGAATAAACTGGGAATCTCCAGGATTACGGATTAATGTCTTAAGTGTTGTGCTGTCTGCACTGACTGGCTGACAACAGACTAACAAGGCTAACCAATGAATGCATTTACAACAAGTCACCAGGTTATCTCCCGCTGTGCAGAGAGGTGCCGTCACTCACTAAAGTTACCTGCAGTTGGTCAGTAACCAGATTTTTCTGCCCCTTTTCTAAAAATCAATGTAACTAAGTAAATCTAATAGTAATAGTTATGCACAGTGTTTGAAATACCTCGTTTAGAGTCACCGTCATCACCGTCAGTCTCACCAGGTTTCTGTTTTCTCTTATGTCTTGAGGATCCTGCGAAATAATGAATGATGGTGATTACTATTATTAGTTTTATTATTATTGTTAATACAAAATATGTCAGTTACCTGTCAACACACCTTCATTGTCTGAATGAAAGCCATCTATAGTAAGACAAGTGTTATCACTATTGAGAGAAAACATTTCATAACTTGTGATAAGGACAACATGTAGTGTGTTAAATACCTGTTTGAGGGTCATCGCTGTCAGCATCAACAGGCTGACGTCTTTTCTTAGAGCTCGAGGATGCTGTTAAAAGAAGGAATAATTAGTATAGTTATACAGGATAATAACTGCTAACTGACAACACAATGCTGTCAGTCCTCTTTATTGGTAGTACTGAGCAAGAAGGAGAAGTATACAATCACATTTCTGAAAATTGCTAAAAACTGCAAATTCTCTCCCTCGTCTTGGCCACACATGCTGATACAGTCATGGAGCATTTCGGCTTGCAGCTTTGAAATAAAAGCATCACATGATTTTTAAAATGTCCAGCTGCTTTCAGCGTGGAGTGTTCTACAGTGAGCTTGTTTTAATAGTACCCATTGTCTTTAGGTGTTTGTCCATGACTTCTTTTACACAAACAGGGCAAGCCTATGAATATTCTCATTCATCCAGGTCATAGTTATCTCAAGGAAATTGAATCGCACGTCAGACTAGTCCAGCCTAGTCAGACGAGCATGAACTGATGAAGCCTCTTGGATGAGAGGTGAAACATCTTTAAAGACATATAACCAAGTCCAGTTGTGTTCGATTCAATTTCCTTGAGGTTACAAACAGGGCATGTTCTAATCAAGTGCCAATGCTCAGTTTTTGGGTTACCTTTAGTGGGACGTTCAACACTGCCAGGCTCATGAGAGTTTTGCTGTCCCCCTGTCAAAAGAATAACTTGTATAGAATAAAAGTATGGAAATTCAAAATTATTGTTGAAAAAGCTCAATTTGATTCCACATCCTCCTCTACTCAAGACCATAACTCAACTGCTGCACCACATGTGGAAGCTGGTAAATATGAGGTCCAGTCCACTATGGTCATACACAATGAACATATATTATCAGATAAAGCAGATATGATGCTTCATGCAGTAGTTCAGCTGCATGTAGCTCTTCCTTGTAGCTGAGACTCCAGCCGGGTGAAGCAGAGCACAGCTGTACTGGCTGGTTGACAGACTGATTTTAAAACAGAACTTTATTCCACTCAAAAGCAGTTGGTTATCAGCTGGTAGAATATTGAATGGTGGTATATTGTTCTCTTTTGTACAGACAGTAAACTAGTATCTTCTGTGTGTTAAATACCTGTTTGAGGGTCATCACTGTCAGACTCAACAGGCTGTCGTCTTTTCTTATAGCTTGAGGATGCTGTTAAAAGAAGGAATAATTAGTACATTAATACAAGATAGTAACTGTAACTGACAACAGATCTTGACTAAATGAAAGCCACCTGTATTATGACATTTATGTGCTTGCTTTGGTTATAGTGGCAGGAGATTTCAGGCAGTGATGAGGGATGAGGAGAGAAGAGACAAGACAGAGGAGAGAGGAGCGAGACAAAACACTTTATGAATGTGCTGCTACAGTGTTAGAACTGTTGACTGTTTTAGCTTCATTTCAATGATGTTTTATATTTGATTTTTAAAGAGGTATTAATGTCCCTTTGGTGCGCTGACAGCGAGAGAGAAACGGTATTTCATTTGTTTTGTGTATGTAAATACACAAGAGTCATCTGATCATTAGAGTTTGTTTGACTGAAAGTACTGACAGAAAAGACTGTACATTATTAATCATTAATAGTTTGTTTTAACATTGCTAAAAGATGAACTGAGCAGGAAGAATCTGCACATCATTATGTTTTAATTTAATTTCCTTTTTTGTAAAGACAGGTGACTAACAAATAGGATGCACAACGGATAGTGTATAGAATACCTGTCACTGATACTCAGATTGCTCTATTATCTTGTTTTGATAAAGTAACAGGTAAATCATGATCTGTCTCTCTGTTTGTAAAAACAAGGAAAAAAATAAAGGCTTTAAATATCAAGGATTTTTTGTCATTAAAGTTGCTTGATTGGCAAAAGATTGACCTTATTGCACACAACTGATGTGTAACCCACCTGAGGAGCAAAAAGATGAGTCCCCGCCCATCTCTGTCTCTGACAGGTCACTGTCCACAGCTTCTAGTACCTGTTCTGAACACAAGGGAAAAAAAACAAAATATCATATGAGAAAAGGACGTTTACACACACTAAATAAGATGTTAAGAGTAAGTTTTCTTTACCACTGGGATCAATCTGGATTTGATCCAAGCTCATTCCCTTGTAGTCTGACAGCCGGCCCTGTTCTAGGGCAATCAACACTTTACTGACTTTAGCCAACTCCAGTGTCCCTTCAGGTAGTCTGTAGTACTGTCTGTGTACCCGTATGTCATGGCCAAGAAAATTTGCCAGTGTGTCCATCTCATTATCCTTTAGGTTGAGAACTTTGGACAGTGTGGAGACCTGCTTTCTTAACTTGGTTGAGGACAGAGTTTCAGGATGCTTGGCCCCACATTCCTTTGCCATCTGTCTGATGGCATCTGATCCCCTTAAGTGACTCTTTGCTTCAGCTCTGGCAAAGAAATAAGGATTGTCATCAGGCACACCACAGGTCCGCCGATGTGCAACTAAGGCCTCCTTTGATGACAGCATGTCCGGTGTTAGAAGGTCGGAACCTTCCTGTTTCTTTTCCCTCTGATTTCAATCCGTTGAAAATGTTGGCAAAGCTTTTGCTCCAACTCTGAAAGACCTAGTGCCACATCTGAATGAAGTTCTGAACTGTCTCTCAGGGTAAATGCACTAAGTGGCATCTTTGATACTTCACCTTTTCTTCTGCGGTTAAACAGGATCACCTCAGCAAGCGTTACACTGGCCAGCTTGGTCCAGGTCTTCTTCCTTGGGCTATTCTTCAGATTCCTTTGGTATTCTTCTCTGCACTTTTCGAGGTGCATGTGCATGTTCTTGACATCCTCAGTGAAAGGAAGGAGCTGAGGAGTGTTCCATTTCACCTCTTTCAGAGTTTGTAGGGCACGTGATGACACACACACATCCCACTTTTTCTCAAAAAGACCCCTGCTCCTGTTCAGGTTGTTTAGAAATTCCTCATTGTCAGACTCTGCCATCTGCGCCTCACACTCAAGAATATCTGCAATCTTCTTGAGACTATGACCCAGCTTCAGAGCCAGCGATGGACTTTTGTAGGTGTTTTTCTCCTCATCAAAGCCAGACACAGCTTTTACTGCTTCAACCACAAAGTTAAAGTTTGAAGGCACAAAGAACTCCTTAATTCGTTTCAGTGTACCACCTGTCCGTGACTGCTGAACTAGTCGCCCGATTTCCCGCATTTTTTGTCTAATGTGGTCATGTTTGGTTTTGTCATGTCCATGCTTGGCATACAAATGTTCTCCAAGTTTCAAAATGGTTGTCTCTTTTTTGATGATGTTTGTGACTTCATCTTGATACATGGCATTTGTTAGCTCCCAAACATTTTGGCTAACACCATCTGGGACAGGCTGTGCATACGCACAGAGCGCCTGGATCCGACTTCTACCTGGCTTTAGCGTGCTACATGTAAGTGAAAGCCTACACTTGGACATGTGCCTCCACAATGACTTTCTTTTGAGCAAAGCCTCACAGTTTATACAGTGCATGTAGTCACTTGCTTTCGCTGGTTTTGCAGCTCGATAGCTTGGCATCAGTGTGCCACTACCAGTGTTTAGGACCTCGTTGTTATGAGCACGGT
Source organism: Dicentrarchus labrax (assembly GCF_905237075.1). NCBI lineage: Eukaryota > Metazoa > Chordata > Actinopteri > Moronidae > Dicentrarchus > Dicentrarchus labrax. The sequence continues at coordinate 26,206,795 of NW_026136720.1, forward strand.
CCCCTTTATTTCTAATAAGGTCAAAATGTAATCTTCGTTCCTTTGACTTCAAAGGAAAACTTATTGCTTTAGCTACAGCAGGTTCATTGGTGTGTTTGCGGATTAAATGCTTTGCCATTTTTTGGCAGTGCATGGGACAGTACAAACAACAATGTGTCTTACTGTAATCTCTGGCACCATTTGACTTTTTTCGCAGCTTCATTACAGACACATTTTCCAGGCTTGTGTCATCACAGTTTTCGCTTCCTGTTCTCTTCTTGTCTTCATCTGAAGACATTTCTTTCTTTTTTTTCTTGTATGTCCTTTGTGACGTCTTCTGCTTCACCACTGGAACCTTGCTCATGGGACTGTCAGGTTCTTCTGCACTGCTTTCATAAACAGAGGCTTTTGACAGAATATATTCATCACCACTGCTTATAGAGGTGTCAAAGGCGTGTGATGCCTTGGAAATCTGTTCAAGGTATTCTCTGGTGAGCTGAAAATGAAATGTACAAAAAGCTTATAGTTAAAAGAAGAAACACTAACCTGATTTAGAAATCTTAAATTGTCTTAAACCATGGCTACTTAACATGACAATCAGCCCTGTGTGATATACAGGATTAGAGTTAGGGTACAGCTATGAGCCACAGAAGAACAGAGGGATTCATTTTAAATCATTGTTAACTTTGTTTCCCCTGTATGAGTTAGGTGTCCTACTGATTTCAGAATGCAAACTTACAAATACACTTTCAGTTCTTGTCAGGGGGGGTTCATCTGGGTCCTCAGGATCAGAGTGTGAGGTTTCAAGGATGCTTGTTTCCTCTGATTCGGAGCTTGATTCCTAGGAGAAAAAAACAGAACATCTCTCAAAGAGTATTTCCTAAAATCAATCCCCACTTCGCGAGGATACATTGGTGCAATTGTTCAGTTGGTCGCTAATGCTCTGCAATCAGATGGTCACACAGAAGACGACAGGCACTACTGAGAGTCGACTTCTTTTCTGTTGCTATACAAGCGGGACCAGTGAGGTAATTAGACAATAATAAGTTCACAATCACAAACATGTAAAAATCACAAAGTTGGCTCATCATAAAAGAAGCTCTTGTTTACAGAATCCATGCATCTCCTTGAATTAATGAATACCCCTATACTGTGACTACATACACAAACAATAACAATATATAAAAAGTTGCGACCCTTTCATCAAGAATAAATATTAGCCTACATATAAATATGAAATATTATGGGCTGAATAACAACATATTTAACAATGAATTAGTGAACGACGCGTAAAAAGGTGTGCTTCCTGGGATTGGTACGGATGGGGTTCACAACAGAAATAAACCGCTCCAGAGTTCACTTGATAACGGACCGAGACCCCCCCCCTCCCCCTACAAGGTGGACCGGAGAGTGGTTGTTTGGTCTGCACCAGAGTTCGAGCCCGGCGTTCATACCATCCCAAACGAACCACACCAACGGGGCAAACGCTCCAAGGTTCAGTTCAACCAGACAAAACAAGGCTGGTGTGAACATGACCTAAGAACAGTCTAACAGTCTAATAACAACACTGTGGTGAATGTACAGTTGCGACCATTTTTGATAGTGCTTCTGTTTCTGTATGTTGGAATAACTTTGCTAAAACCATAACTCACTTTGACATAAACCTGCACATTATGAAAATGTTAAAGCGCTGCATACAATCAGATATCAAGGTTGTTAGAAACATGATTATTGTTCCAAATGCAGTAAATTTTTTTATTGTTACCAAAACGTAACAAATGAGGGGCTGCACACAGGTACACAGTGGTTTGCCACATGCCATTTTAAGTTTGTGGATAGTCTAGTTTTCACACAGCTGTTGAATTATTTAGTTTCAAACACTTAAATCTAGTTGTGCTATCTCACTGCAGCTGCACACTTACTATCATGACTTTCCAAGTGACCCTACATTGTAACTAACTGGTAATAACAGGATGGAATTGACCATTAGGAGGGTTGTCATATGGAACAAGTTAAAAGCAGTGTTTGACCCTTACCAAGATCTTAGAAGGTAGCTGCATCTCTGCTGGAAGTCCTGACAGTGGTAAGGCCTCAAAGACAACAAAGACAGGACACATTTACTACAATTTTCAACAAAATGAGTTTAACAAAGAGCTGCAGAACCAGAGCACTAAACTCCTGCCCACATATTTTTTATTATTGAAAATTAAAAGTTGCAAGGGAGTTTTAAAAAGAGTAAATCACATTATATTAGGGCTGTGCAATATGACAAAAAGAACGTGTATGCCTTAATAGGTAATTTCTAATCCAGTTAACAGTACTGTAAATTCAATGAATATAAATATATAAATTATATATTGCATAGCCATATCTTTGCAGAGGCAAGTTTTTCCTCACTCGAAGGATAGAGGGTGTCACTCCCTGTACAGATTGTAAAGCCCACCGAGGCAAAATGTGTTTTGTGAATCTGGGCTATACAAATAAAATTTGATTTGATTTGAGATGTAAGTTGCAGCTCAGATTAGGGCATTCAAAATCCCTGCTATTCTTACCAGATCCTCCATGTTTCATCAAAAATAGATAAGAGTATTGCAATCTTAGTATTGTATCACAACTTGTATTACCTCTGTTTGGTGCTCTCTCAGGCGACGTAAGCCTGTCTTTATCCTTGTGAGTTGTCTACTCCGTCTGCATGATGTGAAACACAAACAAGTTCACCTAGCTGATGTAATATTTGACCTATGAATGCATGACTTTAAAAAATCTTTCAAAGATGGCTATCATTTCTTAACTAAACATTGTCAATAAAATCTCATAAATGTTATGTCTATTAGGAAAATCAAGTCCAGGTTTAAACTAAAACAAAATTTAAAAAAAAAGGAAAAATATCTCTGTTACTCATAAATGTGTTACAGAGACGATGAACTGGCTTAAATCACAATCATGAAGCTTTTACATGGCTGAACAACGATAATTAAGATGTTGTCACTCATTTCAACTAGCTGCTTTTTTAGGTGTGTTAGGTTTTTAGGTTCCTTAACTTAAAACATGATATTAGTTCAAATTCAAATGAAAATGTAAACTTGAAAATGTAATCCCACAATAGCATTATAATTTTCCACGTTTGTCTTATTTGAGTCAAAATGAAAATGCAATAATATAATTTACATTTTCATATACTTGTATGGGCATTGTATGACCATATTAAAATTAAAATGAAAACAGGATTTGACATTTCATTTTCAAAGACTTAAACTGTTCTAAAGTGGACATTATTTTAATTCACCAAAAGAGCATGTTGACATGCACATGTAAATGCATTAAATGTCAAATGCTGTTTTCATTTTCATTTTAATATGGTCATAGAATGCCCAGACAAGTATATGAAAATGAAAATGTAAATAATTATTGCATTTTCATTTTCACTCAAAATAACACATACATACGTGGGAAATTATAATGCTATTGTGGAATTAAATACTCATTTTCAGGTTTAGATTTTCATTTAGATTAAGTCCACTATACGCTTCCCTTAACATTAGCATCACTTTCTACCTTCTGCAACAGGTCAGCAAAGTCAAAGTGTAAAAAAGGCAGAACCTTAAAAACATGCTACTGTGACATTAGCTCTCTCTGCTAACATTACAAACAACAGTGACAGGCTAGCTAATGTTAGCATTAGCAACGCTGCTGGAAAAAAACTAATATGCTTCTGACTGCAAACACATCACATAAAAACTTAATTAAGACGTCACAAAAAACCCATAAAAAACCTAATTATCAACCTAAAACTCGTTTTTAGAACTTACTCAGTTTTCATCTTTTTCCGTCGTTGTCGCTCACATCTCTCTTCTGCGCATGCGTCTGTTCTGCGCTGCTCCGACTGACCGTGAGGGGGGCGTGTCATTGAGCGTCATCACCAGGTAGGGGAGACGGTAGCGGCGGGGACCGCTGGAGTCAGGAAAGGTGTGTGTCTGCCGCACCGCTGATTCAGCGCTGACACACACACACACTGTCCTGACTCCAGCGGTCCACGCCGCTACCGTCCCCCCCACCCTGACATCCTTTACTGTTTGTCATCCGTCACTTGTTAGACGTAATGACGCTATTTCCTGTTGATGTTCCTTCACAATAAAAGTATTCCATTCGTGAATGAACGAGATGCTTTTAATGTGAAGAGGATTGTAGGAACTTCAACATTTCTGCCACTCTGTTAGCAGACATTAATTTAAAACCGGACTAATTACACAGGTGTGGACCTATTCCACTGTTCAATCAGCTAATCAGTTTGAACATTCTAGGAGATCTTTGTTGTTGTGTTTTGTTGCTTGTTCCTATACATAGTGTTTATATTTGTATTACTTACTTTTATTGTTTATATCTACCTCAGAGAAAACCAGAAGAGAGAATTTAAAATAAAACTTAACATAATAACATAAAACATGAGTTTGCAGGATAAAATAGTGATTTGTATTACAATCAGTAAAAGGACATACAGTGCAAATGAAAGATTAAAACTGAGTGCTTTAAAAGAGCTCAATTATAAGCACATGAGAAACTAAACATTTTTAACCTGGATTTAAAAATGTTTATAGTTGGGGCTGATTTCAGAGGGGTATTGCACAAAACCAAGATAATGGATATGTTGGTTATCCTGGATGAATTTAGCCTCATGTCGGTTGCATGAAAGCAGGTCAAACTTATCCCGGCCAAGTTACTATGGTGATTTATTCTCTGCAACTAGCCTGCTCCAGACCAGGCTAACAGCCGGGCTAAGATTAATCCTAGTGATTCACCTGTATTTCCATCCATCCAACTCCCATTCACCTGTTTCCTCTTCATAATGGCTTGCCCTTTCTTGGAGGATGTACTGGATGAGGAAGCCCTAATCCTCAGACGAGCATTTAGTCATGAAAGAGTCTTCTGGGACAGGTCAGACCCATTGGCCGTTGGAGAGGACTATCTCATTGAGAGATACAGATTCTCAGGTGATGGACTGAGATATTTATGTAGGCTGCTGGGTCCAAAAATACAGCACCAGACGGCAGGAAGCCATGCTCTCACTGTACCACAGATGGTCTGTGGTACAGTGAGATGTTTTGCAAGTGGGAGCTTCCTTTATTCTGTTGGGGATGCAGAGAACCTCAATAAAGGAACCATTTGCAGCACATATCCTGGCTTGGTGGGCCGCCCCCTGTGCCAGTTCTATGGGCTTTTTTTTTAACTGCTACAATCATACAGACATTCAACATGTCAGCAGACTAATCTATTCACCTCATTTGTTCACTGTTATCTACTTTAAAGTCACTGACCAGCCTGCAAAATGTTCTTGTATTTAACTTTTTTAACATTTTTAATGTAACTTGCTGCCAGGTCTTTTTATGGCCAGACAAGTTTGTTCTTTATGAAGGATAGAAAGATAAAATAGATAAAAATAGATTAAATGACACACATTGTGGATAATTGTTTGCACTTAATCATACTCTACATTTAAGTAACATGCACCTCTACTTGCCACATTTAAAGCACAGTGTACAACAGTTGATTAGTGCACTTATCCCGACTATCTACACCTGGCTTAACATAGCCGCGCCTTTTAATCCTGGCTCGGCAAACGTGCAACCAATTAAACCAGGATGAGCCGAGCAGGCTAGGTCAAGCCGCGCTTGTTCAGTTATCCTGGATTTCTTTATTCTACTTTTGTGCAATACCCCTCAGCTCTGCTGGTAGTTTGTTGTGTGCAGCATAACAACTAAATACTGCTTCACCCTGTCCAGTTTGAACTCTGTGCGCCACTATCTGACCTGAATCAGTAGATCTCTCTGGATTTATACTCTACCAACATGTCATTCGTGTATTCTGGACTTAAACCATTTAGTGATTTCAAGACCAGTAGCATAGCAGTTAGATATTACATGTAAATGAGGTTGATAACTTGGCTGACTTTAAAGGGAAATATTACGTAAAACCAACTTTTTAATCGATTGATTATTTACATTTGGGACTCTGGAGGGCCTATCAGCAGGCAAAGTGTGAAAACAGATGACTCAGTATTGTTTTTGTGGGGTGCCTCAGTCAAAATACCGGAGATAAAGCAGTTAATGTTGACTTCGCAGGGCGTGTGGCGTCACATTCCCTGATTGCGAACTTTCACCGCAGACGTTGCCTAGCAGCACTCCACCATTGTCCAGATAAAAAGGCGAGAGTGCAGGCGAGGGAGCAGAGGAGCGGAAGAGCGGCCTTATGTCTGAGCAAAAGTATGCTAACTGTTCTGTTCTGATTCCCAGCCTCAGAGGATTTAGGAGTCCCGTGGATAAATTTTATATATGACGGCAATGAACCTTGGTCAGTGCAATGCTGGACTGTCCCAAAACTGTTGCTGAAAGGGGGAGCAGTACCAACTGTCCACGGCAAGATGGCAGAGGAAGAAACTAAGTATTTTTAAGAGTTTATGCTTTGTTTTTCATTGTTTGTGTAACGCTAGCAAACGCTAACTGCTGTTAACTGCTGGAGCCTCAGTGACGCTAACGTAACAGTTATTCTGTTGTTAACGTTAAATGTTTGTTAAATGTGTGCAAGATGCACTTCAAACTTATAAGGTTACTTATGGTTACTTATAACCATATTCTTCCCTGCTGATATTTTTATAGAGATTCACACAACGTTTACCCCGCTGCCAGAGAGGATGACTCGGTAAAAGTTACCGTTACTGTTGTGTGCTTTGTGGCCGGGGGAAATTGACTTAATGTGCGTCTGTATTTTGGCAAACGTGCATGCTTTTCATGAAGTACTATGCTTGTGTGTGTCGCTGCTAGAATGAGCAGAGACGTGACCTCTGAGCTAACAAACTGTAGTGGCAAGCCTCATCAGCTGTGTCGCTCGTTGAACTACGTTACGTTACTTTATGATGTAGCTGGTTGGTACTAAGGATACAAAGTAAAACATTATGAGACAGTATTTGCTTTTACTGCATTACAAATTACTTCGGTAACTCCTTCTTGTTCAGGGTCTGACTCTGGTTTAAACATATATGGTTGGACCACAAAGTTTCCTCCAGTTGCCATCTTTCTCCCAGGGTTCACGTTTAACTGTTGTCATGGTAGCGTGGTGTGGTCACCTTGACCTTTGACCTTTGACCATCAAAATCTAATCAGATCATCTTTGAGTCCAAGTGAATGCTTGTGCCAAATTTGAAGGAATTCCCTAGAGGCTTTCCTGAGATAGCAAGCTTTCAAGAATGAGACTGACCTTTGACCTCTTGGATATAAAATGTCACCACTTTATATTTGTACCAAATTGGCTAATTAGCGTATGAATTATGGAATTATGGACTAACACATGATTCGTGAGGTCACTTTGACCTTGACCTTTGACCTTTGTGTATGTGCAAGTATGTTTTATACTTTTACATACATACAGCTAACAAAAAGAATGAGACTGCTTTCAAAGTAAGTTATAGTGATTAAATTGCTTCCCTTTTGCAAATAATTTCATAATATCAAACTTTGATTACTTAAAATTGCATTAATCTGTGTGCGATATGAGGTTTTTTGACATACACACTTACACACTTTGTCAGGAAAATGGCCCCACCGGTGCAAACTTACACACGTGCAATACCATCTATGACCACTGGTACGCATACACTCACACACCCCGTCGTGAAAACTAACTTCATGGGGTCCAATTTTTTTTTTCAAAAAAACCACACTAGGCCTATCAGGAGGCTGTTTTCTATTGATTGCAATGCTCGTGCCTGTGGGGACCGAAAAACTGGTCCCCACCGCGTGAGTGAAAAGTCAGGTTATGGTCCCCATCAGGATAGAAAAACGCACACACACACACACACACACACACACACACACACACACACACACACAGGTACATGGTGCATACAAGCAGATGCACAGCTCCACTCAAACAACAGACACAGAGCTGCCCGACACAAACAGGCACACATACCAGCTGATTGGGGCAGTGGAGCACACACAGCGCACAGCATGGCAGGACTGGAGTGCTACAGAGTGGACTTCTCTGTCTCTACATGTGTGTTTGTTCTTACAATGAGGCTCCCTACTGCTAGCAACACTCCTCAACCATCTGCTGCAAAGCATCAAGCCAGAGGAACATCCCCTCTCTCCCTGATTTCATTTATTTTCCGTTCCTTCATCCTGTTGGTCCAGGTTTCACATAACTGATGCTGAGAGTTTAAATGAGAGTGTCCTCAAATCAAGTTCCATTAGCAATGTAGCTAGCAGAAACAAATGGCCTTCAAATTAAGTTCTATGTTTAAAAGTGCAGTTGAGGGGGGCTGTAGCTCAGGTGGGAGGGCAGGTCATCAACTAATCAGAAGATGAGCGGTTAGATCCCTGTTTCCTCCGGATGCATGTCGAAGTGTCCTTGAGCAAGATACTGGACACCAAATTGCTCCCAATGCTGTGTGTGAATGTGTGTGAATGTGTGTGAATGTGTGTGAATGGGTAAATGTGGCATGTAGTGTAAAGTGCTTTGAGTGGCTGGACAACCAGAAAGGCTGTACTATATAAGTACAGTCCATTTACCATTGAACTGATTTTTCAGGACCAGCAATAAGTGACTAAATGTCTGAAAACATAAGATATATTTAGATATATCCTCCAAAATATTACCCACTGGATCTTTAGTTACAGTGACCTAAGTAGTTGCAGTCCGTTACTTTGACCTCTGCCATCAGAACTTTTGAGTCCCAAGCTGGTATCCTTTCCAGGACCCCATCCAATCCCAATTTCTATCCCTGCAGGTGCTTGGCCCACAGGGCAGTAGTAGTAGTTCTTTTGGGCTGTGTCCAACCAAGCCCCACGGGGCCACGAGATACTTGCCGGCAAGCTTCCCTCCCAGGTCTGACTCCAGGAGAGGGCTCCGGTTCCCCTTTCTGAATGAGGTGCTCAGCTCCTTCTTAGCTGATTCAGGGGGTCTGTGAATTCCTTTTAGACTGTTCCCTCCACTGGGACTAATTTTCTGGACTCGAGACATTTTTTCTACTGTCTTGGACTTGGCCATTGGTCTTGCCAAAAACTCTAGTTGGTCTCAACCTAGTCCAGCTATATATGTTTGTTTTCCTGATGTAACTTCCTCCTTCAAACCGATCCGTTCCTCTCATTTGTACTTGGTCTTGATTTGGACTCGAACCTCTTGGGACTCTTGTACTGTCTTTGGTAGTCCTGGTCTAACTTCTCTTGGACTGGACAAAGGTGCTTTTGACTGATTTCTTCCACAGTAATACCAGTATTATTAACAGTATTTATTCTTTATTTAGACTCATGATCTTGAGTGCATTGTATTCATCAAATAAATTTCAAATTTTAGCAGTTATGGATTAAATTTGGTAATTAATTACCATAGTTACATTTATTTACATTTCTCCTCATCCACAGTTTTGTTCAGTCTAAATTACATCCTGTCTTTACAGCCATAACAGAACACATTTGGTAGCTTAGATAGCTATTTTTGACCATATAAAGAGAATCTTCTATATAGTGTTTGATAACAGGTTCAATTTGCAGAATCCCTCACTATATGTTTTATGGGAGCTGGAGATTTGATGTTGGGTAAAACAGAAGAACAAATGGAATATGTTCTGGAGGGAACACATATAGCTTCAATTTGTATGTTCTGTTGTAGTGTCAGATGCTGTAAATGAAAAAGTAGCAAAAACATGTGTCTGCTGCAGTACTCTCATTTTAAATCCTAACGTGCATTCAAATATGTGCATTTTAACTATGTTGCCACAGCAGTCGCTCATTGTAAGTACTGAACTCATAGGCCTGTTTCTATTGTACATTGGAATGAAAAATGTTTGTACCGCAGTAAAATTGCTCTTTCCTTGTCCTTGTGTCTGCAAACTGTTTTCACTGCAGGAACAGGAAAATAAATCAGTGTTTTTAATGAATGATGCCCAACCATGCAGCGTTGTTGTCTCCAACTCTATACATACATACAGAGTTTAAAAGTTGAACAAAGGTTAATAAAAAAATACTTTTCATCACACCTGAGAGATACATCACATAATAATACCCCTCCTTATCTGTAAGTGCTCTAGAATGTGCACAAGTGTGACTTTAGGAGAGCAGTAAGGGTGAATGCTTTCTGAGGTTTAGTCTTTTTTACAAAACAGATACATAGTTTTTGCAGTGAGCTTTTCTGTGCACGTTGAGGCGTTTGGCTTTGTTGTTATTGAAGTAATGCATTTCAGCAACAAGCAAGTGCTCCAACTTATTTAAAGTTAATTTTTCTTAAACCCGGTCCACACAGCATGCATGAGCAGCGCCCATGCTTATAGGTTGTAGCAGCCTCACTGCAACAATATATCCAACAATATGTTAGTGGATTCAGAGAGTAAAAATACTATTGATGTACACTACTGGTCAAAAGTTTTAGAACACCCCAATTTTTCCAGGTTTTTATTGAAATTCGTGCAGTTTAATGTCTCATTGTACTCCAAAATGACAGCATGGAACAAATAAACAATTGAAGTTAAAAAAAGGAATCATGGAATCAATTATAAACCAAAATGTATTCTAAACTACTCAAAATAGCCACCTTTGGCAGATATAACAGCTGAACACGCTCGTGGCATTCTTTCTACAATGGAAATCAAATATTATTAAGAAAGTTCTTCCCAACTCTGTTGCAGAAGTTCCCATAAATGTGTGGCACTTGTAGGTTGCTTTGCCTTCACTCTTCTGTCCAATAGATCCCAAACCAGCTCAATGGGGTTTAAGTCTGGTGACTGTGGCCACTCCATGTTTTCAAGTTTGCCATCTTGTTCTTTTTTCCTAAGGTAGTTCTGGCATAGCTTTGGTCATTATCTTGCTGTAGGATGAACCTGACCAACTAGGCTTATACCTGAGGTTACTGCATGGCACTGCAGAATGCTGTGGTAGCCATTTTGGTACAGGGCGCCTATCACTCTGTACAAGTCACCGACCTGGGATCCAGCAAAACAGCCCAGACCATCACGCTTCTTCCTTGTTTGACAGTTGATGTCACACACTGAGGAACCCTCCTTTTGCCTACTCGGCGGTGTACAAAAACCCTGCGTGATGAACCGAAGATTTTAAAAGTCCATAACATATTTTTCCAGTCTTCAGTACTCCATTGGCAGTGTTTAATGGCCCAGACAAGCCTCTTTGTCCTTTTCTGACGTCTTAGCAATAGCTTTCTTGCTGCAACTTGAACTCTTTTCAGTTGAAACTGAGACTTGCTTATTACGACCAATATTAAGCTTATCTTGAAGCTGTTTTCTCGCCATTTTTATAGCAACACACTACTTTCTGCAGTACAATACTGGTCAAATAATGCTCACAAGGGTATGGTACCACAGTGTGTTCCAACACTACTTTTATGCAGACAGAGGGGGTTGTAAGAAATCAAGACAAGCTGGGATACCTGTGGGAATTGGTAGCACCAACTTTCAAAGCTTGATCAACCTCCATTGCTGCAGAACAGCTTTAAGTTGTTGTAGGGCACCACTTTGTAGGGTGTTATAGTGGTTTAACTGTATTAGTTTAATCAATTAATGGTTAACAAAGTTTGTAATTATTAAAGATAATAGAAAATGACTTTAATTAATATTAAAGATGGACACCACCCTTAAATAAGGGAAACGATAGCCAATAATTGATTGATTACTCTCATAAAAATACACTAAACTATTAATTCAGAAATCGGATTAATAATTAAATTAATAACTACAACCAAAATCATTATTAATAGTTAAGGTGGAAGGCTTTCGAGTTCTGCATAGAAGAGGTTGGTATCACCCACTTTTGTACGAAATTAAATAGGTCAGCATGTATAAACACAAATATTTATTAAAGGAATAATAAGTGCAAACAGAAGAAAATACACTATATACAATCTAACTTAAAAGAACTAAGTTAGAGGGAAAAGGTCTTTGTGTCTGTGTGTGTTTGCATGGGGGTTGTGCGCCAGAAAAGGTGCGTGACCTTTGTCCTCTGACCAGATGTTTCAGCTGAGTATGAAACACATGTTGGTAAGAGACAAAGAGTATGGAGGAGCGGGAGGGTTTCATTACCCTCTTCTCATGTATGTGCTGAGGTTTAGGCTGAATATATGTGTGTATGATCATAGATTAAAGTTAGTTGCATGCAAAGACAGTGTCTGTGTGAAGCATAACATTAAACTAACATCACCTTAACACTGTCTCAGAGACTACAGTTACTACAGTAACCTGAGTTAATCAAATCAACAACAATAACCCAAATAAAAACACATCAGTAACATTAACAGTAATTAAACAGATTCTGAAATGTACATTATTTTTCAGTTTTGGGTAACCGTACTTTTTTTTTTAACCTCTGGCAGTTCATCACTTACCTTTGTACCATTTGAAGCTATTCATTGACTTGAACTGCTGAAATTTCAATAAAAAACTGGAGAAATTGGGGTGCTCTAAAACTTTTGATCAGTAGTGTACTTGTAGACCAATTGAAAATTTAATGAAAGGGTTCTCTTATTTAAATTTAGAGTCTTCTTTAATATGGTAACAGCAGCAGCTTGTTCCCCATATCTCCTATTATTAATTATTCATGACAACTTGGCAGCCCTCCGAAATACACAATACATTCAGTGCACCATTTTGTCAAGCATGCAGATAGCTCTCACTTTATCTCATTCATATTATCTATTACAATATAATTTCCGAGACAAACAGGACAGGATTCCGGATTTGGGACAACTGTTTGTAATTCGGGAATGTCCTGAATATGATATCATGACAGAAGAGTGTCAAAATGTGTGTTAATACAATATTACTACAAAACACAGATTGCACAGTGGAGATTCATCCAGGAAGTGACACTGTTACACACAGTCCTTTTTTTTCCGATAACATGAAATTATTAATGTGCAACATACTGATTATTAAAAATTATATTAATAAAAGTATACATTATATTTATTGTAGTGGGGTGAAAGGATGCACTTTCTTTGGTGTTGATCAATCACATTCTAGACCAGGGGTCCGTGTCCTTTACTATCCAAAGAGCAAAAGAAAAAACAACAATTTGTCCCGAGCTGCAAAACATATTTGCACCTTATAATGCTCAAATAATTGCTCTATGCAGATAGCAGAAGCATACCAGTCAGCCAGTAGCGTTGGTGATGAAAGCAAATGGCACTATTTAATTCTCTATTTTGCTGTGACTTTTCTTCTTTTTTTTTCAGTGTGTAATGGCAACACATTTTAATATTTGGAGAATGTAAAAATCACTTTAGTTCGACAACAATGAAAAATAAAAATGTAAATGTTAAAAAAATATTAATCTCTGTGGTGGCCTGGTGGCCTACCTAGTATAACTGGTGCCCCACGTACCAAGGCTGAGTCCTTGCTGCAGTGGGCCATACGCTTGACTCTGACCTGTTGCCCTTTGCTGTGTGTATTTCAGGTATTCCCAACACATGATCACCCATCAACATCATCATGACTCTTTATGTGTGTTAAACATAGTCAGTAGGGTTGAGCGATATGTTAGAATTTTCCAGCCGGCCAGCTTCAGCCTCTCTTAGCTTTAATAAACAAAATTAATTAATCAAATATAAAGAAAGGACGTGCTAATTCCTATTTTCCTCACTAAACTGTAAAATATATAATATATAATATTTGGATAATCACCTGAATATAAGAATTGTTTGTACAGTAGCCCAGAACCGACAAATCAAACCAAACATCTTGCTGCCGAACATGTCTCAACATGCCACAACCTGAGGGATTATAAGTGACTTTAGATACACACACATTTACATTCATTTTAAAGTGTATCCACATGAATAAAGTTACAATGGAATGTTTATACTTCTACTTGTTTGTGTTTGTATTTCTTATCTGTACATATTTCACACTTCTTTGGCAATGTAAATGTATGTCTTCCATGCCAATAAAGCCCCTCTGTATTGACACAACAGGAAATAGGACCAAACACTCACTGTCGTTTGAAGATGTCAGTCTGTGAAGTGGTTGCCAAAACTGGTGTATCCTCAGCTTCACATTTATTTCACCATATGCAAAAAAGTAAGGCTTAAAAGCTAATAAGAAGCATTACAATATGTGCACAAAATATCCCAACATGGTTGCCTGCTACATAAAGGCACTGGTACAAAGTGAGTAACCTTTAGCTTCAGCCCGTAACAGCTAAACAGTATTAACTCTGGTTGTGTCAGTGGAGAGTCACAGTGCTCCTTTAAGAGGATCCAGATAGTTGGGAGTGAGATAAAGCTAAAGACTCTCCCTGTTATCTGGTTAGCTTTCTTCATACTTTTAGCCCAAACAAACATATTTATATCCAGCATATTGGATTATTTCACTCTCTATTTGAGACCCCAAAGAGCCAGAAGGACAGATGGGTCCATTTAGGACGTAATGGCCTTATGCTTGTGATTTGTTCTATCAAAACACACACTCACACAACAACACAGACACACACATAAGAACACCGTTATTGACTGTGTTGTGCCCCTGGCGGTAAAAGCCATCGGCCTTTAGCCACTAAAACAGGGTTTTAATGGACCAGAACACCGACCGGAGATCTCTACTGACAAAATCACACACACACACACACACACAAACCTTTCCCTCTTCGTTCTCTTCTTTGTTTTTTCTCCTCCTTCCTCTTCCTCCTCCACCTCCTTATTATCGTCTTCATCGTCATCATCCAGATCTCTTAATGCCTCAATCTTCCTCTCCACGCAAACCACATCCATTCTTTTAATGTTTGTAATCTGTACCTGGCTGCTTTTCATTTTTTCATCCTCATCTTCATCCCCCTCCAGCGTCGACCAGCGCCACTCATCTCTTCCTTCATCCTCTTCCTCTTCTTGCTCCTCGGACTGTTTCCGGCCATGAGACCAAATCAGGCATTTCAATCACACAATTATTCATGAGAGGGCTAACTATACCATGGGAGTTTGCTGTGCTGTGCAGTGCTATGGTCAAAAGCCAGATATAGCACACACTGGTGCAGCAGGGACACATATGCTGATAAGGTTTTAATAATTAAAAACACATATTGCAGGAAGTGAGTCAGTATTTGTTGCAGAATGAGTACACAGGTGCTTTGAGCTAAATGCTAACGACCATACGGTAGCATGCTAATGTTTAGCAGGGGCAGATAAGTGATCGGCCGATAAACGAAAATTTATAATACGATAATTAAACTATAGATGATAAATGATTGGTCAATAATAACAATAATGATAATTATAACTTATTTTGAGTGCTTGTGTAAAATATTTGATCGGCTTTATGTTCTATGAAAGCCAAAGTATGTATGAATTTTTTAAAGGAACTTCACTATGAAAAAATAAACATTTGAAGAATCAGAACTGTTGTTTGTTGTTGTTGTGCTTACAATAATGATGCCAGTTAGATTTAGTAAGATCAGAGCTATGAAATCTCCAACTTTGCTCAATAAATCTCACTCTTGCCTCAAGTGTGCATAAACAACAGTTTATGAACTTTTTTTCAACATACAAAAATTTAAAATTACCGATATTGGTCATGAGAAAAAAATTCATATTGTGCATTCCTAATCCCCCTAAGACCCAGCATCTTGCCTGGTTCTCAGTTGACTTATCCAGTTAAATAAAAGTAAAATAATTTATAGCAGTTGAGCTGTGAAAAGTGTGGCAGGTGAACAGCTGTCAGCAGTCAATATGTAAATATTAAATGTCAATAGTTCCTGTCAAATAGTCAATACATACATATGGGTCATTTATGACCAGCGACGAGCCCTGAAGGGGCACTGGCACCCTTAAAATCTGATTGGACTGATTATCCTCCATTACTGAAAATCTGAGACATTTCATGTCCTCCCTGCATAAGTCAGTGCCCCACTTATGCCACCCAAGTGAAAAGATTCTGGAAATGCCCCTGATTACGACCCATGTGTGTAAAATTGATGGTAGAAATAAAAAAAGTTTGCTCATGAAGTAAGAAAGGAAATATCATAATAAAATAAAATAAATAATGGTTGGTTGTAAAAAAAAAAAAAAAAAACTAGATATATAATGAATACCTGGATTATTAAATGATGGAATACAGTACATTTATTTCAAAGATATAGCAAAAAATATTACATCAGGAATGAATACGGAGCATTTATGACCCATGTTGTTCATCAAAGGGTTAATGCTCAATGCAGTTTGTTGTTAATGTTAATGTTTTAATGTTGCTACAAGAAGATGCTGTTCCCAGCAACTTGGTAAACAAGGTGCTCTTGCAACATGAACATCTACCAGTAATGGAAGGTAAAGAGAAAAATAGGGAGAAAATACATTCTGATTATGTGTTACAATTTCTGCAAATAAAGTAAAACATTATAAACTACAAAATATTTGCACTTTAAATGGCTAGATTAACATTTATCACAAATAAAAACCAATGGCTGTACATCATGAACTCTGATTTGTCTTGAACTCTGGATGTGTGAAAGGGTTTCTGTCATAGTGACTCTGCAGACTGCATTGTACCCATAATCAAGAATATTTTCTTCCCAGTAAACATCCGTCTCTTCCCATTAAGATCAATTTCCTCCCTGTGGGAGCTTTTCCTGGATCCTGGGTCAGCATCTATTTTATTAGGTTGCACACTAAGGCATCCATTTCTGTCTTTCAGACTGGCACACTTGTCTCCACTGTTTTTGTAGCTGTTTTTATTAATACATGTTTGATATATTGACATATTGTACATACAGTGTAGACTAAGAGCATGAGAGAGCTGTTAACCGTCTAATTAATGGCCTGTACTGACCATTTAACCACTAGCTTTTATTGCACTTTTTATTGCAATTGAAAGAGTGGTCAGTAACTCCACATATTTACTTTGCTATAAGATATTACAAAATAGTAGATGTCAGAAACATATATACCAGTGTCTGTGTGTGAGTGTGTGTTTCTGACATCTGGAGCATTTTGTACCCCCTGGATTCTTTTAGCATTTAGCAAACTTTTAATTTTTCTGCACAAAAAATTGAAGAGCCAGCCAGCCCTTGCTCATCTTTCATTCATTCATTTGTTTTTTAGTCTTACACTGTGATAGCTCACTATCATGCACCTTCAATGGCTGCATGCTGCAGTCTCCTCTCAGCTGGAGCAGCTCTCTGGCTCAGCCCAGACTGGCTGTGGGTGTGCCACTGATATTAGATCCTAACATATACAGGTTGCTATGTGGCACATTTCTATCTCATTTCCACACAAGAACAGCACACCTTATCCACTCACTCTCTCTTTCACTCAGTTTTCACATCCCTCCCCATCCCATACCACTGGGACTCTAACTTCTAGAGCAAAGAAGAGATGGCGAAGCTATGGATAGAGAGATTGACAACCAATCATGAATCAATGGAAGATAAAGCATCTCGGCAAGACAGACTCAATAGACAGTTCAGTTGGAAAGTAAACAGGAAATATTAAATGTACTCCCATTTTACATAGTAGTAATAGAATCACATCGGTGGACCGGCATGAACGTTCAAGAATCGATAGTCCTGATTGAAAAAGTGTGTATTGGATACATCTCAGGATGTATCAATCTAGAATCTTTGCTTTGGTAAAAAACGATTTGTTTATATATAACTGAACAAAAACCCTATGCCTTTGTTCTTAAGAAATGGGACCAATAATTTGTGACCCATCATTTTATATTTAGATCAATTCCTCCTCTCTAATGTGTCTTTAATGTATCAGATTGAGATGCATATGACATCTGACCAATAACTGCACATTCCTAATATATAAATGTTAATGTTATTACATTAATTAAGATACTACATTAATACTATATCTATTCAGATATATTTAATTTTGCACTAGATAATCTGTTCCGTTGTTTTGTGAGCTTGTGATTTGCTTTAAAAGGATCTATGCCAGCTTAGTGCCATGCATTACCTCCTGAAGCAGGTTGTAAATTAAAGAATTGACTTTGGTTCATCACCAATTGGCACTAAACATTCGACTGTGTCTTGACCCAGAGGTCATGTGAATAGGAAGATTAGAAAAACTCCACTTCTCTGTTGAGGGAAGGTGTGGTACATAGAGAGTAGTTGGGGACAGCATGCTGGTTGAGGGTCCTTGTGCTGGTCAACAAAATGAAATAATAGTATAACAGAAATATTAGTGTGCAGAAAATGTATTATTTTCACAATTACCCAGCAGTTACCCAACTAAGAATAACATCTTATCAAGGTAAAATAAGCCTCTAGGGATTAATGTATGGGATACATTGACTCTCTGTTGAAAATGGAAAAATATAATATCACTGTCATAATATTATTAATAATAATTATATGCACGTTCACATCTGCCATTGTGATCAAACTGTTGCCATATAATCAGTTCATATTGAGGCCTTCCATAGACATAGATGGACTGGTGTAGTATTTATCCATTCCACAATAAATATGTGATCAATCAACTCTATCATAGACAGCAAAGAATTGTCGCTCTTACAATAAATATGTAATCAATCAAACAGCATCATATTCATCATGTCAAAGGTGAACCACACTGACTGCAGAAGTAATGATTTTTCAGTAAATACTCTATTCCAGTTCATGCATGTCACTGTACTAGGCCCCTGGTTGGGCAGTAAGTATACACACAGCTCTAATCAGATCTCACTTAGAGCAGCAGGTCATTCGCCTGTGCATACAGAAACATCCCGTCAGGTGACTGAAATAGCTTTGTTATCAAAATGCTGTACATACTTTTGTCATCAGTCACAAACGAGGTTTGTTGAGTACCATTCTGAGACCTTGAGTTCAGCATTATGGTCATTGCCATGTCAATATTTTGCAGCCAGCTGTGGAGAAAGAGTTGAGCTGCCCTCATTGGCTGCTTTGGTGGGACTCACTGACAATGACTTGGTAATCACAAGGTAGCCACACCCTTTATTGTCTACATCTCTATATCTCTAAATGGAACAATAATTTACAAAATGAACGCAATGCTCAGTCCCAAGAATGCAGTAGTCGCACCAATGGATTAAAACACAGGAAAATGTTTCTTGCATTCTGGCATGTTCATTGGTGATTTCACTAACAAAGACCACACCATTGAATGTATTAAATAAGAAAAGTTTATTGCACATAATGAACGAATGTGAACCGATGTAGTATACTGAGGGATGAAAGAATGAAAGGATGGGGGTAGGGGTTGAGGGATGAAGGCATGAGGGTAGGGATCAAGGGTTGAGGGATGAAGGAAAGAAGGGATGAAGGGAAGAGAGTTCAGGAAAGAAGGGATGAGAGTTCAGAGAAGAAGGGATGAAGGTTGAGGGATGAAGGTTTGTTGGCAGATGGATGAATGGATGGAGGGGTTTGGCATGACACATGGTATGTGTAGAATCCGTTGTTGCTGAGTCGCGGGGCTGGGTCAGGTGTCAGAGGCGTACAACCTCCTGGCTCTGACATTCGGTCGGGGAAAGCTCAACGAATTATGTCGCGGTACGAGGGGAAGGGGAAGGTGAATTGTACTGCGATGAGTTCTTTAGAGTGGGTAGATAATGGCTGATGCGTTCGATTGGACCAAGTGCGGTTAGCGGTTTTCAGTTCTTTCTCACCAAACTGGAAAACACTGCAGCCAGTTCTATTTGTTATAGTGTACCGTGCTCCTGGACCGTACTCTGATTTTATATCTGAATGCTCAGAGTTTTTTCAAGTTGAGTATTTAAATGAGAGGACATCATCACCGTAATTATTGTAGGGGATTTTAATATTCATATGGATGTTTACAATGACAGCCTTAGTAATGCATTTATATCATTAATAGACTCAATTGGCTTCTGTCAGAGTGTAAATAAACCAACTCATTGTTTTAATCACACTCTTGACCTTGTTCTATCATATGGCATTGATATTGAACATTTAATAGTCTTCCCACATAATCCTTTCCTATCTGACCATTATTTAGTAACTTTTGAATTTCTATTATTAGATTATAATAATAATATATAAAACAGCAGATGTCTATCTGACAGTGCTGTAGCTAAATTTAAGGAGGAGATTCCATCAGTGTTCAGTGCCATGTCTGAATATAACAGAGTCCTATAACAACTTTAGTCCCTCCGAAATTGATAATCTTGTTAATAGTGCTGCAGGCTCACTACGATCAACATTAGACTCTATCGCTCCTATAAAAAGGAAATTATTAAAACATAGGAGATTAGCAACATGGTACAACCATCAAACCCGCCAATTAAAGCAAAAGGCTAGGAAATCTGAAAGGAAATGGCGCTCTTTGAAATTATTAGAATATCACTCAATTGGCAAGATAATTTTAAAACCTATAGAAAGGCCCTCCGTAATGCCAGAGGAGTCTATTACTCAACAATAATAGAAGAAAATAAGAACAACCCCAGGTTCCTCTTCAGCACTGTAGCCGGGCTCTATTGAGCCACATATCCCCATAAACTTAAGTAGCAATGATTTTATGAGCTTCTTTCATAGAAGATTATTACTATTAGGGAGAAAATTAATCACCAAATGTCCTCAACAGCTATCAGTGGCTCTCCAAGTTTAGGAACTTTAACTAATGTAAACTCAGATATATATTTAGAATGTTTTTCTACTATCGATCTTCATCAATTAACTTCGCAACTAGGCTGCTTAAAGAAGTCGTACCCTTAATTGGCATTTCTTTTACTAGATACGATTAATCTTTCTTTATTATCAGGATATGTACCACAGTCCTTTAAAGTAGCTGTAATTAAGCCCCTTCTTAAAAAGCCCACCCTTGACCCAGGGGTTTTAGCCAACTATAGACCGATTTCTAACCTCTAACTTAAATAAGACCCAACATAGACACTACACCCTATATATATATGCATTACATTAATGCACTCCCGTCTTCTGTACAGTCTTCTCGTCTTTATTTATTTATATTTTTAAAAGTACTTCATTCTTGTGTGATTTTTGTGTGATTTGTATATTTTTGTGTGATTGTATATTTCAAACACCATTGCACCAAGACAAATTCCTCGTATGTGTAAAAACCTACCTGGCAATAAAACTGATTCTGATTCTGATCTGTGGGGGAAAAAGGAGGTGCGTTAAATGAAGGAAGAGAAACACTGGGTACGTATAAAGAAACTGGAGGAGAATTAGGGTTTTTGGCTGGTAGCGTCGCCATGCATTGTATTTGTGGGCACACTCTGTGCAAAAAGTAATGAAAGGACTGATCAAGGCACTATTGCAAGGGATTGTGTGGGTGCAGTGTGTGGTCGCTTCCAAGACTTGCAGGAGTTGCCCTGATGGATGTAATAAGGAGGACCCTCTGGCTGGGGATGTTTCAGAAAAGGGATGTTTTTCCTTGCATTCTGGGATGTTCATTGGTGATTCTTGATTCATGGGTGCACAATCCCATGTTCTCAAGGCACCAGTGTTAATTCATCCTCATGAATACTAAGATAGAAAAATACCAGTAGGATAGCAATAAAACCTGCATTGTAACAATATATCCACTTTAGACTGTTTATTTATCCTCCAATCATCATTTTTGAGTTAGGAAACAACCATTTCCTCAAATCTGACGTGCTCAGCCATTTTTGCAATAAAAACATCTCAATATTCCACTTTTCTAATGGATTTTCCCTTATCTCAACACATTAATGGAACTACTCCCTAATTTCTTACCATTAATGTATTAAATTTCTTGCTGATTTTCAAATATATTAGCTAGCAGCTTTCGTCCAATTTAAACGGATGGGGTTTTTTTGGCTAATTTGACCAAAGTGCAGAGGGAGGTGAAAACCAATCCTGGGGAACCTGATTATCTGTGGTCATTTTATCTTTTAAGTCATCAATATGAAGCATTTTACCCCTGCCATTATTGGTTAGAATAAGACAGCAGGTTATGTTGTTTTATCGACACCTGCAGTCCTCACTATGCCTCACCAGAATACACCCATCATTTCATATTCTCCAAAGTCCCATAATGTACACACACACACATATTCCCAAACCAACTTTATAACTTATCTCTCCCCATTCAGCTATGTTAATGGACGTAGACCGCAGATCCAGCACAGTTTTAAATCCCACTGTTAAGTTCCCACTGTTCACTAATGCTTCCCACCAATTTACTAATGCTCCTTTGCCGCAAAAGCCCACGAGTCAGCAACCCTCAACAGCCCTTCCTCTCTCTCTCACACACACACACATACAAACACACACACACACACACACACACACACACACACACACACACAGAGGTTGCTATGGCCCATTAAGTGGCATTAGAGCCTCTTTCTGGCAGGTTATTCTGACTTCATGGCACCGCAGTAACATTCCACAGTCACTCTGTAAGACTCTAAGTCTCACCGCACGTTTTACATCACAAACCACTGCTAATGCACTGGTCACAGTATTACAGCATACTGCAGACCATCACTAGGAGCCCTCTGTAGCTCCCTGAATATGTCACGCTTTATTTGCTTTTTCCTGTGACATTATGACTTTGCCATACCAGGAGTTTTGGAAGGCTACTGTCAAACTATATTAAAAATGCTTTTGTGCAGAGACATGAAAATCGAAATCTCTGCTTGCAGATTGTAGGGGCTACAATGTTCATCACACTGAACAGGACCATTCTTAGAGCACTACAGGAAAAAAGATGAAGTTTGTCCTTTGGATTATACCGCAGAAACAGCCAGGGGTCACTAAACTGGAGAGCAGTTCATCCTCCATGGCCATTAGATTATGAGGATTTTTTTTATGTACAAGAGGAAATTCTGGCCCGATGGTGGTGCTGAAGGAAAGATAATTTAGTCACTGAGATATATCTTCTAGAGACCATGAATGCCATTTTCATTGAATCTGACCAGTAGTTAAACATTAAATGCTCTCGACCAAAGTGCTGAACTTGACAGACTGACTATTTCAGCATCCAAGGGTAAACAATTTTCCTGCATTCACATCTTTATGTTACACTAAAATGATCCAAAGGCCAGATAAAATAGTGTAAGCAGTCAGTAGTGGTTTAATGAATACTTAAGGCTGGTGATAGTCATATTTTTTCTTATTTATGACAAATCCCATGAAAAGACCAAAATCAACAATGTGTCAGACTGTCTCCCAACTTTTATGACTTCTCTATCCTGTCTGTGGCTCTCAGCTCCACTTCCATTGGGTCATAATGAAGACATGAATCACTAAAAACACCTCACAATATTTAGTTGCATTTTTAAAAAGGCTCAGCAATCTCCATTGTTGTGGATTTTTTTAAAGGGGATTGAAAAACATTTGGTGTTCTAGTGAATATTGGGGACAGCAGGACGGTGTATGTGGGACTGAGTCAAAATAAACTACTGTGTTTTCATGGTAATGAGGGAACATGTCACCCAGGGTCACTAATGTTTTTTCTATTGCAATGATGTCATTTGTTAGTGCCTTCAAAAATCCACATGATGTTGTTGTTCCAATGTACAACCTCTATCTTTAATCTGTTTAAGCAACTATACCAACTTGGTCATTGGTTGGCAAAATACTGTAATCTTGTTTAAAAGAAACCAATATTGATTGTTAAAGGACCAGTGTGTAGGATTTAGCGTCAGTGAACAAATTGCAATGGCTGGATACAGGATTTGGGTTAAACTCAGGGATGTTTGAGCCAGCCATGGGCATGGAAAGCACACTGGAGGTATTTCATTTTCATCAGAAAAAAACAGAGCAAACATTTTTGTCATTCCATAAAATCCCCACAAAAAATGTTTTTATATAATTTATATAATCAATGTGTCTTTAGGCTAAACAATTGCTCTCCAAAGGTCTGAGGGTTATTTTCTTTCTTTCTTGAACTGTCCCAAGAGTTATTCTACAACACAACACATACCCTACAGCAGATACTGGCTTACAGGTGACATATAGGGCTAGACTTTCATATGAAAACACATATATTTTGACTTCATTGGGACTTTAACATAAGTGGACAGAAAATACAACTGAGCTAAAACTGTCTTAAATATCCTTGTGGTGGCGCCCGGTTAGCTCAGTCGGTAGAGCTGGCGCCCCATGTACAGAGTTGCTGCCACGGCCCAGGGTTCAGGTCCGACCTGCGGCCCTTTGCTGCATGTCATCCCCCCTCTCTCTGCCCCCCTTTCCTGTCTGTCTTCGGCTGTCACTATCCAAAAAAGGCAATAAAAGGCCAAAAATAAACTTAACAAAAAGGAAAAAAAACCCTTGTGGTGCGGACCCAGTCACCAACATTCAAAATCAGCTGTGTGGCATCAGGTGTGGCAACACCCTAGAATTATGAAAACATGTTGACATGATGGTATGTCAAATCTCTGGCTGAGGTTGTAGATCACATGCTTAGAGCTAAATGCTAACATTCTCACAATGACAATGCTAACGTGGTCATTTTTAGCAGGTGCTATGTTCATGTTGTTCTCCGTGTGTTTATGCATTAAATAAGCTCTAGTAATGAGCTCTTAACACAAAGTACAGCTGAGGCTGATGGGAACGAAACAGAAGAATGAAAATTCTGACTTGATAATGGTGCTAGATGAATTTGGGACATGTCTGTCCCAACTTAAAATCAAGAGTAAAATTTAGGAGACAACCAAAGTGATTAGGTGATTGGTCCTTAAGCTGCTGCATGCCAGTGTAGGTGCTGTGTGTAAATGCTTAGTTTCCATTCTGGTGAGCAGTTGGTACCTTGCATGGCAGCTACCTCTATCAGTGTATGAATGTGTGCAAATAGGGTGAGTGTGGCATGTCGCGCTATATAAGTACAGTCCATTTACCATTTATATGGCAAGGAAATCTAGTAGGCCTTTTCACACCAGTAAATTTCATGTTTAAGCCATACCTGGCCATATGTGCATCTTTCTGTAAAAATGTGTTCCAAATGTCAAGTGTAAAACATTAATCTGAGACTAAGCATTACAATAACTTCAAGATAAGTCTGATAAAGTAAGTGTCAGTGTCAAAATAAGTGCAGCAAAGTAGCACGTTTAAAACACTTTGCACCTCCAAAAGGGAGGTTCTGTTGAGAGTAGTATAGCTGAATTGCTGTAAAAAGTGCATATCCAGTAACGTTTTGCAGTGTCAAATACACCAGAGTGGATCAAAGTTTAGTCATAAATGACATCCCACATTTGGTAATTGTTGCAAGATACAGAAATACAGAAAAAGAAAAAAGTGGAGCTTTGCTGCTCATGCATGGCACGTAAAGAAGAAGACATTGCAATGGCTTTTACCGAGAATTTTGACAGCAGTCGTCATGAAGAGGATAATGACCATCACCACAGACAGCCCATGGCAATGGCAATGCTTGGGAAGTAGAGGTTATAACTGAGATTGATCTCCAGGGTTAGGGTCATGAAGCTTCACTTTATTATTCACAAGGAAAACTAATGTGCAAAAATGTAAAAGTCTGATCTCACCTCTAATGGTGGTAAAATGGTTAATCTTGCTGTTGCTCGCTCCTCATTGATTCACTGTCAGTTCAAATCTCTCCTGGAGAAGATGAACAGTGTTTACAAAGATTTTCTTCCCCAATGCCCTGTTAGGTGGCTCAGTGGGGGTGAGAATTTAGAGAGATCTGTCAGATGTGATCGAAGTCTTTCTGATTAAAAAGCAGCTGAACTATCCTTAGCTGGAGGATGAGAAAAGGCATGTGAAAGTCAATGTCCTGTCCTACATCACAGGGCGTCTCAGCACACTGAACCTGCAGCTGCAAGGCGCAGGCTAAACCGTGATAGCTCTGTTTGACGCATGGAATATATTTCTCCTGATATTCAAACTGGAGCTTTTCATTGCTTCAGACACCTGTGGGAGTCATCACGCAAGCCTGTCAACTCTGAGGACATGAGGGTGAACATTCAGGAATTCAAAACAGAATTCTCCACCAGTGGAGGCCAGTGTTTTCTTTCTTAATCAACACTGACAAATCTGGCTTTGTCCTTATTTCAGTGGACTGGGATTGAAGAGTTTTTTACTGAGGACTTATACATTTGCTATTATATTATATATCTCTTGTATGTTGGTAAATGGTAAATATGGACCTGTACTTGTATAGCGCCTTTCTTCCGACCACTCAAAGCGTTTTTACACTACATGACACATTTGCCCTTTCACACACATCCACTCAGTGATGGCAAAGCCTATCAAACAGAAATTAACTCATTCATACACATTCACACACCAATGCACGACATCGGGAGCAATTCGGGGTTCAGTATCTTGCTCAAGGATACTTCGACATGTGATTGAACCAACAACCTTCCAATTAGGGGACAACCCGCTCTGCCTCTGCGCCACAGCTGCCCCTTGGCAGAGCTGACCAGACAGATTTGCAGTGTGTAAGACTTATTGGCATTTAGTGGTGTTGCTGCAGATTGCAACTCTTACACTTCACCCTCCATTTCCAAACAGGTAAGAGAACCTATGGTGATGAAACATGCGAAAAACACCCCTATCTAGAGCCAGTGTTTTGTTTGTCCATTCTGGGCTACTGTAGAACCATAGTGGTTCAACATGGCGGACTCCATGAAAGGTGATGTTGTCACTAGATAATGGCCGCTCATTCTAAGGCAGTGGTTCTCAATTATTTTCTGTCATGGGGGGACAGAATTTTTTTTTCACGCCCCATCACTGAATTTTAATACTATTGAGAACCTGATAATATGTATTTGTACAAACCACTGTATGAGTTGCTAGCACCATCATTCTGCATACAGTCACCTGATTTTCAAAATCGATTAATAAAATGAGCTGAGATAACATCTGCAGCAACTTAAAACTATTTCCAAGTTCAGTTTATTAACTGCATTTGTAACATTTAAACAAGACAGCTCAGTTTGTGTGATTGTCAAAACAGAGCAAATGATTCACTGGGATGTTGATTTTTATAGACTTAACACAGTAATATTCAAAACTTTTTTAAACTGTAAACATTGTTTGTTGTTTTTGTGCAAAATTTGCAACAATATTGCTTATATTTAACGTTTGTCTGTTAGATGTTCTGTGAGTTGTTCTCTGAGGTCGTCTATAATGTCAAATATACGTCTCCCGATCGTGTCATTAGACAGAGGGACAGTATTCAGTGTCTCAGCACTTTTCTCACCTATGATTGTAACCATGCCCAATGCTGCCGGAGTATTAGCTCCTCTGCTATTGTGTGAGGTTTTGTGCACCTTGCGATGTTGCGGTGTTTGTACGAGGCTTACAGTGCATTTTTATTTACTGATGCTGTGCTCACAAAATGACCGGCCTGTTGGCGATACTCATCGAGCTTTCGATGAAAAAAGTCCAGTGGCTTATTGACTGAAGGTCTCCAGGTGCCGTCTTAATTTGTTGGGTTTCATGCTGTCTTTTCCGATCGTATTCACGGTAAACCCAAAGGCTGTGTAGGCTTCGTCGTATTTCTTTTTAGGTTTATGCCGTTTACCGTCACTTGCTTTTCTTGCCTCTGACGCCTCCTCTGTTTTTCTTTTTACGCCTGTCAGAAACTTCTCCACCTCTTCTCCTCCATCAGTCACCCCTGCCTGTCGCGCCCCCCCGACACCTCACCACAATTATATCAATTTAAAGCTGCTTAATGCCAAAATCAAGTATGGTGTCTGAGAACCTCTTACTTCAGAGTTCAGCTGAATTAAGATTGTTTCCCTAAAACACATAGGCTGAAGGGCTGTTTGTGAAGAATAACTCCATTCTAACAAGCTGCAACCCCAGTGGAAAGTTCACCTGGCAACCAATCTGAATTGAATATAAAAAATATTATTTCTATAAGTTGTGTATATTAATAGTTATCATCATTAACACTGAGTACAGATATGGTACTTAATTAATAATAGTCTATTAATTGGGATGGTGAAAACTGGAGGAGGGCCACTTCCTGCTACATTTTCACAGGCAGAGGAACTCACACTGGCAAACAACAGAGGAATGGAGGGTGGCAGGGGTACGTCAGTTCTGACCCTGGTGGCAGCTGAATGTCCACCCTTTATATACAGGGTAATTTTAGCATGCCACTCATTTGACTTTCAGACAGAGTTTGGGCATTGGCAGCTGGCATTGTACTCTTTCTTTTTTAACAGTGCCAATGTTATGGAGCACCACACAGGCTGCCACCACCTCACATGCCCACTCTGGACACATCCAGCATTGCAAGCATGCAAAAAAAAATATGCTCTGATTCAATTCAATTAAATTTTATTTGTATAGCGCCAATAACAGAAGTTATCTCAGGACATTTTAAAATTAAAGCAGGTCTAGACTGTACTGCTTACAAAATTAAAAATGCACATGCGTCACTTTCCCCAGTGGCTGCAGTTGCAGCAGCTCTCACTCAAGTTTAGCGTTTTTCTCTTTTTTAGTAGTTATTAGTTAAGTAATTAAAAAAAATGTCAGTGTATTATTACCAGCAATAGTTGCACTATGGGCACCAAAATTGCTGTGTCTGCTGTGGACTTTTTTCCAACTTAAAAACTTTCCGTGCCGGGAACGTCGTGCCAGGAGAAGACGGTACAGACCTGTCTTGATCTCTCCCCAACAAGATGTACTAGCTAACGGCGCTGACCCGGCACCAGAGGGAATATTGGGAGTGCAGCATCATGCTGTTTACGGAGACATGGCTGAACTCATTGACCCCGGATTCACATGTTTCACTGGGTGGATTTAATCTTCAACAGGCCGACAGGACACAGGAGAGTGGTAAGAGGAAAGGAGGAGGGCTGGCTGTGTTTGTGAATGATTGATGGTGTAAGCATGGACACATCACTGTTAAATTCAATTCAATTTAATTTTATTTGTATAGCGCCAATTCATAACAGAAGTTATCTCAGGACACTTTTCAAATAGAGCAGGTCTAGACCGAACTCTTTACAACATTATTTACAGAGACCCAACAGTACCACCATGAGCAAGCACTTGGCGACAAGGGCAAGGAAAAACTGCCTGTTAAAGGCAGAAACCTAGGACAGATCCTCCGGCTCTAGGTGGGTGGTCGTCTGTCTCGACCAGTTGGGGTGAGAGAGAGAGAGAGAGAGAGAGAGAGAGAGAGAGAGAGAGACAGACAGACAGACAGAAACAGACAGACAAACAGGTGCACAGCAACAACAGTAGCAACAACTACGCTAATAGTAGTGACTGATGATGATGAACATGACAACAGCAACGATTGGGGACGCTGAGCAGTGACAACAGCAACAACAGTAAACGTAGCAACAATAATACTTATTATAATAATAACACTAATATCAGTGATATTGGCAATGACAAGCAGCACCATGGCAGGAGGCTCCACCAGGATCCATGAGGACCTGCGAGACGAAAAAGCACAAGAACTCCGGGGAAGAAGTGAAGTTAGTAACATGCATTAATGGGACCATGGGTCATCCCCTGGTAGTCTCGGCCTATAGCAGCATAACTAAGGGATGGTTCAGGACTCACCTGATCCAGCCCTAACTATAAGCTTTATCAAAGAGGAATGTCTTAAGCCTACTCTTGAATGTGGAGAGGGTGTCTGCCTCCCGAACCACAACTGGAAGCTGGTTCCACAGGAGAGGAGCTTGGTAACTGAAGGCTCTGGCTCCTGTTCTACTTTTAGAGACTATAGGAACCACAAGTAGCCCTGCATTCAGAGAATCTAGTGTTCTAGTGGGGTAATAGGGTACTATGAGCTCTTTAAGATATGAAGGGGCCTGACCATGAAGAGCTTTATAGGTGAGTAGGAGGATTTTAAATTATATTCTACATTTTACAGGGAGCCAGTGCAGAGAAGCTAGTACAGGAGAGATGTGATCTCTTTTTCTAGTTCCTGTCAGTACTCGTGCTGCAGCGTTTTGAATTAATTGGAGCGTTTCAATGGACTTATTGGGGCAACCTGATAATAAAGAGTTGCAGTAATCCAGCCTTGAAGTAACAAATGCATGGTTTAGTTTTTCTGCATCTGTCTGTGATAGGATGTGTCTAATTTTTGTAATATTACCTAAATGAAAGAAGGCAGTCCTGGAGGTTCGCTTTGTGTGGGAGTTAAATAACAAATCCTGATCAAAGATAACTCCAAGATTCCTGACAGTGGCGCTAGAGGCCAAGGTAATGCCATCTAGAGTAACTATATCTTTAGATGTGAGTGAGTGAGTCTCTAAGGTTTTTGGGGCCAAGTACAAGAATTTTGTTTTTTTCTGAGTTTAAAATCAGAAAATTGCAGCTCATCCAGGATTTTATGTCCTTAAGACATGTTTGTAATTTAGATAATTGATTAATTTCATCGGGCTTGAGCAGGCTGCAGACACAGTGCCCACAAGCCCTTTTCCTCATCTCTGGGGACTTTAATCATGCCTCTCCTTCCTCCACTCTCCCCAAATTCACCCAGTACCTCACCTGCCACACCAGAGACAATAAAATACTGGATCTGTTTTATGCCAACACCAAGGAGGCATATAATTCAACACCCCTCCCTCCCCTGGGGAGATCAGATCACAACCTGGTTCATCTCCTGCCTGTGTATGAACCCCTCATGCACAGACAACCAGTTGTGACCCGTACAGTGAGAGGATGGTCTGAGGAGACTGAAGAAGCTCTGAAGGACTGTTTTGACAGTGTGGGAAGAACTCTGTTATCCTCATGGGGAGGATATCAACAGCCTAACTCACTGCATCACAGACTATATTAACTTCTGCGTGGAGAACACTGTACCCACCAGGACTGTACGGTGTTTCTCCAACAACAAACCTTGGATCAATCCGGCCCTGCTGATGGAGAAAAAGAGGGTCTTTAAGTCTGGAAACAAGGAGAAGTTGAAGTTTGTGCAGAAGGAGCTGAGGTGGAAGATTAGAGAGGGGAAGAACAGATACAGGAAGAAAATGGAGGACCAGCTGCAGCAGAACAACATCAGCGGAGTCTGGAGAGGCCTGAAGACCATCTCAGGCTACAAAGAACCAGACTCCCAGGCTGTGGGGGACCAGAAGTGGGTGAATGATCTGAACCTATTTTTCAACAGGTTCGATAAGACATCCAACCCTCTCCCGGTCCAGCCATCCCTGCTGCAGCCCCCCTTGTCTACACACCCTGTATTTTCCCCCTCCATCAAACCCACCCCCACCCGCACAGCACTCGCAGCCAGCCACCACTGCCTCCACCTCCACCTCTACTACTGCCCCATCCCCCCCAGCGACGCTCTCACCTCCTCTCGCACCTCCATCCCCCCTCACACCCCTAAACACCCTGCCACCGAGCCCCAATCTGTCCTTCTCTGCTGACCAGGTGAGGAAAGAGCTCAGGAAGATAAAACTGAAAAAGGCTACGGGTCCAGACGGCATCAGGTCCGGGCTCCTCAAGTCCTGCGCAGACCAACTCTGTGGGATTGTGAAGCACGTCTTCAACCTGAGCCTGAAGCTGGGGAGAGTTCCACAACTGTGGAAGACATCCTGCGTGGTGCCGCTGCCCAAAACTCCCACCAAAGGACCTCAACAGCTACAGGCCGGTGGCGCTGACATCGCACCTGACGAAGACACTGGAACGGGTGGTCCTCGCCCATCTCCGCCCTCTGGTGGGACCATCCATGGACCTGCTGCAGTTCGCCTATCAGCCTGGCAACGGGGTGAATGGCGCTGTCATCTTCCTCCTTTACAGAGCTCTTTCGCACCTGGAAAAGCCTGGAAGCACTGTGAGGATCACTTTCTTCGACCTCTCCAGTGCTTTCAACACCATCCAGCCTCTGCTTCTGAGGGACAAGCTGGAGCTCTCAGGTGTGGATTTTCACCTCACATCCTGGATTATGGATTACCTCACCAACCGCCCACAGTATGTGGGGACCAAGGACTGTGTCTCGGACATGGTGGTCTGCAGCACAGGGAACAGTTTTGGCTCCTTTCCTGTTCACCCTGTACACTGCAGACTTCAGGTACAGTTCTCCACACTGTCATCTGCAGAAGTTCTCTGATGACTCTGCCATCGTAGGCCTCATCACTGATGATGACGACAGGGAATACAGAGAACTGATAAAGGACTTTGTGGATTGGTGTCAGTGGAACCGCCTGCAAATCAACACAGGGAAAATCAAAGAGCTGGTGGTGGATTTCCGCAGGCGCAATCACGCCTCCCGACACAGGTGAACACTCTGGGTATGGACATAGAGAGAGTGGACTCTTATAAGTGCCTGGGTGTTCACCTGAACAATAAACTGGACTGGACTCAAAACACTTTATAAGAAAGGCAGAAACTCAGGTCCTTTGGACTGCAGGGAGAGCTCCTGAGGTCCTTCTTTGATACTGTTGTGGCATCAGCCATTTTCTTTGGAGTGGTCTGTTGGAGCAGCAGCATCTCAGCAGTCGACAGGAAGAGACTCGACAAACTGATTAAGAAGGCCAGGTCTGTCCTGGGCTGCCCCCGCAGGAGTATAATAGCAAAGCTATCATCACTGATGGACAATGTCTCCCACCCCATGCAGGACACCATCAGTACACTGAGCAGCTCCTTCAGCGACAGACTCCTTCACCCCAAATGTGTGAAGGAGAGATATCGTAGGTCCTTCCTTCCTGCTGCTGTCAGACTGTTTAACAGCCAGCACTGCTCCAAGTAGCATGAGCACTTGGCGACAGCAACAAGGTAAAACGTCCTTTTGAGAGGAAGAAACCTTGGACAGACCCCAGCTTTAGGTGGGTGGCCATCTGCCTCGACCAGTTAGGGTTAGAAAGAAAGAGAGACAGAGAGAGACAGAGACAGACATGATGTGTGAAATATAGAGTGGTGGTTGTTTTTCCTCAGATCTCTGACCAAGAGGGAAATTCCCAAAATTTGCGTGAATCATGCTCCAACCAAGGCTACCTAGCCTCAAGACTAGTCCCCGTTAAACGGTGATCAAGCATCTGATAAAGGATTTCAGGCCTGTTGACCATTCTGAGACTGTGGGCGTTTGTGTGGTACAATGAACTAACATGAGATTGACCAAGATTTATAGAGAGCATTGGTTCATGTAAGTCTTCTTTTTTAATTGCCATATTTTAAAGCTGTAATCAAGTAATATCTCTGACAATGTAACGTAAATCTAATCGCACATTTTGTAAAATTATAAATGGTAAATTTATATTGCACTTTTGTCAGAAGCACAATTTCCCTCTCATTCACACACACATATGGATGGCAGAGAGCTACCATGCAAGGTGCTAGCCTGACCATCAGTAGAATGATCCGCTCTACCTCCTGAGCCACAGCCAACAGCGTTGTAAACATTACAGCCACTACATATAGTATCTTCAGGTCATTAATACACCGGAGATTTAACAAAAGAAAAGAGAACCCAAATATAGAGAGGGCCGGAGGGATATAGAGGGAGGCAGTGGTACTGAAAGAGAGAAATATTTAAGGGCAGAATGAATGAGGAGTGAGGGAGAGATTTAAGATAAATTATACCACTAAAGGCCATCCTCTCTTCCACATACATCTCTTCTGAGTGTGTGTGTGTGTGTGTGTGTGTGTGTGTGTGTGTTTAATGGAACAGCCACAGGCCTTTGTCCCTTATTAAAGTCATTACAAGGACATCTCCTACCCAGCTCACCACCACAGAAGTCTAAGCACATAGTGTTTGGAATACAAACCCACATGCAGGCTTCTTGTTCACTCCACTGTAAGACACATGGCAGCAACTCGTGCACAGAAAGTGATAAGAAGGATAAGAGGGCTCTTACATAAACAACACTCGTCCTTATACTAAATTAGTTAATCACTCCAGGATTTTGCTGCTATTTTTGGGATTGTTTCGCCCTAAGATGTCTGATTTCGTGGCAGATTTTCTGAAATATTATGATGTACATTGTAATGTTTTTAAGCTTTTTTTTTGCAATGACATTGTTATTGTTTGCATAATATTATATTATACATATTTCAATAATTCGAAGGCAACCTGTTCCAGTGAGGATATATCTACAATGATTGGTGAAATTTGCAAAACTGAAAGGTTGTGCATACTTCACAGGGATTGGTTGAATTTGTGTTACGTGTTGCTATTGCAACATTGCAACTTCCTGCATGCAATGTAGAAAATAGAATTGACAAATTATGAATTCAGACACTATACAAATCGCCATCATGACATAGTTACTTCGGCATTCCCTGTGATCCATTTATTGCAATTAAATCACAGCAAAATCCTATTTTGGGCTCATACCACCACAATAAACCAGATTAAATGGCGAATATTTACTTGTGAGTAATACAAATTATTCTGCGAGTGAACTTGCATGAGTAAGAGTTGAAGATTCATTAGTGTTTGGTGTGAACACACCATTAGTAAAGAGTCAGTGAACTGCTAATTCTCATCATTGTCATGTTTAAAGATAGTGACACTCTTCTTCAGATGATTCCTGAAACTAACTTTTGGTTAGATTTTTTGAGATGGATATTTTGTGAAAGTTCTCTCCCAGGTCAGTAAAACTCATACGGTCAGGAGCTTGGTGTCCTCAGTGGTATGTGAGGTCTTGGAAGGACTGATTGTTTCTGGAAGGTGCCACTGCCGCATCACACACAACACAGCCAACAGTACCTTTTCAGAGTGGGATGTCCCATGATGTGGAGCTGGGAGTCAATGAGCTTCTCTGCTGCTGTGCACATTTTTACTTTGCTGTAGTTGTAGCTGGCACACTGCAGGAGGAGGAGCCACAGCTGACTGTGATGAATGATGGGAGTTTTCCGTGATGGATGTATGGAACTGAACCGGCACTGGTTGTTATCATTGAGATATAAAAAGATGGCCCGATGGAAACACAACAACCGAGTCACACAGCACAGCTGCATAACAAAAATTCTCAGAAAATAGTGTCCTTGATGGGTCTGCTTGTGCACACCCGCCTTTATAATGGAAAAGCATTTTCTTTCTAGTTCAATTTTCTGTACTCAGGGATAGTTAACAGAAAAATAGATTGTGGATTGGATGCATCCTCTAGATAGTCAAGGTTTGTTTCGAGTGGGAGAGGAAAATGCTCAAATTCAGAAATAATAGAAAACAAAATGGCTAAATGGCGCTTCAGTACAAAAAAAATGCATATCAATATCAGTCATTGAAAGCCATGAACCAGACAGAGAGGGTAGATGATAATTATCTACCATGGTGAGGAGGACGATTTCTTGGACAGTAGCAGTGAGCATTTCGACCTCATTTTGTGAATGGGTTTCAGTCAGTCGATAAGGGAGTAAGAGTTTATAGATTCACAACAACACAATTTTAGACCCACAATACACCCTCTGATATGAAGGTAGGTAAACAGAACAATTCAATTTCATCATGATGATGATCATCATGTTTTCAATAGCACATTGCACATTTTCTCTCTCTTATTAATTTTAGAACTAGAGCACCGCAGGTAATTTCTTAGGGCTCATCCAGGATTTGAGGGCTGCGAAGACCGCATATTGTTGCTTAAGGTCCATCTATGCTTGCGGAAGGTAATGTGTAAGTGGTTGAACCTTGGTCAAATGAGCTCTCTCTGCATCAAAATAAGACAAGCAGATTACGTTATCTTAAAGAGCCTTAATGAGCCTGTGTCCCAGGTGACCTAGTTTCACTTCCTGACCAATGCATTGTATGGTGGTGATAACTTATATGGCTGGATTCAGAGATGTGCAATTTGTCAGGTGTTTAAATTACTAGAAAGACATGGCCCCATTTATTTGAATTTGCTAAATTTGGGTACAGGAATTAAGGAGGATACAGAATAATCCTTAGGTTTAAAGTGAATCTATTTTAAAACCCATGATACACCTGTAATGATTGTTGTAAATCACACTTCTTCAGTTAGTATAATAAGTATAACACTGGATATGTGTTAGCAGTGTGTTAGCTGTATGCTAAGTGGCACTAAATCAGGGTGATTCAGTGTGAACACTTGAAATCTAAGGTCTCAGTCTCTAGTTTCAAGTCTTCTTCCATACAGCATGATGTTCATTTAGTAAATGATGGTCCCATTTAGAGTAAAATTGACCATAAAGCAGGGTATGCTTTAGGGCATGGCTACCTTGTGATTGACAGGTCATTCTCATTGAGTCCATCCAACTCAACGCACCAAACTCAATTCAAACTGTCAAACTAGACAGTATTGATCAAATATGAATCAATATTCTGTTACTGCGTTATCTCAAATCAGAAACACATTTTAGTGTACAGTTTATCTGTAATACAAGAATGAGGATATGTGTGACCACGTGAGTCCCCATTGTTTCCTGCTACAGATGAATCAAAAACTAAGTGCAGCCAATCAGAGCTGCTCAACTGGCAGTACGTCACCACTGCTCGCTATGAAAAACTGTTATAGCGACGACCATAATGCCAAACTTGAGGTTTCAAAATGGTACTCCACCAACCACGATAGGTTCACACTTTATTTGACCATTACACACAAATATCAAACCCACTGCTAAGAATCTGGATATCATCTTTGACAAGTATGTGACATTTGACCTTCATGTGCCTCAGTCAAGCTTTGTTATATCGTTTACAGTTAGTACAAAATGCAGCCACCAGACTTTTAACCAGAACCAGCTGTCAGTCCCACATTACTCCTGTTCTTGCATCCCTCCATTGGCTTTCTGTAAAATTCAGAATCAATTATAAGATCTTACTGATCACATATACGGCACTTCATGACCTTGCCCCCAGTTACATTTCAGATCTTCTTGTTCCTCATTCCACTCCTCAGCAAATTCGCTCCTCAAATCTCGGCCTTTTATTCCCCGCTCTAAGTGCAAAACTAAAGGTGACCGTGCCTTTGCGTTTTAACCCCAATGTTGTGGAATAGTCGTCCCCAATCACTCAGATTCACTGAATCTGTGGACTGTTTTAAGCTGCTTAAAACCCACCTCTACAGGCAACCCTTTTATAGATCTCCTTGTTTTTTCTCATCTGTCGTCTCTCTTTTAATTTATCCTTCCCTCGTTTTATCTTCCTTATTCTCCCTATGTATGATTGATTTGGTATGGTTATACCCATAGGTATATTTGTTGTTTGTATAGCACTTTGGACCTCTGTGTTAAAAAGGTGCTATATAAATAAAGCGTTACTTACTAACTTACTTACTTACTTACTTACACTTGGTGTCAAGGCCATCTTTGTCTTCTCATGCACACTTGTTATTTTACAATTAACCAGACAGTTCTGCAGCAAGAAGAGCATCAGCTAGAAATCATGTACAGCACTTCCTTTTGTTCCTGCTTCTCACTAAATAAACTTACCAGTTAAAATTTACATTATTTCCATGGTTTGTGTCTTACGGCTTATTCAAGATTTGCACCTAGACCTGCCAGGATCATCACAATAACAACCTCACCCACCAGATTTAGACAAGCTATGCTTCTCCACTCACTGTGTGATTGATGATATAGTGGCTTTCTGAGCTGCCTCCAAAGTTTGCGTGTGTTTGATTCCTGGCCAATGCATTGAGTGACATTGAAGTTAACATATTACTACTTGGATGGCTGGATTTAGGATGCCTACCACATAACATATCTTTGGCAAACTGCTCTTCACTTCCACATTCAGGTCTGGCCCATTCAGATGATATATACACTCAGTTTTTCAAGTGCACCCAACTAAAACTAATGCAGTCCAATACAACAGTGACACAATAAATCCTCCCTTCAGAAAGGTAATGGATGGTAAATGGACCTGTACTTGTATAGCTCTTTTCTAGTCTTCCAACCACTCAAAGCGCTTTTACACTATGTGCCACATTCACCCTTTCACACACATTCACTCAGCGATGGCAGAGCCCATCAAACAGAAACTAACTCATTCATACAGCAATTTGGGGTTCAGTATCTTGCTCAAAGACACTTGAGGAGCCGGGGATCAAACAAATAACCTTCCGATTAGTGGACGACCCGCTCTGCCTCTGAACCACAGTCGCCCGACAGACATAACAGACAGTTAAAACTGTTTTAGAGAGGTGTCTATTTCACCGACAGTTATTATGGAGGATATAGTTTGTGGTGCCGTTGAACATTGTACAGCGAGGTGTTGCTCTTATATAGCCTGCAATAAATGGGGTGGAAAAAATAATTGAATTGTTGTAATTTGAATACATTGCTCACATTAAGTGAAGGAGGATTGTGTGTTTCTTTCTTCTTTCTAACAGGCAGCTGGGACCATCTGCTGCTGCTGACCCAGAGAACCTGCTCTGTTAAAGGTGCAATTAAAATTACTGTTGTTGCCCCACAGGCTGTAATATACCTGCAGGGATCTGAGGGGTTGTTGATCAATACCCACTTGTATACCAGCAGAAATGTCTCCTTTTGATGATGTCATCAAAACACATAATGAGAAAATTATGACAGAAAAGGTCTTCACCTTCACCTCCAAGGACTGTCTGTTGTGTTGTTTGTGTACAGGACAAATGAAAAATCAGCATGCAGTGTCTTAATAAGGTGTAAAGGTATATTAATTTAATAGATTCTCCAAGTATGTGGAACCTTGTTGGAGGGGATGGACCACATTCTTCCAAAACGTATCCCCTCATTTCATGTTCTGATATCCAAATCTCCCATAGGCAGGGTTGTAACTAGCACTGAGGACACTGAGGTCATGTTCTCTGGATTTTTGGTTATATTAAAATCCCCATCCAGCCTGTTTTTCTTTTTGTTCCTGCAGTGTGATGTTTGAATGCTGTCTGTGAAGAGTCTGACACTAAAAGGATGTTTTCACATTCATCTACTGAAAGTGGAAAGTTTCTCTGTGCTCATTGAAAAGCTGATTTTAAGTGGTGTAGCCTACCAAGAATCAACAATCCTGGTCCAGTATACAACTTGTACAGTGTGATGCAGAAACTTGAAGCCACCAGTGCACATCCACTGAGAATGGACTTTAGTGAAGTGAAGTAGGAGATTTTGTGTCCAACAGGAAAACTTTAGAAATGACATTTACATAAATTACATTTGCATATTGTAGTGAGGTAGAAAGAGTAGAGTCTAGTAGAATTTTAATGTGGAAATTACACTTTTTAAAAACACATCAGACACACATTATTGTTCCAAGCTGATTACTTGTGTATACATATACATATATACATATATGGAATGGCGCCGGTGACAACGGCAGCCTGTCATGGCAGCTTCTATCATTGTTGTAGTTTTAGTGTGTTTTTAGCCTGTGTTTTTTTCTATTTTTAACTGTTTTCTTACTTTCTTACTACTTTGTTCATGTCGCCTAAATACTTTTATGGTGTTTTTGAGCACTTTTAATTGGTTTTTACGGGTCTCCATGGCGACGAGGAGTCGCATCGTTTACACCCGCGACCAGATGATCGCCCTGAGGCAACCTAGCATCCTGACTGGAGAGAGACCCTCCCTACCGGAGGAGCTGAGGAGGAGACGGCGAGGCTGCAGAGCGGGGGTTAAACGGAGGATGAAGAAGAGGAGGTTTAAACCCTACATCCCTGCAGTCATCACCGGAAACAAACGTGGCTACACAAGCAGATACTGGTCTCCAACGTCACCATTCCCGGCTTCCAGATGGTTCAAGCCGACAGGGACACCACCGCGACCGGCAAGAAGAAAGGAGGGGGACTGGCCGTTCTCATAAACAACAGGTGGTGTAACCCCGGGTACGTCTGTGTGAAAGAGCGTGTCTGCAGCCCGGACATCGAGCTTGTCGCCGTCGGACTTCGTCCATGTGCCACGGGAATGATCGTCATCACTGTCTATATTCCTCCGTCTGGGAAAGCAGAAGCAGCGTGTGACGTCATCCACACTGTGACTGCAGGACTACAAATGAAACACCCGGAGGCCTTCATCATCATCACAGGGGACTTCAACCACGTTTCTCTCTTGTCCATGCTCCCAACCTTCCACCAGTTTGTCACATGCACCACCAATACAATAGCTGTAGCCTATTTATTTCACTCAAATGTTGCTGTGACAAGTGAATTTCCCCATTGTGGGATTAATAAAGTTATCTATCTATCTATCTATCTATAGATAGATAGATAGATAGATAGATAGATAGATAGATAGACGTTACACAAGAAGCATCATGAAAAATAATCCCCATAACTTAATCCCCGTATTTTGTTAGCTTCTAAGGAGGCTTGATCACAGTTTGACTATTTCACTCTCACGGTAGCTCTATCATTACCTCTGGTAAATTTACAAACAGCAGCACACAGACTTTAAGCATGTTTTTCACTAGCCAATGTCTACAGGTCCAGGAAATGGTCAAAACCAACCAAAAAATGTTGCTGTGCACCTGTCTGTCTGTCTGTCTCTCTCTCTCTTTGTCTCTGTCTGTGTCTCTTTCTCTCTCTCTCTCTCTCACCCCAACTGGTCGAGATAGATGACCACCCACCTAGAGCCGAAGGATCTGTCCTAGGTTTCTGCCTTTTAACAGGCAGTTTTTCCTTGCCCTTGTCGCCAAGGTCTTGCTCATGGTGGTACTGTTGGGTCTCTGTAAATAATGTTATAAAGAGTTCGGTCTAGACCTGCTCTATTTGAAAAGAGTCCTGAGATAACTTCTGTTATGAATTGGCGCTATACAAATAAAATTGAATTGAATTGAATTGAATTGAAAACAAACGTGCTGCTTAGCCAAAAAGGAGCTCTGTGCATCTGCACTCGATTGCTCTTACTGAACACCTTGACCCATCTGTGACCTTAAAAGTGTAATCTAGTGGTTTGAAATTGAGTTGAGATTACGACATTTGAATTTAGAGAACTGAAACTGAATTTAGAGAACTGAATTTGAATTTAGAGAACTGAAATTGAAAGTACATAAGTTGAATTTTTAGTGAGGCTCAAATTCAGATTCAAACTAATTAATTCAAATTCAAATTATGCTATTCAGATTCAGTTTTTCAATAAAGTTATTCAAGTTTAACAATAGAAATTCAAATTATGCAATTCAAATTCAGTTTTTTAATGCAATTATTCAAGTTGAGCAATTCAGATTCAGTCTCTACTGACACAAAAATCAGCCCATATGGTTAGCGGACAAAAACATTAACATTTTGCAGTGGCCCAGCCAGAGTCCTGACTTGAATCCAATTGAGAATCTGTGGAGGGAGCTAAAGATCAGGGTGATGGCAAGGAGACCCTCCAAGCTGGTCAGCAATTATAGGAAGCGTTTGATTGCTGTAATAGCCAATAAATGTTTTTTCCTGTGAATGCACTTAATTTTTACAGCTCAAGTACAGTAGCTTAAGCTTCCATTCAATTTTGATTGACATGTGTCCTCATGACACGCCCCCTTCATATGGTGCCCATTAGGCTAAATTCATTCAGCCCAAAGGCCAGTGACCTGCGACCAATCACAGTGCAGTAGCTACAGTACACTGACCTTTGACCAATCACTGCACACAAAAGGACTGGCTAACGACAAGTGTAGCTAGGTATTCACTTTTCTGTTTCCCATGTTTGCTTTTTGGAAATAGCGTAAAGTTGTCATTGCTGGGTAAAGTGAACATCGCCTGTCAGCTTACAGAGACACAACGAGCTGGTAAAGAAAAACAGGCATTCACTATCATGGATTGTGGACTGTATTCAATTGTGTGGGGGACATGAGCTTGCCCTGCGGGGGTCCGATGAATCTCCCACTTCACCCCAGCAGCGACCAGTTCTCTTTTTTAGACAGTCAATTAGCCAATCACCTGTCAAACACTCAGGTTGCAAAGTACATGTCTAAGACCACAGATTCTCTCAAAACGAGAAAGGGCCTGAACTTAAGGACAAGCTGACCACAGATGACAATCAGCCACATCCAGATGCGGACACAGCTGCAGCAGCTGCAACGGGATGCAGCACTCTGATAATATGTCAGTAGCCGCACAGTGCTGTCACATAATAGTCGAGCAGTCAAAGGCTCGCTTTGAGAAAGCCAGGCAATTGGTGTCTTTCAAACTCTGACCCTAAACTCCGCTGTTTAAGAACACTTTCCAGCAGAAGCAGCTGGACATTGCATGTGGACATTACCCAATGATCTGCAGAGAGAAACTGAAAGGTGAACTGATGGTAACGCACAGCAGTGTGGAGTTTGCAGGCCTAATGTCCGCAATGTCACTTTTTAGGATGCTGACTGAGAACAATCTTCAGAGCACTTTTTCTGAAACACTGAAAGTAACGCAAATAGCCATCACAACCCCCATGACATCTGCAGAGAGGTGTTTCAGTACAATGAAGAGGATCAAATCCTTTCTTCGTAGTACAATGGGACAGGCTAAATGCACTGGCTATGCTGTCCATTGAGCGGGACTTCATCCTAAAATCAGCAGACTCTAATTACATGGTGATTAACCTGTTTGCGTCATAGAAAGGCTGTCGATGTGAGCTGCTGTTTAAATAAGGTATGCCCAAGCTCTGAGAGAGAGAGAGAGAGAGAGAAGAAGAAGAAGAAGAAGAATAAATACTTTATTGATCCCCTAGGGGAAATTGTTCTTTTCACTCTTTTTTTTTTTTATACACACACACACACAGGCTGAAATGCACTTTTCATGCACTTGTGGACATGCAAAGGGGAGAGAGATGGTGGAGTGATGGGGCTGCAACGTTACCGGTGCTGAATGAGCAGGTTTTTGGGGTTAGGTGCCTTGCTCAAGGGCACCTCGGCAGTGCACAGGAGGTGAAACTGGCACCTCTCCAGCTACTAGTCCACATTCCATATTTTGTGGTCTGTGGGACTTGAACCGGCGACCCTCCGGTTCCAAGTCCCTACACACTGAGCTACTGCTGCCCCGCCTCTCAGA
Organism: Dicentrarchus labrax; assembly: GCF_905237075.1. Taxonomy (NCBI): domain Eukaryota; kingdom Metazoa; phylum Chordata; class Actinopteri; family Moronidae; genus Dicentrarchus; species Dicentrarchus labrax. The sequence goes on from NW_026136720.1 coordinate 26,249,489, forward strand.
GAGAGAGAGAGAGAGAGAGAGAATATTTGTGTAATAATATTACATGGCAAGTAAGCAGGAATATTTCCAGATTTGTGATTTAGTTAAATCATTGATTAGAAGAAGGCAAATTGTCCCCACCAAAGTATTCTCAAATATTACTCTTATAAAAATGCAGAGAAAGTTGTGATTATGTGAAATTGTAAATAATAATATACAGTGCAAAATGCCTGTCCCTACTATTTTCTGCCCTTCTCTGCTTATGTAACAATGCTCAAATGAAACAGATGGCTGTGGTGTGATTGTCTGCCAGCAGCCTCAGGGAGCCTGCAGGTCACATGTAGCAAGGCATTGGTCCTGGTGGCCATGACCCTCCAGCATCTGCCAGGGCCCGACACTGACACTCTGTTAGGATCACTAACGGAGCATCAGCTAACTAATAGGAGCGCCACTGAGCTGTTTTCACATGGGAACCCTCAGCCCTTGACCTTCATCATCTGTCAGAGAGTTCTGGGTTTCAGCTATCCTGTTTCAATGATAAGATCCATCGCTGAGAACAGACTAGGACCACACTGGAGGTAGCACAGTGAGGATTGTCATCACATGAATTCACTATGACTGCAAGCAGAGGGATAGAAAGCGTAGAAATGTTTATGGCTGATTGACACTGCCATGAAACTAAGAAGGAGACAATTTGAATGTTATTAATAACAATATCATATTCTACTTGTTTCTCATGAAAATTGAACTCTCTTATCATACTCTTTAAAGTGTTACATATACAATAGTGGTTAATACTGTTTTGCTTTTTAGAGCAGCAGACTAATGTGTGCAGGCGAATGTCTTGGCAATCAGACAGGATTGAATTGACCATTTCTATAGGGGTGGATCTAGATAAATATTCATGTCATAGTCATTGTTATAGTTGACAAAATGTTTAAAAAAAAAAAAAATGTGTAATGGCTACATATTTTATATTTGGAGGATGTAATAGTCTTTATAGGCTTACAACAATGAAAAATTAAAATGTAAAACTATTACAAAAACCACAGGGAGCTACTGGAGAGGGGCTAAAGAGCTGTAGGTTGCCTACCTCTGCCCTAGCCTCCTAATAGTAGTTCAGACTGTAGCAACATGGCTTGGGAACTGGAGGGTCGCTGATTCAAGTCCAGCACAGACCACAGTTTGGAGTCCAGGTGGTAGCTGGAGAGAGGTGCTAGTTCCACCTCCTCGTGCAAGGCACCTAACCGCTAACTGCTCCTGGAGCACCACTATGTTCACTCCATTCACTCTACCATCTTTCTCTTGCGTGTCTATAAGCCCTGCTTGTGCATGATTGAAACACAGAGTGAAAAAAGAATTTCCTTAATAAAGTATATCATTTTCTTCCTCATAGCAAATGTACAGCTGTCTATTTACCATAGTGTTATTGCCACTGGTGGCGCTAAATTGCAACACATATCAAATCTTACTCAGTGATCCTTTAATGTTTTCCTGTAAATTTTAACAGTGCTTGGTTAATAATATGTGCATTGAGCGCATGAGTATATACTGTGATGTCAAAAACATTTATCTGTATGTATTTTAAGAAAGAGAAAGAAATAAGACAGTGCTGCTTTACATTGCTTCGGGGGCAGAGGTGCAGAATAAATACCAGAAAGCACTTAATGTGCTGTTTGTCTTCTGCAGAAGCAAATGAATGCTGGAAGACAGTCACCTGAGTCGTAATTTTTCATGCCTTACCCGCATCTGTTACATAGGATTAGTGAAGATTACCTCATAGGATTTGGATGGATTCTAAGGTCCTTGTCTAATACAGTCTTAAGGCAGTAAAATCTATGAAAAAAACTGTGTGGATTAGAATATGTATGAGTATATTATAATCTAGAGTGTAGCTCAGATAAGGGATGGAGAAACATCCAAAGCATACATTTTCTGCTACATTTAAACTCTATGAGCATCCAGCATACAGTAAACATGTAAATGGAGGATTATTGACAATCAGTGACCTTGTGCTCAACAGCAGGTTATGGCTCCTTCAGTGTCGATAAGGGAAGTCCCAGTTGTTAGCACTCCACTTAGTCATGTTGGAGACGGCCATATAATACTGAGGCTGCTGACCCTGTGACTGCATGATGTCTGCCCACTGCCACTATGATGTGCTTCAGTTACAAACCTCTGTCCCTGTGTGTGTGTGTGTGTGTGTGTGTGTGTGTGTGTGTGTGTGTGTGTGTGTGTGAGTGGTACCTTGTGTACCTATCAAATAGTGGACCTATGTTGTTACACATTCACCAATTCGGTGAGCCAACAGGGGACATTTGGAGGTCCAATGTTGGTTGGAGAGGGAACCCACAGGTATGTGAAAGTCAGCAGGGATTTTCATAACTCTAGACAGGAGACTTTAATTCAGTCTGTAAAAATGTAAAAAGTCCAAGAAACTCCCCTGACAGGACTTCCATCAGTTTAAAAATGTACTGGTATTCTCAATCTATTCACATGGGAATGCTATTTGTTGATGTACACTGCAAAAGAAAAGGTCCACACTTTTACTCAAAAAACAAAAAGTCAGTTAGTATTGAGTCTTATGGAGAAATTACCCAACTCCTCGCTTGATTTATTATCTCTTTCGAATTAGTTTATTGTCCTAATCTCTAGTTTCAAGTTTTTGTCCAAACATCACGATGTTGTTTTTGTAAATGGTAACATTTAGAGTAAAATAGACATAAAAGCAGGGTATGCTTTTGGGTGTGGCTATCTTGTGATTGACAAGTCATTCTCAGTCCAGATCAACGCCCCAAACTCAGATCAAACTGTCAAACTAGGCAGTGCTGATCAAATAAGAATTAAGATTATATTACTGCATTGCCTATTTCTCTCCTCAAATCTTTTCAGAAACATATTTTAGTATACAGTTAATCTGTAATACAAGAATTTTCAATTCAATTAAATTGTATTTATATAGCACCAATTCATAACAAAAGTTATCTTATGACACTTTACAAATAGAGCTAGTCTAGACCATACTCATAATATTATATTACCTTATGAAATTATTTACAGAGGGACAGAGACAAAGGTGGGAAGCAACAACAATTGCAACAACTATACTAGTAGAAATCACTAATGATGATGATGATGATGAAGATGATGACAACGACGATGGCGACGATAATAGCCACAACAATGGGGGATGAATAATAACAATAATAATAATAATAATAATAATAATAATAATAATAATATGGGGTCATATTGGACCATGATAACCAGCAAGACGAGAAAGCACAAAAACTCAAGGGAAGAAGTGAAGTTACCAACATGAATTAATGGGACATGAATGTGTGCAGAAAGAGAGCTTAGTGCATCATGGGAAATGGAAATGTGAAAATTGTGATTCGGAAACGTACTTACTTAACTTAAAAGATACGCTCAGAGAAAAATGGAGAGTAAAAGCATGTGAAATCTTGGACAGAGATAATCAAGGAGCCCATTTCACTGACATCATCAAGTTCATTGAGCAACAGGTCAAAATTGCTTCTGATCCTGTCTTTGGCGGCATACAGGATACTTCCCTCAAAAAAGGAGAAATCAAAAGCAAGTCTCAAATAAAAACACAGTTCAAAAGAAACAGTTTTGCAACTCAGGTTTCTATTACTGATGAATTAAAAGCAGATGCTCATATGAAGGATAAGTTTCAAAAGGATCTATCTCCTGTTCAAAGGTAACCCAGATTTCCTGTCTGTATTGTGCAGGAAGGCACACAGGGAAAAATGAAACTTTCTAAGAGAGAAAGATCCTTGTTTCCTTTGCTTGTGCGCAGGGCATTTAAGCAAGAACTGCAACAGGCACATTACTTGCAGACAATACAACCAAAGTCATTCCAGCATTTTGCATATTGCAACAAAGGAAGGGGTTGTCCACGGAGAGACTGAACTGCTAAAGAAAAGATTTGAGAGTTGCACAACTACTTCAACATGTGGTGAAATGCACAAATGGAAATAAAGTAATTGAGATGTATGCTTTTCTGGATCAAGGAAGCACAGGTACCTTTTGTTCTGAAACACTGGTGAACAGGTTGAACATTGGGGTGGAAGAGCTAAAATTCATTTACGCACCATGGATTATATTAAGACGGTACCAAGCTGCATGATTAATGGCCTAGAAATCTCAGAACTTTCTGGCAAAAGAGTAGATGAGCTTCCTGATGTGTTTACTCATAAAGAGATGCCTGTGTCAACAAACAACATTATCAGTAAAGAGGAGTTGGTGGCTGTATTGAGTATCTCAAAAGTATTGAGATTTCTCGTATAAGGGCTGATTGGCACCAATACCTCCAAGTTGATGGAACCTTGGAAAATCCTTAACAGTCATGGAAATTGACCATATGCTGTCAGAACTTTACTGGGGTGTGTGATTAACAGAGTGGGATAACAGGTTAACAGGACTATTGTCGACAGGCTAGAGGAATTGCTAACCAACCAATATAACCATGACTTCAACGAGGGAACCTCTAAAGACCAAGAGGAGATGTCAAGAGAGGAAAAGAAATTTGTTGAAATGGAAATGGAAAGCTCTGTGCAGCTTCAAGAAGGGCACTATAAAATTAAACTGTCTTTCAAAAAGGAAAACATCACTATGCCAAACAACCTCTGCATGGCCAAGCAACGTATTAAAGGTCTCACAGTTTTCATGATTAGTACATGAAATTTCTTACTGATGTCATTAGCAAAGACTATGGGCCACAACATCAGTTAGAAACCATGTGAGGGAAATGTATAGTATATACCTTACCATGGAGTTAACCATCCTAGGAAGAGAACCATACGAGTTGTGTTTGACTGTTTGACTTGAGTATACTTCAAAGGTCTGTTCATTAGTAGGAGTCCATATGCGGTTCAGACAAGAATCTGTGGCAATAATGGCTGACAGACAAGTCAAGGTAGCAGAAGAACATGTGGACTTCTTAAGAGGTAGTGGCTAAAGTATAGGGCATAGTCATTACATATATCTTTAGATAATGAGTTTTGGAGGTGTTTGAAGCCAAGTACAAAAACAAAAACTTTGTCTCAAAACAAAAAATAACAAACTGTTGTCTTTTTTGTTTTTGTTTTTGTCCTTAAGGCATGCTTGTAATTTAGCTAACTGATTCATTTCATCAGGCTTAATTGATAGATATAACTGGGTATCATCAGCATAACAGTGAAAGTTAATGGAGTGATTCCTAATAATGTCACCTAAGGGGAGCATATATAAGTTTAATAAAATTGGTCCAAGCAAAGAACCTTGTGGAACTGCATGACTAACTTTAGTGTGCATGAAGGATTCATTATTAACATGTACAAACTGAGATTGATCTGATAAATAGGACTTAAACCAGCTTAGTGCGGTTCCTTCAGTGCCAATTAGAAGCTCAAGTCTCTGTAATAGAACATGATGGTCAATGGTGTCCAATGCAGCACTGAGATCTAACAAGACACGTACATTACAGTCCATTATCTGATGCAATTAAAAGGTCATTAGTAAATTTCACCAGTGCTGTCTCTGACTTTCCACACCACAACAGCTTATTTACATACATCACAGCACAAACAACTGTTTGGCAACTACTTTCTCTAGAATTTTAGAGAGAAAGGGGAGGAAAACCCCTGGGTCAAGAGCAGATTTTTTAAGAAGGGTTTAATTACTCCTATTTCAAAGGACTGTGGTACATAGCCTGAAAATAAAGAAAGATTGATCATATCCAGTAAAAAAAAAAGTGCCAACTAAGCAGTCTAGTTGGGATGGGGTCTAAGAGACAGGTTGAGGGCTTAAATTAAGGAATTATTGAAGTTAACTGATGCAGATTGATTGCAGAAAAGCAGTCTAAGTATATATCTGGGTTTACGGCTGTTAAGATTCTTGTGTTTGAAGAGACATTGTTACCTGTTGAGGGCAGGCGGTGATTCATATTGTCTATAATAGTAATAGTTTTATTATTAAGGAATACAATAGGAATACAATTCAGCTCAATAGAGCTGTGACTCTCTGTCAGCCTGGCTACAGTGATGAAAAGAAACCAAGGGTTGTTCTTACTTTTCTAATGTTGAATAATAGGCTGCTCTGGCATTATGGAGGGCCTTTCCATATGTTTTAAGACTATCTTGCCAGATTGAACATGATTCTACCAGCTCAGTAGAACTCAATTTCCTTACAAATTTCCGCGCTTTTTGCTTTAATTGGCGGGTGAATTGAAGAATGAAAACATGTGTGACCAGGCGAGCTGCCATTGTTTCCTGCTACAAACGGTTTGAAACTAATGAGAGCAGCTCAGCTACGTCACTACATCAAGTACATCACCACTGCTGACTGCAAAAAACAACATAGCAACGGCCATAATGCCAAATTTAAGGCTTCAAAACGGTATTCCACAGACCAATAGGTAAATGGTAAATGTACCTGTACTTGTATAGTGCCCTCTAGTCTTCTGACCACTCAATGCAATTTACATTACATGCCAAATTCGCCCTTTACACTACATGCCACATTCGCCCTTTCACACCCATTCACACAGTGATGGTAAAGTCCATCAAACAGAAGCTAACTGATTTATTCACATTGACACACCAATGATGCAGCATCGGTGTCTGAACGCAGCAATGTTCAAACCAACAACCTTCAAATTAGTGAACAAGCCGCTCAAGCCTCTGAGCCACAGCTGGTTACGTCCCAATAGGTTCAAACTAAATTAGGAACTATAAGGGATACTGACATTTAGATAATCAGTTTATAGGAATATGGGTATGTTTTCATTAGTGTTTGTGTGTGTGTATGTGTGTGTATGTGTGTGTATGTGTGTGTAGGTGTGTGTGTGTGTGTGTGTGTGTGTGCGTTGCTTTCTTTGTCTCCACATGTGCTCTTAATTGACCAAGAACTGGAAGGGAACACACACACACAAACACACTATAGTGCTTTTTCACCCGATGTAGCCTTTGAACTTCATTATTGATTAGGTTGAGGTCACTTATAGACTCTTTCTCTGTCTCACACACACATTAAGATGAGCAGTTCTACTAGTGAAATACCTTTTGACCCTCAGTTCATAAATTATCCTTATGAATATTTAAGCAGCAACAACCAACTGTCTTGTGTATATCCATGACTGTTAACTCTGTGTGTGTGTGTGTGTGTGTGTGTGTGTGTGTGTGTGTGTGTGTGTGTTGGTATTTATCACATTATGGGTGCAACAATCTGTTTACACAGCCATATCATGGGGACCTCTGACAGTATGGGGATGAAAAATCAGGTCCCCTGAAACCCTTTCAAATCAATGCAGGAGTCCATCTAAAATGTGCCTGTGTTTTGTAGCTTTGGCCAATTTGGCATGTTTACCAGTTAGTGTGTAAGTAAGTAAGTAAGTAAAGCTTTATTTATATAGCACCTTTTTAACACAGAGGTCCAAAGTGCTTTACAAACAACAAATATACATATGGGTATAACCATACCCAATCAAACATACATAGGGAGCATGTAAATACAAACATAAGGAAGATAAAACAAGACGGAAGGATGAATGAAAAGAGAGACCACAGATGGTAAAACAAACAAGGAGATCTATAAAAAGGCTTGCCTGTAGAGATGGAGCCGCTTAAAACATATTCAGTGAATCTGATTGGGGAAGACTATTCCACAATGTTGTGGCTAAAATAGCAAACGCACGGTCACCTTTAGTTTTGCAGTTAGAGCGGGGAATGGATAAAAGGCCTAGATTTGAGGAGCGAATTGGCTGAGGAGTGGAATGCGGAACAAGGAGATATGGTTAAAAGTCTGGCGGCTGTATTTTGTACTAACTGTAAATTATTTTACAAAGCTTGACTGAGGCGCATGTAGAGGGAGTTACAGTAATCTAGACAGGAGAAAATTAAGCCGTGAATTAATTGTTCAAGATCACTGGAGGACATGAAACTATTGATTTTTGCGATATTTCATAACTGCAGGAAACAGAACTGGAAAGGTTTTGTAAAATGAAGTTAAAATGTCATATACTGGTCGAAGATGATACCCAGATTCTTAGCAGTGGGTTTGATATTTGTGCATAATGGTTCAATAAACTGATCAACTGCAGCGACAAAGATTTCAGGGCCAAATAAAATGATTTCAGTTTTGTCAGGATTTAAGTGGAGGAAATAAAGACACATCCAGTCTTTGGTGGCAGCTAAGCACTCATGGAGAGAGGACAGTTGATTTAAGTTATTGGGTTTCGCAAAAAAGTAAATCTGTGTATCATTGGCATAACAGTGGTATAAATGGTGATGGAAGCGGCTGAACAAATGACCCAGAGGAAGAATGTACAGGGAGAACAGAACTGGACCAAGAACCGACCCCTGAGGGACCCCACACAGCAGGGTAGCGGAGGAGGAAACATGATTATTTATGCAGACATTAAAGGCATTTGTAAGCATGCATAGGGATGTCATTAGACACGCTTAGTAATGCTGTGTATGTGTAAAGGGGGCACAGTTGTGCTCACTTACAGTATGAGCTGGTAGGGCACTCAGTGCTCCACACACACACATACCAAATATGTTTTGATACAGCTTGATTCCTGGTCCTAATTTGCAGTGTTAAAGGTAGCAATTGACAAGGTTGTTTATTTTGAGGAGATGTTGGCTAAGCAGATAAAAAAGAGGAGCTAAAACACCACAAGGTATATACTCTTGTCCTATTTACTTAATAATAATTATTTGTATAATATCTTGTAGATTAACAGTGTAGCCCAATAATGAGGTTAATTGGATTTAATTAGTTAGTAGGATAGCTAGTTTAATTAGCCACAGGAGCCACTTAATTGTTAAAATTAACAATGGTTTACCAACAATGTTTTTCCAGAAAGCTATTGTTAGTTACATCATGGAATTCTGTGCATGTCAAGGGATTTATACAAACTAAAAAATACATATTGGTTGGATTAGCTGCTGCTCAAGTGCAACCTTAATTGATTATTCTTGGAAAGGAAGTAGTAAAATGTATCATGTTAATCTTACTTTCTTATTAATGACTTTTTTGCCATGATGACTTTAGGATCAATATTTGTTGTGAAGTGAAACTTACGTGACTTATTTTTAATTAATAGAGCCCATCTAAAAAAGACACAAGGTTTTATTAAGTATTAAACAGAGACATTTTAAACACATTTCCAGCCACTATGTTTTATAATATAATGCTGCAAATATGAATTCACTCCACTTAGTCACAGTAGAGGTCTAACTAAATCCCAGGCTTAATGCCTGAGGAAATAAGATTTTCTATAGGAATTTATAAGAGAAAATTTGTAAAATAAAATAAAATGAAAACGAGGGACTCCTGCCACACACTGTCTTCAAATGTAAACAACCACCTAAAGAAGCAAAGGGACATGATTTTTTGCACTGTGCATATTGCCAAGAACCTTTTACAAGAAAGGTCCTGTGGGGCCACATGCAAAGTTGAAAACTTCAACCTGGATCAGTCGCCCCGAAACCAGGAAAGAACCATGTTCAGTCCCTGTGTTCATACACAGGGCCAGTGCTTTCACACATATCTAAACAATTGTGGGGAGTAATCAGTGCCATGAATCCTGATCCAATCACAGATATAATAAAAAATGACCTTGTCATTACTAATGTTGGGCAGCACCTGTTAAGCAAAGGGGGGCTGTGGCTCAGAGGCAGAGCGGGTCGTTCAATCCCCATCCTGGTGCCACATGTCAAAGTATCCTTGAGCAAGATACTGAACCCCAAATTGCTCCCGATGCTGTGTGAGTGTGTATGATTGTTAGTTTCTGTTCGATGGACTTTGCCATCACTGAGTGAATGTGTGTGAAAGGGTGAATGTGGCACGTAGTGTAAAAGCGCTTTGAGAGGTCGGAAGACTAGAAAGGCGCTATACAAGTACAGGTCCATTTACCATTTACCAAAGGTGGGATGTCAGCCAAGAATCAACAGGGTGTGCGAAAGAAAATGCAAGAAATGGGAAGGTCGATTTACAATGCCAGGAGAGTTACTACCTTAAAAGAATTTGGATTTCAAAAATCCTAAGAATTATTTAAAGATGGTCAAAGCTGTCAAGTTAACTTGCAGCTTTAAAATTTATACAAATACATTCTTGATTCCATCCCTGACAAACAAACTTGGGAATGCCTTGCAAACTCTTGAAAGTTCAGGGTTTGATATCAGAAAATACAGAGCTGCTGAGGATTGCTACTGAGTTTCAAGAAGTCCACAGTGGAAAGTGGAACAAGATGGTATCTGCAACAGCACTAAGGAACATCGCTGAAGCAAAGTGGAATGTGCCCACTCTGATGCCCTTCACTGAGGATGTACAAAAATGCATCAGTTTGCAAGATGAGAGCAGCAATGCTCTGTCTGACTTTAGACTTGGAAAACATGCTACACAGACACAGAGATGGACCAACTGGCCAATTTTCTTGGTCATGACATAAGAATCCATTGTGAGTTCTATTGTCTCCCTGAGAATACAATGCAACTCGCCAAAATAAGTAAAGTCCTAATGGCACAAAAGCATGGAAAATGTTTCATGGTAAGAACTTGGATGAAATCACAATAAATCAAGATTTTATGTTATTTATTTTTGTTATCTTCCTTTGTCTACCATCGTTTTTCCATCCTTTCTTTTTGATGGGATCAGAGAGGAAGGAAACTGTTCATCTACTGTTAATGGTATGTAATGTCAGTCATGTAATGTCAGAAAGAAATAGCATGGCTTTATTAGATATTATTCAACTAAATTGTTTAGTGATTCGTGATTTAGTCAGTGTTAGATCTTGTACCATTTGTTTTTTGTCTTTTTACTCTTGGTCTTCAAGAAGCTGAAGATGACCTATGATGATGGTATATTTCCTACATAAGAACTTCAGCTTGCTATGAGAATAGTATACAAGCTATGACATTGTCTTCAGAATCACAACAATAAAATGTTTTAACACAGGTGGGTGGGTCAAGAATCTACTTGCCCAAACAAAATTTCTACTGTATGTCTATAATGAAGACATTTTTTTTACTATTTATGTCAAATAACTCATGTTTGAAATGTTTATTGCAGCAGTACAACATAGAGTTTGACGTCTAGACTCTGTAGATGTATCTGCAGGGAGTGATGAGGTCAAAGAAATATTGGGGAGTGATGAGCAAATATCTTAAACCCCCTAGCTGGAGCCTGCAAGCTGGGAGGGGGGGTGGGGCTTAAAGAACAGGCAACACTGATGCAGGGCCTGTGTGTGTTTGCATGGCCTGTTGAGTGCAATGCAAAAGGGTAAAGGGTCACTGCAACCTTTATGCACTCTTTGACATGAGAGTGGCTCAGACTGTCCAGACTTTGTTGAGCTCTTTTGGGGTGTCTCTATTTCTTTAGATATATTTGTTTTGGGTAACTGGTTCTGACCATCAACGTATATAAAGATTAAAGACAGCTCTCTAAAAGTGAAGCCAAAACATCTTGATCACCCTCTGGTGGTTGACTGTGGTATAGGTGTAAAGCCTGCTGTCTCCATGTTAACAGATGGGCCAAACCAAAAAAACATAGTACACTTTAAATAAAAGATAGTTTCTGTCATTTTAGGAAGTTCTTATCACACTGGCTCCAAATGGTGAAATATGGCAGTGGCCGTATCTTGGATATTTTGGCTTCATTTTTGTACAGTGCAAGGACAGTGGGAGAAGTCCATCTTTTATGTTGATGGTTCTGATGGGATACAAGACCTTGTTTTCTTGGGTATATGGGTACCGCCATATTTTTATAGTACTTCAGAACAGATGAATCAAACACTGGCTCTACATAGGGTCTTTTGCGTTTTTTGTGAGTTTCACGACTACTTTAGTTTCTCCTACACACTTGGAAGCCAAGAGGTATTCAGTTGGTTGCAATCTGCAACTTAACTGCTAGATGCCACTGTGTCCTACAGACTAAATTAAATTTCAGAAACCTTTTATGCAGACTGTGGAACAGGATTTATCTTGAATACAGAGGATCCAGACACAGGAATAAACTAACTCTTGTAAACTTCTCTTGTAAAGTTGTTGTAAAGGTTCGATCGAAAATCAACGGTGAAAAGTACAACTTGTCAGATCTAATCAGAAAGTTGCAAAGTTGGCAACCCAGGCTTGTTCTTCAAGTGCCATATCAGTTTCTGAATTAAAAATCCATATTTATTATCTGTGGCTGCTTTGAGCTTCTTCAGGCTCGACCTGTACACTCCATACACACCACGGCCCAGTGAGTGAACTTCTACTTTTTAGTTGCGTCAGTATGCTGATTCTCCGTACTCTCAGCCTTGCAGGTTATTTCTTTCTCCATACTTCATATCCCAAATCTGTGTGAATGAGTCTCACATCAATAGTAGTACATACACACACTCGTTCACACACGAACACCATTTTTATTTGTGCACACACACCACACACACACACACATACAGTATGCACACTTGGGCCCCTGTGCCCCATGTATCACTCACTGTAGGCCCTGGAGCTTTGTTACAACTGAACCACTATCCAAACTGTCAAGAGGCACTGTGAATGTGTGTGTGTGTGTGTGTGTGTGTGTGTGTGTGTGTGTGTGTGTGTGTGTGTGTTGTGTGTGTGTGTGTGTGTGTGTGTGTGTGTGTGTAGGTGGGTGTGTGTAGGTGTGTGTGTTGCAGGGCTTGAGGGGGCCATTCAATTTTAATTTGAAATGGGATTTCTCTCTGTCTGCTCAACAAAACAAAAGCAACAGAACAGAAAAAAAGGACTCAACTCAATTACCCTTTCATGGTTTCCATTGGGGATGGGGCAGGGTTAGGATAGTTAGCATTCCCAACTGTGGTGTAACAAAGATATTTCTCTTCAGCAAACATTTTTTAATTTTTAACTAAGAGATCTGGTAGCTTTATATATATTTTGATCTCTTTTTCTGGCTAAAAGATGCAGAAAACCGATATGAAATCAATACGAAACTAAAATTATGAATTAAAAAACAAATTAGGAATGAAGGGGCTCAGGTTTTAACTAGACAGACAAGGAAAGGTCCCCAAATACCTGAAATGAGTGTAGATGTTTCATTGGGGTGATAAAAAGCATCTAATTTAACATGGACAATGTGGGGATTTTCAATTTAAATATATCATTATTTGGCTGCAACCATGCCTAACATGAACAGTTGTTGGTAAGGCCAGTTGATCTTCGCTGTTCCTCTTTTGATTTTTTTAATCTTTAATGGCTGTCAAGATTTCAATGGTCAGCTGAATGTAGCAACTTGCATCTACTAGATGTTTCTTTGTGTTTTGTGGCTTTGAAGTTCTTCTAAAACATCCTTCATACAAGCCAGATCAGTCGACAATAGAGTGATTGTGAGGAGTTTGTGCAGGCCATTGAATTTCTGTGTCACAGTGAGATTTGTCTTCCATCCAAAGAATAGTAAAGATTTGGTTTCGGGTTAGGATCCGATTTGTGCACATTACCATTATATGTTTTGTGGGATGATTATAGCAGGAAGCTGTATGCTCTTTCTGTATTTCCTTGTCCACCATATAGGCAGATCTGAAAGATGTAACTGTTTCCTGAATTAGTGTATATTTTTCCTTCTTCTCCACAATCTTTTGTGTGCTAAACTGTCTCAATGCTTGTAGATCTTTTTCTGCAGGTTATTCTTTGACATGCTGCTGACCTCTTCATTTATCCATTCTTCTGACAGATGGACTCCAGTTGTCCTTTCGACGAGCAGCAGGCTTATTGTTTCATGCACACTGAAAATCCTAACTTTATATTTTCAGTGAGAGCCATGTATTTTTGTTTCTCCACTCACTCCATTACTTCCAGTTGAAAGGTAATGTAGCATCAGTGGGTTCAGGCTCATGTACACTGTTGCAGATGGCATTGGTTGTGTCTGGCGCTTAAGCTCCATGGAGCTGTCATTGTCAGCATCAACTGTTGCAGTTAGCAAGCTAACTGCTGTGAACTGTTGCCATCACTCATTGTTGTGTTTGCTTGTTTGGTGAATCCAGTTTGGCTGAGGCTTAGTTGTTTCTGTTTAGATATTTGAATATTTATCCAAAGACCATTTGAATTACTGAATATAAAGATTGTTTGTTTTCTAGCTTAATGAGTTACTGCCAATACTGCGCCAACTCAGTAAAGTTCAAGTGGCATAAACTTATTGATTTGAGTGCGCGCATTATTGGTCAACGGGAATAGTCTAGACATAGCAGTGTGTTTACTAGTGAAGACACATGGAAAATGGAATGAGTGAATAAACACAAAATATTGACATATTTTATTATCATTTATTTCAGGAACCAGAAAATGTAACAAAAATGTTTTAGAGCTCTAGTGCTCAGAGTCAAACTTTTCTTCTGGTTCCTACATTCAACTGTAGGGAATACATATATATTTACATATCTCTGAGAGAATGAGAATAGAATAGTGTTGTTGGAGTAATTGGTGTATGAGCTGTTACTGCTGTACATTGCGAAGAGAAACATAAAGAAAATGAGAATGATTAGGGTTCACAGAGTTTTTCAAAGATTAGAGGAGTTAGGAGGAGTTGTGTTGCATTTAAACAAGTGGTCTACCCCAAAGTTAACTGTACTGTACCCAGCATGCCACTGGTTAATATCAGTTTGCTCTCTATATACATGAACATGTTTTTTTTTTCAGAAATTGTAAAAAATATGTGTTGGGTTAGGGAAGTATCCACTATACAACATCTGTCTTACTGCAGATGACCAGCAGATGTCGCCAGAGGACAGTGTGTCAAGCAGTTAGTGAAGAAGTTGTGACCATTGACTGTACATGTTGTGACCCAGTTCAGGGACAACATCCTTGTATCTCGTGTGTGTGTATATATACTAACTGATACACACACATAAAATGTATACAAAATGTATTATTTTCTCATACTTTGAAACAACTATAGGATTGTATTGTTGTAATGTGACGTTTTAACATCTAATGGCGCCATTGACCCTTTTAGTCTGGCCTCTGCTGTTCTTACAGCCATTGTTCATAACAGTTTTTCCCTTGGAGAGAGATTGTGATTCTCTTTATCCACTTTCCTAAACGTTTGCCCCCAACATTAAGGAAAATCCACCAATCATGTTATTTCTGTACACGTCACTGGAATGTATGCACAGAATGACAGTACATCACAGTATGCTTGTATTCTGAGAGTACACAGAAGATTACAGACTGGATTGTTGAGAGATTTTATTTTTATATTAATATGATATGATATGATATGATATACAGATCTGGATACAGATTCATAAACTTGTATACCAGGGATCTCAAACTCAAATTGGGGCCACTGCTGGTATTGTCCTCTCATAGGACAGCCACTTCGATGTTCAAGAAATACAAGAAACCACAATATTCTGAAAATATTTTACTAACATTATATTACAAAAACATGCACACGTTCTATAAATTTTTATATACATATATTTTGTTTGCAGCCAAACAACAAAATTACCTTGCCATTATTTTGTGTCAAATAAAATACATTTTTAAAAATAGAATTGTGTTTGTATTTTAACTGTATATGAAGAGGTAGTTTAAATTGATACGAAACAACTAGAACAACAGCAATGGGCAGCATTATAATATATTTTGACATCATCACATCATGCCCAGAGATAGGGGGGTGGAGGGCTGGAAATAGCCCCCGGGTGGCAGTTTGGGACCAATGTGGTATACAACTGGATATTTCCAGATACAGGTCCTTTTTCTCCAGTGTGTGTGAATTTAAGCAAACACAGAAAGACACAGAAAATAGTAATGATCACATTGTCCATTGTTGTCCCACAACCACATATTCCACTCATTTACTAAACAGACCATTTAAATAGTTTGATTTTGCCTTTGTAAATTTTAAAAACTCAGGGAGGGTCCTCTTACGAGAACCTCAGGTTCTCGTCAGGTTATGGGAAACCCTGGGTTAAATGTTGTTGAGCTCCTGGAGTGGAAAATTGCCACTCTTGTTCCATTCTTGTTCATTATTGTATTTTGTAATACTTTTTTAAACTTTGTAAATAACTTTTTCTATATTGGTCTGTAATCTTTGTAGTACTTTGTGTCACTGTGTGCTACCTTTCCTGGTACTGCAGTACCTAGCAACAGGTGGGGCGTGGGGTGGGGTTGTTATGTGGGGGGTGTGAAGCAGGTCCTTGGGAGACAGAAAGTCAGACAAGCTTGTCCACATTCCAGAGTCCCATGTTTTTACTGAATGGAATGTATCTGAATCACATGACCTGCTGGTGTTCTCAGGTGTAAAATGTAGACTGCTTCCTGTAAAACTTGGTTTTCAGATGTGCAACCACGATGAAAGCTATGTGTGTGTGTTTTGTGCTGGTCCTTGTCTTTGTCTTCACTCACTTTTCTTTATCTTTATCTGTACGAGCTGAAACTGGTTGATTTGGTGGTTAAATGATAGATAGATAGATAGATAGATAGATAGATAGATAGATAGATAGATAGATAGATAGATAGATAGATAGATAGATAGATAGACTTTATTAATCCAGAGGGAAATTGGGCCAGGTACATTAAAATATAATAAAATACAACAATAGAATAAAATACTTAGATAGAAAAGATGAAAAAAGATAAATAGGTAGGTAAGGTGCAAAGAGTTGTAGTTGCAAGATGGTGGTAATAGTACTGATGACATGATGGTAGTGTTATTGTTAATAACAGTATATAATGATAATATGAATAATATTTATAATAATATAATAATAATATGTATATATAATATGATGACTGAACAGATATACATGTATACACATAGATATTATACATTAATATTGATATGATGTAAACATGTGTCATATATTCAGCCTGTGCAAGGTGTGCGGACATACATACTGTAATATATATACACAATATATAATAATAATAATAATAATAATAATAATAATAAATTTTATTTGTAAAGCACTTTTCATAAAAGAATCTCAAAGTGCTACAGAAACCAAGAAACAAAATAACAAAAACATTAAGGGCAATAACACATTAAAATCAACAACCAATAATAATAATACCAGTTAGAAAACGTAAAGGAGAGTTCTGAAGTAGTAAATAATCGTGGAACAGCACAGTTTTAAGCCCTTTTTAAAAGTGTCCACAGACTGGGGTTTTCAGATGTTCAGGGGGGGGTTCAAAAGAGGGGGGGAAGAGGAGCGGCCCCCCTGTGGGGTGGGGCTGAATGAATTGAAGTTTTCTTTGAAGGTGTTTATTGGATTATAGGGCTGATGAGCAGGCTGTTATAGAATTCTTGAGGTTATGGGGGGCCGAGGGTTTAGTAGCACAGTTCTGATGATTGGTTTCTGAGTGTTTTTTGGGTAAAGCCTGGAGGAGATTAAGGCATGGACGAGTTTTTCTGCGTCAGAGAAAGTGAGGAAGGGGCGGAGTTTTGAAATGTTCTTGATATGGAAAAAGCAGGTTTTGTACAGATGTTTGATGTGGTTTGCAAAGGTCAGTTGTGTGTCCAGCTTTACACCGAGGTTGGTAACTGTGGTTGAGAGGGGGATGTCTTGACCGGAAAAGGAGATGGTGGTTATGGGTGATGACTGGACCTGATGAGGGGTGCCAATTTGTATGGCTTCAGTCTTAGAGCTGTTCAGCTGGAGGAAGTTGTGACTCATCCACGCCCTAATCTCCTCCAGGCAGTTGGAGAGGGCTAGAGATGATGGTGAAGAGGGAGCAGATGATGGTGAGGGAGCAGATGATGATGAAGGGACCGGGGTAGAGCATAGGTTGGGGTTGGTTCACAGGTATAACGTAGTGTCATCAGCATAACAGTGAAAAGAGATACCGTGTCGGCTGATGACATGACCCAGTGGCAGCATGTATAAGATAAAGAGCAGGGGTCCTAGGATAGATCCTTGGGGGACACCACAAGTGACAGGGGCTGTTTGGGACCTGGCAGATCCCAGGCTGACGTACTCTGTCCTGTCAGCGAGGTATGAGGTGAACCAGTCCAGTGTGGAGTGACGGAGACCAATGTCGGTGTGGAGGCGACTTAGGAGGATATGGTGGTCGACAGTGTCAAAAGCCGCTGAAAGGTCGAGGAGGATGAGCAGGAAGGGGGATCCAGAATCTGCAGAGATGAGAAGGTCATTGCTTACCCTCAACAGTGCTGTCTCTGTACTATGGGCAGTGCGAAAACCAGATTGGAATATTTCAAACAGTGAATGACGTTGTAGATGTTCCTGTAGCTGTGCAGCAACAGCTTTTTCAAGCACCTTTGACAGGAATGGAAGATGGGAGATGGGCCGGTAGTTGGAGAGACATTCTGGGTCTTGGTTGGGTTTCTTCAGGAGAGGTTTGATAACAGCAGTTTTGAGTGGGGGTGGGACATGGCCAGAGTTTAATGAGTGCTTTATTATTTGTGTGATGAGAGGGCTTATGGCAGACAGGTTAGATTTGATGAGTGCTGTAGGGAGGGGGTCCAGGGGGGAGGTGGAAGGCTTCATCTTTTTGATGAGACCCTCAACTTCGATCTGTGTGACTGTAGTGAAAGTGCTGAAGAGAGCAGGTTGTGGGCAGGCAGATGGCAGAGATGGAGCTGGGGAGCCAGAGAGCTGAGACCAGATGGAATTGATCTTATCTTTGAAAAATGCAAGAAACCTGTTACAATGTTCTGCTGTGGGTTCTGTATGGGTTTGGTTTTTGGGATTGAGGAGATGGTTTATGGTGGAAAAAAGCTGTTTGGAATTTCCTGGACTGTTATTGATGATGTTGGAGTAATAGATGGACCGGGCTTCTTTAAGGGCCGCTGCGTAGGCCTTCTGGTGATGTTTGTAGGCCAGCTTGTGTACCACCAGGCCGGATGATTTGACACGCCTCTCAATGGCACGGCCAGCAGCCTTCATCTTGCGCAGTTCATCCGTGAACCAGGGCCAGCAGTTGGAGGTCAGAGTACAAGATGGCAGGGTTGATGTTTTTTATATTGCGAAAATGAATACCACGTTTAGGCTTGGGGAGGGGGGACGGGCAGGAGACGTCCATGGAGATGATGCTGTGATCAGAAATGCCCAGGTCATATACCAACAGATTTTTAATTGAAGGAGAGTCAGGGATAACCAGGTCTAAAGTGTGCCCCCTGGTGTGGGTAGGTGCATCAACATGCTGTGTGAGGTTGAGACAGTCCAGTACATGAAGGAAATCAGCTGCCAACGGGGAGGAGGGATTGTCAATGTGAATGTTCATATCGCCAAGTATGATATTATTGGAAGATCAGGTCAATATCTTTCTCAAGAATATGATCATGTATCAGGCTAGATTTATTTGACAGGGACTGGGCGTTAAAAAGTTCAGTTTTGATGTGGGATTTGTGGTCAGTAGACCTCTGGATGGGACAGAGCAGGCTGGAATCCACTCCTCGCCTTCCATCATACACAGCATGCCGTAGTCTTGCGATGTTCCCGGCGATATTCCTTACCACGGTGGCAGCGCTCTGATGACGTGTCGACAGGAAGGGCAGCGGACCAGGCGGACAAGACGGGTCCGACGTCGGGAGGCTGGATGTAAATAAACTTTCTCCGCGAGCTTCCAGCTTTAAGCTGCGCCAGGGTAGCGGGTCCGTCGCTGGAGCAAGATATAGCAGAGCGGATAAATAACGGGAGGCAAAAAGTAGTAGGAGCAAAACAGACGCGACAGTGAATGAGAGAGGCGGACGGCTTGCCAACACGGGTGCCATCTTCATTCTATATATAATATGTACACATATATATACACAAGATATGATAAGATATATAGCATATGTATAATAGATACTTGACTATACAAGAAGATGTACATACAATAGATAATATCTTTTATATTGTTATATAATAATAATAATTGTAATATATGATATATAATAATAATAATAATTGTAATATATGATATATAATAATAATAGTAGTAGCAATAATAATATAATATTAAAGCTGCAAGCAGCGTTGGGCAGGACCTCGCACTCCACGCAACTCGGGGCGTGCTGCAGCCGCGTCGCGTGCTGTCGTAACACGTACGAACCATGACATGAAAATCTCACGTAAATCAGCTCAAAATCGCCACGCAGCGCTTACTTCCTGTTGCCAGTAGGTGGCGCTATCACTATATCTGAATATTGTCATGTAGACGTGTTCAGGGCAGGACTCAAAGATTTGTGAAGATCAGATAATGTACACTGAAGTTGTGAGGATGTGTTCAGGGTGAGACTGTTACAGAATATGTGAAGTTTAGGGGAGATTGGACATTGTACACTGAAGTTGAGTACTGTCTGTTTATGGTGAATGTCAAATGTTGACGGAATGTCGTAAATAGCCCAACTTTTAATCATGAATGTCTTTAGTCGGCTGATAAAAAAAAAAAAAAAAAGTTGATCCGATAAATTCCCTAGGAGGAGTTCGTTCAAATACAAGGCGAAAAATTACATAAAATGAGCACGGAATTCAAAATGGCTGACTTTGATGCCATGCCATGGGGCGGCTGTGGCTCAGAGGCAGAGCGGGTCGCTCCTAAATTGGAAGGTTGTGGGCTCGATCCCCAGCTCCTGGTGCCACATGTAATCAAGTATCAAGTATCCTTGAGCAAGATACTGAACCCCAAATTGCTCCCGATGTCGTGCATCGGTGTGTGAATGTGTATGAATGTTAGTTTCTGTTCGATGGACTTTGCCATCATTGTGTGAATGTGTGTGAAAGGGTGAATGTGGCACGTAGTGTAAAAGCGCTTTGAGTGGTCGGAAGACTAGAAAGGCACTATACAAGTACAGGTCCATTTACCATTTACCATGCCACGGAAAATCAAAATCAAAATGGGTCCAAGAGGCTTTCTTGTACATCTCAACATGTTTCACGTGCCTACCAACTTTTATACATATCGGTGAAGCGTGGCGCCGGGGCTGCTTTTTTCTTATCCTGTAGGGGGCTCTAAAAACACGACAAACACGATTTTTGGTATGTGAGCTACGGGCACCAGTCTACACGTGCCCTGTGAATTTCATACTCATAACTATTATGGTCTCCGCACAGTGATTTACCGTGCCACCTAGTGGCAGATTGTTGACACATTTATTAGTGAGCCTCAGGGAGACATGGGCAACCATCCTACCAAGTTTCATTTTAATCACACGTGCCGTTGCAGAGAGATAAAGTTCGGACAAAGTGAGTCGGAAGAACAGGAAAAAGAAGTTTTCGGACATTTCGCGTTCTAGCAAAAAAAATTGTAGGCGAAAGTGGGTGGAGCTTATATGGGGAGATTCAGCTCCATTCACCGTACGCGTGGATATAAAGAATTGAATGTGCGACAAACTGTGCAGAAGTTATTAGCCTAAACGCATTTTTTTATGATAGTAGCACCACCTAGTGGCCAAACCGAAAGCGACACATAGAATATAAATTTTTTCACCAGGCCTGACAACTTTGCCAAATAAAATTGACTTTTCGTATATGTTCAGGGGGGCAAAAACGCAGTCGAAGGCACTAAAAATAATAATAGGGAAATTGAGCAATTATAATAGGGACCTCCAGCGGTCGCTGGCTCGGTCCCTAATTATTAATATAATAATAATATATTTTATAAATATGATATATAATATCAACATGGTTAATATCACACAATAATAACAATAACACATATCACATACGGTAGTATATGTTCCACAGGTAGATTTAGTCCAGTTCTGTCATTGTGGCTCTGACAGAGGAAGATGAGTTATACAGTCCTACAACAGTGGGGAGAAACGATTTTCTGTATCGTTCCTTAGAGCAGCGTGGTTGAATGAGTCTGTTGCTGAAGCTGCTCTTTAGCTTGTCCAGTGTTGTGTGGAGGGGGTGGGAGGGATTGTCCATGATTGCCAGCAGTTTTGCCAGCATCCTCTCCTCCACCACCTCCTCCAGGGTGACAAGCTTCAAGCCAACAACAGATTCAGCCTTTTTGATGAGTTTGTTCAGTCTGTTGGTGTCCTTTGCCTTGATGCCCGCACCCCAGGACCCCGCAGCAAAGAAGATGGTGCTCGCCACAACAGACTGATAGAACATCTGCAACATCCTGTTGCAGACATTGAAGGACCTGAGCCTCCTCAGGAAGTAAAGCCGGCTCAGGCCCTTCTTGTTGATGGCCTCTGTATTTGTGGACCAGTCCAGTTTATTGTCTAGTGTGATACCCAAGTACTTATACACCGACACATCGGTACCGCCGATGCTGACAGGAGAGGGCAGGGGCTTGTTCCTCCTAAAATCCACCACCATCTTCTTTTGTTTTTGCCACGTTCAGCTGCAGGTGGTTCTCCCCACACCACTTCACAAAGCAGTCAACCAGGTCCCTGTACTCAGCCTCCCTCCCACCTCCAACACACCCCACAATAGCTGTGTCATCAGAGAATTTCTGCAGATGACACGACTCAGTGCAGTACTTAAAGTTAAGAGTACACCGAGCTTAATGAGGGTGAGCGCACGACTCGCAAAACAAAGATGGCTGCGCCCATATTGAGATGTATTTTCTTTGTATTTGTACTACATTGGTCGTTTTAATGTCAATTTTAAATGCTCTTACACACTTGTGTACATTGCTGCTTTAGTCCGGTCACCAATTTATGCATTGCACGGTGTTGCTGTGCGTGCAATACAGTGTATAGTTTTGTTTCCGAGCTGGTTTGCTAAATAAGCTAATGTAGCTAACAATAACACTAGCCTGCTACTGCCCCCGGTGGCTCGAGAAAAACGCCACAGCACTTGTTGAAATTGAAATAGGCAAAAATGGCAAAATATTATAGAAATGTAAGAATTGCAATAACGGAATTACTTGAAATGTTTGTGTTTCTGTAGAAAAACATTTTATTATTTCACATTGAGCTTGTTTAGATGAGCCACAAGCTTGCTCTCGTGTTCTAGCGAAATGTCCAGCAATAACAAGACAGCTGCTGGACTGGTGGCGTCTATGTTCTTTCCGACTCGTAATGACCAAAGACAAATGGAACGCTATAAGTGGTACAAGTCAGGCAATACATCACGTTCTCGCGTCAGAGCAACTCGGGCGGGGGATTTACGAGACAAATGGATAGCACCATTAGAGTTGAACCTATTGAAGAACTGGTTCAACTCGTTGGCTCGTTGTTCGTTCCCCCCAGCTGCCTCCCCTTCCCTCTGAAAGCCGGTGATCTCTTTCATCCCACTCCACACTTCCCTGGAGTTGCTGTCTTCCAGTTTGTTTTCCAGTTTTCTCCTGTAGTTGTCCTTGCTCTCACTGATGCTGCGTTTGTACCCGTTTGAGTTCTGCTCGGTCCCCTGATCTAAAGGCCCTCTTCTTCTCGTTGAGAAGAGCCTTCATGTCGCTAGGTACCCACGGTTTGTTGTTTGGGTAACAGTGGCCCTTTTTAGTGGGGATGTTGTTGTCTATGCAGAACCCAATGTATTCAGAGATACAGTCAGTAAGGCCATCAATATCCTCCCCGTGTGGCTCATACAGAGCATCCCAGTCGGTGGCCTCCAGCACTCCATGCAGTGTTTCCTTGGCCTTGGGAGACCATTTCCGCACTGTCCTCACTGTGACCGGGTGCTGCTGAACCACAGGCTTGTATGCTGGTAAGAGCCGGACTAGGTTGTCGTCTGACCTGCCCAGGTGGCAGGGGCAGTGGAGCTGTACGCATCTTTAACATTTGCATACAGCAGGTCCAAGGTTTTATTGTTTCTGGTGGTGCATGTGACAAACTGGTAGAAGGTTGGGAGTGTGGATGAAAGAGAAACATGATTGAAGTCCCCTGTGATGATGATGAAGGCCCCAGGGTGTTTTGTTTGAAGTCCTGCAGTCACAGCGTGGATGACGTCACACGCTGCTTCTGCTTTCCCAGATGGAGGAATGTAAACAGTGATGGCGATAACGCTGGAAAACTCCCTCAGCAAATAAAATGGACGTAGTCCGACGGCGACAAGCTCGATGTCCGGGCTGCAGACACACTCTTTCACAGAGACGTGCCCGGGGTTACACCACCTGTTGTTGACGAGCACGGCGAGTCCCCCTCCTTTCTTCTTGCCGGTCGCGGCGGTGTCCCTGTCGGCTCGGACTGTCTGGAAGCCGGGAATGGTGACGTTGGAGTCCGGTATCTGCTCTTGTAGCCACGTTTCTGTGAAACACAAGATACTAGACTCCCTATACTCCCGCTACATTCTGGTGAGTGCTTCCAGTTCGTCCACTTTATTTGCCAAAGACCTCATGTTTCCAGTGATGACTGCAGGGATGTAGGGTTTAAACATTCTCTTCTCCATCCTCCGTTTAACAGCCGTTAAGCAGCCTAGCCGTCTGGAGGGTATGGAGGGTCTCTCTCCGGCCAAGAGGGTCGGGTACCTCAGTGCCATCAGCTGGTCGCGAGTGTAAACAATGTCTGTGGAGTTGCAGTCATTGTTGCAGGCATGGCTCCCAGTCATCTGGAGAGACCAAAGTGCAATAAAGTGTGGTAACAAGTGCCCAAACCACTGAAAAAAGCATCTCCACGTAGAGTGGTGCGAAGATGCACAGAGCAATGAAAAATAAAGATATAAAAACAAACTACAAAACGACTAAAAACACTA
This sequence comes from Dicentrarchus labrax, assembly GCF_905237075.1. Classification (NCBI taxonomy): domain Eukaryota; kingdom Metazoa; phylum Chordata; class Actinopteri; family Moronidae; genus Dicentrarchus; species Dicentrarchus labrax. The sequence goes on from NW_026136720.1 coordinate 26,274,030, forward strand.
AAAACCGACAGTAATACCCGGAGCTACTACAACAGGCTCCCGCTAGGACGGTGCCATTTTGCATTATAATGTAATGATAATGTAATAATTCATTATAATGTTTTTAAGGCTTAGAGGTTGGTTTGCATTTCTAACATTTGAAACATCTGTGTTAATGGTCACATCTATGCAAAAAAGGAGCGCTCAATCGAAGTATAGCAGATCATAAAAGTACTATTCGATGTATATAGCAGGCTTATACTTGATTTAAATGAACCAGGGACTTTAGGTTGCTCATGCAAAAGGGGCTTTTTGGATTTCTGAATGGGGAACTTTAATGCAAATAAAGGGTCAAATGAGGAATTATATTTGAAACCATTTTACTTGAGTTCAGTGGATTACATCTGTTCTTATGCTCATGCTTTTTATATCTTTTCATCATGCACGTCTGTAGATACTACTGACAAATCTGAAGTTGATCTGATGAATTCTGTAGGAAGAGTTATGTTAAAAAATATCTTAATCCTAATCTTAATCAGCAATAATAATCTAATTTAGATCACACGTTGAGTTTTAAATGTACCGTCTTTTTCACCTTTGAAGTACAAAGCATGTAAATGCCAAAAGTGACCACTAAATTCAAAATGGCTAACTTCATGTTGGGTTTGGGGTATGGGTCCAAGAGGTTGTTTTGTATGTCTGGACATGATACATGTGCATACTGATTTTCATATTGGTGAAACATGACGCAGGGGCTGCTGCTTAGGGGGCGTTATCGAGCCATTTTGCCACGCCCATGTGTGAGACCCATATGACCATAGTCTGTATAAATGGACATTGTCTCTGTGATGTCATCCATAGGTTTCTGAAGAGTCGTTGTGAAGCTCAGTGAGGTTCTGGAGCCAGCTTCAAGTGGCCATTAGAGTAACTAGTTTTTTTTATGTCTGTGTTGGTTTCATTTGCAGCTTGTTGCTTGCGACATGTAATCAGTACCTAATTTTTTACCACCACTGACGTGTGCTATGTTTCATTTGTTTGGGAACATGTTGCAGCTGCCAAAACTGTAATTCATTCAGAGGAATAATAATAATAATAATAATAATAATAATAATAATAATAATAATAATAATAATAATAATAATAATTCCTTGCATTTGAATAAAAAAAGCAGTGATAGACTGTCACTGTTCCTCTTAACAACCAATAAAGCAATCATTCAATCCTCTGGTGCAGGCAGACACATTGGTATGTAGATCCCACTGTGACAAGCAGACAGGAGGCCTGATTCACAACCTATTGTCTGTGTGTGTGTGTGTGTGTGTGTGTGTGTGTGTGTGTGTGTGTGTGTGTGAGAGAGAGAGAGAGAGAGAGAGAGAGAGACAGAGATAGAGAGAAGAGAGAGAGAGAGAGAGATCCACCCTGTATTGTTACCCAGACAGAAATGAGTGAAGCCACCTGACACAGATAAAAAAAACCTGTCCTTCAGCATCACCACCTGTCACACCCTAACACACAAAACAAACCTACCCCGACTGTAGGCCGGGACATACCAAACATAACGGACATACGTGGGCCAGACTTGATTTAACGCACCTTGCAGAGAGAGAGGCATGTGACTCATAGCGCTAAATAAAGTCTTCATAAAGTCCAGCCTAGCCCAAGTATGCCACATATTGTCTTTGTAATGGAATAGTGGGTTCCATTTTGAGCAGTGACATCAGCTTCAATAAGGTGAAGACATGTGTGGAGTGGTAATAACAATAAGACATGCTAAAAGGAACAAAAAGACATGAAAAAACTTAATAAAATAGTATGGTCCAGATACTTTGTGAAGAGCAGAAAAGAGACGGCATGACACAAATAGTAAAGAAGATAATGAGACATTAGAAAACAAGAAATGAGACATAAAAAAGGAAAAGAAGAAAGGAGCCACAACAAAAAAGAAGAGAAAAAGGAATGAGACATGAAAAAGGACATGACGAACAAAAATGCAAAAAATAGACTCGGAAATTGGAGATGAGAAGCATTGAGAAATTAAAAGGAACAGAAAACATGGTATATGGATAGGAGATCAAATTAAATGAGGAATGAAAAAGAGGGGTGATGAGACATGACAAAAGGAAAGAGAAGAAATAAAAAGATGTAGAGAAGAGAAGAGCATTCGATTGCGTAAAAACAGGTTGGCTGACTAACTGGACTGGTTATCATAGCTGACATTCCTGCTCACATACACATACTGTCTCACTCATATGTCCCCAGAGGACAAAGCAGCAAAGCGGAGGAATAGAGTTGAGGTGTGAGTCAGGTTTGAATTCATTAAGCCTGAGTTATCTGGTTTCCTGGGTGTGGCTGCAGGTTAGTAGAGTCTGTCTCATCAAACACACACACACACACACACACACACACACACACACACACACACAGTAGGATATAGATCTACTTATTGCTCCTAGCAGTTAATGCTTTTGGTAGTGAGAACAGTGCTTACTCTATTTCTGTCCAAAAAGGTCCTTTTTCAGTGTTTCTTGATGGGAAACAGAGTGTCTAAATGGTCCATTCATTATTCACTGCTATGCCGGAGACTGCAGTATCAGGGCTGGATTAACCTGCAAGGAGGCCAAAACCGAAAGTTTGCCTCAGGCCAAAATTAACTATGGGCTCCAACTGACCCCTCATTCTTCCCACTTTAACGGTTAAAGGGACACTCCACCTATTTTATATGACAATGTCAATTGACCCAAACCCTTTTGGAATCTATGCCAACTTTGTCCTTTACTGTACTTATACATATATATACATTAGATACTATATTTACTTGTATAATAATTAGCTAACATTTTACTAACATTTGCTAGCAGATGTTTACAATTTACAATTAGTGCCGATTAGTTAGCTAGTGTTTTGCTCTGTAGTCAGATAACTATCTAGCTAATGCTTGATATAGATCAAATAGCTAGTTAGCTAGCAAATAAACATTAGCTAAGTTAAGATGCTGCTATAAATATATGTAGCTTTTATCTTTTCACCATCTTCAAAATGTTGTTGTCTTTTCAACGTAGGTTAGCCTGGCACATAGGACATCTAAGTACAACTTTTGTTGGAGTACAGCACAAAGAGGGACGGGACTTAGGAAGGGTCAGTTTACTTCATGCTCTAGTTCTGGAGCATAGATAATAAGAACTAGAAACCAAACACCAAGCTGCTGCCTATTGAGAACTGCTCATCTGGTGCATACCCTACACCAACATGTTTTCTTGCCTCTGGGTGTACTTCCTGGTTATGTGGCCCTAGGGTGGCCACTTCCTTCACATCAAAAAGGAGGACACTTTGCATACACAGGGACACGCAAGCAGTTATTTGTTTGGTATGATCCAGTAGGCTTTGCCTATACATATGAGTATGAGCATTTTCAGGATTTCAGTCCAACAACCAACGTTATGTTCTCTGTCACTGAGAGCTTGATTGACAGCCTGGTGGTAGCAACTGCATGATCCTGTGGAGAATCAACACATGGCTCATTTGAATATTAAAATTAGCCATGTATTGATAGGTCACAACATGAAAATGTAACCAATGAAATTACTAATTTTGACACACATTTTTAGCCAATAAGTATTAAACTAACGAGGTAATGCGTCAAAAGGCGGAACCTTTTTAGTTATTTTCTCAAAAGGAGGACAAATGAGTGTCAGGCTTAAGGCTGCGCCTGCAGCCAGACAGGGCATTTAAAAGCCGGACTGTCCGGCCTAAAGCTGGACGAATGGCCACCCTATGTGGCCCACATGTGCAGCAATGTGGGTGGTTGTGATTCAGGAGGTTAGGAGTTGGATCCCTGGCTCCTCCTGCTGCATTTCGAAGAGTCCCTGAGCAAGATACTGAACCCCAAATTGCTCCTGATGCTGTGCATCAGTGTGCAAGTGTATCTGAATGACTTAGTTTCTGTATGCGGCCATTGCCATCACTGAGAAACCAACTCTGGTTATTGGCAGCTTGATAGTCAGGCACATATTTTAGCGAAGCCAGCAACCACAGTTATATGTATACCTGGGGCCAGAGCGAGCGACATCGAATCATATTTAAAACTGCTAGCTAAGGATAAACGTAAATAGAATAAAATTGTTATTCACGTCGGCAGTAATGACGCCCGATTACACCAATCGGAGGTCACAAAAATGAATGTGGAGTCGGTGTGTAATTATGCTAAAACAATGCTGGACCACTGCCCAATCTGACCAGTGATGACATGTATAGCTGCATGTCGTCATTCAACCGCTGGCTGTCGAGGTGGTGTCCAGAAAACGATGTGGGCTTCATAGATAACTGGTGGACCTTCTGGGGAAAACCTGGTCTGATTAGGAGAGACGGCATCCATCCCACTTTGGATGGAGCGGCTCTTTTATCTAGGAATATGACAAAGTTTATTTCTGATCCTAAAACCTGACAATCCAGAGTTGGGACCAGGAAGCAGAGCTGCTGTCTTACATACTTCTCTGCGCTTTCTTTAGAACAGTCACCCACCCAAAACCCCATAGAGACTGTGTCTGTCCCCCAACCACCTAAATTATTTAAAGAAATAAAAACAAGAGGAATTAAAACAAAAAATAAAATAATGAAATGTGGACTATTAAACATCAGGTCTCTGTCCTCTAAAGCTGTTCTAGTGAATGAATTTACTTTGTCTTACTGGGACCTGGCTATGCCACGAAGAATATGTTAGCCTTGTTCTTAGTCTTTCTCACCCGACCTGGAAAACACTCCATCCAGTTTTGTTTGTTATAGTGTATTGCGCTCCTGTACCGTACTCTGATTTTCTATCTGCTTCTGTCAGAGTGTAAATAAACCCACTCATTGTTTTAATCACACTCTTGACCTGGTTTTATCATATAGTATGGTATTGAACATTTAATAGTCTTCCCAACAAAATCCTTTTCTATCTGACCGTTATTTAATAACTTTTGAATTCCTATTCCAGTGCTGTAGCTAAATTTAAGGAGGAGATTCCATCAATGTTTAATTCAGTCCTATAACAACTTTAGTCCCTCCCAAATTGATCATCTTGTTAATAGTGCTGCAGGCTCACTGCAAACAACACTAGATTCTATCGCCCCTATAAAGAGGAAAATATCAAAACATAGAAGGCTAGCACTGTGGTACAACCACCAAACCCGCCAATTAAAGCAAAAAGCGCGATAGTCTTAAAACTTATAGAAAGGCCCTCCGTAATGCCAGAGGAGCCTATTATTCAGCACTAATAGAAGAAAATAAGAACAACCCTAGGTTCTTCTTCAGCACTGTAGCCAGGCTGACAGAGAGTCACAGCTCTATTGAGCCACATATCCCCATAACCCTCAGTAGCAACGACTTTACAAGCTTTTTTTATGATAAAATTATTACTATTAGAGAAAAAATTAATAACCAAATGCCCTGAACAGCTATCACTGTCTCTTCAAGTTCAGGAACTTTAACAAATGTAAAATCAGATATAGACTGTCTGCTATCGATCTTCATCAACTAATTTCAATAATTTTTACATCGAAGCCACAACCTTTTAGACCCCGTCCCAACTAGGCTGTATAAAGAACTCTTACCCTTAATTGGCACTTCTTTACTGGATATGATCAATCTTTCTTTATTATCAGGATATGTACCACAGTCCTTTAAAGTAGCTGTAATTAAACCCCTTCTTAAAAAGCCCACTCTTGACCCAGGGGTTTTAGCCAACTATAGACCGATTTCTAACCTCCCCTTCCTCTCTAAGATTCTGGAGAAAGTAGTCGCCAACAGTTGTGTGACTTTCTACATAACAACAGGTTAGTTGAGGATTTGCAGTCAGGATTTAGAGTTCATAACAGCACATTTACACTACATCAGAAAACTAACTCATTCATACACATTCACACACCGATGCACAGCATCGGGAGCAATCTGGGGTTCAGTATCTTGCTTAAGGATACTTCAACATGTGGTGGGAGGAGCCAGGGACTGAACCAACAACCTTCTGATTAGTGGATGACTCGCTCTGCCTCTGAGCCACAGCCGCATTTGACACCATTGACCATAATATTCTTTTACAGAGACTTGAGCATCAAATTGGCATTAAAGGAACCGCACTAAGCTGGTTTAAGTCATATTTATCAGATTGTTCGCAGTTTGTACACGTTAACGATGAATCTTCCATAAACACTAAAGTTAGTCATGGAGTGTATTAGCATGTATTAGCTTAAAATCCTCCTCCTCACATACAAAGCTCTTCATGGTCAGGCCCCTTCATATCTTAAAGAGCTCATAGTACCCTATTACCCCTCTAGAACACTACGTTCTCTGAATGCTGGGCTACTTGTGGTTCCTATAGTCTCTAAAAGTAGAACAGGAGCCAGAGCCTTCAGTTACCAAGCTCCTCTCCTGTGGAACCAGCTTCCAGTTGTGGTTCGGGAGGCAGACACCCTCACCACATTCAAGAGTAGGCTTAAGACATTCCTCTTTGATAAAGCTTATAGTTAGGGCTGGTTCAGGACTCACCTTAGTTATGCTGCTATAGGCCTAAACTGCCGGGGGATTTCCCATGATGCACTGAGCTCCTCTCTTTCTCTTTCTCTCTTTCTGCACACATTTATGTCCGATTAAAGCATGTTACTAACTTCACTTCTTCCCCGGAGTTCTTGTGCTTTCTCGTCTCCATGTTCTCATGGATCCTGGTGGAGCCTGCTGCTATCCCTCTCTCTCTCCCTATCTTTAACCCCAACTAGTCGAAGCAGAAGGCCACCCACCTAGATCCGGGGTCCGTCTGAGGTTTCTGCCTCTTAAAAGGATGTTTTTCCTTGCCATCGTCGCCAGGTGTTTGGTCATGGTGGGAACTGCTCTATTTGAAAAGTGTCCTGAGATAACTTTTGTTATGAATTGGGGCTATACAAATAAAACTGAATTGAATTCAAATAAATATACTGTATGTAAAAACATCCGAACGAGGAAAAGCATTTTCCTTTCGTCTCCTTCAGTTGTTGTAGGCATACAAGTTTTGGTAGCTGTATGAGTTCACACTGTCAATCCAAGTCCTGCCTTTTCAAACTCTCCTCGCATTCCTACATTCCACCTTCGCTGAAAGAGGAGAAAGAGGAGGAGTGAGAGTGGAAGGTGGGTAGAGGATATGAAGGAGAGGAAGAGGGTTGAGGCCAGAAGAGGAGAGGTGATGACAGGAGAGGTAGGAGGAATGGAGCTCAACAGAAGACGTAGCCCAGTGGTTCTCAACCTGGGGTCAAGAGACCACCAGGGGTCCTTGGGGGGGATTTCATCTCACTATTATTTAATTGACTAAAAGTTGAGAGAATGTATAAAAAATTATATTCTGTTTATACTCGTCACTGTTCAATCTGCCAATCTACAATATAGACAGTTATGGAATAACTCAATCTCATCAAATACAATACTGGTGTATGAATTTGGGGGTCTGACTGATGTAGACGACCTGAAAGAAGGATATAATAGTTCATGATAAAAAAAACATATTTTCATTCACTGCTTTCTCCTTCTACTTGGAATCTATCCGTATCTGGAGGGCTTGGTAATTGCAGCTTCTTACATAAGCATGTAGGGGTACACACACACTGGCCCCAGTACGGGCTGGTACTGAAATGATTAAGCTGGGTTAGCGCAGGGTATAAATCTGGAGAAGGAAAAACTGAGCAGAAGGAAGAAAAGAGGTCAAAGAGAACACACTGAAACTGTGTTCAGTCTTACAGCATTTCCACACATTGCGGTACATCATTTTGACACTGAATTCTAAAAATGTGAATGCAGATAATAGCAGTCTGACAGTGATATTATACAGTGGGATGTTACCGTCTGTTCAGTGTGATCAGATCACATCTGCAAACTGTCAGAGAACAGAAGAACTTAGAAATCAATGTTAATTCGTGTTCCTACAGCGGGATGTTTGAGTTTCACTGTGCATAGCTGTTGTCTGAGGTTTTCTGATGGTATGCAGTGTTGTGATATGTTCCATCGCCTATGACCTTTGGCTCATGTTATTTCTTTTTGTTCTCTCAGGTCCTGTCAGTGTGATAACAGATGAAAAACTGTCAGTTGGGAGAGGCACACACTCTATTAAATTCCTTAAAAGTAATCTACTACTAGCGGGAAGTTGCTTTTTTGGCTTCATGCGCCACTGAGCAGCTTTCATAGGAAAGAACGAAGCGCCGCCTCCAACACTTTATTCAGTTCTCTTTACACCTCCATGACTGGACCAGGATTAAAAAAAATTTGATGTCACAAATCATGCCCCTTAAAATCAGCTTTTCAATGAGCACAGAGAAACTTTCCACTTTCAGCAGATGAATGTGAAAAGGAGGGTGTTTCATCACTAATTCACTTAAAGAGTCTTGCCATCACCATCGAAGTGTGCTTGCGTAACCTAACCTTCACTCACTTAAACTGAAAGATCAGAAAAAAAAAAACGTTTTAAGTCCCACTCATTCAATCCATGAGACAAATTTCCATTATTCTCTAAAATAAGTGAGCTCCCCTGAAAGCCATAGTTTGCACACTTCCCGCAATACCTGTAGTTATAAAAGGCTCATTCTAAGGTAACAAAAACACAGTGATTCCTTTACTTTTTTAGTGTTGTGTAGTGTAATGTTGTAGTGTTTATACACTTATGTCAAATGTCAAAATGTAAAAAAAATGTTAAACTAATATTATATTCCATTTCTGATAGATCCTCCTAAATGTTGTGGACCTTTTAGTAGCTATCCACTGGTTCTGGCAGCAGCAAAAGTTCTTACAGTCTAGATTACTATAATGAGCACAGCAGTGTGGGGTTAGTATGCTAGCAGTAATCGCAGTGTCAGTATAAACAGTAAGTAGTATTGTGGTGTTATGGCTCCAGCGTCATGCCCCGCCCCCTCTGTTGTGTCCCCGAGTCTCGTCAGGTTGGAGGAGGAGGAGGAGGAGGAGGAGGACGGGTTACACTAGCACCTCACGTCCCATACTGGATTTACCGGACTCCACCTGTCGCGAGCGCTGTGGGTTTTTTTTGTGTCCGTGTCGAATGATAACATTGCGCTGTCACACAGGACGGCACGAGACACAAACAAAAGCGCGAGACCTGTTTTTTTAAGCGAGTGTCGCAGGAAAACAGAACATTACCGGACAGCTGAAAGAACCGCTGCGGCTCTAAACGCCTGCTGCTTTATGTTTGGATATTCACCGCTTTTTACCCGCGGACAGAGGAAGAAACAACAAGCATAATTCCGGTGGATGGTTTTATCCGCAGTGCCTCAGCCGACCAGCCAACCGGGGAGCAGAATGTCAAGACAGCAGCAGCACCGGACGCCGTTAAAAGTCACCGACAGCGTGGTGGAGGTCAAGAGCAAAGTGAGTGGTAACGGGGGGTGTTTGACTGGTATTATTAGTGAGGGAGAGGAGAGAAACAGTCATACGGGGTCTGGTGGATGCTAGCGCCGGGTGCACTGACAACACCGACACGACCTTCTGCTGTGGTTACGTGATGTATCTCCCTCCCGCTGTCCGAGGAACGCACCGACTGAACGTTTTCACCGTTCAACTCGGAGAATATTGTGTATGTGTGAAGCTAGTGAGGTGCAGCTGACAGGCGGCCTGTAGGTTCCGCATTCACTCCGTGGTTACCCCCGTCTCTGTCAAAGCACCGATTCTGGATCTGCTGATGAGCCTCTCTCTGCTCTGTGTCTCATTCAATTACTGGTCCCACACTGTGTTCCTGTAATACCGTAGTCGACTATTACCGTTAGTATCAGATTGTATGTGAGTATCGGTGTTGACATATTAGCACAAGGCTACAGTGGAAGGTTAGGCTATGTTTACTTTGTAACTACATACGCAGTTACAGGTTTGAAGTAATAGTACCTTGATAAAGTAGGGGAGAACGGGGTTGGTTATCACATTCATTACATATTGCTTGCTGGTAGTGGCGGATCTAGCCAGGCTAAAAAATGTTTGGCCACCCCAACTGCCACACCAGTTTGGTGTCAAATGCTGTCAAATGTAATCATTAAGATAAAAGTTAAAAGTTTTAAAATAATTTGTCAGAAACTGAAATTAATTTAATCATCTCTTATGGCCACATTTTAGACCAATGAAAACTGTCGTGGGGGCTTTTCCAAGCAAATATTGATATGTGATGAGGCATGGGATGATGACAATTTCATGTCACAGTTATCTTGACTAAAATAATTGCTATCCACAACATTATCGCAATGATCATCAAAAATGTATTTGAATCACTTAACATTTAGTTGAGAAATATATTTTTATTACATCACGGATAGGAACCTCATCTGCTTGTTATTCTTTGAAATCCATAGTATTTTCATACATCCAGTTACCAGACCAGAACCCGAACCGACGCCCACTGCTGCGTTTCATTACACATTTATTCCGTTGTTACCTCCCTCTGTTCCTGCAATACTGTACTGTAGTATTACTTTTATTTTTACTAGTCTGTCAGTATTGTAGCCTATATCGGTGTTTACCATTGACAGTATATATAATGGACAAAGCTTCTGGGTCTGAAAAGGGAAGCCAATGCGGAAGTGTCTTAAACCTGCATTCTATGTAAAGGCCAGCAGGGGGTGCTCTATTGGCTGCAATAAAAAAACGATATCATGCAGTCTAATGGAGAAATGAGCTGACTTCTTACTTGATTTATTAGCTCAGTAACCAGTTTCCTGATGAGTTTATGGTCTCAATCACTAGTTTCAGTCTTTTTCCATACAGCATGATGTTCATTTAGTAGACTATGGTCCAATTTAGAGAGACTTTAAAGCTGTAATGATGATGAACTTTAATGATTGACAGGTTCAGCACAATGCACAAAACTCAAATCAAACTGTCAAACTAGGCAGTGCTGATCAAATATGAATCAAGATTCAGGGGTTACCTCAGGAGTAAGACTTGACACTGAGGTGAGAGGACATTTTCATGTCAAAATGTAAATATTTAACTCTTCTGTGTTTCTTTTTTAGGCAAGGCAGTAATAATAGTCGGGGGAACAAAAACGCACCACCATTCGAAGTAATCATAGGCCAATGTTATCCTAACTAAACTAAACCTAACAAAATTCCATTATTATTACTACTGGTGCTAGTATTACGGTGTACTGCAGTTCTGGTTTGTCCATGTGGTGTTGTGTTATAGGGAGGTAAATCAATGTCAGCACTCTACTGTCTCTCTATTTCAGTACTTTCAACAGCTTTCAAAAGTGGAACTCTCCATTGTAATTCGACTCAGGACTCATTTTTTGCCATCATGCCAAATAATGTATCACTACAGTTAGAATTCCCACCTTACAGCATACCCCTGTATTGATCATTGTGCTACAGGACTTTCAGTCTCTCTCGGGCACACAAAGCAATAGTGTAGCTGTGGGCATATGATCCTGAGCCAAGAGCAAATGTGTTTAAAATGTAAAAAATGTGGGCTGTGGCACAAGCATGCTTCAGTCCCTGATGTCATTGTATATTGTCACAATAAGAATTCCACCGTAATTACACCCACATGAGGTATGCAACAAGGTTACATCATGTTTCCTCTCCGTACTGTTTGTAGACAATGTTTAAAGATTTGCTGAAGACGTACTGAGAAAAGCGTAGTGCAGTGAGTGTGGAATGGTTGTAAAACAGGTAAATGATGGGTAGGTGGCAAATTGATTGGTTCTTTAGGATGGGTACACCTACCTCATGTTCTCTGCTGATGGAAGCAAACTGACCTCACTGAAATTATAGAGGACAGTAAAACACAGCATACTAGTAAAGATGTTTGAGGGTATATTTTGAAAAATGGTTCAAACTGGCCCTAAAATGTCCCTGACACTGTGAGTGAAATAGTTTGTTGTTGTTGTAGTTGTTTGGAGTCATTTTTGTAACATTTCAGAATAGGGATGTAATGATACTCAACTCACAATTCACTATATGATTTTCTCACAATTGTTTTTAACACAATGAGACTGAACACAAATTATGACTGAATAAGATTCCTTTATTTCCCAGTCAAAAACTATTTTTTTATTTCAGAGGAAGGGTATAAACTGTGCAAAACAATGTATCTTTCTTTGTAAAAGTGAATACTCTTAATACCAGGATTGATATTACAATTCATTTTTCTTCATGTATCCGTATCATGATTTAACTGTCTGGTAAGATATATTTACATTCCTGTTAGAGAATTTGGCTTCTTTTGTTATGGGGTGTTTGCAGGGTCTTAAAAAGTCTCCAATCACTGTAAACATGGTGAAGGCAGAGAAAACAACTAGTAGTAGTATTGAAGTAGGTTGTCCGTTTGTCCGTATGCCCCATTCTTGTGAACGCATTGTCTCAGGAACACTTTGACGGCATTTTTAAAAATTTGGCACAAATGTCCACTTGGACTCAAAGATGAACTGATTACAATTTGGTGGTCAAAGCTCAAGGTCACTGTACCCTTACAAAATTAGTTTTTGTCTTAAGAATTAATCATACTTCGCATTTGGTTGGACAGTGAATTAACTTTTGACTCAAAATGGGATACAGCAATGAAGTGATGACATTTATATCCAAAAGGTCAAAGGTCATCACAATGTCCTGGAATATCACATTTTTGTTCTGTTATTCAACACCATAACTCAGGAACAGAAGATTGTGACTATATTTTACAGCTGGTCAGACAATGTACTGGTGATACTTTTGACTCAAAGGTCAAAGGTCACTGTGATCTCAAAATAGATTTTTAGACATAAATAAAAAAAGAATTCATTGGCTGATTCCAGATTTCACACATGTTGACTGGGATGACAGCAAGTAAACAATAACTAGCACAGTACAGGCTTTCATCTTTAAATCTCATCCATTCTTACAACGTATTGAAGCGTGCCTAGCTGATGGTGCCAGGAGAAAATTGTCAGTGAAAACTCAAATTTGGTGGCCTCTGGCACATGGACCTGTACTTGTATAGTGCCTTTCTAGTCTTCCGACCACTCAAAGCACTTGTACACTGCACGCCACATTCACAAAGTCCATCGAACGGAAACTAAGTCATTCATTCACATTCACACACCAATGACACAGCATCAGGAGCGATTTGGGGTTCAGTATCTTGGAGGAGGATACTTCGACATGCAGCCGGGATCATTCTCTCTCTTTGGACTCTCCGGAGTTTACCCAAAAGAACAACTTTGGGTTTCTCTACAGATGTTACCTCTAATCCATCTATCTTGAAATTAAGTGCCCATTATGGTTTTGCTCCATTTTTTTGTATGCGACAATGTATGCTGCAGTATCTTTGAATGAGGAAAAACCAACAGTTCCAAAAAATTGTTTTGCTTGGTGAGATGAGAAAAGTAGGTTCAGTAACAGACAGAAGTTGAAGTGATGTTGGATTTATGTTTTCCTAACCTGAGAGAAGATGGGATGAAGATAAGATAGGATCCCTGAAGATGGTTAGGATTAGTTTGTACCAAATTGGGGACAAACCTATGTTGGACTTTCCCTATATTAAGACTTAAGATAGGAAGTTTCTATAATACCACCACTGATGAAATGAAAATGCATTAATAATTAAAGCTGCAAGCAGCGTTGGGCGGGACCTCGCACTCCACGCGACTTGGGGCGTGGTGCGGCCGTGTCATGTGCCGTCGTAAAGCGTTCGGACCACAACATGAAATTTTCACATCACCCAAGTCCCAAGCCCTCATCGCCAGGAGCTGAGGGAGAGCACTCTATGTTGTCACACGTTTCAGACACTGCAAAAGACTTACGCTTTCGTAGAGAGACTCTTCACTGTGAAAGGTGGAAATTCAGCACCACGCCACAGACGATCATCAATGTGTCCAGATTGCAGTGATCGAATATGAAGTCAATATGATAAAATCTGTAGGAGTTAGTTAAAATAGAAGCCCTGAAATGCCAGAAATGGCATCACAGTGTGAAATTCGATTCAAAATGGCCAACTTTGACGGCACGCCACGGACACGCCCTTCAACATACAGTCGCATATAGCACGGCGTTCATTCAGCAACATTTTTTGACTGTACTGACCAATTTTGAAGCAGATCTGATAAATTCCCTAGGAGGAGTTTGTTCAAATACAAACCCAAAACGTGAAAATGACCACAAAATGGACGCCGTGAGTGAAAAGTAAAAAGTAAAATAGTCGACTTCCTGTGGGGTTTGGGGCATGGGTGCAAGAGGCTTTTTGTACGTCTCGGCACGTTACACATGCCTACCGAGTTTCATACAAATCGGTGAAACGTGGCGCCGGGGCTGCTTTTTAAAAATCCTGTAGGGGGCGCTACAAACACGACAAACACGACAAACACGATTTTTGGTATGTGAGCTACAGGCACCAGTCTACACATGTCCTGTGAATTTCATATTCATAACTATTACGGTCTCCGCAGAGTGATTTACCATTCCACCAGAGCGCCACCTAGTGGCGTGATTTTTTTTTCCTTTTTAGAGGAGCCTCAGGGAGCCATGGGCAATCATCGTACCAAGTTTCGTTTTAATCATACTTGTCGATGCGGAGATATGGACTTCTTCATTTTCTTCACCTTGAGGCGATGACCCGAAATTGTGCACAGTGCCTAATGAAGACATAAGGAACTCTTGACCCAAGGTTGGTGTCAATCGGACATACCAATGTGGAGAAATGCCCCACTACCTTTTTTGACGAAAAATCAACAGGAAGTGCTAATTTTATAACGTGCTTATTCTTTGAAATATCAAAATAATTTAAATTACTTACATGAAAAGTGCATTTAGGCTAGTAACTCCCGCATCGTTTGTGGCACATTCAAAAACCTTGTATCCACGCGTTCGGTGAATGTTCTGCATCTCCCCATATATGCCACGCCCACTTTCGCCTAAACAAATTTTCCACTAAAGCACGAAATGTCCATAAATTACTTTTTCGTGTTCCTCCTATGCGGTTTGTCCGATTTGCACGTTGTGCTATTTGTGACTCTACGTTGAAGGGCGTGTCCATGGCATGCCGTCAAAGTTGGCCATTTTGAATTTTGCTGCCATTTCCTGTCATTTTTGGCTTGTATTTGAACAAACTCCTCCCGGGCAATTTATCGGACCAGCATCAACATTAGTCAGTAGTGTCAAAATATGTTGCTGAATGAGCGTTGTGCTTTTTGTGACTGTATGTTGAAGGGCGTGTCCGTGGCGTTCCGTCAAAGTTGGCCATTTTGACTTCCGTGGTAATTTTTTATGAATTTTCGCCTTGTATTTGAATGAACTTCTCCTAGGGAATTTATCGGATCTGCTTCAATATTGGTCAGTACAGTCAAAAAATGTTGCTGACGGAACGCCGTGCTTTTTGTGACTGTACGTTGAAGGGCGTGTCCGTGGCCTGCCGTCGAAGTCGGCCACTGTGATGCCATTTCCAGCATTTCAGGGCCTCTATTTTAAATAACTCCTATAAATTTTATCATATTGACTTCATATTTGATCACTGCAATCTAGACACATTGGTGATCATAAGTTAATCAAATATTTACTGTGCGTCAAACTGTGTGTCTGTGGCGTGGCGCTAAATTTCCACCTTTCACAGTGAAGAGTCTCTCTATGAAAGCGTAAGTCTTTTGCAGTGTCTGAAACGTGACAACATAGAGTGGTCTCCCTCAGCTTCAGGCGATGAGGGCTTGTGAATGGGGTGACGTGAAAATTTCATGTTGTGGTCCGAACGTGTTATGAGTAATGGGCGCACCACGCCCCGAGTTGCGTGGAGTGCGAGGTCCCGCCCAATGCTGCTTGCAGCTTTAATTCAAATGTGTAATTCCAGAAACATGCAGAATGCAGTCCTGATGGTCAGGAAATATCAGTCAACATTTTACTATGCCGTTGCACCTTTATCATGCATGTGACACCTGGTTAATATTACAGGTCATAATTCAAAGGTGTTGATGATTCATCTGCTGCACACTTTATCACTTCTGGAACTTTTATGCTGGTTACAGCGAATCTGTAAATGTTACCATCCCCTGGAAAACAGCGATAGTAATCTGGATTATCTCAGCTGTATTAAATTACAAATTGATCCTGTCCCATTCAGAACTGGGAAATTCCCTGGGGGGAAACACCACCTGATGTCTGTCCATTATCTTCTTCAGTTTGAGGCAGAATACCGTCGCTTCGCTCTGAAGAGGAATGGCCCAGGTGGCTTCCAGGAGTTCTACCGCCTCCTCCAAACCATCCATCGCATCCCCGGTGTCGATGTGCTGCTGGGATACGCCGATGTCCATGGAGACCTCCTTCCAATCAACAATGACGACAACTTCCACAAAGCAGTCTCGTCAGCCAATCCTCTGTTGCGCATTATCATAACCAAGAAAGGTAAGACAAGTAAGTGGATTTCTGAACCCCTGCTTCTCTTAACCCCTCACTGGAACTAGACTAGACTGCTCTACCTGTTGGCTGTCCTTCCTTGTTTTTCAATCGTCTGCTGGTGTGTGTGTCTGTGTGTGTGTGTGTGAGAGAAACAGCCGCTATGTACAGCTGCAGGGAAGGTCTTTGTTCTCCACATCAAACACAGTTTATTCTTCATACATAACGCCACCTGATAATTCTCTGCCTGCCTTCTCTTTTTTGTTTATACTGTTTGTTTTCTCCTTCTGGGTAGTCTGTGTTGTGATTTTTTTTCCTTCTTGGGTATGTCTGCTTAATTAGACACTGCTGTGTAGGAAGGACATTGAGGAATACATTCTTATTCTTTAAGCTTGGCACATTCATTCTTGACCTTGGACAGCAATTGACAAAACAATTTTAAACAAATGGTTCAGTCAGTCGCTTTTTCCAAAGTATTTGAATGCATTACACAATCTCCATCAGCAAATGGAGTTTTTTAAGTTGTCTGTAAACTTTAGATGAATGAGCTATATGTATTTGAGCCTGTTGCAGATACTTGTCTCTTTCTTACTGTAAAAACACAACTTAAAGGTTCCGTGTGTAACAGTAGAAGGATCTATTGTCAGAAATTGAATATAATATTTATAGTTATGTGTTCTTTATTGTATGGTCATCTGAAAATAGGAATCGTTGTGTTTTTGTTACCTATGAATGAGACGTCTTCCAAGTTGTACCGCCATGTTTCTACAGTACCTCAGAACAACCAAACCAAACATTGTCTGTAGATAGGGCCCTTGAAAGCCTGTTCTCAATCCCAGATTGTTAAATACAGATGCCAGTGGTGTTCAGTTAGTTGCAATATTACCAGTATCAAACGAGTAAAATGTGTCTATATCAATATTGTAATCGTAATATTTTAAAAATTGTCATAATGATGAGATAGTTATACTTGTTTCACTCTCTTTTATAATAATATTATATATTATAATATTTAAAATACTTTTCTAATAAAAATAATAATACAGCTGATAAACCAATGTCAATTTCTTGCTTAAATTAACAATTTCTCGTTACCCACCACTTTAAACCATGTTTAGTAAACCACACCCAGTCTACGAATACGAGATAATTTAGCCTGTTGAACAGATACCAAGTCCCTTTCATCTACTGCACAAAAAGCCTGGACCAATGTGTAGGATTGGTGTGGTATATAGTGGTGTAGTTGCAGATCACAACTCCTTTTCTTCAGCCTACCCTTGCAAGTGCAATGGAGAAACTACAGTGGCTGTGGAAAACGCGAACCCTATCTATTGCCAGTGTTTGGTTTACATTCTCGGGTACTGTACCACGGCTACCATAGCGGTTCAACATGGCGGACTTCATGGAACCCTCTATAGATAAAAACATTTATTCATTCTAAGGTAAAAAAAACATAATACTTCCTATATTCAGGTTATAATACACTAATGTAAACTTAGTTATGCATACCCTATTCGGTAACACTTTATAATGAGTACACACTATTAAGCATTAGTTAAGCATGAATAAATAATGAAATCATCATTTATAACGCATGAATACACATTAGTATGTAGTTTATAAACAGTTTAAAATGTTTTATTCATCATTGATAAGCACATTAGTTATGGATTAGTAAATACTGAATTCATCATTTATAAAGCATGTTTCTGCTGTAAATAGTCATTACTATGTGGTTTATAATCACAGTTATAAATGTTTTACTCTTTATTGTACTGTACATTTCTGCATGCACTTGCACATCCACTATTCAGACATGTATTAATGATTAGTGACTGTGTTAGCAGATGTTCTATAAAACTCACAACAAATTCATTTTCTAATGATGGCCTATAAACAGTTATTAATGCAGGAATTCATGAATTGAGGCAGTTACAAAGCACTTACTACTCGTTAATTAAGTATTTTCCGTGAGCTCATCTAAAGTGAGCGCTATCTATGGCTTATTAAGCATTTACAAATGAGATATAAAGGCTGGCAATGCCTCAAGACTCACAAAATGTTCAGTTATCTTAACAGACGAAGGAGAGACACAACACAAAGGGATATAGAACATATTGTATTGATATTTATTGCAACTTCCCAAAATATTGTATGAAGACACTAATCATTAATACATGTCTGAATAGTGGATGTGCAAGTGCATGCAGAAATGTACAGTACAATGAAGAGTAAAACATTTATAACTGTGATTATAAACCACATAGTAATGACTATTTACAGCAGAAACATGCTTTATAAATGATGAATTCAGTATTTACTAATCCATAACTACTGTGCTTATCAATGATGAATAAAACATTTTTAACGGTGTTTATAAACTACATACTAATGTCTATTCATGCGTTATAAATGATGAATTCAGTATTTATTCATGCTTAACTAATGCTTAATAGTGTGTACTCATTATAAAGTGTTACTTTGCCAAATCATGTTGTTTCCTCATTAGCATATGCTTTTTGGCATGGTATCAGAACACGGGCCAGGAGTCGGTTACACACACACTAAATATACTGTCATTAAGAAAAGATAATCTTCTTCAGCTGCAGTAGGTAGCTTTTGTAGAGAAAATAATCTATAATAATTATCTGTTACATTTGCTGAAACTTTCACTATATCCTAACAGTAGTATATGAGACGAAATCTGGTTCCTCTGGCTCCTCCTTGTGCTCCTAATGGCATTTGCAAGAATTCACTGCACCTGAAAACAACCATTCAGAGCTGAGAAAGATAGTTGATTGTTGAGCCTCATTCCCAGAGTGGAGAAATGTCCATAAATCACATATTTTGAAATGATTTACAGCTGTAAAATTTATATTTTACCACTAAAGAGGAAGCTGTCTCATTATTTACCACTTGGAGAAACTGTGAGTTGGTGCAAAGTTTTAATAAAGGATTCCTAAATAGCAGAATCAGTAATAAATTATGTGGCACATAGAGGATATTTCTGCTAGCTGGTATAAAACATACAATCCATCCATCTATCCATCCATCCATCCATTCCTCTCCATGCTTATTTCTTCCATCATGTATTATTTGACTGATTATGACCGAATACTATAGTGCTGCATTGTTATCTCTCAGGGCACCTTCTCTCACTGTGTCTCTGTATCTTGCATAATTAATGATGTAATGATGCTAATCTGCTGCTTAGCAGGCCACTATTGTTGTTCAGAATCACAGACAGCTGCTAGTTTAATCAGATTAACTTGGAGGTCTGTGACCGAGAGGGAGAGGAAGAGAGCTGGAGAGGAAGAGAGCTGGAGAAAGCAATTTGTTAAGGGCAAAGAGACTAAGGGCAGAGAGAGGAAAACCTAACAAGAAGAATTTTGTTTTAACATCCTGTTTAGCAGGGCCATTCATTTTATCGTCCAAGCTCAATGGCCAAAACA
This sequence comes from Dicentrarchus labrax, assembly GCF_905237075.1. NCBI lineage: Eukaryota > Metazoa > Chordata > Actinopteri > Moronidae > Dicentrarchus > Dicentrarchus labrax. The sequence continues at coordinate 26,293,798 of NW_026136720.1, forward strand.
TGGGGAAATAATTAAATCCATCAAATCCAACAAAATCTTAAACACACACGTTGCAAGTTGCATTAGGAATAATAAACTTAATCTCCATTGTGCTTTAGAAGCTAGCCCGCACCTCATTAGTCAGTATTAGGCCATGAGTTAGCCAACTAAAAATCTACTCACCCAATCACTTTATCTTTCATCACGGAAGTGATTTATACACCACATGAATGGACAGATTCATTCTGCAGTGTGCTCTCTCTAGGTCTATGGAGGTTCAGGCTGCATGAACAGATTGATGTATTGGTTTGGTTATTTATTAGGTTTTTTTAAAATTCTGTTCTGTAAAATGTTCTCAAATTATTCCGAATAGCCTTTGCACCATTATAGCAGCTAGGGCTGCACAATTAACTGAAATATTATCGAAATCGCAACATGGCCAGGTACAATATGCAAATTGCAGAAGCTGCAGGTAAACTAAAGGTAAAATGAGTGACAAACAGCATTATAATGTAGTACTGTAGCTCTGCAGAGATGCCCTGGCCTATAAATCTTGTTTTCCAGATTTAAGAAAACATTTGGTTTTGTACAGACCCCAAACAATTTCACATCATTTAGTAGTTTAATAGTTTTTTCAGTGAAAATTACATTTCTGATTTAAAATGATCATCGCCACACTTAATCATATCATAAAATCTGTTAAAATAATTGTAATATTATATTTTTACCATATTTTGCAGCCCTATCTGTAGCTCTGTTATAATACTGCACTTTAATTAGGACTTCATAATGTATCAAATGTATGTGTAGACTAGATCTATAATGTATAACGACATTGTGTCCCTTATTTCATATTTCTTTCCTTCATTCTCTATGACCTTTACACAGTATTGTCTTTGTGTGTTTGCATGTGTCTGCATTTGTGCGGATGTGTTTTTAGTGTGTATGTGAGACTGAGAGAGTGAGAGTGAGAGAGCTGCCCATCTGGTGTTGTAAGCCATTAACCACTGAGTAGGATTATCTTACTCTAAAAGACTTCATCAATCATATCAGCTCCACTCAATGCTACCACTTTGTGTGTTTTGTGTGTGTGCATGTGTGTGTGTATTTGATGTGCACAATGTAAAGAGGTCTGAAAGGATTGCATAGAGGAGGTTGGTGTCTACATACAGTATGTGAATTACGTCTATCTGCATCAGTACTGCCTGGGTAACAGTCTTATTCTGTATTGTATGACAGTGGTAGCCATGGTAACAGCTCTGCAGGAGCACTATAGTGGTAGTTTTGGTGACAGTTCCATAGTATTACAGTGGTAGCCGTGGTAACAGTCTCATCCTGTGTTAGTATTAAAGTGGTAGCCATGGTAACAGCTCTGCAGGAGCACTATAGTGGTAGTTGTGGTGACAGTTCCATAGTATTACAGTGGTAGTCGTGGTAACAGTCTCATCCTGTGTTAGTATTAAAGTGGTAGTCGTGGTAACAGCTCTGCAGGAGTACTATAGTGGTAGCCATGGTAACAGCTCTGCAGGAGTTCGACATCACCGACACGATTTAGAGTGCACCATCAAATCTAAAATCTAAAGTTTGGAAGACATTTGGAGTCTATAAGAAGGAAGGAAAGTTGGTAGTTGTGGTGACAGTTCTATATTGCAGTTTTTCTCAATCGCTTGAGGCATTTCCTGAAACTCTAACCACATTCTCAAAACTCTTGAAACTCCAGAAGAGCAAACCACTCTTTGATAATACTACCTGTGCAAAATCACACTCAAATGTTAATAGCATGCATCAAAACACACAAAGTCAGCCAATTCATTTAAATTTCAATTCAATTTTATTTGTATAGCGCCAATTCATAACAGAAGTTATCTCAGGACACTTTTCAAATAGAGCAGGTCTAGACCGAACTCTTTATAACATTATTTACATAGACCCAACAGTACCACCATGAGCAAGCACTTGGCGACAAGGGCAAGGAAAAACTGCCTGTTAAAAGGCAGAAACCTAGGACAGACCCTCCGGCTCTAGGTGGGTGGTCGTCTGTCTCGACCAGTTGGGGTTAGAGAGAGAGAGAGAGAGAGGGACAGAGAGACAGAGAGAGACTGAGAGAGAGACAGAGAGACAGACAGACAGACAGACAGACAGACAGGTGCACAGCAACAACAGTATTGGCAATGGCAATCTAGCAGGACCATGGCAGGAGGCTCCACCAGGATCGATAAGAACCTGCGAGACGAGAAAGCACAAGAACTCTGGGGAAGAAGTGAAGTTAGTAACATGCATTAATGGGACATGAATGAGTGCAGAAAGAGAGAGGAAGAGAGGAGCTCAGTGCACCATGGGAAATCCCCAGCAGCATAACTAAGGGATGGTTCAGGACTCACCTGATCCAGCCCTAACTATAAGCTTTATCTAAGAGGAATGTCTTAAGCCTACTCTTGAATGTGGAGAGGGTGTCTGCCTCCCGAACCACAACTGGAAGCTGGTTCCACAGGAGAGGAGCTTGGTAGCTGAAGGCTCTGGCTCCTGTTCTACTTTTAGAGACTATAGGAACCACAAGTAGCCCAGCATTCAGAGAACGTAGTGTTCTAGAGGGGTAATAGGGTACTATGAGCTCTCTAAGATATGAAGGGGCCTGACCATGAAGAGCTTTATAGGTGAGTAGGAGGATTTTAAATTATATTCTACATTTTACAGGGAGCCAGTGCAGAGAAGCTAGTACAGGAGAGATGTGATCTCTTTTTCTAGTTCCTGTCAGTACTCGTGCTGCAGCGTTCTGAATTAATTGGAGCGTTTTAATGGACTTATTGGGGCAACCTGATAACAAAGAGTTGCAGTAATCCAGCCTTGAAGTAACAAATGCATTGATTAGTTTTTCTGCATCTGTCTGTGATAGGATGTGTCTAATTTTTGTAATATTACGTAAATGAAAGAAGGCAGTCCTGGAGGTCTGCTTTATGTGGGAGTTAAATGACAAATCCTGATCAAAGATAACTCCAAGATTCCTGACAGTGGTGCTAGAGGCCAAGGTAATGCCATCTAGAGTAACTATATCTTTAGACACTGAGTCTCTAAGGTTTTTGGGGCCAATAACAAGAATTTCGTGTTTAACATCAGAAAATTGCAGCTCATCCAGGATTTTATGTCCTTAAGACATGTTTGCAATTTAGATAATTGATTAATTTCATCGGGCTTGTTCGATAGATATAACTGCGTATCATCTGCATAACAGTGAAAGTTAATGGAGTGATTCCTAATAATGTTGCCTAAAGAGAGCATATATAAAGTAAATAGTATTGGTCCAAGTACAGAACCTTGTGGAACTCCATGACTAACTGTAGTATTTATTGAAGATTCATTGTTAACATGTACAAACTGCGAACAATCTGATAAATATGACTTAAACCAGCTTAGTGCGGTTCCTTTAATGCCAATTTGATGCTCAAGTCTCTGTAAAAGAATATTATGGTCAATGGTGTCAAATGCCACTCTAAGATCTAATAATACAAGTACAGAGACAAGTCCATTGTCAGAAGCAATCACTATTATTAACTTTAACCAGAGCTGTCTCTGTGCTATGATGAACTCTAAATCCTGACTGAAAATCCTCAAATAAACTATTGTTATGTAGAAAGTCACACAACTCTTTGGCGACTACTTTCTCCAGAATCTTAGAGCGATTGATAGAGATTGGTCTATAGTTGGCTGAAACCCCTGGGTAAAGAGTGGGCTTTTTAAGAAGGGGTTTAATTACAGCTACTTTAAAGGACTGTGGTACATATCCAGTAAAGAAGTGCCAATTAAGGGTACGACTTCTTTAAGCAGCCTAGTTGGGATCGGGTGTAATAGACCGTTTTCATGGCTTCGATGAAGAAATTATTGAAGTTAAATGATGAAGATCGATAGCAGAAAAACAGTCTAAATATATATCTGAGTTTACATTAGTAAAAGTCCCTGAACTTGGAGAGCCTGAGACTGATAACTGTTGATGGCAGTTGGTGATTAATAAAGCCCATTAATAACATCTACAACAATCTCACCAAATGTGTAGCACCTTATTTTTTGAAAAAAATGTTGTATTTATTGTATAGCCCCAAATAGTTCAGTATGTTCAGTGTCATTTCTTTTGCTTTTTGATTAACAAGTGTGGATTGTTTACATTACTGACAAATGTGTACAGCAATGTAAACCTCTGACTGAAATATCTGAGCTATGGATGGAGAGCTGTCTGTAGACAGCTGAAAATATCTGTACAACACGATGAGAGGACGAGGAAATCAAATATTTATACACAAGCAGCTAGATGCAGGGATGGAGGGAAGGAGAGTGAAAGACTGAGAGAAGCAGAGAGCCAAAGAGGAAGAGGTGTTCTGTCTGCAGCTCATTTTCTCTGCCTTCTGTTTTGATATGCTGCCATCACAGTAATTCATCTAATGAGTTGAAATGAGTAAAATTTGAATGAATTGATACAGTAGGACTTGTGACATATGGACGATGGTTAATGTTGTTTGTGGTGCTTTGGCACTGCTGGCACAGAATTTGCACATTGCTCTGACTGGAAAAGATGGAAGGAGGAGGATATTAGCTTTACTATTTGTTAAATGCAACATAGAGGAAATAATCATGCAATCATCATAATCATCAAAGTGCAATACAAAACTGATTACACAATCCACACAAAGTATGTACACACACTGTAAAAAAGGGTAATATTTCGGCGGCTGGGGCACCAAAAAATTACTGTGAGAGAACAGAAAATAAGTTTTTTTAGCTTTAAGTTAGCATAAAATCTTTTTTGTCTTTTTAGAGTTTAATTAAAGATATTAACATATGTGAAATTACCTATAAATACTGGCAAACACTATAATACAAATAATCAGGCTAAAATTTACAAAAGAGTGCTGTTATTATTTGATTTTTGAAGAAAAACATTTGTTCAACTTTCTTGTTGTGAAAACATATCTGTCAATTAACAAACAAATGCATAAAATGACAGAACACATTTTTTTTACTCTTAATTGTTGCTAATTGTTCTATTATTTTTTTTTCAAAATGCGTTAACAACAATAAACTTGCTCTGATCTGTTGGTGATCTCCCAAAACTGTTGTCTAACTAAAATTTTTAGTTAGACAACATTTAGTGTGAACTCGGCATTAATGACTCCTACTGGTTGCGGCGCCTGCTCAGTGGTGGGTGCAAATGGAGTGTAATTGTGGTTATTAGTTCAATCGCAGTGTTACGCCCCTGTCTAGGGGGAAGGAGCGCCACATAAATGTGTGATGACAATGAACCAGTAATCCTACCCCGATTCCCAACGAACAACTAACACAGTGTTAACAATCAAGTGATGTGATTTATTTACAAACAGGTGAAACAAAGTGCAACAAAAACTAAACAACAAACTTCAGGGTGAACCAAGGCCAAAACAACAAACAAAACAGAGCTAACTTCCTTAAACAAAAATCCTTACTAATCCCTATGCAATATAAATAAAATACAGTTACTAAACCTAACTCCCTATCCTAATGAAAAACAGGAGAAAAGTAGTACAAAGAAAATGGCAGCTCACCCTTACGATACTCACTAAACACAATCATACAAAAACACTATCTACTAAGATCGTAACAATTCACTCTATCGCAACAATACACACTCTATAACCGAGGACAGAAGGATGCTGCTGCTGAAGGTTCTGTCGAAGAGCTTCGGTGTGGTGCGGCGTTTTGAATCCCTGGCGGATGTTGCAGCTCCCTGGGAGAACCAACCGGCAGGCGACACTCCACCAGCCGAGCCCACGGCGTGGACCAGTCAGCGCTGACCTACGGGTCTCCGTCACAGATCTACAATCGACAGGCTGCACACTCCTGCAGAGGAACAGGGACAAAAAAACACCAACACACACCACAGACGGAACCAATACCATAACATAATACTAATAATATGGCCAGGGCCGTAACACGCAGCCATACAGATTAAGCAGGTTGCTCTTTATTATACACACTATACACTCAAACACCGCAGACACACACCTGCAGATGTTCACACATACAGTACCTGCATCCCTGTGCCAAGCACTGTATGTTCCCTGTAACTGTAACTAGCATTTTAAAGACATTGTTTGGATGGGGTTTAATTGGATAATGCTATTTTGCACTTGTTCGTTTCTGTTCTGCATTTGCATCTAAATGAATGTGGCAAATAAATGCTGAAAATACCATAAACAGTGTTCATCTGTTTGAAAAAGTTACTGTAGCAGTTTATCATTAGTGGGATTTAATCTGTTGATATGACAACAATATCACTTTGTGACAGCCCTACTTGTGACTTGCATGTTTAAGTGGACCATTTAGCCAGTTTAACATGTAATTAGTATTTGTTCAGTGTTGAACAGTTAACTGGGCTCACTTGGCTAGGAACATAACGCCGCGGCTGTGGCTTAGAAGTAGAATGGGTTGTCCTTGTCATATACATGTAAACTAGGCTACAGTGAGTACCTGGCTGCAAAGCTGATGCGGAAGTTGGTGGGCGGTGCCTGCTCAGCCCTGTGAGAGTTAAACAATTAGAGCAGACTAGGCTTTTCGGAAAAAAGTCAGCCACTAAAACGAGGGTTAAAAAAAAGGTGCTGCAGCAGTGGACAGTATCAGAAGAAGAATGTGTTTTTTGAACTTTGAATCATGTTAATATTTTCTATTAGCCAGTTAAAATAAAAGCACAAACCTAAAAAGTAGCAACATATGGCACCTTTAAATATGATTAAACTTCAGATTTGTGTAGAAGAAGGCTGTGCCTCAAAACTGGAGCACAATACAATAATGAATGGGCGAAAAACTGTGATATTGTGCTTTGCAGTTGTAAGTAGGTGTTAAGGGTTAATACCACACGCTCACAGCATGAAATGTGCTTTTTTTTTTTCACGTCGTGCCCTCTCTTTACTGTAAGCACAACCCCATTGTAAACTAGCTCTGGATTCAGCCATATGGTAGCCCATTGGGCTCCAGATGGTGGGCACTCCAGAGTGAGGTCACTGTGACACACACAAATACACACACACACACACACACACACACACACACACACACACACACACACACACACACACACACACACACACACACAAGCTAATGGCAAGTGCAGTTCTCAGACAAATGATGCATCAGGGACAGATATGGGACAGACAAACAAAGAGGCAGATGATAACATAATAATATCCAAATTACTTTTTGTAATGAATGAATGATGATCTTTTTTATTGTTTCTTTTTTTTAATTTATTTTTTTATTTACATGTACAAAGAACATGAGATCATCATGGGTGTTACAGTTAAAATCAAAGTATTCTTTTACACATACATCATGGCATAATGTCATATTATTCAAGATGCATACACAGTCCATTTTTCCTAGTGTTCAGTACATTTCTCTAACTGAAGCCTTAATCCAAAAGTAAGTCTCTCCATTAGGGCTGGGCGATAAAATGATAGCGATATTGATCGCGATAGACACGTGATCAATATCAGTAGAAAATACGTTTGATAGAATGTTCGATAATTTCACTTGAACTCCATTAGAGAAAAATAGGAAGAAAACCCCAAGCCAGAACTGCAAGTCATTCTGGGGGATGTAGGCAGAGGAAGGGCTTTAGCCTCTCGACCTATCACGGCCCAGCTTAGCCAGGTTGGTGGCATCAACAACAACAACAACAAAAAAAGAACGGCGTGGAGTGAAAGGAGAATATGAGTGCGACAGCGCGAGAGGAAATTGTAGATAAAAAAGGAAAGGTCACGTCACCAGTTTGGTAATATTCTAGTTATTTTAAGTCAGACAAGAGTCAGACTGATGTTGTCTGCCAACTTTGCAAGGTCATCGTCCCTGCCAAGTCTGGCAACACGACAAATTTATTTTATCATCTCAGCCGCTGGAGTACAGCAGCCTCAAAGAGCCACAGCCACAGCCATCGACATCTGCCGATACAAGTGGAACAACACACAAGCTGCAACAGACCACCATCGAGAGGTACACGGCAGCAGTGCCATACGACAAAACATCAAAGCGATATAAAGATATAACGGATGCAGTGGCGTATCATTTAGCGAAGGACATGCTCCCGCTCAGCACAGTTGAGAAGTCTGGGCACAAGAATCCTATTCACGTGCTTGACCCCTGTTACATTCTACCAGGCCGAAAGCACTTTTCCAAGACGGCTATTCCTAAGCTTTACATGAAACTGTTTTCCTTGCAGTGAAACCAAGTTGAGTTGTTTTTGAGTTATTTTTATAATTTTATGGTGGTTTGATACTGACATATTACTGTTTGTTACATGTCAAAGATGTTAGTTCTACCTCAGGTGTACACTATTTTTTTATTTACAAAATACATTGCACGTTTTGTTGGATTAAGCATTTATTTAATGTCTATATTTCTTGGATGATCCAACGCTATTGGTCCAATGTTGGAGGGTCTCGTTGCAACCATTTCCTAGTTACAGCTTCTCTACAACTTGCCAAGAGTATCTTCAATAAGTATTTATCCTTCTGTAGGACTGTTTCCGGTATTTTACCGAGATATAAAGTAACAAAAGAGAAATCTAAATCCACCCCAATTATTTTATTTATCTCGGTAGCCACCTCTCTCCAGAATGACTGGATTTTCGGACAGGCCCAAAAAACATGAAAGTGATTAGCCATAGAGGTTCCACATTGTCTCCAACAGAAGCCTCTGCTCTGTGTGCCTGTTTGCAGTGCTGATATTGTAGGAGTTATAAAAAATCTCACTACAATCAATCACTTCTTCCAGCCGAACTCTCTCAGTGATCTTGAGTTTGCAGTGGTCGCTTGTGTCTCACATATTTCCATCCAGATCTCTTCTGATATTTGTGTTTCTGATTCACTCTCCCATTTTTGTTTAATGGATAACATTTTTGGTATGCATCATGAAATATAGAAATCAAATTGTATTCTTTCTCCTCTTTGACCTGTAATTTTTTATTGTAATAGTCTCTGACTTGCAGGTATCTATGGAAGTCCTGCTTTTCCAGTCCAAATGTGTCTGAAATTAACTCATAACTCTGAAATTGTCTGTTTGAGGTGAGGGAACAAAAAGACGTGATACCTCTCCTAACCCATAGTTTAAAGCCCCCGTCCAATCTAGCAGGTTCAAATTCTGGATCGTATGCTACTTTGTAACTTCCTCAAAACCTTAAACCATAGCTTAAGAGTGAATTGATTCAAGCTGTTATAATGTCTTTCAGCTTGGCTTTTATTTCCTATTATAGATTGTATTGGAATTTTTATCTGTGTAATTTCCAAGCTTTTCCACTTGGATTCCTAATTTGGAGCGCACAAGTATACTAAGGGTTTCAATTGCGCAGCATAATAATAATCCTGTAAGCATGGTAAAGCTCTTCCTCCCTTCTCTTTTTTCAGCTGCAGTGTCTTGAACTGAACCCTAGGTCTTCTACTGTTCTAAACAAACCTTGAGATCCAGGCATTCCACTCATCAAATTGTTTTTGGGGTACCTCTAGAGGCAATGACTGGAAGAGATAAAGAAGCTGTGGCAACACGTTCATTTTAATTATTTCTATTCTATTACTCATATCTAATATTTTATTTTGGGCAAGTCCCATTTTAATTTATATTTCCCTTTTGTATCTGGGTTGGGAATATAGTTAAATGTGAGGGTTTGCGTTTTTTTGAATATTTAGCTTACATCCAGTGTCCATCTTATGTTCTTCTCCTCTAATCATAATTCCCTTTATCTCAGAGTCCTCTCTAATTGCTTGAGCCAAAGGTTCAATAAATAACACGAATAGGGTCGGACTCAGGGGACAGCCCTGGCGTGTCCCTCTTTCCAAATAAATAGTTTGCAACCATTGACCGTGATCCTGGCTGTTGGAGAAAAGTATAACGCTCTAATACATTTAATAAAGCCGTCTTTGAAGCCGAATCTTGCAAGTTCCCTGTATAGGTATTCCCAACCCACCAAGTCAAATGCCTTTTCGGCGTCTAGGCTGAGCAACATTACACTGATGTTTTCTGATGTAATATGACTCATCACTTGTAGTGTTCTCCTTAAATTATCCTGTGTCTGTCTATTTAATACAAAGCCTGTTTGATCTAAATCTACCAGCTCCGGGACAATGAGTTCCAGTCCCTTAGACGCAAATAATTTATAGTCTACATTCAAGACTGATATTGGTCTGTATGAGCTGCATTCCTTTTTATCTTTTCCTTCTTTTGGGATGATAGAGATAACTGCCTCCTTCCATGATCGGGGGGCTTCCCCGGTTCTCAGTGTATGGTTAAAACAGTTAAGCAGAACAGGTGTTATTTGAAGTTTAAATGTTTTATACCACTCGGACGGATATCCATCTGAACCCGGAGCCTTATTAGCTTTCAATCTTGAAATGGCTTTATTCAGTTCTTCTGCTCTTATCCCAGCCATAATTTCTTTATTTTGTTGTTCTCCTATAGAGGTCTAGTGAACTTAGAAAAGACTCTATTGTTTTAATATCTGCCATGGCCGGTTGGGTATATAGGTCTTGATAATATAGTTCAAAAGCACGTTGAATATCCTCCGATTCACTGCAAACCTTTTGTGTCTTGTGGTTCCTGATCTTATAAATCGTATTCTTTACCCGTTGTTTTCGTATCCTCCAGGAAAGTAATTTCATTGCCCTAGGCCTCGTCTCATAATACCTTTGTTTGGTAAATTTAAGTTGTTTTTCAGTTTCCTCATCATATATACCATTTATTCATTCATCTTCATCCGCTTATCCGGGGTCGGGTCGCGGGGGTAGCAAGTTCAGCAGAGGACCCCAAACTTCCCTTTCCCTGGCCACATCCGCCAACTCTGACTGGGGGATCCCGAGGCGTTCCCAGGCCAGTGTTGAGATATAATCTCTCCACCTGGTCCTCGGTCTGCCCCGTGGCCTCCTCCCAGCTGGACGTGTCAGGAACACCTCCCTAGGGAGGCGCTCTGGAGGCATCCTCATCAGATGCCCGAACCATCTAAGCTGGCTCCTTTGACGCAAAGGAGAAGCGGCTCTACTCCGAGTCCCTTGCAGATGTCTGAGCTTCTCACCCTGCAACCCCTCCCCCCCACGACTACGCCTCGATATCCTGTCCATGAAAGTCACAAACAGGATTGGTAACAAAGCGCAGCCCTGGCGGAGGCCAACACCCACTGGAAACGAGTCCAACTTACGACCAAGAATCCGGACACAACTCTCGCTTTGGAAATACAGGGCTTGGATGGCCCTGAGAGGTGGCCCCCTCACCCCATACTCCCGCAGCACTTCCCACAGGATATCCTGGGGAACCCGGTCATATGCCTTCTCCAAATCCACAAAGCACATGAAGACCGGATGGGCATATTCCCAGGCCCCTTCCAGGACACCTGAGAGAGTAAAGAGTTGGTCTGTTGTTCCACGACCAGGACGAAACCCGCACTGTTCTTCTTCAATTGTCAGGTTCGACAATCGTCCGGACCCTCCTTTCCAGGACCTTAGAGTAAACTTTTCCAGGGAGGCTGAGTAGTGTGATGCCTCTGTAATTTGCACACACCCTCTGGTCCCCCTTTTTAAATAGGGGAACCACCACCCCAGTCCGCCACTCCTTCGGCGCTGTCCCTGACTTCCACGCAATGTTGAAAAGGCATGTCAACCAAGACAGCCCCTCAACACCCAGAGCCTTCAGGCTTTGCCACTGTGGAGTTGTTTGACTACCTCAGTGACTTCCCGCAGGGAAATTGATGTAGATCCCCCATCACACTCCAGCCCTGCCTCTATCACAGAGGGCGGGTTTGTTGGTCTAGTCAGGTTCAGGAGTTCCCCAAAGTGTTCCTTCCACTGCCCAATTACCTCCTCAGTTGAGGTCAGCAGTGTCCCATCCCCGCTATACACAGCTTGAATGGTTCCCCGCTTCCCCCTCCTGAGGTGTCGGACAGTTTTCCAGAAGTGCCTGGGTGCCATCTGAAAGTCCTTCTCCATGACTTCTCGGAACTCCTCCCACACCCGCTGTTTTGCTTTCCTCACAGCTGCGGCTGCAGTCCTTCGGGCCTGCCGGTACCCTGCAACTGCCTCAGGAGTCCCCTGGGATAACATATACCGGAAGGCCTCCTTCTTCAGTCTGACGGCTTCCCTGACCACCAGTGTTCACCACCGTGTTCGAGGGTTACCGCCCCTTGAGGCTATATACCATTTATATTTTGTTTAATTTTCTTTATTCTAGTTAATATCTGAGGGTCTTTTTGCTTAGTGGGTCTAATTTCTAATGACTTCATTTCCTCTTGTAGTTCAACAAGTCTTCTCTGTTTTTCCTTTTTCCAAAAAGCCGTGAGAGCAATAATTTTACCTCGAACGACTGCCTTTGCTGCGTCCCATAAAGTCACCTCTCCATTATCATTATTTTGTAAATATGTTTCAAATTCCTGTTGGATCTGTTTCTGTACTGCTTTGTCATTTAAAATGCTCGTATTCAGTCTCCAGAGTGTGTTTTTGCGTTGATTAGTTAGGTGGTAAATGGTAAATGGACCTGTACTTGTACAGCGCCGTTCTAGTTTCTACGTGCCATATTGACTCTTTAACACAAATTCACTCAGTGATGGCAAAGTCCATCAAACAGAAACTAACATTCATACACACTCACACACCGGCATCGGGAGCAATTTGGGGTTCAGTATCTTGCTCAAACCTTCAACAGGTGGCACCAGGAGCCGGGGATCGAACCCACAACCTTCCGATTAAGAAACGACCCGCTCTGCCTCTGAGCCACAGCCGCCCGCACAGGTGCAGCCCGCACCCCTGAATGATCAGATACGTCCCTAATCCCTATCTTACAGTCCCTGACTCTGTGCCAGTCTGATTTATATATAAATACATAATCAATTTGTGAATATACAGAGTGACATGGGGAATAATAGGTGAATTGTTTTTCTCCTGGATGGGACTTTCTCCACACGTCAATCAGACCCAGCTCTGCAAGCATCCACTGGACTAAAATGGCATTTAGACTTTTCTTTTGGCGCTGATTAGATGTTTCTAATTTAGGTTGAAGTTGGACATTAAGATCACCACCATAAATTTGAATTCCCTGTGTTTCCAAGACTATCAATTCAAATAATTTCTTGAAAAACATTTTTTTGCTCTCTGGGGGGGGGGCATACACATTAAATAAAGTTACTTCTTCATTGTCTAATTTGCCCTTTACTAAAACATATCTCCCTTCCCTATCTTTCATTTCTGAAATAAATTCAAAAGTTACTGTATTAGGGATCAGTATAGCTACTCCCCTCCTACGGCCTGATTTATGAGATGAGTAATAGGTATTTTGAAGGTTTTTTTAATTTGTTATGTTCTAAAGAAGACAGATGAGTCTCTTGCCAAAAAACTACCTGCAGCTTTTCTCGTTTCATTTTAGCTATAATTTTACTCCTTTTAATCAGATTATGCAGCCCATTGACATTTAGCATGACTATCTTATATTCCTGATGATGCATATACTCTTTTCAAATTGTATACACCTGCATAACATTACCCATGATATCCCAAACAAGAACAATGAACCAACAAAACAGAAAAACACAAACCAAAGACTTCCAAGTCCGAAGTTCAAATAAAACCTCAAGTTGAGAGGAGATCCTCGTGTCCGTCGAGGGCCTCTCGTCGGTATCAAAGAAGATACTAGTCCGCACCGGTAACATTTTCAAGTCAGTTCCCCCATAACCGGTATAAAGTTCCATCTTATCAAGCTCAGTAAATAATAATATTAAGTCTCTTTGTAAATTGGCAGAGAGTTGAGAAACATAAGTATTGTCTTCTCAGGTATGGGGATGGCTAGTGTGACGTAAGGAATCGTTAGGATTCACTTCCGTGTCCATTAGCATTTTTAGGTCACGTAAACAACAATGGCTACAGCACAGGAACCGGTCACCTTTTATACAGTGACAGCCTACTTTACTGACATCCCAAAGTCTGTTCAAAAACTCCTATAATTCAAATAGGGTAATAACAGTTAGTTCAATGTCAGGTGGAAGTCTAACAGGGAAAGTGTGGAAGAGGGCCCGGCACCCAAAACAAACCGTATCAACTTCAGCCATCTCTTCTTCTCTTTTTCGCCAAGGGTAAATCGGCACAAGAGATCATTTTGTTCACGTCGTTTCTGTTATTGCAACACGGGATACAGCACTGCACTACTTTTTTTTTGGGGGGGGATTACGAGAATAAAGTCATAATATTACGAGAATAATGTAATAATAATACAAGAAAAAAAGTCGTTTTAATGAGAGAAAGGCTTCGATAGAGTTATCAAGATCTGATGTGAGCAGCTCAACCAAACAGCAGCCTCAGCCTGAGCCCAGCAGCCGCTGTTTGTCTCAGTCGTACCATACAGGCGACAGGTAAGCTAACATATTCATCATTTTGTCGTTAAACAGTTATGACTTTATTCTTGTAATATTATGACTTTATTCTCATAATTTCCACCAAAAAGATTTTTTTTTTTCTCTTTTAGTATGCTATGTATATTAGCGAATGGACACGGAAGTGGCTTTTTGGATATGATGTCGTAGCACCTAGCCATGCCCATAAGGATAGGGATAAGCACTTTTAGGAAATAAAAAATTAATTCCTTAGTAGACTGAAAATTAAATTGCAAAGTATTTTTATTTTAGGTACAAAAATGCAACATAGGTAATTTTGAGGAATTACTTACTCACATAGTAAGTAGGCAAAAATCAAAAACTCAAAAGCACAGGCGTTATCACCTTAATATTATTATTATCGCCTATATAATTCCAATTTAGGTAGATTTAGGTAGAAACGGAATAAGTATACTAGAGTGCAGTAATAAGTCATCCACTTTACATGGGGGTTAATAACACTTTTCTTTTGAAGCCCAGTGTTAAAGATGAGGGTCCAAGCTGGGGGGTTAGTCCCAGATGACACGATGATTTTTCAAATAACAGTCACTGGGCACTTCTATAAAGGTATATGGCTCCAGCCGGTAGCCACTCTCCCCGCGATAGTGTGGAGATGTTTACCCTGGGGCGCTTCACTCGCCAGCAACAGATGCTGCCGGTGGAGCACGCTGAAAGCTCCGTAGTCTCTCTCTTATCCACCCGTGGTCCACTACCCGTCTGCGGCGATCTACACCTGCCTTCTCCCATGTTGCCATTCTCCGCTGCTTCAACGCTGCAGAGTCTGGCTCCTTAACGTTTTCCATAGGGAATCCTCTCTTCTTCAGGTCTTTAGCCGCCTCTGCCGCGCTCTCGTAGACCTGGGTGCTGCTGTCAAAAAACACTTTCAGCTAAGGCGGATTCCTTTGGCTTTGAGTTCTGTCAATATCCCCACATATGCCTTTCTTTTCTTCAAAATCTCGGGAGGGTAATCTTGAACAAAATAAATCCTTTTCCCCTCATAGCGTACATCTTTCTTTCTCCACGCAGTATGCAATACCTGTTCTTTCACTCTGAACTTGAGGAAGCAAATCACCAGTGATCTAAGCGGTGCATCTTGGGGAGTCTTTGGGGCCCGGTGGCAGCGCTGTATTCCGAGCTCCATGTCCGCGACCGGCAGGGTGGACCCCTCTGATTCCTCTGGTACTCCGTATATACGGAGATTGTTCCGGCATGAGCGTGCTTCTAGCTCGGTTAGCTTAGCCTGCAGGGCCTCTTGGCTCTCTAGCGCCTGGGTGAGAGCCTGCTTCGCTGCCGTGTCCCATTCTTCAATGTCGGATATACGCTGTTCGGCTTCCGCCACTCTTGCTATCGTAGCCTGTAGCTTAGCTGTAGCTTTCTGGAGTTTCCGGTTGATTTCTCCTCTAAATTCGTGCAACTCCTTCTTCATGTCGTTACGGAAGGAAAGTCAGAATTCACTCATTTCACTTTTAAGGTCTGACCTGAGAGCACAAATCTCGTTATAGATGGCCTGCATGACGGGGCTAGCTAACGTTACTTCTTTGTCAGCACCGCCATTGTTCTCATAGTTTTCCTCATCGCTGTATGTTTCTTCGACTGTCTCTACTTTATTAGGTCTTGAGCCTTGTTTACCTTTATCCTTTTTTTGTTTATCCCATTCCATGCTACGTTTCAGTTCAGTTTTTTTTTTCTTAATGTTCTTCCAAGGGGATAAATATCCGACCGGTTGGGAGCGGGATTTTTAGGCTGCCATTCGCTTCAGCGCCACCGGAAGTCCCTTTTATTGTTTCAATCACTAAATTGTGCGGGTTGTCCACTAATCGGAAGGTTGGCAGTTTGCTTCTCTCGCTGCATGTCGAAGTGACCTTGAGCAATATACTGTACCCCAAATTTCTCCCGATGCTGTGCATCGGTGTGTGAGTATGTATGATTGATTAGTTTCCATTCTGGTGAGCAGTTGGCACCTTGCATGGCAGCCACTGCCATCAGTGTATGAATGCGGTGAGTGTGGCATGAAGTGTACAGCGCATTGAGTGGTCAAAAGACTAGAAAGGCACTACTTATATAGTGCCTTTCTAGTCCATTAACTATTTCCCATTTAAATCACTATCTAAGCTACAGCTACTTAGCTACACACATTTGTAGCAATTTGGAACAGGAGCCAACCTAACCTTCACAGTCAGTGAATCAGCTGAATATGCAAATGTGTTTAATTTCTAAAGTTTTCCTGCTGGACACAAGATGTCTCCTACTCCTCCATTCTCAGTGAATGTGCACTGGTGGCTTCAAGTTGCATACTGGGCCAGATGTTAGTTAGATGTTAAAGATTTTCAGTAACAAATTAAAACCCTGTATTCAATTATTTGCAACATTTAGAGTAATACTCCATGTAACATGAAATAAAATCTGTGTGTACCTCAGTGTTTCCAAGTGAAATGTTAAAATCTGGACAGTTTACAGAATATTTCTGTTTGGGGCTACAGCTTTGTTTTAAATGATGCTGGGCTTTTATTCCAAGATTATTATTATTGTCATTTAGGATCATGACAGTCTAACGGTGCTGTAGGATGAACAGGGCTCTATAATGTTAATCAGATTTGGGGTGTAAAAGTGCATTAAAAGGCAGGGTTGGTCTCATGTTTTGAGGAAGGAGAAAGCCTACAGTGTCTTTTTGTCAGTCTACTGTGTGTGTGTGTGTGTGTGTGTGTGTGTGTGTGTGTGTGTGTGTGTGTGTGTGTGTGTGTGTTTAGAGGGGGCTTAGCAGTGTCTGTGCCTTCAGGCCTCAGTCTGGCCCTTTCTGCCTTGTCAGGAAACACACACACACTCACGCACTCTAAACGGAGACAGTGTGTGTGTATATGTAATGTGTGTGCAATAGTGCACTTTCTGTTACATTAATTTTGCTCTCCGTTGGTCGATTCTGCTTGGCAGAGAGTAACCTAATGCACACACACACACACACACACACACACACACACACACACACACACACACACACACACACACACACACACAGTGAATGTGTGACAGTAAGAAATGTATGAGGAATGCAGCAGATCAGGTATTTGTCTCCAGCGGAGACACTGCCTTCACTTTATTTTCTCTTCTTCTTTTGAAACTAAATAAGAGCCCAGAGAGTTGGAAAGTAATGTGTGTGTTTGTTGTTGGCAGCCTTTTTCTTGCTCTTCTTCATTTGTTGTTGTAACAACGGTCCAACAAACTTAGAGACAAGCAAAGGAGAGAGACAAGCAAAGGAGAGAAACAACCAGTTTCGTTAGTGTGTATGTACGTTGTGAGCATTACTAGTTGCACTTATTTATTTATCATTTATCATTCTACAACACAGGGTTATACACTAAACAAAACAAACGTATTTATAGTGGAGTGCGAAGGATGATTTGAAGAGTCAAATATCAGGAGTTTATTGCACTTATTTCTAGGCTTTTCACAAAAGTACTTTTGTTGGAACATTTTATCCCTGTGACATAATAATAATCATAATAATGCAAGTACACCCTTTCAAAGAGCGATAAACCTTTAATTCTTAATAATATTCAGACACGGGGATAGGGCCTGATGGGTTTGGGTTGCCAAAGCGTTGGTATTTGTTGACCTGGGAATGAGAAACTAACTCATTCATACACATTCACACACCGATGCACAGCATCAGGAGCAATTCTGGGTTCAGTATCTTGCTCAAGGACACTTCGACATGTAGCGGGAGGAGCCGGAGATCGAACCAACAAACTTCCGATTAGTGGACGACCCAATCACAGCCGGCTCAAGAAGAGGACCCACTCCCTCTGTAGATAAAATCAGCGCCTTTTAAAGTAACAAAAACACAATTATTCTTATTTTCAGGTTATAATACACTAATGAAAACATATCTATGAATATTATATTCCCTTTCTGACAATAGATCCTCCTAAATGTTACACACTGGATAAAAGAGTACACAAAGACCAAAACAAAATAAAACATAATAAAAAATTAATTGAAATGGAATTTGTAATGAC
Source organism: Dicentrarchus labrax (assembly GCF_905237075.1). NCBI lineage: Eukaryota > Metazoa > Chordata > Actinopteri > Moronidae > Dicentrarchus > Dicentrarchus labrax. The sequence goes on from NW_026136720.1 coordinate 26,312,203, forward strand.
CTTTGATTATCATAATTTAAATGAGTTGGTATATTAAAACAATAACACACATTCTTTGATATAATATATATAATATATTATAAGGAGTATGGTTTAGACCTGCTCTGTTTGAAAGTGTCCTGAGATAACTTCTGTTATGAATTGGCGCTGTACAAATAAAATTGAATTGAATTGAATTGAATTGAATTGAATATAATGTAAACATGTCAGTCTAGTCAGGCAAACATGATCATTAGTGAATAGATGTTATCATATAATCTTGTCATATTCCCTTCATTATACTGTACAGTGGTGTGGTAAAAGTGCTAATAGAATGTAGTTTTTCTTGCCGCATTGCTGGGATACTGTAGTTAGGATCCCTCTATTATAACACACACCACAGCAGTGTCAGAGACTCTTGTAGTTAGACATTACCAGCGTCTGCCATGAAGACCCTGCAGTTTAAGTCTTGGTGATGGAATCAGAGTGAAACATTTCCATTCTTTACATCGACCAGAGCTGTCTTCCCAGTTCAGCTCTCTTTGTTCATCATTGTTAAACTCCCAACAAAAAGTAAAATTTTTTTTTCTAATTTAGGGGTGCTTGTTAGTTGGTCCTCAAACAATTGTTGTAAAATAGGGGTATGTTTTTTAAACTTAACACAACAATGGTTGTAGAGACTTGTATCTGAGGTTTGAGGTTTGATTTGTGAAGTGTGAGACCTGCTCCTGGGTTCTTGGTGGCTAATTTAGGTACCTAGGATATAAGGTAAATGGTTCAGAGGCAAGCCTTAAGGGATCCTTTCTTAGTTGAACTGCTAAGAAATATATATTCCTTCTCTCACTGGCATCTGTTTCATTTAAGGGCTAAATGAACACTGAATCACATGAAGCAGCAAACAGCTCCTTCGCTGCTTTTCATGAGCTGAAACTAAACAGCCTGCCCTGTTGGTCACACCCTGATCAATAACATCACAGCAGGTGTTTTCTCTCACCTGGCTCAGGCAGGTTTATTCAAATAGTTTGCTGACAAGGAGGCGCATAGTCTATAACTGAGAGGTTTGTTTGGCAGGATTCATAGCAACATAGGAAAACAACAGACAGATGTCTCTCTGTGCTGTTTTTGATCCCTTTGTGGCATTGTGGGCCCTGTTTTAATCTCACAAAGACAAATCTAAGGTGGACAAACTGTGGGCATTATTTTTATAATGATAAAAACAATTAAAAAATTATGTTTGTGTTGTTTTGTGAAGCCGTTTATATGATCACATCAGTCCAATGCTATTTCAGTCATAATTCTACTGTATTTCCTGTTTTTTATATGACTATATCACAGCAAAAAATGTGACACAGCAGCATTTGCTTTGTAATGCAATTCAAGAACAGAACATGAACCATTGATGTGTGTAGACGTGGTTGGGGTTGTTTTGTAGCAGCTGGTGTCATTTGCATGTTACTGAATGATCTGTGGATGGAGTTTGCTCAGGTGTCATTACTGCAGGCTCAAATCAGATTCTTTTTGCTCATATGTGACTCAGATTAGATTTTTTTCAAATCATATACAGGTCGGATTTTTTCCAGTGTGTCCTCAGTGTGAACTTTCATATCAGAATTCATGTGACTTTTATGTCACTCTAGAGCTACGATAATCATGCGGGTCACTTCAGCACCATGACCTGTTGACACTGGAATCTGATATGGGCCACATTGAAAAAATAATGAGCCAACCAAAAAAAAATCTAAGCAACATATCAGAATTAAGTTAGCCTAAGTCAGCTAAAGGTACAGACACACGGACTGGCAATTATGGTATTTGGGTGTGACAACTGATGGAACTGAGGTGGACTGGGTCTGTTCCAATCTGGGTCAGTTGGTGTTGACAGTCAGCAGATGAATATCATGTAGTGTGCAATATGTGAATAGTTGAATCTGAAGTCTTCAGTTCCATCCAGTTCTATCATCTTCCCCGGAGTTCTTGTGCTATCTCGTCTCGCAGGTTCTCATGGATCCTGGTGGAGCCTCCTGCCATGGTCCTGCTTGACTGCCATTGCTAATATCACTGATATTATTGTTATTATTATTAATATTATTATTACTACAGTTACTATTATTGCTGTAATCACTGCTCATTGTCCCCCATTGTTGTTGTTGTCGTCGTCATAATCTTCTTCATGTTCATCATCATCAGTCACTACTATTAGTGTAGTTGTTGCTACTGTTGTTGCTGTGCACGTCTGTCTGTCTGTCTGTCAATTCAAATTCAAATTCAAAATGGGCTTTATTGGCATGAAAGTTTTTTTAAAAACAATATTGCCAAAGCAAAGCATCAAAATACAATACAATAAGTCGAAATATTCAGACAATACACAATATGAAAGATATATACATTATGAACATTATATTAGTTATATACAGTGTGTGTGTGTGTGTGTGTGTGTCTGTGTGTGAACTTGTGTGCTGAACTTGTTCAAATACATTTTTCTCGTATCATTTAAATTTGAAAGTGCATCTCTGTCTCAACCTCACCTGTCGAACAGTGACCACATTTTCTGTTTTCTTTTGGTTGCCATGATTTTCTGTGTCTTCCTGTTTCGATTGCCAGTTTGTGGTCACTGAGCCTGTACTTGGTTAGGATCTGTCTCTGCTTTCTATCTCTGACAGTAGAGAGATATTCTGCTTATTCATAATCTCTTTTAAGGGCAAGATAACATTCCAATCTACTTTGGCTTTTAGTTGTTTCTTCCCAATGGTCCAGATAGCTTTCTTTACATTGTGCTATAATCTGCTTTACTCTGATTACAGTTTGTAGAGCAGTGTTGTTGTGAGGCTGGTCAGAGTGTGTCTGAGAGGGGGCAGTTAGCCTCAGTACCAACTGACATAGGGGACTCTCTCTCTCTCTCTCTCTCTCTCTCTCTCTCTCTCTCTCTCTCTCTCCTCTCCCCAACTGTTCGAGACAGACGACCACCCACCTAGAGCCGAAGGATCTGTCCTAGGTTTCTGCCTTTTAACAGGCAGTTTTTCCTTGCCCTTGTAGCCAAGGTCTTGCTCATGGTGGTACTGTTGGGTCTCTGTAAATAATGTTATAAGGAGTTCGGTCTAGACCTGCTCTATTTGAAAAGTGTCCTGAGATAACTTCTGTTATGAATTGGCGCTATACAAATAAAATTGAATTGAATTGAATTTAATCACTGCAAGTCGTTCTCATAAAGATTTTTTTTTAATTTGTGATTGAAATGGACAAGTGAGGACATCTCTTTGTGTTTCCGAGGGAGGCAGAGCACTAAATAGCCGACTCTGACTAGGACTATGACTCCAGGATGACCAAATCATAGATTGTCGTTGAGGTACTCTACTGGAGGGATGAACAGCATTCTTCCAAAAAATGTCCCCTCATTTTCTGTTTAGATGATGGTGGTGAACACCCCACACTCAAAACTCTTAGGTGTTCAGTAGGTTGAGATCTAGTAAGGATGGAATATAATCTGATTAAGAATGGTGGACAGCAACTCTGTTATTATTGCCAGATAGAGGCAGAAACAAGACATGCTGAAAACAGAAAAGGTGTGGCTGCCATATTCTGCTTGGTGACATTCAAAGCCGAAACAAAACCATCAGTTATTTGGCACAGAGCTTCACGAAGTTGTCAACCCAAGACTAAGATTGAAGACCTGTCACTGAGTCTAAACATTGGCACATTGCCTCCAGAGAAAAGTGTTGTGTTGCTTCCAAGAAGTGTTCATGAAGGAAATCAAACTTTGTAGGGACTAAAAAAGGCCTGGACTTTCTTTTGAATTTGTCAAGTGCAGTTGTGCTGCATATTCTCAGCCTCAGTGGGTTTGGCTTTGATAATCCTGTTTGTTCATGAAAATATGCTTTTTAACTGTGTTGTTATTGCTTTTACTATATACATATATATTCATATATATATTTATATATATTTATAAATCTACATATATGCCCAGCCAGAAATCAGTGTTTGAATGGATCACATCTGGAATAGAAAAACACTTTTAACCTTTCAATCTGACCCCGTCATCCTGCCTATTCAACACACAGAAGTGTGATTAAACGCTTTCACATGCTTAAATTACTATCATAAAGGTATTTGATTTGTTTTCCCCTGTCATAAATGAAATCCTTCGCCCAACTAACATTAAAAGAAGAGCTTGGATTCTCTACCCGAACCCGACTGGACCCGACACAGCCTGCCAGGTTTGGGACAGGTTTTGGGCCAAATATGCTGCTGTAGGACGGGCACTGTATGCTACTGTAATTAATGAGTGATTTTGTTATTCATTTGTTGTGATAAATATTTGCATTATATTTTTTGCACAGTGTAATTTACTTTAACTTTACATTTTTTATTTATTTATTTTTGGTTCAGGTCAGTCCAAAACTGCTTTATTTACTTCAACTACAGAGGGAACCAACCAACCTCAACACAACACAAACATTCCATGTTTCCTTTATCATGTCATATTTTAGTCTGCTCTGCAGTTTTGTTTGTTAAGAGAAATACTGTTTTATTTCACTAATTATTTCTAATGGCTTCCACTTTGCCTTATTTTTTCAATCAATTAGACTTCCTGCAGAGATGTTTCCCATTCCATTCCAGTGATGACAGTATGATCATGGCAAAATGCTGCAGAAAAAATAGATTTTTGTAGTCCAATTAGCATCGCCCTGGTTCCTTTATTTATCAAAAAAAAAAAAAATCCAGATTAATCTTAATGTTCAGTAGTACATTAGTATTTATTGAACAGTTTGCTGTATTTTAATGACTAGTTTTACTATATGTAGCTTCACATTTAGTTATCCTAGTATTTCAGGAATTGTTTGCAGATAAAGTTAGCAGTAATTGCACTAGTGGTAATAAGAGTAGTTACACTTTGGTTTTTTAAGGAGTCGAAGTAGTGGGATTAGTAGTAGAGGAAGAAGTCAGGAATATTATTATATCTTTAATATCTTTTTAGTGAAGTCGTACTGTCAGCTGATCATTGGTAGAGAGAAAGTTTCAGTATGTATGTAAAATAAACAAAAGGACATAGAGGAAAGAGATGTATGCACATGGTGTGAAAATGATATGAATATTGTAATACAAATATTTATAAATTCCACTCACACACACACACACACACAGTCAGAGTAATAATGGATCCAGGTATGAAATTTGACACAGAGAATAATATTTTCAGACTGAATTGAATAAACGTTCCTCCAAACAAAACTGAAGAAAAATATTCAGATGCACTGTTCCACTTGATTAGATTACATAAATAAACCTGTAATGGTGCTCGGCAAGTATGCGAATAACCCCGTCTTTCCCCACTCCCGGGGAGGTCACTCCTGCTGTATTTTCCCACAACCTGCACTAAACACAACGCTGGTTCTGATCAGTTCTGTAAAATGTGGATTTCAGTTTGAAAGTCAACTGCCTGTTATTTTAATTCATTAATTATTAATACAGTATCTGCGTATTTCAACTGCTGTATGTTAGAGCTGTGAATCTTCACTGGCCTCACAGTCCAATTTGATTACGATTCACCTGTCAACCATTCAAATGCACAGCAATTCTCTATGTATTGCATCCTCAATTTTATATATTCCTATAAAAAAAACTATTGCTGTTATTGTTACAGACGGGTCAGTTGAGACAGAAGTTTGCCACAGATTGGGTGATTCTCTCCCCTCTCTCAGAGTTGGATGGTAAAGTTGACTTCCTGCTCAATTCTTGGCTAATTAGCGACTCCCTTTTTTCTTTATGGTTGCAGACCTTAACTCAGAGTGAAAAAATGGTTCACGTGGTTCCTCAAATTCGTTGTATTATCAAAGTATTGCATTGTTTGTAAGGCAGATATTCCACACAGTCTGTCTTGTCCAGTTGGTGCTTTCCAGTAAGTTCATAAAATCCGAAATGTTACCAGAATTCCACTTATCCCAAGTTATCTCAGGACACTTTTCAAATAGAGCAGGTCTAGACCGAACTCCTTATAACATTATTTACCAGACCCAACAGTTCTCATTAGTGTGCTGCAGATATCAATATGCATGTAAATCCAAGGAGACTGGACTGGTACCCAGGACTCGATAGCCCCTTATATAGTATTTTAAGTACCCATGTACAAATACTAATTGTAGGCTACTCAATAGAATAAAATATAACTCCATACCTCTGATATATATTACTTGTCTTCAATGTCTCTAAACATTAATGGCATACACAAGGTCTCCATATTTTTATCCTCTGTAATTAATGACAGAAGTGTGTTTTAATAAGAGAATATTCTTGAAGATGATTTTAGAACATGTGCAATAATATTATATATTTTTTCTTTTATGTTGAGAGTATTAAGAATTGCAGGAACGCTGACTGTTTTCGGTTTGGACAGTTTCTTACAAAATTCTTTTTTTTAAATAGATTTTTTTCATTCAGTCGATTACTTGGCCCGATTATTTGGCATTTTGAGATAATAGGGATCAACCGACGTCTGCACTGTACGGAACAATGTTAGTGCTGTTGTGAATTTTTGAAAGGTGAAAAAAAATTAGTTTCAAGTGCTGTACTATAACTTTTAAGCATCTTGCCGTAAACACATGCCTGAATTTCCTATAGAATAGAATAGAATTGTACATTGATTATCTTGGTTTTGATATTGGCATTATATATTGGCCATCGGCAGCCCTCCTCTCTAAATATCAGCATCGGTATCGGCCAGTGAAAATCCTGTGTATGTATTATCTTAACAAACAATCTATTTTACTTCACGTGTTTAACATAAAATGGCGTCTGTTCTACAGACATATTTTGCCCATTCTTTGTGGAAACCAACTAATAGCTGCTGACTTTACTTTGCTAACTCAATCTGCAACCCTGCTATTCCACACTGATCAGCTACAGCAACTTCAAACAGTCAAAAGTCAAACTCAAATTGCATTTGGTTTAAATGGTAATTGTACTGTATCTGTACTGCGCATTTCGACTACTCAAAGCACTTTTACACTACATGCCACGTTCGCTATTTCACACACATTCACTCAGTGCAAAGCCAATGGAACAGAAACTAACTCATTCATACACATACGTTCAGTATCTTGCTCAAGGATACTTCGACATGTGGCGGGAGGAGCCGGGGATTGAAACAACAACCTTCCAATTAATGGACAACCCGCTCTGCCTCTGAGCCACAGCCGCCAAACAATATAGCCACCACTACGTGGAGACATGGCATGAAGGAGAGGGAAGCACATATAATGTGGCAGTTTCCAGACCTTTGAAATATTGTTTTAATTAAATGTTAAATTCTCTATTATTATTAACATTAATAAAACCATCACACATAAACTAACTGTTCTCTCCATCCCTCTGTGTGTCTTCTTTAAGAGGATGAACCTGTCATTTTTGCCACCAACTCCCTCCAGAGGCGTAAAAAGGGTCTGGGCTTAACCGGACTGCGCACCACTGGCTCAGGCTCCACCCACTCGAAGAACAAACCGGGCCTTATGATTGGCCTGCCACAGAACTTCAGACAGATCTCATCCATTATCGACGTGGACATACTACCTGAGACACACCGACGTGTACGACTCCACAAGCACGGTACCCACAAACCACTGGGCTTCTACATCCGTGATGGGGTGAGCGTACGGGTGACACCACAGGGTGTGGAGAAGGTAAGATAAATTATTTAATTTCTACTTAACCATTCTAAATTGATGATAAATTGAACATGATACACCCCAATTCGAACTTCACTTTGTTATCTTTTGGTGAGGAAGACACCTTTTCTCAGATTTTCTGGACAGATTCACTCTTTAGGAAGAGAACACATAAGCAGAGAGAAAAGGGAAGGCCAGATTATGTATTATTATTGTTCACTTTGTCATCTTTGGAAATATTACAGTATTTGACAGTCAGATTAAACGTTTGTTTTATGGGGAAAAAAGCCACGGCTTGGAGGCATACGTTTCAGATAGATTGGACAATTTGTTACCGGTTCTCAAAAGAAACCGGTTCTCTCGATTCGTATCCCTAGCCACTGACCCTACAGTCAGTACTGAATTTTTAATACGTTTTATTGGGAAAACTGTCCTGAAAGGTCACACCACTCCAGTCATTGTCTTCTTCTCACATTCTGCCGTGTTAACCCGTAAGCTATAGCAACTAGAGGGAAGTAAGAAACATAATGTTTCCTAAATAAAATTACAGAAACAGCTGGCATAATTTAAGTACACAACTAAACAAAATATAGCATTAGTCTAGTGGTTGTTAATCAATTTAATGAGTAAATGTTGTACAAGAAGATACAGACCATTATCATATTGCCATTCTTGTCCAAAGCACTGTGGTAACATCTTTGAATAAGGGAAGGGAATAAACTCTCACAGTAGGCACCATTATTGTCAAATGGGAGCTCAAGGAGTCGACACAGAGCACAGATGTACAGCCAAACTTAGTAACTAGGTAAGAAGGTCAGGATGATGACTGACAAATGATTCCTCCATCTCTGCCTGTGCTGCCTTTACTGGCAACAGTCTCATGTTTGTGCACTAGAGATAACTAATGACAATGATCATATAATGATCGATAGTCAGACCCAAGTCGGGTCATTGCTGCAGCTCTCACTGTAGAGCTTCCCACCTGTGACCAAGTCAGGATCATTACTGTTGGTCAGACAATCCTAAAAGTTGCTCAAAAAATTTGGGAAATAATGGTTTTGCTTTTGTGTTAATTATTTTCAATTCAATTCAAATGGCTTTATTGGCATAACATTGTACATATTGCCAAAGCAAGCGTTTGGAATTAAAAATAATAATAATAACAATAAAGAAAAACAATATTTACAATAAATGAATTATAATCTATACTGTTGGTCATACTGTACCTATGATTAACTCAATCACAATCACAGTCACAATCAATCAATCTCAGTCAATAAGTAATTAATTACAATGAATGAATCAATCAATCAATCAGTTTGTGTTAACTAAAAATGTCATTAAAACAGTAGTAAAGTAACCGGCTACAGTTAAAACAAGTAGTCTGTTGTCAATATATATTAATAACAAATTATTAAATATAATATATAATATATATAATATTAAAATATATAAAAATTAAAATAAAATAGATAGATTAAACTGTAAGTTTTTTTTTTTTTTTTTTAGTGTGTGGGAGTGTGTGTGAGAGTGTGTGTGTCTGTGTGTGTGTATGTGTGTGTGTGTGAGAGTGTGTGTGTCTGTGTGTGTGTGTATTAAAAAAAAAAAAACAACAACTAAAACAATAAATTATTTGATACATTTATCTGAGTTTCCACTGGTTGTCCTCAGTTCGTGGCATGAGGAGACATATTTTGCTGCAATAATTTGACTTTTGGACATTTCTCCCAGTAAATAGGGGAGTTTCTGTGTAATTCGAATTCAGGGTATATTTGGGAAATGTTTGCGAATTGTTTTTCTCTTAAAGTTTTGATTTTGAGCTTTTCTATACAGTGTATAGTGCATAGACATCAGTAATCTGTGAATTTTTCCACTCAAAAATCCTATACCGTTTGGGCTCCAGTTCATACAGTAAACTTATTTATCATTATCATATGATAGTTAAGGCCATTATGTTTTCAGGTTGTTGTTGCATTCTTGCAAATAATAATAATATTTCAGGAACACCTTGAGGGAATTTCTTCTGATTTGACACAAATGTGCACTTAGACTCAAGGATGAACGGATTAGAATTCAATGTAAGAATTCAATGAGTAGAATTCACAAAATATCCATAACTCAAGAATAATGCTGTAAAATAAAAATTCAAGCCGGTGTTTAACAGGATATACCTATGAAGTCATGGCATGTTTTATCCAAAGGTCAAAGGTCAACTTTACTGTAACGTTTTTGGTCGTTATTCAACACCATAATTCAGGAACAGAAGAGGAGATATATTTTACAGCTGGTTGGACACTGAATTGGTGACCTTATGACTTAAAGGTCAAAAGTCACTGTAGTCTCAAAATAGGTGTTTAGACATAATTAAAGAATGAATTGGCTGATTCCAGATTTCACACATGTTGACTCGCTTTTATCTTTCCATCTCATCCATTCTTACAACGTATTATATTCCTAGCACATTTAGTATAGCTATACAAGATTAGAAGACTAGAAAGGTGCTATATAAGTACAGTCCATTTACCATGTATCATTAATATAGCCAAAAATACATTTCATACATTTTATATAATTTCTTTAGAGTTTGCAGTATAACTTGACTGGATGGCAGAGGCATACAATCACAAGATAGTCATTCTAGTTAATGTGAGGACTACAAAAGTTGTTGAAACCAAACCAATACTAGAAAACATGAAAAAAAAAAAAAGATATATTAATAAATATTTGGGTATGCTGACTGCTGAATGTTTCATAGATTTGTTAATATTAAATCTACATTCTCAGGTTGTGAAACATGTTGCAGAGAGACATAACATTTGGCACTTCTCTTCTTCCTTCTCCTCCTGTAGGTTCCAGGGGTGTTCATATCTCGTCTGGTACGTGGTGGGCTGGCGGAAAGTACAGGGCTGCTGGGAGTGAATGACGAGATCCTCGAGGTTAACGGCATCGATGTAGCAGGGAAATCTTTGGATCAGGTATTCATACAGTGTCATTCCACCAAATTAGTTCTGGTTCTTGAACCAGTTCAATTTAGGGTTCTTGGAACCTTGTTGCTATCTAGTGAATCAGCCTGTGTTTCCAACAGTTTTGAGCGGAACCATTGTAATCAGATGCATCATCAACAGAGGGTGCTGCACAATGCACAGAGACCTGTAGAATATGACACACCCACTTTTGTTGCCAAGGAAAATCTGATACTTTTTGGTTTTTTAATTTAATTTATTTTTGCTCCGATTGGATCAAAATTAGGTGCATGAACTGGAACAATGCTGGTTCTCTGTTGGTGGAAAAGGCTGAACAGTGTCCAACATTAACCTACTAGTAACCTGCCAAGCCTTAGCAAAAGTTTAGATATGTCCCCATAATGGCTTTCCATTTATGTATTGAATCAGCGACTATATGAGACAAATCCTTGATGTTGTCTTCACCTCCTCCAGAGCTAAAATTCTCCATCTATCATTTCAGGTTACAGACATGATGGTGGCCAACAGTCACAACCTCATTGTGACTGTCAAGCCAGCTAACCAGAGGAACAACGTGGTGCATCGTGGGAGTAAAACCTCAATGGGCAACTCTGGTTCCGTGGGCTCAGCTGGATCTACCGGCTCGGCACCATCACATGACTCACCAAGCCCTGCCTCTCAGAGCAACCCCATTACCGCAAGGTATGACATGGACAGGACAGAGGGACTGTTTTCTTCACTGAAGCACTGAAGTCAGTGTTTTCTCAGAATTCTATTCCAGGGTGCTGTGAAGCCTTTAGAACAGCACTGAGACCAATCTGACCCTGGATTATAATGACAAAAATAGCCACAAGCAGCAGAAGGGAAGGAGAAGAAAGAGATTATATGTATGGTTGAGGTTTTAAAAAATGAAAATAGTGGGCAGAAACATATTTTGCATTTATGTGGAAATAATCTGTGGAAATAACATTTTAATGAATCTTCCACTTTTCAAGAAGCGTAAATGTAAAACTCATTTACCCCACTTTCTGCTTTGATGTCAACAGTGTAGAAAAAATGTTACAAGCGAGTATTAACTTGAGACTGTTTCATAATCACTTAAAACCTCCTTTTAGGTCTGATAAACCCCCTGTACAATACCTGCTCAGCAGCAGACAGACACGGTTAGAGACTAGCTGGAGAATATAGTGTAGCAATTAGTAGGTAAAGAGAAAGATATTTTTCTCAGGAGTTGGTGGAGACCAAACAAGAGCTAAAATAAGAGTGGTTATTGAATTCAGGCGGAAAAAGTGGGTAAAAAACAGATGAATGCAGAATGTATCATATGTTTTTATTTCTGTTGTAATTTCTACATTAATTCTATAATCATCATTCACCCTGTTGTGTCCTGTTACCCCAGCAACAGCATTGCAGAGGGCGATAGTGATGATGAAGACGACGATGGGGACCTCATTCTGGAGAACGACTGCCTGACGCCCTTTGACTCCCAACGGGTGACCAATAGTAACAACAGTAACCTCAACAGAGACTCACCAAGCAACAGGCCGCACAACTCCACTGTGGTTAGGCCCCTCCCACAGAGTGTCTCGTTGCCCAATAGCGTAGGAGCAACCCTGAGTGACACCTCTGTGACGATGTCAAATCACAATGGAAACCCTGCCCACACATCTAGTAGCAGTCAAGAGAGCATGAGAGAGGACGGCAACATAATAACACTGTAACCACGACAACACTACACTGTAACAGTGTGGACTACAGAATGTTATAACCAAGAGTGCTGTAACCATGACAACTACAGATGGCTGTGCTCTTTGTCAGCAGCACCTTCTCTTTTGAAGGATCTTCCTGTTGATTCACTGATAGTTTTTCTTTTTAAAGTGGACGGACCGCAGAGATACAGGATGTAGGGGCCGGCTAGATTCCTCCTCCCTGGATCATGAGTTTCACAATTTACAGGCATAACAACACTGACTCTTTATATGTCTGCTACATCTGGCTGAGGTAACGTATAGAGCTGAACTGTCAGGTTCTGTACACAAAAAAAATATTTATATTCACCCTAAGGAAATGATTTGAATGCCATAATGTATTAACTGATCAGTGTGGGCTTAAAGAGAGCAACAGGATTGAGAAATAATTGCAAAATGCTCCCGTATAAGCCATACGCCAGTTTGATGTCAACATATTTAAGAAACTCATCTCTATTCGGAAATTGCTTTTTCATAGTACAAAACCTGCAGTTGCATCAATCAGAAACATCACTAACAAGAGTAGCTGACTACAAGACCATGAAACAATAATATCATGTAAAACACTGAGGGCTCTATGTTCTTGGCAGCACAACAACCAGAAAAAGCAGACTATTTTGTGCACAGGTGGGAGATTCCTTCAGATGAGGCAGCACAAAGTGAATTGTTGGTATTTTGATAAAAAAAACAGTCTTTCAGTTTCTCCTTCAGTTCCTGAAATCCCTGTAACCATCTGACAGCAGGGGCCAGATGTATAAGCAATGCAAATGCACAAAACCCACACTGTGAGTTTATTTATTTTTTCCATCAACAATTTTAAGTAAAACTAACTCACTTTCATAAGTTAAATCAACATCCTTGATCAAGTAGCTTTAGTAATATTGTGGCATATAATATAATATTGTAGTGGTATTGACTTAAATATCCAGTAAAAAGCTGCTTAATCAAGAATCTTTTTTAACTTAAAAAAATGAGTTTGTGTTCCTTACAATTTTCAATGAAATCTGTTTCAACAATTTTTTTTAGCTAAAATAACTTATTGCATTACAGTGCATGCGTACGCCTTCTCCCACCTTTTCCCAAGTAGTATTTATAAAAGAAGAACGTGCCGTGAGAATGTGTGCACCTCATGCATGCTTCAGAGCAGGCAAACACAAAGTATTCAAGAACTAACTGCGGGTAACATAATGGTGGACATGAGATATAGGTTGAATGATGTTTATTCTACACGGTGTTCTGTACAATGTTAATCAGAGGTGCATTTATAAACCTATTTATGAGTGATACATTTTATCTTATCTTTTTACTTTTATTCACCATCATCTCCCATTAATGATCCTGAAGTGTGAATCACGTTGTAAAGTTTGTTTCAATGTGAGCTGCATAGATTAGTCCTTGATCATCCTTATGACGTTAACAATAATGATTGAAATATTACCCCGATGATGGTTTACAGGTACCTGTGATAGATTAGTGGTACGGGAGAAATAAACAGCCACAGACAGCTGTTCTGATACTGTTGGAGAACTTTGCCAAATGCATCACGTTTTCTTCTTTGCCATCCCTCTCATTGACAGGTCTAATGAGTTGTGGAGCCAAGGGTGTTTCTATATTTATTTATGGGAGTGGAACTGAAGCTTGTTTTCACAGTGATTGAGATTAATAAACAGAATCAGGCGTGCATTGGGCTGTGCATATCGTAGTTTTATGCATCTGGCCCAGGACTCATACTGTATGATAGCCTCTTATTTGAGAAAGGCTGCTCAGAGCTCAGTTGTATTACAGCTATGAAAGCTGTGTTGTGATTGGTTAAGAGCGTATTTATGATTCACCACACCCTCTGATCTATATTCACCTTCGCTCTGCCCGTCTACACTTTGTGCTGCTGCAAATACATGAACCACAACAGCAGGTACAGACCCCCACGCAGTCTCTGCACTGGTTGTTGCAATTGCAACACTGAAATAGTGCCCTGATGGTGTTGTACATCATTAACAACTCAATATATGTACATATAGGACAGCAGGACAGAGAACATGTTAACAATTAACTGGTTAATATTTGCAATACTTTATTTTTGATTTCTTAAAAAAATATTTTTATTTTTTCACAAAATCAGCTGTCAAACAATAATCATGAATCATCGTATTGGTTAAATTCAAGGTTTAAAATTGTATATTGTTTTGTTTTTTTAATATATATATTTAATATGTAAGAGAAATGGGACATTTGGTTCCATAACACACATTACTGAAAAAAGGTGGTTAGTTCTACTATATTGTTCGTCAAAGATATAGCATTTAAAGTCTGATATTTATGGAGACACAATTCCTGTGAATCAAATATATCATTATTCTGATTTCTAAACTAATTTCAGAAACTATAAAAGGATGGGGATGTAGGTACACTGATTTTTTTTATATGAAGATTTTCACACTAAATGTAATAATCAGTACCCTGCCCTCTAGCCAAACAAACTCCAATCACGTACAGACACACATGCACACACACACACACTATCAACCATCAGGGAGTAGGGGTCAAAATAAGGAAATTCCTGTCATGTTTGAACAGTGCAGTGCAGTATGGGACACAGAGGCACACGCAGTGTTTTTATTTTCTTATCTGGGTCATATAAACCTGTGTGTGTGAGACCAGCTCTTTGTTGTGGAGCTCTGGGGGTATTGCCTTACAGTCAGAAATGTTGGCTGACTTTAGTCACACACTGCGCTCTTTCTTCACTCTTGTTTCACTTTCTGCTCCCAATTACACCCAAATATTTTCGGTCTGTCAGACTGAATCAGTGTCACATGATGTTTACAAAATAATATCAGCTATATTACATACAACTTGGCCTTGGGTGATTCCAGCCTGCCCTGAGTACTTATATACTTTATATGCTATAGTATATTATTCATCAGAAATCCCAATATCCTAATAGAAATATACAGAGCTTCATAGCCTGCTTGACAGTCCAAATGCTCTTTCAGTGCTATGTTGGTCTTATCCTGCTCAGGGCAGTTCTTGTGCCCCAGAGGAGGTAGAAATAAACCCTGATTCTTAAAGCAAACCTTATAGATACTAAAGCCATTTAATGCACTGAAAGAACTATGACTTTTAATTTGTTAAGTGCAACTGTTATGAATAAATTATACACACTTATTAACCAGGGATTCAAACAGGGCTGGAGTCATGCTTACTGGTAGGTAACTTTTATAAAAATAACTTTTTGAGACAGATAATGTGTGAAAAAATGTGGTCCTCCCTGCTCCTCCTAGTGCTCCTAATGGCATTTTTAAGAATCAACCATACCTGTATGAAAACAACCAATCAGAGCCGAGAAAGATATAAAGACACTTTGGATTGGAGGCTTGAAGATAGTTGATTGTTGAGTGTCATTCCCAGCGTCTGTGTTTGATAACCTGAGAACGAAACTCAACAACTATCAGCTGTATTTCTCAGCTCTGATTGGTTGATTTGTTCAGGCCGGCTGGATTCTTTTAAATGCCATTAGGAGCACTGGGAGGAGCCAGAGGAACCTGTTTTTTTCACAATTATCTGTCTCATGTGCTACTGTCAGGATATAGTGAAAGTTTCAGCAAATATGACAAAAAGTTATTTTTATAAAAGTTACCTACTGCAGCTTTAAGCATTCCTGCTACAGGCTATTTGACCTTTTTCACTGCAGCCATTTTGACATTAAATAGTAAGGTAAACACAGATCAAACATTTTACCTGATACCCCTTTCTTAACTGGAGATGTGAACACTTGTCACACCCTGTTGGACCCATTTATATGAGACAGCTATCACAGTTGAATTGTTGTTGTTCCATGTATTTCACTGCTAAGCCATAAAATTACACAAAATCACATTAATTCATGTCCAAATGAAAGCTTTCATTGGTTGTATTTTCCTGTAGCAGTCCCACCCCTTTTTGCTCTGTGCTCCGATAACAGTTGAGCAAGCCTCAGTCAGAACCGTTGACAGTATATACCTCGTTCAACTTCATCCTTTCCTGTACTTAGATATGCTATGTGCTAAGCTAATCTAACTTGGGAAGAGTTATATTCCAGTCCTACCCCACAAATGAAGTATCAGTAAGAATTCAAATGTGAATTGTTATCTAGAAAATGATGTGCTGGGTTTGGAAATGAAACCTTTAACACCAAATCAAGTTAAATCCACTCAGCAGGTAATATAGTCCAGCTAACAAACAGCTAGATGAGTTTTAAGGAAAGCACTTGATTTATTATCCAACAGACAGGAAAGATAAATCAAGTGCACCTAAACTGAATATATTTTGTCAAAATTTGATATCAACAACTGCTTAATGCACACACAAAACACAATGGCATTTTTTTCATTTTAATGTATGTTACTTAGTATAAATGTAAAATGATGAAACAATAGAGTTTTTCATTAACCGGGAGAAGTTTTTATGTAAGAGAACATTTTATAACGTGTAAAATATGGAGAGTATTTTTCTTATTCTTGTACTTTTAAATTGTATGTGAGAGGAGACGGGTGGCTGAGATGAAAGGTGTGTTTGGTAGGCTGTTGCTGAATGTGTTAACATGCACACAACATTCTGTTTGTGTAGCAAATGTTGCTTTAGTAGCTTAATTAAAGATGAAGGACGTCTTTTTCAGAGACGGGTATTTCTAAATTACAGTTAAACTTCAACTTTGGTTTGATTTGTAATGAATGCATGTCTAACTGTTCCATCATAATGATGGACATCCTAGAATATATTCCCCAAAATGAAGTACCATTGGTGTTCATGTCAGCACAGTCATTCCAAGGTTTACATGTTAGGAGCTTATCATGGCTTATGACTTTATCCATAATTGTATAGATCATTTATCCTTGCTGTTCTATGATTGACACTCTGTGTCCCGACCAACGTGTGGAATAATGGAGACAAACACTGAGCTACTGATAATAGTGAGCAACCTAAACAAAAATCAACAGGAGCAGACCACCACTGTGTGGCAGTGTTGGCAGTTTGATTTATTGTAAATGTAAGTGTTTGTTAATGTGCACCACTAGTGTACAGTATTAACTGAAATGCATTTGTACCTGTAACATTTCAGTTGATTTTGTGCTAACATGGGGGACATTCTCTAGTGAATCTGTGTGTAGTCACTGCACACCAGGATTAAAGAAACAGTCCAATATTCTTACCCAGAGTCAGATGAACAGATCAGTGTATTTCTGTGTGGAAAGTACACGGATCCAGGGCATGCTATCCTAGCTTAGCACAAATAATAGAACAGGGAGGAAACTGCTAACCTAGCTCTTACTCCGTCTGACTCTAAAGTGGTTATATTTGTGCAAATAACCAACCACAGTCAGGTGTTTTACAGTAGTTAAGATATTTGTTCAAAAAAGCCAAATGTAAAATCGTTTTGATATTGCTGATTTGGAAGCAGCCTGATTTTAATTATGTCAATAATGTATTGTGGGAAACTGATTCTGGATCTGTCATAAATGATCCAGTCTCAAATCTTATGTCACTGTCATAAACTCGTTCATTGTGTCAAACCCTTCGCTGTGGTTCCTGATACACAAACACTACACCTGTAACCTATTTGCTTCCACACCTGGATGCATAGTGTGTCCTGCACTGTGGCAGAGACCTTCAACACACAAAAAACAAAACAAAGAAAGGCTGATCTTGCTGATCCAAGCTACATTATGTAGGGCCTAAATCAGACATATTTGATGTAGCTAGTACTCAGCCCCCCTGCTTTCATACTTTATGCTAAGCTAGGCATACTGGACCTAACTCTGTAATGGCCACGAAGAGGTGAAACTGATACTGATCTTCTTATCTGACTCTAGATAAGAGCACAGACAGGCATGGTACATGTAAAAAACATACAAAAATGGTTGAACTGTATAAAAGAAGGAAGAACCCACTACTACAGCCTTTGTTGTGATAAGAAAGATTCGAGGCTCGAGCCAGTATGAGCCTCTAACCGACACTGCTGATGTCCGAATGAACAGAAATCTGTGTGTGCGATGATCATGTTGCCAAACCCCTCAATGTCACATCACTGTTGAACTCTGAATGCAGCCCAATTACATCCTGATAACGGGTCAGCTCGAAGACCTCTCCGATGGTTGTGTGGTTAAGCAAAAAATTACCCTGACTGTACACGCTTTTAGAAAACAAAGGAAGTGCCTTTTCCAGTAAGGATACTTGTGTTTAATTGGATGTCATGTCCTGCGTGCTGATGAGGTGAAACAGCTCGGTGCAGCAGGTTGTCAGAGGATGGAGGACAGCAGGACTCATCTGCAGGGTTAGAGTGTGTGAACCTGCACTGAACACACAGCCGGTTTCTATAGGAGTCTGTAACTAAACTGTGAATGTCATTTGGAGATGAAATAAGATGATTATCATAAATAAAGTATTATAAAAAGGCATAAAGAGTATGCTGTTCATTTTACTAATGCAGTTTTTTTCTTTCTTTCCTTCCTTTCATCCTGTCTCTCTTACTCCTGTTTTCTTTATTGATTTACTTTCTTTCCTCCATTCTTTACTTAACTCACTTTACTTCTTTCTTCCCTCCCTTGTAAAAAAATTTACTTAAATTATACTTGTTAAAGAATGTACTAAGTACACTTTTACGTAGTACATGTATGCTTTTTTGTTGCCTTATACTTCAATACATTTCTAATGAACTAATGGCGTGAAACTGAAATACATTTTTAGTTTGCACAAAGCAAAATAATTATACTTTCCATGAGTTCACTAAATGAACACTATAAGTACCTGCAATTTAGTATATTTTTTAAAAATACACCATACAATTTATGATACACAATAAAGTACACTAAAATTACAATAAAAGTGCATTTTAAATATTCTTTAAATAAAGCAAAAGATGTAAAAGTATGCTTGTAATAACCTTTGTATACTTAATTATATTTATAATACTCTAATGAATAATACTTTGACCACACCATAGTTATTTCTAGATTGATAGTTAGATCCTGCTAGATTGCCATTGCCAATACTGTTGTTGCTGTGCACCTGTCTGTCTGTCTCTCTCTCTCTCTCTGTCTCTCACCCCAACTGGTCGAGACAGACGACCACCCACCTCGAGCCGAAGGATCTGTCCTAGGTTTCTGCCTTTTAACAGGCAGTTTTTCCTTGCCCTTGTCTCCAAGGTCTTGCTCATGGTGGTACTGTTGGGTCTCTGTAAATAATGTTTTAAAGAGTTCGGTCTAGACCTGCTCTATTTGAAAAGTGTCCTGAGATAACTTCTGTTATGAATTGGTAAATGGTAAATGGACCTGTACTTGTATAGCGCCTTTCTAGTCTTCCGACCACTCAAAGCACTTTTACACTACGTGCCACATTCACCCTTTCACACACTTTCACTCAGTGATGGCAAAGTCCATCGAACAGAAACTAACATTCATACAGGATGCACAGCATCGGGAGCAATTCGGGGTTCAGTATCTTGCTCAAGGATACTTCGACATGTGGCACCAGGAGCTGGGGATTGAACCCACAACCTTCCGATTAAGGAATGACCTGCTCTGCCTCTGAGCCACAGCCGCTTGGCGCTATACAAATAAATTAAATTGAATTGAATTGAATTGAAATTGAAATTGAATTTCCTATTTTTTCTTTCCTCATTCCCTTCTTTGTGTTTTGTTTTTTTCTTTCCTTTTTGACCACTTTCATCTGTCACCATTCCTTTTTTTTTCCTTTCTTCCATTCTTTTAACTTCAAATTTCTTAAAATGTTCCTTCATTACTATTATTTTAAGGTCAATACATACTTTTGTTTGTTCTTTTTCTCTTTCTAATCCTCCATTCTTCTTTTTTCCTCCCTTTCTCTTTTGTCACCACTCTTTCTTTCCTGATTACCTGTATTTTAATCCATGCGAATCTCTTTTCATTCTTTTCTTTGAGCTTTTGCAGGGTAAGCTTACGTATTTCTGCTCTCTTCCAAATCAGTGACAGAACACTGCGTTATAAAGTAGCATCAGAAACTACTCCCTCGACGCTGACCAGCAAAGAGCAGTCCTGCAGCAGATATCCTCACAACATGCTCACGGTTGGTCTTTCAGTGCCTACAATCCATCCCAGACCTCCTTCAGGGTGACTGTAGGTTTCAGTTCACACATCGTTCTCTTCCAGCCGTCTTGCAGAAGAGAAAAAGAGAAAGAAGTGCCTAATGTGATTCTAGCAGCAGCGTGTTAAAACGCAGCAGAGTTGGTCTGGCTGGAAATGTCATCAGTCTAAACAGAGGTGATATCCATTACAGGATAAGCTAAAGCAAGCACCGCCGCTGTATACTTGACTGAGGCTGATTGAGTCTGTTTATGTGGCTGGAGGAAATTAACAGAGAGAAACACGGTTCACTGTGTTCAGATGGAGGTTCTTATCGAGCTACAGCTGTGCAAAAAGCCTTCATTCATACAGTAATGTGGTCAGAACCTGCTGCACATACAATACTGCCTGTACAGCAGCGTATTTGCACATGCACAATAAATATATATACTGTATAACAACAATAGAATTTAAAAGAAATAGAACAAGAAGGAGAGCTGTTATATTGAGATTAAATATATTAGACCTTTTGAGATTTTTTTTTGAATAAAGATAATATAGATATTGACTGTAGTGATAGAAGACAGTAGTAGAAGTAGATAGTTCCACAGGGATGGTCCTCTGTTTTTCAGTGAATATTAATTGAGGGGACTCCAACATTACGGAAGAAAAAGTATTTGTAGAATATGAGTGAATGTCTGAGGAATGAGTATATATTTATATGTTTAGTAAAGCTCTTTGAGCATGAATTAAATGTGAGAAACCTGAGTTAATTCAGTGTTGTCAGTGGATATGTTGGCAGTAGCTCAGTGTTGGGGTGGCAGTAACTCAGTGTATAGGGACTTGGCTTGGGATCCAAATCCCACAGACCACAATATGGAGTGTGGACTGGTAGCTGGAGAGGTGCCAGTTTTACCTCCCGCTAACGTGGCGAGCCCATCACTCCACCATCTCTCTCCCTGTTGCAATGCCACAAGTGTGAAGTGTGTATTTCAGCCTGTGTGTGTGTGTAAGAATAAAAAAGAGTGAAAAGAAGAATTCCCCCTAGGGGATCAATAAAGTATATATCTTATCTTATCACTCAGTGATGGCAAAGCCCATCGGACAGAAACTAACGCATCAGGAGCAATTTGGGATTCAGTATCTTGCTCAAGGATGGTGGGAGGAGCCGGGGATCAAACCAACAACCTTCTGATAAGTGGACGACCCGCTCTGCCTCTAAACCACAGTTTTGAGTGTAGTAGTGTTTTCAATTCAATTCAATTCAATTTTATTTGTATAGCGTCATTTCATAGCAGAAGTTATCTCAGGACACTTTTCAAATAGAGCAGGTCTAGACCGAACTCTTTAAAACATTATTTACAGAGACCCAACAGTACCACCATGAGCAAGCACTAGGCGACAAGGGCAAGGAAAAACTGCCTGTTAAAAGGCAGAAACCTAGGACAGATCCTTCGGCTCTAGGTGGGTGGTCTTCTGCCTCGACCAGCTGGGGTGAGAGAGAGAGAGAGAGAGAGAGAGAGGAAGAAGGGTGTAGAGGGGTAAAGAGAGAAGGACAGAGACAGAGACAAAGGCAACAACAGTAGCAACAACTATTAAATGATGATGATGAACATGAAGAAGATGGGGAACGATGGACAATAATAATAGTAATAATAGTAACACTAATATCAGTGATATTAGCAATGGCAATCTAGCAGGACCATGGCAGGAGGCTCCACCAGGATCGATAAGAACCTGCGAGACGAGAAAGCACAAGAACTCCGGGGAGGAAGTGAAGTTAGTAACATGCATTAATGGAACATGAATGAGTGCAGAAAGAGAGAGGAAGAGAGTAGCTCAGTGCATCATGGGAAATCCCCATGTCTAGGCCTATAGCAGCATAACTAAGGGATGGTTCAGGACTCACCTGATCCAGCCCTAACTATAAGCTTTATCAAAGAGGAATGTCTTAAGCCTACTCTTGAATGTGGTGAGGGTGTCTGCCTCCCGAACCACAACTGGAAGCTGGTTCCACAGGAGAGGAGCTTGGTAACTGAAGGCTCTGGCTCCTGTTCTACTTTTAGAGACTATAGGAACCACAAGTAGCCCTTAAGTACAGGTGATATAATTCCAGTTTGTTCCACTGACTCGTTTTCTTAAAGTTAACTTTTTATTATTATTTTAAAAAATGTAAGCATGCAAGCTATATAACTTAATTTTTTTTTTTTATTTCAGTCTATTAATCATCATAAGCCCAAATAATATGCATACAAATAATTCTTAATGATCCCCCAAAGTGTAAAAATGTCATGTTAGTCAAATAAAAAATAACTAACATTTTGATAATCAATTATTTATAAATTGTTTTTATTATACGTCAGCTGTTTTGACAGGTTATGTAATAATTTGCTTTAGTGGAAGAAAATTGAGCAAATTTAAACTTGGTGGTAACGTTTGTATAAAGAAGATACATTTAAGTGACTTCATTCAGATAAATTCTGTGAACAGGAGAAATGCTGCATATGACTGTTACCTCAATTAACTGAATGGAATTTCTACAATTAACTTAATTTACCCAAGTTAAGTAAGTTTACTATTACTACTAGTAGTACTTCTACTCAAATCAATTATCTTTCATGCTTAAATTATTTGAGTTACTAAACTTACACATCTTAAGGCAATTGGTTTCCTGAAACAGTTTGAGTTGAACAAACTCATCAGGGTTCACAGTGTAGTGATTTAAATAGCCTTTAATATCTCATGGCTGTTTAGTCATAGTAAAAAACATGCATGTGTTTCAACCATTCAGGCATTCATCAGGCTAAATACAGGGCCTGAATGACTGAAACACGTGCAGTAGGCCTGTTTTCTTAACCTCTTTATTCAACAATCCACTGTTGTTTGGTGTCATTCATCACACTGACCACATTATTATATCTGGTTAATTACTATATCTAATGATTAAGTACACTGACAGTATAATATTTGCTTGTGTAATACTTCCCTATATCCAATCAGATAAGCTACAGTCTGTTTTCCTCACAAATTACTTTCATCTCAGTACAAAATAGGTTTTCTGCTGTCCACTGCTGTCCTCTGGTGCTGAGAAAGACACACTGCAGCCAGAAAGATGGAGACGAAAAACATGTAAAGACAGAGCATTTAGTGTTTTTCTGTTGCTTTATATACAGCAAGCAGAAATCTGTACAGAGAACAAACAGATATTATTTATGCATGAAAAATACAAAGAGGCAGACAACAATTCACTGAAGAAACTGTCTAACTGAGTTAAATATTTATATTTATTCATGTACTGTAACAACAGAACCAGAGCTTGCATGATAACTGGCTGATGGTCTGGTTGTACAGTGTCTGTGAAGCTGGATCTGATCTGGAGTCTGTTGTTTTGGACGTGTTCTCAGTGAATTCTTAGTTTAGTTCACATGCAGATAGTCAGTGTGTCTCATCTCTCCTGGAGGTAGTGGATGAGGACTTTATCTGAGCGCACGATGTGACCAGGTTTACTGAACCCCCACGACTGCTTCTGGATGCCTGCACATGCACACATGCACACACACACATACACACACACACACACACACACACACACACAGACAAACAAGGACAAGTCTTATATCAAATATAAAGCACTAACCTGACATTATAATGCCCATCAGTACACTCTTTTTAGATTAAAGAATACAAAAGTATATAATGTCATGTTCATTGAATGTGAAATCATAGCGCTCACGGTGGGAACAGTTGGGTCTGTAGGACTACGGCCTAGACTATAATAAAAGTGTCCTGTATAGCCCCAAATCATAACAGAAGTTATCTCAGGACACTTTTCAAATAGAGCAGGTCTAGACCGAACTCTTTATAACATTTACAGAGAGAGAGAGAGAACAGAGGTAATGACAGAAGGACAGAGACAGAGACAAAGGTGCACAGCAACAACAGTAGCAACAACTACACTAATAGTAGTGACTGATGATGATGATGAACATGAAGAAGATGATGACAACGACGACAACAACAACGATGGGGGACAATGAGCAGTGATTAATACAATAATAACAATAATAATAATAATAATAATAATAATAATAATAACAATAATATCAGTGATATTAGCAATGGCAGTCAAGCAGGACCATGGCAGGAGGCTCCACTAGGATCTATGAGAACTTTATGTGGGAATTAAATGAATTAAAGGTGTTTGGGGTCACCGTGTTAAAAGGTTATATAAGATTTAAAACATTAATATGGTAGCATACAACTATTAGCTATGTAAAGATATAGTGGAATCATGGGGTCCTGACCTTAGAATTCAGCTGCTATATGCTCTACTATGTTCAGCAGCTAGTCTCTAACTGTGTCTGTCTGCTGTTTGCTGCTGGCCAGGTAGTGTACAGTGGGTTGATCAGAGAGATTTCACTAAAAACAGCTCCCTGCTGCTGCTGAGACTCAATCATACAAAATAACTGCTTGTCCAGTATCAACTTGTACAGTGTGATGTAGAAACTTGAAGCCACCAGTGCACATCCACTGAGAATGGACTTTACAGTGAAGTAAGAGACATCTTGTGTCCAGCAGGAAAACTTTAGGAATTAAATAATATTTGCATATTCAGAGATTCTGGAATTCTAGAAAAGAATTTTTATGTAGAAGTTATACTTTCTTTGCAGAAAAAACAAAGGGCTATTGCAAATGAATTTAGCTATTGGCTGATCTGGAAGCATGTGATGTGGTGGCAACTTTTGTCATCAACCACTGTTGATTGTTAGTGATGGGAATTCCGGCTCTTTGTAGAGAACCGGTTCTTTTGGCTCGGCTCACTAAAAAGAGCCGACTCCTTTGGCTCCCAAGTGGCTCCTCAGATTTTTTGTTGCTTAAATTAATTTATTACCAAATTCTGTGTAAAATGAATTATTAATGTAAATACATGCATTATATCAAATGTTTATTATTTATATGGATTTATTAATATACTCAACATGGAACAGAGCGTTACTAAAATAAATTATAAAATACAAAAACAAAGACCCATCTCAATTAGACAAAAAGCTGCTCAATATGAAATTTGAACTTTGCACAGTCGACACTCTGCCTTTGAACTGTCTATCACATTAAAATGTGTCCAAACTTTACTACGGTTCCTGTCACTCATGTTCCTCACCTTTCCAGTGTGTGGTCTGTCTATGTAGCCCCAAGTTCTCTCGCTCTCTCATGTCTCCCTCCCTCCTGTTCACATGCTCACTGTGCCATGTGTGTATGTAACAACCCCCCGCTCCTAATCCGGAGCCGGCTCCCGTCGCTCACTTCAGCCGGATCGTTCGTGACCAACCCATCACTATTGACTGTAAAAGCTCCAGCGGAGTCTGACAGCAGACTCTGGTTAGCTGGTTTGCTGTGTTAGCTCTTACTACCAGCAGCTATATTTCTGCAACACTGAACAGTCTGGCCAGTGATACCTGCTCCTTTTTTTTATTTTCTGAGAGGGATGAAGGTAGCAGAATTTAGGGGTTGAGACACTTTAAGCAAGCAAAGCCAAGTAAGGAAATTGACCGACTGAGATGTAGTGAAGTCATACTGTACCTCTGAGCACTGCATACAAGCCCTGCAGACCCTGCTTCAAAACACTGCTGTCATCCTCTGTCACAAACCTCCTGCCATCTGAAGATAAGAACAGCAGAAAACAGTTCAAATTAAGTTTTGCTGGAGATGTTTCCGAGGTATAATAATGTTAGTGTGGACCAATTTTAATACTTTATTATAAACTAATACATTTTTCTGCTGTTAACCAAACCTGAAATTATTACAGTGACACACTAGATTTCACATCTGTCAATCAATCTGTAATTTTATTCAGGTAACGCTGTCACTGTCATATCACCTTTGTGCATACGTCAGCGACTGTTTATCCAGTCTGGAGCCACATTGTTACCATCCACTGTTTAGATCTTGGTGATTTTTAACTCTAGATTTGAACGTTTAACATTAGCAGCAGCTCGGCTCGCAGCCCCTCCGGGACGTCCTTTGTCTGTCCAACAGTGTGGGAGAAGCAGTGATTGTTAAGGTGGAACTTCTTTATTCAGTGTGTTTAGTGGTTTTAATCAGCGGGTCTGTTTGTTTCGGAAAGGAGGAGACCTCTGTGGATAATTGGGTTCCCGGTAAATGGTAAATGGACCTGTACTTGTATAGCGCCTTTCTAGTCTTCCGACCACTCAAAGCTCTTTTACACTACATGCCACATTCACCCTTTCACACACATTCACTCAGTGATGGCAAAGTCCATCGAACAGAAACTAACATTCATACACCAATGCACGGCATCGGGAACAATTCGGGGTTCAGTATCTTGCTCAAGGATACTTCGACATGTGGCACCAGGAGCCGGGGATTGAACCAACAAACTTCCGATTAGTGGAAGACTTTTCTACAATTCAGTAAACTGGATATAAATATTTAATTTTATATTCAATGTATAACAATAACAGTAGAACAGCTGATAAACTGTACATTGAACAGACAAACAGTAAACACAATAACTGCAGGAAGTTTGTGTAGATAACAATTTTTAGGAACTTTTAATATAATTCTCTGTATATCTTACCGGTATTAAATACATTTTGAACAATCATACATACTTCTTTTTTGACAAATTCAGTGCTTGTTCTTTTTGGATTTTCTAATACAAATTAGAAATAAGTTTAGATCTTAAACAATAATCTTTCACAAATAACTGGTTTTCTTACACCCCTTAAGGATCCAGTGTGTAGGATTTAGTGCCATCTTCACCCTCCCCTTCCAAGTGTGTAGGAGAAACTATGGTGGCCACGAAACAAGCACACAAACACTCCTATCTAGAGCCAGTGTTCGGTTTGTATTCTGCACTACTGTAGGAACATGGTGGTTCAACATGGCAGACTCTGTAGAAGAGGACCCGCTCCCACTGTAGACATAAACAGCTCATTCTAAGGTAACAAAAACATAATGATTCCTATTTTCAGGTCAAAACATACCTATGAATATTATATTCCATTTCCAACAATAGACCCTCCTAAATGTGACACACTGGACCTTTAAACGATACTGATGGGGTTATGTGATTAGCAATCTCCATCCTCTGATAAAGAGATGGAATTGAAAGTTTAGGTAAAAGCTGGTGAAATTAAGATTAATTAAATTAAGAAAATAAATGTTTTAACTTCAAAGTTTAAGAGGATAAACCAAATTAATTATAGCTTCATGTAACAGCACAGGCAACATATTTGCTCTCTCTCATATTGATCCAAATACAATTGGATCAGATATGGAACTTGACTGCATGAAGGGGGTAAATGTGAATTGAGTTTAGTTCAGTTCAGAGTGACAGCAGAGAGTCAGCTTCATGCTCAAACTCACGTTTGCCCTTCAGGTACATCATGGACTGAGGACCCCAATGGACGTTCAGCTGAGGGGAAAGAGATGACAGCTGTGGTGAGAGGGTGAGGAGCAGTAAACCAATAGAGAATGTGAGTGTCTGGTGAGCATTACCTTCTGTGCATGACAGCACTCTTCCAACAGGGAGACGACTAAAGTACACGTCCAGACCACTGTGACTGTTATCTTCTGGAACAACACCACACAGACAACACAAATCAGGCTCTTCTCTGTTCTGGCTCCACAGTGGTGGAATCACTCACTGCCAAGGTTGGGTAGTAAATTATTACATATAATCTGGATGACATAATCAGATTACAAAAAAGAAGAAAGTCTTTAAATTAAATTTGAAAAATTATGGAACTTTTTTATGGTAACATACTCTAGATAGAGGAATGGGGTCAATCTCATCTCTCTCCCACACAGCCTCTGACTGGTCAATGTACTCAACCCAAGGCATGATGGGATTGCCAGTGGACGGGTAACAACCATGATAACAATGGACAAACATGGAAAAATGTAAATAATCTCAGAATATATTGGGTGTTATTTGACCAACTGTAAATGCTGAATATGTTAAAATTAATTTTATTAGCATTAAAAATGTTTTAAGATAGAGAAAAGAATATTTGTGGAACTGTGGCTGTGTTTATTATATTAAGAGGTGCAATATTTTCAGGGTTCGATTCTTTTTTTGGGGGGTGGGGCTATTTTGGTATTTTGGGACGATTTTGGTTTTTTCAGGACAGCAGAAGAGTGACAGGAAAGGGAGAGAGAAAGAGGATGACATGCAGCAAAGGGCCACAAGCTGGTTTCAAACACATGGTCAGTGCACCAAGGATTCTACAAGGTGAGCCACCAGGACGCCCCATCAATGTTCGATTTTGAATTAATCCGAAAGTATTCAGATTAGATTACATTTCTTTGTAATTCACTGGATTTCCTAAAGTCGCCATGTAATTTATATTCAATTCATTTCAATTTTCAATTCAATTTTATTTGTATAGCGCCAATTCATAACAGAAGTTATCTCAGGACACTTTTCAAATAGAGCAGGTCTAGACCGAACTCATATAACTCATATTCAGTAACTAACTACATTTCAAAGTCATTTGACCCAACACTGGTCACTGCACATTTTCTGCTGCAGGCTGCAGTTTTGGAGATGCTCTGACCAAGGTCGCTAGCCATCACAATTTAGCCCTTGTCAAAGTCGCTCAAATCCTCACGCTGCCCATTTTTCCTGCTTCTATCATTAATGTTCACTTTCTGCCTGATATATCCCACCCACTGACATGATAACCAGATAATCAGTGTTATTCACTTCACCTGTCAGTGCTCATAATGTTATGGCTGATTGGTGTATATTACCCACAAATTTCACATTTTTTTTAGTTTTGTGTGAGTTTCACCAATCATAGCAGTCCCAGTGCAAAACATTGTGCCATACCACACCAAGCTACTCAAGATTTTATTCTCACTGGAACAAGTTGCCTTTGATTTTTCATAAATGTGGCTTCAATCCTGGTGGGACTTGAGTGAAGAATGTTAAGAAGGACTCCTGCTGTAGCCTCATACTTTACAGCTAAAATTCCACCGTGGACATTAATGGATTAGGAGGATGATGGTAATTGTAATCTTAGCTGTAGCTAACCCTTCCCAAAAATCAAGGTTATTACTGTAATTCAGTCAGCCTACTCACGTTTGAAATGTTTATTACAGCAGTATAACATATTTAGATTTTGGCGTCTAGGCTCCGACCTCATCACTCCCCGCAGATATGTTTACGTAAAGATATTGGGGAGTGATGAGCAAATACCTTAAACCCTAGCCAGAGCCTACAGGTGGATGCTGGGGTGGTGGTGGGGCTTACAGCGCAGCAGGCAGCAATAGCTTACAGAGCAGCAGCGATGTGATCCAAGGCAACGCGGCATTGACAGAGCAGACGGAGAGCTGGGAAATGGGGCAGTTTAAATAGACCGCCAGATTGGAAGGGAGTGCTTGGTTAGTGATTATAGAATGAGGCATGTCATGTGTACATAGCAGCACAGCTCGAGTTGACTGCCTGAACTAGCTCGCAGGCTTCACTCCATTTATTTTATCTTTTACCCTTTTTGAAACATGTTATTATTTTACTGCCTACTTTGTATATTTTTCTCTTTTGTACAGCTGCATGCTGCTTCAGCAGTCATTGATCAAGTGAAAACAAATATTGATGGTCACAGCTTCTCTAAGTAGACTGTTTTGCAGTACTTTACTTTGTTTTGTTTGTCAGGGGGAAAAAAAGCATTTTAAAGCTGTAGTCTTTTATATTATATGTGATAAATGATGATTAAATAAATTGGTAGATTAATAATTAACAGCAAAACATGAGTAAGCATCAGTATACCAATGTAAGTAAATACAATTATTTTAACTGAGTAGTTATTCAAATATGTAAATATTAATACTGACATAACAATAGAATTTTCATCAGTGCATTGGTCAATTTTACATAAATGAAATTAAACAAATGCATTTCAAATATTAGTTAGTATACACTGTACAAAAAAAACATTAGTAAAAAAAACAGTATTATTCCAGCAGCTGGAGCACCAAATATACTATAACTTAACAAAAAAATAACTGACTCTTAAAATTACAGTATTTTTCTGTAATTAAAGTTAATTTTAATATTTTAGTTTTTAGCTTTAATTTAAGATACAATCAAAAATTAGTTCTGAAAGAAAAAACTCACATTAGACTGAATGTAAAAACTTGTGTCCACTCACCATATCTGCTACGGTGAGAGCAGCCGGACCAGTCGCAGCATGTGTGTGTGTGGCTCGGAGCAATGTTCCAGGCTGCTTTTATCCCCCATCAGCAGCAGTAACGGGTTCGATCCCGCTCCCTGTGAGGCCTGGCAGGACTCCTGTTTACTAGATCCTCAAAAACAGCTCAAAAACACTGTCTGACGTCACAACCGTGATCTGTAGCAAGGAACATCAATAGTATGGAGCTGTGTTTGTGTGTGTGCTGTTGTCCCAGTGAGTAACACACAGGTATTTCATGTTGCTGCTGTTTTTATTTCCATTAGAGGTTTCCCAGTAGCAGGAAATTACCTTATTTCTGAACGTTCTTACACCTGAGCATCACTGATTATCTTCACAGCAGCCTTCACCTTCATCCTTCATCCTTCATCCTAATAAACTGGATTTGGTACTTGCATGGACTGCATATATAAGTCCCTCCAGGACTTTGTGGGCTTTTTTTGGGATAGTTGCGGTTTTTTCTTGTATAATTGTTTTAAAATAGAAGGCACCTTGTTCCAGTGGGAGGGTGAATGTGAGACATGTCTGCATCTATACAACTAGAAACGAAGAAGTGAGTTTGGTGACGTATGGCTCGACGTTTTGTGCAGGAAACTACGATTGGTCAAATTGTGGCCTCTGTGTCAACCTAAGAGACATTTTAGTAGTGTAGTAGTTCATAAAAATAGAAGGCAACTTGTTCCAGTGAGAATAGAATCGCTAGCAGCTGGGTGACGTATGGTTCAACATTTTGCAAGGGGACTGCTATGATTGGTGAAACTCTCAGGAGACTACAATAATCGCTCAAATTTGCGGAAAAGTTGCAGTGATTGGACAAAATTGCAAAGTCGCACAGAATTCATTGGGATTGGTTAAAATTTGTCTTAACTGTTCCAATCACAACATTGCAACTTCCTGGAGGGACTGATTTATAGAAATGCAAAGGTCCACATGACTGGATTAAGTTGTTAGTGGGCCTGAGGTAGCTTTTTACCCCCCATATTCCTTGGAGGGTACATGTGAGTACAATAAACTAAAATATTTAAAGACCAGTGTGTAGTTGTAGGCCACGAAACTGACACAAAGTGCAGAAGGCCCTATCTAGACTAGTGTGTAGTTTGTCTGTTCTGTGCTACTGTAGAAAGACAGCGGTTCAATATAGCGGCCTCCGCAGAAGAGGAGTCACTTCAATCTGAGCTTTGTGGGGGTCTTTAAAATAACTATAAAAACTGATATATAAGAGTGTTCGAGTTTTCAAACAATCATTTATTCAGAAAGAAATCTACATTTACAATAATTTGCAGCAAAGTCAATCACAGATTACAATACAAAAAATTGTTTATATTCTAATATTTATATTCTAACAATATTCGTTCTGTAACTGGTCTTGGAAACTAATAAAAATGACATATCTGACCAAAACAAGGAAATTCAGCAGCTTTTTTCCCCGCATAAGAAAAAACAAATATGAACATCAGTTCAGTCAAATGTTCTCCCAAAGATGTCAGTGATGTACTTACTGTACCAAATAAATATATGAATCTAGAAAACAGTGCAATATGGTCTGTCCTGACAGTGGGATTTAACACGGATACAAAAGCATTAGAATACACCATTGTATATCAGCAGTATTTTCATTTAACAGTGGATTGCAAAGCATGCTCCATACAGGTTTTATTTCAGATTGGACTTTCAAATTACTTCTGTGTCTATCTTGAAGTGTTCCTTTATTTATGCACATGCACAGTGGCATCCATACTTGACTTTCCACTCTCAGCAGAGGACCCAGAAAGAGAGACAGTGACTTCACTCCAGGGCTGGGTCTAGAGAAATATTCATGGAGTGTACAAAGGGTGGCATGGAGACTTTAAGGGGTGGTGATTTAATCACAAACATACTGTTTAATTGATTTTAAGGGGAATCCATTCCAGTGGCAGGCATGTCTGTTTGTTTATGTTGGTCATATAGAGACATCACTATTAAAGGTTCAGTATGTAACATTTGGGAGGATCTATTAGCAGAAAATAAGCATTGTGTTTTTGTTACCTTGGAATTAACCGTTTTTGTCCACAGAGGGAGCGGGTCCTCCATTGAGGGCACCATGTTTCTACAGTAACCCAGAAAATCAAACACTGACTCTAGATAGGCCCTTTAACAATTTTTGAGACTTTCACAGCCACTGTAGTTTCTCCTACACACTTGGAAGGCTGAGCTGTATAAATGGTTGCAATCTGCAACTTTACTGCTAGATGCAACTAAATTATACACACTGGTTCTAATTGATTAGTTGTCAACTATTAAATCAATCAGCATCTACTTTAATTACCGATTAATTTTATTTTATTACGACCACTGGACTTGTTTTTAGAGAAAGCAACCTTTACACTTTACAACATAAAAAATAATGCTTGGTGGATATATTATAGAGAAATTCCAGTATATTATAGACTCAACTCTTTAAAATTTGACTACTTTTAGACCAAAAATTTAAAAAGTGTTTCCAAGGGAGATTTCTTCCAAGCAGTGTTGAGTTTCTTTTAAAAACAGCATTAGACTTTCATGTTGGGAAATACACTGTACACAAAAACAGTTGAATTAATAAAATATGACAAATCCAAATAATTAAAGGCCTTTTTTCTCTGGACGCAGGGGACACTTACATTTTAAAAAGAGCTCCTGTGGTCTAGCACAATCAGCCTATATTTAGTCTGTTAAGATGTACTGGTTACTACCAAAAAGAATTCTCTACCTCCAGTACCTTTAAAGACCACAGAAACACCAGATAAATATTACTTTTATTTTGGAACCTGTTCGGCCTGTTCATAAATTCAATTAGTCTCAAGTCTGATCTTAAAGCAAATAAATAAATAAATTAATGTACTTTAAAAGTCCAAAATGGGACAATACATACAATGGGACGGACACCCTACAAAGGGCTATGACATATAACAATGTTTTACAGTATTAATTGTATTTAAACACTTAAACTGTTCAATTACACTGCATCTGAACAGCTTGAAAGCTGCAGTAGGTAACTTTTAAATAACTTTTAGTCATATTTGCTTTCACTATATCCTGACAGTAATACATAAGACAGATAATCTGTGTAGTGAAAGTTTCAGCAAATATGACAAAAAGTTATTTTTTATTATTAATAAAAGTTACCTACTGCAGCTTTAAATACAAAGCAGAACAGCAACATTGCTCTGAAGAAACCATGCAATCAAATAATGTTACATTCAGAATAATACCTCGGAACTATGTTTGTCCAGTATTGACAGCAGAACAATAATATCAGAAACCACCCCACTCCTGAGCACACCAGTATGGACATCACATTAACCAGTAAAGCTTTCTAAGAACATGTAGAACTTAAACACTGTGAATGAACTAATACAGATGTTAAATTAAAGCATTTTGCATGGGCTTTGGTGATTGTTTTGTTTATCACTGCTGTCATGTGACAGCCTTCAAACTGCCCAGATTAAAAGGAAAATCAACAATCGTTAGTAATATGCCAACCCCCCCTGCATGAATTCAAACATCCATGTGGTACGGCTGTTTTTCTTAGATCCTAACCAGGTCAGGTCTCCACAGTGTTATTCCGAAGTATCAGAATATATCATACTTGAACATGGCCTTGACAATCTGCGTGAGACAGTGTCCAAACTCATCCAGGACCATATGCTCAGCCTGGCTGGGGCTCTGGGCCTCCCCCTCAGCCTCCTCAGACTGGGCCAGCAGGCAGCCGCACACAGCCTCCACCACAGCAGGGGTTATCACTGATACAGGCCATCTGAACACACACACACATATATTAACATGAGGGATAGGCACATTCCTCTGGTGCTACCATCATTTAACTTGATGAGTACCACCCGTATATTACCATAATCAAAACCCCTAAAATGGCCGTTCCTGTGGAGCCAGCGTCACCTTTCTCCTTTCCTGTACTTAGAAATGCTATGGCTAATCTATGTTGAAGAGGCATCCACATTCTGAAGATGGTTAAAAGATAAAAAGAACATTAAAAGTCACAACTTCAGTTAGCTAGTTAATGTTAAAAAGTGCTACCAAACTAGCTAACTAACGACTGATGTAAATTAGCTAGCTAGTTAGCTAGTCTTTTGCTAACATTGGTGTCAGTACCCAATCCGTACCTTCTGCCAGTTTGGTACTGCACATGTGTAACTCTCAACAGAGATGAGAAGGACACTTCCATCATCAGCTCCAGAAAATACATTGTGTTAAATGATGCATTCTCTAATTTAAAACTAATTTACTTCTCAACTAAGGCAGCATTAATAACTTTACACAATTCCGGTGCCACTTTTGCTAACATTAGCCAAGTTTTCTGAAAACTGTGCTTGCTGTTGCTACATACAGTATGTACATATGGTCCATGTATGTCTACAACATACTTATACATATGATGTACAGTTGCAATCAGAAATATTCATCCCCCTCACCCCAAAAGACATTATAGTGATGTGAAACCCCCAACTTCAGTACTTTGTGCCGCATCGCAGGGGTTTTAGCCAACTATAGACCGATTTGTTACCTCCCCTTCCTCTCTAAGATTCTGGAGAAAGTAGTCGCCAAACACTTGTGTGACTTTTTACATAACAACAGCTTATTTGAGGATTTTCAGTCAGGATTTAGAGTTCATCACAGCACAGAAACAGCTCTGCTTAAAGTTAATAATGACCTTTTGATTGCTTCCGACAATGGACTTGTCTCTGTACTTGTATTATTAGATCTTAGTGCTGCATTTGACACCAGTGACCATGATATTCTTTTACAGAGACTTGAGCATTAAATTGGCATTAAAGGAGCCGCACTAAGCTGGTTTAGGTCATACTTATCAGATCGTTCTCAGTTTGTACATGTTAACGATGAATCTTCCATAAATACTACAGTTAGTCATGGAGTTCCACAAGGTTCTGTACTTGGACTAATACTATTTACTTTATATATGCTACCTTTAGGCAAAATTATTAGGAATCACTCCATTAACTTTCATTGCTATGCAGATGATACACAGTTATATCTATCGATCAAGCCCGATGAATTTAATCAATTATCTAACCACATAAAGCAGACCTCTAGGACTGCCTTCTTTCATTCACTTCTTCCCCGGAGTTCTTGGGCTTTCTCGTCTTGCAGGTTCTTGTCGATCCTGGTGGAGCCTCCTGCCATGGTCCTGCTAGATTGCTATTGCCAATACTGTTGTTGCTGTGCACCTGTCTGTCTGTCTCTCTCTCTCTCTCTCTCTCTCTCTCTCTCTCTCTCTGCCTCTCTCTCTCTCTCTCTCTCTCTCACCCCAACTGGTCGTGACAGACGACCACCCACCTAGAGCCGGAGGATCTGTCCTAGGTTTCTGCCTTTTAACAGGCAGTTTTTCCTTGCCCTTGTCGCCAAGTGCTTGCTCATGGTGGTACTGTTGGGTCTCTGTAAATAATGTTATAAAGAGTTCGGTCTAGACCTGCTCTATTTGAAAAGTGTCCTGAGATAACTTCTGTTATGAATTGGCGCTATACAAATAAAATTGAATTGAATTGAATTTACGTAATATTACAAAAATTAGACACATCCTGTCACAGACGGATGCAGAAAAACTAATCCATGCATTTGTTACTTCTAGGCTGGATTACTGCAATTCGTTATTATCAGGCTGCCCCAATAAATCCATTAAGACGCTCCAATTAATTCAGAACGCTGCAGCACGACTACTGACAGGAACTAGAAAAAGAGATCACATCTCTCCTGTACTAGATTCTCTGCACTGGCTCCCTGTAAAATTTAGAATATAATTTAAAATCCTCCTCCTCACCTACAAAGCTCTTCATGGTCAGGCCCCTTCATATCTTAAAGAGCTCATAGTACCCTATTACCCCTCTAGAACACTGCGTTCTCTGAATGCTGGGCTACTTGTGGTTCCTATAGTCTCAAAAAGTAGAACAGGAGCCAGAGCCTTCAGTTACCAAGCTCCTCTCCTGTGGAACCAGCTTCCAGTTGTGGTTCGGGAGGCAGACACCCTCTCCACATTTATTTATTTATTTATTTATTTCACAGTAGGCTTAAGACATTCCTCTTTGATAAAGCTTATAGTTAGGGCTGGATCAGGTGAGTCCTGAACCATCCCTTAGTTATGCTGCTATAGGCCTAGACTATCGGGGGATTTCCCATGATGCACTGAGCTCCTCTCTT
Source organism: Dicentrarchus labrax (assembly GCF_905237075.1). NCBI lineage: Eukaryota > Metazoa > Chordata > Actinopteri > Moronidae > Dicentrarchus > Dicentrarchus labrax. Next base: position 26,349,026 of record NW_026136720.1, read on the forward strand.
CCTCTCTCTCTCTTTCTGCACTCATTCATGTCCCATTAATGCATGTTACTAACTTCACTTCTTCCCCAGAGTGCTTTCTCGTCTCGCAGGTTCTCATGGATCCTGGTGGAGCCTCCTGCAATGGTACTGCTTGACTGCCATTGCTAATATCTTTTATAGAATAGCTTTTATAACTTCTAACAAATGTTTTCAGTAAGTGCTGACAAGCTTCTTACACCTCTTGATCGGAATCTTTGCCCATTCTTCACATGCAAAAGTCTATAGCTCAATGATGTTTGATGGCTTCCGTGCTGCAACTGCCTTCTCTAATTCCCACCAAAGATTTTCAATCAGATATAAATCTGGTGACTGAGAAGGCCACTCCAGGACGTTCCAGGATCTTTTTCTCAAACAAGCTTTGGTTGACTTGGAGGTGTGCTTGGGATCATTGTCTTGCTGGAAAGTCCAATGATCACCAAGGTTGAATTTGTCAACAGAAGGCATCACGTTTCTTTTTTAAATGGCCTGGTATTTCTGGGAGTCCATAATGCCAGGTACATGATCAAGATTGCCGCAGAAAAACAGCCTCACAATATCAATGACCCACCTCCATGCTTGACCATATGTCCAAACAGTTCCAGTTTGGTTTCATCAGTCCATAGAACTGTCTCCCAAAACTCTGTAATCTTATCAAAAAAAAAAAATTATATTATATAGGGGTTGAATTATTGTGACTTGGCTATTTTAACAAAATATACTGTTACACACAAATACTACATCATGCATTTTCTGTGTTGATTTTATGTATCACTCAACTCATAAAGATTGGGCTTGGGTTAAAAAAAAAAAATCCTTCCTTAAAATCCTTAAAATCTTTTGGGGGATGAATATTTCTGATTGCAACTGTACATATAAGTCACCATATCATGTACCTCATCAGACTGCATCCAGAAGACATTAAAAATTCTTAATCAATAGAATTCTGGATTGAATACATTGTTTTTTTCAGAGATGATGATGGAAGTAGGTAAAGAGTGAGCCATCTTGTTTGGTTATTTCTGTTGAGTTGCACATACCGATCCGGCATCGGGTACTGATGATTAGCTTTTAGATCTAACTAACAACTTACTAGCTAACAACTGATGTAGCAAGCTAGTTAGCTATTGTTTTGTCTGAAGGAAAATGCCAGCTGCTTGCCATCTTAATAGTTAACCACTGAACCACAGTATCTTATGATTGATGTAGATTAGCTATCTTGTTAACTAGTGTTTTGCTAACATTAGCTAGCTATGGGTCAGTTTCTATATAAGTAGCCTACTTATTATGTTTTATTAGAGGGCAAGTTTCATTAAAATAATATCACCCATAGTAAAAAGGAAATCCAGCAGTGCCAATAGTAGTACTATGGGACCTGAAAAAATGAGAAATGTGTCTACATTTATTACATTTATCAATGCTGTGACATCACAGGGCTGTACTTTGACAGAGATAAAGGAGGAAATTAGATGGACAAATTGCAAAACATCTACATAAGGCAACAAATCTATTTGTTGCAGGAGGCCCATTGTTTCTATCTTAGACATTAGTATTACAGCTGTAAAGCAGCTGTTATGTGGTACGGTGTCAAACTCGACAGACTCACTTGTCCTCAACATTGACAGTCTTCTCTTTTCCCGTTTCTGAGCCGTCGTCGTAGTTTCTACAGCCAACACACTTACAGCTGGAGGTGCACATGATGTTGGCCTGCATACACAGTACAGTCAACAGTACAGTCACTCTGGACTAACTGGCTTTATGCTTCCATATTAATCAAATTATGCATTCATTCTCTGCTGATCAATTACCAAACTAAGTACTGAGGTCTGAGAGACCGGTCAGTCAAGACAAACAGGAGGAGGTGAAGTTGCTACTGAGACTTTGTCTAATGAGAAGTTGAGTCTAGTGATGCGCGGGCCGGGGTTTTTTCCAACCCGCGGGTCCCGCATTTATTTAATAATTTGACCCGCTCCATCCTGCCCCGCACAATCACATCTCTTTTCACAACCCGCCCCACCCCGCCCCACCGCTATTAAATACACGTTAAATACATTCCCCTTTGATAAAGCTTATAGTTTGGGCTGGATCAGGTGAGTCCTGAACCATCCCTTAGTTATGCTGTTATAGACCTAGACTATCGGGGGATTTCCCATGGTGCACTGAGCTCCTCTCTTCCTCTCTCTTTCTGCACTCATTCATGTCCCATTAATGCATGTTACTAACTTCACTTCTTCCCCGGAGTTCTTGTGCTTTCTCGTCTCGCAGGTTCTTGTCGATCCTGGTGGAGCCTCCTGCCATGGTCCTGCTAGATTGCCATTGCCCATACTGCTGTTGCTGTGCACCTGTCTGTCTGTTTGTCTCTCTCTCTGTCTGTCTGTCTGTCTCTCTCTCTCACCCCAACTGGTCGAGCCAGACGACCACCCACCTAGAGCCGAAGGATCTGTCCTAGGTTTCTGCCTTTTAACAGGCAGTTTTTCCTTGCCCTTGTCGCCAAGTGCTTGCTCATGGTGGTACTGTTGGGTCTCTGTAAATAATGTTATAAAGAGTTCGGTCTAGACCTACTCTATTTGAAAAGAGTCCTGAGATAACTTCTGTTATGAATAGGCATTATACAAATAAAATTGAATTGAATTGAATTGAATTGAATTGAATTGAATTGCTTGAAAACAGCCTTTCGAGTGGCACTGGAAACTGGCAACAACAAATTCAAATCTTAATAAAAATAAATATAGGCGCTTTTGTGACGTCAGGTCGCAGGTGGATTTACCCAACAGTGTTGTTAAGAAGTAGGCTGTATTGGACATATTTAATCCTTAATGACCCGCCCCACCCGCCCGCCAATAAAGTTAACATTTCTTGACCTGACCCAACCCGACCCGCGGGTAACCCGTGAGACTCGCGGTTTATGGGTCGGCCCGCACATCACTAATTGATCCATGTTTTTTGGGGGGGAGATTTTTTTTTTTCAATAAGGTTTTAGCTTATTTGGAGCCAGCATAGAAGCCAATGTAGGATCATAGGGCCAAATCAACAACAGCATTGCATCAAAATATGCATCCTCCTCCTTTATTTACATTATTATACAGCCTTTTAGGCTGGGTTTGTTTAGGATTTTTATAACCTCCGATGAAATTAAGTTCAGAGAGAGAGAGTGTGTGTGTGTGTGTGTGTGTGTGTGTTGCGTGTGTAAACCTCATAGCATTCGCAGTAGTTCTTCAGGCAGCCCGAGCGTTTGCAGTTGCAGCCTTTGTTGTGCCAACCTTTGACCTCTCCTGACTTCCCAGCAGCAATCTTAGACCTGAAGGCATCTGGGTTACGACCTAAACATGACTACATAATGACAATATCAGCAATGATTACATTAAGAAGAACAGGGAAAGACCTATTAAATCTCTTAATATTCTTCAACCAATAATGAATCCTTATGTGGCTAATCCAATGTATAAAACAGAAGAATAACAGCATGGCATTCAAATGTTAAAGCACATGACAACCAAGGATTCAGTGAGAAGGCAAGGTCTACTGTATAACATAAAATGATGGAGGAAGATATTAGCTTCCAGCACTATTTTTTCTTTCTTTCTGCCTGTTCCTGTTCTTAGTGGACATTAAAATATGTGACACAGCTGTGACACAACTCAGCCATGTCCAGTGGACATGTTAGCTTAGAAATCTTAGACAACATCATGATTTATTAGCGCTTACCGTTCTAACTCTAAAGAACAACCCAGTAGGTACTGCTAAGTAGCTCATTACCGTAGCTACCAACAGCTCACAGCATCCTTCAACTCAACCTTCTATCCTGGCTCTGTCAAAATGAAGAAATACCCCTCCAAAACTGCCCTATTTAACTGTTGTTTCTCAAAAAAACTGGACTGTTCTTTGACTATCAAGGCATATTGTGTTTAGCTTTATGCTAACTTTTGAATTCAACAACATTGCGTGTTGATGTATTTGAAAATAGTTTCTTATTTTGTGTTTTTCTATGTGTTGGCATCTCTAAACCACATATTTGATTGGATGATTCTTTGGTCTGAATCTCGTAAAAATTAACCAATTGGTCAGACCTCTGGTCATGATGCTATGCGGTGACTGAAGAAATCAGATTAACAATATTTGTGGTCAAAATTACCTTCCTTTGTAAGGTGTCTAGGCCCTCTTTTAGGTTGCGGACCTCAGATATCTGAACTTCCACATTTAAAGGAGCCAGTTGAGATGGTTCATCGTCTGTTTGGGATACCTTCAAGATCCCCCCTGTTGTGGTGTTCCAGACATATATTGTAGTATATATGGTATCCTATCTGGCCTGACAATACTTTTGGTATTCAGAGGAAGAGCTGGAGGATGTAGAACATCTGGGCAACATTGCTCAGCCTACTGGAAAATAGATGGGTGGCTTTTTTTGTTTAGTCCAACACTATGTAGGATTTGTTATTTGTTTCCAAAAATTACAACAAGTGCAACAACAGGTGTACGGTGTGCAGAGTGAGGGGCCAATCACACAGATGTATCGCTACAGGCGTGACTTGGCAAAAAGTGTCAGGAACATTTGATAAGCAGCATGACTGCGGGCTTTGATCTGAAAATTTAGAAATGTTTTCACATTTATGCATGTCTAAAAAATGCAAGAAAACCGTGACACAAAAGAGTAGTACACGCCAGGCCAAAGGTAGCAAAGAAAACAACAGTTTTGCAGGCGGTGCGTTTCTAGCGGTGTGTCTCTGTGTGATCGCCCCCTAAGAATGACAGAGGCACTGTGCTGCCTTTAAAGTTAATTTAGTAATAAAGTTATAAAAGTAGTAAAAAAAGTTAAAAAAAAAAAAAAAAAAAAGTCAGTTTAATAAGGTAAAACATTTAAAACATTTCATTTATTTGCATTAGTTCTTATGGTGCGCTGCCCTCGACTGGTCAGAGCTAATTCTGCAGTTGAGCACAGACAGGCAAGAGAGACAGTGCTGGATACATGTTGCTGCTGAATGTAATTCTGACACGCTTCTGCCTAGGAGACTATTCGTAAGTAATATGTGTGAACTATGAGAAGACACTTGCCTTTTATTAAGGAATGTCATGTTAGCAACGATTCTATTGTTTTGGTAGAACATGTGCTCTGCGAGCTAGCATACAACAGTAGCTAGCTCTGTTCAGAGATTGACTTTGTTATTTAGCTGTTATAGTGAGCTGTATTTTCTACACAGTACAGTGCTGCTTTAAGCTTTAGTGGTAATTTAAATTTACACCATTATGTAGGATTTTGTTCTTTTTTCTCTGTAATGTTTCAGTTTTACAAAACAAAAGCAAATCCGAGAGCGGAAACAACACTTCAGTAAAATACAAGAAAAGTCAGCCTTGTGTGTTTATTGGAGGACTTTTGAGTGTTAACTGGCTGTCTAGCTTTGCACAAGAATACACACTGCAAGGGCAGTACAGGCACCATTTACCCTATTCCAACTTAGTGCAGTATCAAATGAATTTGAAGCTGTTATTTTTAAGGGAAAAGTTACATTATGGGTCTTTAAGTATTATCCTCTATGTTAAAGCCCCAACAAGAATGCTTCAGCAAAGCATCTCTCACTCACTCACCCATCACTCTGCCCTTGCTCTGCTCTACTGTACAGTCTACTGACAGTCACACTGCTATGCTCAAATAGAGGCATTAGTATTAAATTAAACTGTGACTGTTTCATAACCAGTTAAAAACTACTTGTTGTACATTTAAGGTTAACCATTTATTTCTGGGTTAAGAGGTTTTCTGTTAAGGGTGGGAATAGATTGAGGCTAGTGTGACGGATGTATTTGTCATGTGCTGGTTAAGGCTATGCCTGTATAAAGTTGATGTATGTCAATACACTGTCATCACGAGTGACAAAAACAAAAGTGTTCGTTTGATAAACACAGCAGAGAGGGAGAGAGAATGTGTTTCCAGTGTTTTCCAGTAACTGCGCTGTTGAATCTGATCCGTTAATATAGTGACACCCGGCACCCTGGCTGAAGCACCAATTAGATCCGATCAATGCTGTCAACCCTGCTCACCTTGTCTTACTGTCTACTGCAGCTCATTCGCCTGCAGCCCGGAACAGTCGATAAGTGTTTACTGATCAGCAGTCAGCTCACACAGCATCCTGTACAGCTGGATGATGAATATGTATACCACCAACATCGGTCACAGCGTGTATAACAAACAATATCGATACATTTCAGTATCGCAATATTTTGTTTTGCGATATTGTATCAGTTCTCAAAAACACTGTATTGATTTTTGTGTTTAAACTCCCAACTGCTAGATAGCAGTGTTGTAAACTGAGGGCTATGATGTTGGATGTTACATTAAACAATGTTTACTCAGATTTTATGCATTGGTTAAGAAGGGGAAAGGTTTTGGTGAATGAGATAAGCGTTCCTTGGAATGAGCAAGAGCAAGGCAGCAGCTGACCACCTTATCCTGCTGGAAGATGAAAAGTTCATGTCCAATGTAGCGTTTTTATCTGACATATTTGGCCACCTAAACCTGCTTAACCTTCAGCTACAGGGGGAGACAAACCATCGTGGACATGGTTGAAAAACTGGAGTCATTCACGAGGAAGCTTGAGATGCTTGAGGCAGACATATCTACCGGCAGGCTCCTACATTTCAGCACACTGAGAAGACAGCGGGAGAAGTGACGGAGTTGATGGTTGACTTCATCAAGAGGCTACGAGCCAACTTCACTTCTCGGTTTGATGACAACTCCATCCCAAAGACATCATTGACTTTATACGTGACCCTGCAGTAAAACCAGCCGACAACTTCTCCTTCCTGGCGAAAGAAATAATCTCCTCTTTGGATCAGGCTGCGCTGGAAATGGAAATTATTGACTTCCAAACCACCTCATTGTGCGAGATGCGCTCGAAGTGCGGAGTCCGTGAGTGCCTTTTGGGTAGGCCTACTATGCTCCGAGGAATACAGCAACCTCAAGAAAGTCGCACTTTACATTCTGACAATGTTCCCTTCCACCTACGTATGTGAGTCGTCCTTCTCAGCTATGAATGCAATAAAAACGCATGAGAGGAATAGACTGACTCACCAAAATCTCGAGAACTGCCTGAGGATTAAAGTGACGTCTATTTCACCAGATATCCAGCAAATAGTGACCAGTGGGAGATGCCACTTTTCACACTAGGTGAGTAATCTAAACCAGTAATTGTGTCTAAAATCTGAACTGTATTTTTAATGAATGTCTCGTTGTAGGCTAGGCATAATTCAGGCAGTAAATGTAGCACGTCTGCTCTGTCGTTTCGGGGCCAGCACTCCAGCCCATGGTCGTGGATTCGGCTTTTTGCTTCGTACTTTTTGTCTGATTTGCTCCGATTTAACAGTGCAATGCATTGTTATCAGTTTACATTTTTGGTGCCACCACAGTCATATAAAGGCCTAAATAACACGCACGTTTGAAACTCGTGTTTTACTTTTCCATTCTATGTACGGAAATGCCTATGTTTGATGTCTGGCCTGTTTGAAAGAAGTCGTGTTTTAATTTTCACAATAATATGAAGCCTATGTCCATTGTTTGAATGACAACTTGTGTTTTAGGGACTAGTTTGGAATTTCGCACCAGGCGCTGTCCACTGACTTCATTTGTTTTGCATGTTGAGCGTTCACGCTGCACCTCGCTGATGTGCGTATTCACTCGTATCCAGATAAAACAAATAAGCATTTAGATTGAGGAAATTTTCTGTTCTGGAAAATGAAGGTTCCATAAAGAGCATTTTGAGACTGGCAGTCCGATTTTTAAAAGTATATTTTATATTTTTATTATCATTCTCTAGTTCAAACAATCTCATGGGCCAGATGTTTTTGCTTGCGGGCCACATCTGGCCCGCGGCTATTGACCTATGCTATAGACTGTTTTCCTAAAATTAGATTTTTCTATTTAATCGCGATATCTTGAACTGTAACCCCTGTATTGTGATACACATGGTATCACCAGATTCTTGCCAATACACAGCCCCTATTGGTCACCATGCTTGCACACTGGAAACAATTGAATGTCATTTTTTTAGCCAGGTGAACATGGGGTACAGAGGGCTTTGGGGCTGTTTAGAAAGTGTTATATAGTTTGCTTGTTCCTGTTCCTTTGGGTTGGTGCTGTCACTTTAAGAGCAGCGCAAAAGGCAGGTGTGTATTTTTGTTTATGTGTAAGAGAAATATCCCTATAAAATACAAAAATGGTTATGGTGTCAGCAGAGGAGATTATGGTTAATATAGCAGACAAAGGTTGATGAATTTTATATTCCTGCTGATTCCTGTAGATGTGTGAACGAGTTTTGTGTGTCCTTCACCATACTGAGAGCAACACTAAACAGCGGGGTCAGCGTGAGTAGTGATAGTTTATGTATAAACAGAATCATAACATATGTATGTTTTCTGCCCAATTTAGAGGGGAGATATATGCTTGTTGAATTCCAGGTGTGTGTGTGTCTAAAATGTTTATACAAATGTATTCGTTTGGATTGTTGTTTGTTTTTTCTGTATTTAGACAAGATTGTTGTTGTCTAGAGATAGCTAATATCTGAGGTTTCATCTACCTGCTGAACAAAGTCTACACTCATCTGGATAAGTCGGCGAGCACTTTGAGAGTCATGTTCTTTGATTTCTCCAGTGCTTTCAACACCATCCGTCCAGCTCTACTGGGTGAGAAGATGGCTGCGATGCAGGTGGAGGCCCCCATCGTGTCCTGGTGTGTTGATTACCTGATGGGCAGACCACAGTACGTACGCCTGCAGAACTGTGTGTCTGACAGGGTGGTCAGCAACACTGGGCCCCCACAGGGGACTGTCCTCTCTCCCTTCCTCTTCACCCTCTACACCTCGGACTTTAACTATTGCACCGAGTCCTGCCACCTTCAGGAGTTTTCTGATGACTCAGCAATAGTTGGTCGTGTTGAAAAGGGTGATGACAGTGAATACAGGACTATGTTGGGCAACTTTGTCACTTGGAGTGAGCTGGACCATCTGCAGCTCAATGTGACAAAGACGAAGGAGCTCACAGTGGATCTAAGGAGGGCGAAAACACCGGTGACCCCTGTTTCCATCCAGAGGGTCCCAGTTGACACTGTGGAGGAGTATAAGTACCTGGGGGTGTACTTTAATAATAAGTTGGTCAACAAGAAGGGCCAAAGCCGACTCTTTTTCTTGAGGAGGCTGAGGTCCTTTAACATCTGCCGGATGATGCGGAGGATGTTTTAGGAGTCTGTTGTGGCCAGTTCGATCTTCTTTGCTGTCACATGCTGGGGCAGTGGGCTGAAGGTCGCAGACAACAACAGACTAAATAAACTGATCAAGAGGGCCGGTGATGTCGTGGGGGAGGAGCACCCTGACGACCGTGCTCTCTGCCACATGTGTAAAAGCGCTTTGAGTGGTCGGAAGACTAGAAAGGCACTATACAAGTACAGGTCCATTTACTATTTACCATTAAGGGGTGATTCTCACGAACAGTCACAGTAACATAAAAATATAATCAACCTAATTTGGCAGATTTTTTTATTCTACTGGGTGAAGTAGAATGTGAACTTTTATTTTTTGATAGAAGTTACACAGGAAAACAATTGAATTCAATTTTATTCCAATTTCATACCAGCGTGATCCAGGATAATTCTCATTGCCGATATGCTGAGTGGAGAAAGCAGACCATTAATTAAAAAAATATTTTTTCCCAATTTTTTCACATTTACACAAATGAGCACAATAAATGAACAGCACAGTGCATCAATAGTATTGTTTTATATATTTTTAATCACATTTAAAAACAAGTAACTCTCATTACCGATATACTATAGGTATTTTAGAGCCAAATTTTTTAAACACTTTCTTTGTTAACAAGAAATTGTAGAAAGAAAACACATGGAGCACAGTTAAGGAACATATTATGATAAATGAACAAAGTGATTTCTCTGAATAATAAAAATATAAAAAATATCAACTAATTTTCATCCATAACGGTAATGAAAAATCTGTTGCGGAGGATGAGATTTTATGTTGCGGTAATGATTGATGATGGAATGATTTCATTTAAAAAGGTCATCGGGACATCATGACATAACTTATTAACAACAAGTGAACGATAAAAAGTTAAAACGGATTGAAATGCCATTTCATGTAATTCAGGCCTTTGAGTACTTTGCCCAAATTTCAGGCAAGACACAAAAATGACGAGCAGAAGACGTTGCAGGCATTGGCTCTGGGATGACTTGTTTAATGTCCTCTGGGAAGTACCACACTTTGTGGGCGGCATTTAAAAAACTGAGCATGAGAAATCTTCTTGCTTGGGTCCTCCATCAGGAAACGTTTGTGAAGGTTTTCTACAGTGTCACAGAGAAACCTTCTCTGGAACACCTGCCCACTTCTCCTGATCTGAGCTTTCCCATTCACAATCGTGGATACATCATTACGATGAAAGAAGGTTCTGATTGCACTTCCCATCAGTTGCCTCCTCTTGACAGATGAACGGACATCTTTTGTCAGCTTATTCCTTGTTTTTGTTTCTTCCTTTCTCATTTTCATTCGTTTTACTTGCTTTCTTAGCCTGTCTATTTCTCTGTGTTTCGTTTGCAGTGATTTACTTTTTTCTATGAGTTTGGCTCTAAGCCTTGATGCAGCAGACCTGTTTGGTTTTGGTGTTGATGTTCTTAGAGTGACTACTGGTGAGGGAGCTTCAAGAGCACACTGATTTTCACCATTTTCTGTCATCGGACGCAAGACCTTTCTTGATGGTCCAGGCTCAACATCTGTCTCATCGGTGATCGAGGGTGGGGTGAGATCTAGAACATCTCTCAAGGTCTTTTGTTTTCTGTAATATTTTGCAGAATTTTGTCTCCATTGTTTTAGTTGTCTTTTTAATGCTTTTGCATCCAAGGTCACTGAAAAATTTGAGTTTGCCCTCAGACTTGCGCTTTCGATATCTACAAAAAATGAAATATCAATGATTCAGGGTGTCAATAACAATAATCATACTGTGTACCACAAGTCAAATTATCAAAATGTCATTTTTACAAGCATTGTACAATATCAACAAAATGGTAACAGTAACTTAAAATGTGGATATGATACAAGAGCAGAAATATAATCGGTGTGATAACATTGGGGTTGAGCGAGTACTCGGCTGAAATGAGCATCCTATACAGATAATGTATTTTTTATCGTCCGAGTATCGTCCCACTATAATGTGTTGATTTCTGTGAGGATAGCTGTTTATTATTGATTCAAGTTTATAAAAAATGTTCTGTAAACTTCTGTTTCTCTTGCTTGTGATCAAAAACATTGATCTAAATTTTCAATTTCTGTGAAAAGTTTTCTAATAAATAACAAATATAGCAACTTCTGATCATCACATATCAATTTCAGGCTTAAATTAACAACTTCTTGTTTAAGCACCACCCACTTCTGGGTACAGTATGGATACATTCTGTTTAGATTAGATTTAGTTGGTTGAACAGATATCAATGATACTGTACTCGCTCATCCCTAGAAGACATCTCTGACGCGCACACACACACGCACACATACACTTTCGAGACTTCCCTTCCTGGAACTAACATATACCACTGTCTTTCCTTTCTTCTGTATTCTTCCAGAAGTTCAGGATCCCATATAATTTCTCCCTGTGCTTTTTAACCCTAGCTTTGGCTGCAGCCTTCTTGCACTGGTCGTCTGTCAGTCTTGGCAACAGTCACAAAAACCATTCGACATGATCATTAAAAAGGCAGTGGAGTGTGCTAGCTATTCATATAGTTAAGTAATTACAATTTGAGTAATTACATAGTTAATACATAGTGACAATATAAGCTAATAAAATATTATTAAAAGTTAATGAAATATGAATTAAAATAACTGTTAACTGTCCATTTATGAATGTTAAGGTCTAAAGTAATGTAGCATACTAGCATTTAATGTTATTCTCTAACTTGGGTAAGAGCATCTCATTACCGCAACATAACTTCTCATTACCGATATGAGCCTTTAAAGTACATGGTAATGAGAAACATGAGTAACGGTATTGGGGCACTCTTAGCTAAATTAGCACACTAATCTATCTAATCTAATCTAATCTAGCATAAAATGCTAACATGCTACACATCTGCCACCTTTGCTACATGGTGAAGTCTTAAATTATCTTCACGTTCAGACAAAAATAATGCAATATATTTTTAAAAGTATCGATTATCAACCCATATCTGTAATGATAATTGACAGTGTAACAAGAGGAAAATTTACAATTTAAGACATTTACAAAAATTTAATTATGTGAGAGATGGGAGAGCTACTAACCTTGTGTCCATTTTGAACCTTCTGTCTCAAGGGATGCATCATGGGACTGCTTGTCAATTTAAAGGAACAGTGCACTTTTTATAGATGATGCAATAGCGTTGCGGTAATGAGGAACATCAATTTCAATAAAATAAATATATATTTGTTGTTATACACCATAAATACCTATATTGATCATAAATATAGACATTTTTACACAACATTGTGCAATTTTGTTCTATTTTAACAAAACTGATTTTTCAGGGAATTAAAAAGAACAATACAATAATGGATCTGGACACATTTCGGTAATGAGAATTCACCGGGATATTTTGTTTAATAATTGTAAAAATTATATTAAAAGTGTAAAAAAAACATTTATCCCTACAGCGCACTTCACCCTCTTTATAGGAAATATCATAACTAATAATAATAAAGTGTTTTGTTTGTAAAATATAACCAGGATATGTTCACTAACGCTTCATGGGGTTAGGTTCATTAACTGTATTTTAAGGGTTTAAGATAGTAACAGTTGTAACAAAACAGAATAGTTACTTTTCTCTCTCTTTCTGTTCTTTTCCTGTACCTGGTATCAACTTTCTGCTTTAACAGTGCACTGTAGTACTGTCCAGGCTACAGTCCATCTTGGACAATGTCTCACACCCTCTCTACGACACACTGGCCCAGCAGAGGAGCACCTTCAGCAGAAGACTCCTCTCACCCAGATGCACCACAGGAAATCATTCCTGCCTGTGGTAGTCAAACTATACAACGCCTCCCTCAGAGAGTCAGTCACCCCCTTTCCGTAATACATAGTCTTACACATAGTTACTGTACACATACTCACTTTACACTTGCCATTTTTGCACATTTTGCACATTTGAAAGTGTGACTTTAAAATCTGTCATTTTCTGTGAATTTTTGCCTTGTATTTGAACAAACACCTCATAGGGAACTTATCAGATCTGCTTTAAAATTGGACAGTACAGTCAAAAAATGTTACTGATTAAAACTTACGCAATTTGCGACTGTATGTTGAAGGGCGTGTCCGTGGCGTGCCGTCAAAGTTGGCCAGCTTGAATCGAATGTCAAGCTGTGATGCCATTTCGGGCATTTCTACAGATTTTATCGCATTGCCTTTAAATTCGATCACTGCAATCTAGACACATTGGTGATCAAAAGTTAATCAAATATTTACTGTGCGTCAAACGGCGTGTCCGTGGCGTGGTGCTGAATTTCCAAGTTTCGCAGTGAAGAATCTCACTATGAAAGTGTAAGTCTTTTGCACGGTGTCTGAAACGTGTGACAATGTAGAGCAGTCTCCCTCAGCTTCCGGCGATGAAGGCTTGGGCGTGGAGTGCGATGTCCCTTCCAATGCTGCTTGCAGCTTTAATTCTTAATATATTGTATGTCCTATTCTGTTTTTTTTCTATTACATATGGAGTATATGTCACAAAAGTAATTTCCCCCTGGGATTATTAAAGTATTTCTGATTCTGATTCATTAGTGGCTTCAACTAACCTATTTAAACATTTTCTTACTTTTTAAAGGCTTACCGAGAAGCACTTCAGTAAACTGTCATAATACAGTTGTTTGCGCATAGTTTATGACGCTAACATGTTTACCAAAAGGACTGCACACCTTAATTGCCTTGTGACGCTTCATTTCGTGCTCTGCGTTGTTGTGGCAGTTAGAGCAGTCACAGTTGCTGCACATCACTCCATTTGCAAAACACTCACAGTAACTGAAAGAGACAAACACACAGAAATATATATTAAACTACATCAAATGACATAAAAGTGTGAAAAACAGAGAGGAATATTTATTAAGCCTATTGCTTGTTACTGTCATTACAGCCATTTTGACATAAAATAGTAGGGTAAACACAGGTGTTACCAGTGATAGTAATTAAGGTTCTGTTCATTCAGGTCAACAGAGTCAGGGTGCTGCTGTTGTACATTTGGCTCACTAAAAATTTAAAACCTGTGTTTACCCTAATATTTCTTGTCAAAATGGATGCTGTGAAACAGGTTTATTTAGCATGGTATTTACTGAGCTATGGTTTGTATACAGTGCAGCTGAATAAGCTCTGATATCAGACTGTTTTGGAGTGTGTATGGAGAGCAATGGAGCACAAAAAAGCTGCTCAATTTGGAATATTTAAGAGAAGACACATCTGGAACTGCAACCGTGCATTCATCCCACAATGGTAAGGTCATATGTGAGGAAATGTTAAATATCTTGATGTTTTCACTCCAACAAACAGAACAGATACGTGTGGTGACCAGAAGTTCCTTCCCTACAACAAAAGTATTAGGATTGTTATGTAGAGAAAAAAGTTGTTTTGTCTGTTTTTATTTAGTTTTGGGTTGTTTATTGCATACTCTTCCATCCACACAAAATAGTGACTAAAACCATTAATAAAACCATTGATGGCAATTCCGTATGGCTTCAGCTTATCCTATAATTCCTCAGATTTTTTTCCCACTTATGTCTGGCCCTAACTCTTTGGTACTTTGCCTGCTTAAAAAAAGTGAATAAAAGTGCCCTCGGTCGAGAAACAGCCCTGCAGGCCTCAAACTGGATGACCAAAGGAATGTTTCAACTGGTGAAGAACCGAATTTACAAGTTATGATCTGCTTTCAAAAGACATGCCTTGCACAGACCCAGCACCGTACTGATAAAGGCCAGTAACCCCACATTTCAGGGTGTGGCCCCTGTTGCTTACTCAGTGCATATGTATATACACTGTGTTCCAAATAGGGCTGGGTATCGTTAAAAAATGTTCAATACCAGCACCGATACCAGTACACTTAACACGATACCAATACCAATTGAGTACTTCATTCGATACTTTTTTTCAACTTTAAAAAAATAAATAAAATATTTATTTAATAAGTGTACCAACATGTACAACGAAGAATATATATATATGTAAAATTATATATTACCTGAAGTTATCGATGGTTACTCCGTGTTAGGGTGGCCATTTCCTTCACATCAAAAAGGAGGACACTTTGCATACACGGGGACACGCAAGTATTTGTTTGGTAGGATCCGGTTTTAAATTTTAATGTTTTTCCACCAGATTACATAAAGGTGCATACACATACCACATAGCTAATAATAAATATACAATTAAGATACAGCTCATGACAACGTGCCCTTCCAATTCAGATTACATAGGTCTAATAAACATCATACAGAAACTGTTCTTAATGTTTTTATCTGGATAGATAAAGGGTAAAAAAATGCAGCACCTTCTGTTTCAGATGTATAGGCTTTGTCTAGGCTTTGTCTATACAGATGAGTATGAGCATTTTCAGAATTTCAGTCCAACAACCAACGTTATCTGTAGCTGAGAGCTTGATTGACAGCCTGGTGGCAGCAACTGGTGAGCTGTGTTGTGGCAAATCAACACATGGCTCATTTGAATATTAAAATTAGCCATGTGTTGAAGGTCACAACACGAAAATGTAAACAATGAAATTACTTATTTTGACACACATTTTTAGCCAATAAGTATTATTAGTAACTAACAAGGTAATGTGTCAAAAGGCAACCTTTTTTGTTATTTTCTCAAAAGGAGGACACGCTTAAGGCTGCGCCTGCAGCCGGATAGGGCATTTAAAAGCCGGACGAATGGCCACCCTACTCCGTGTTCTGTTGAGATGACAACGACGACGACGCTGGTGTTGTAGACACCGGCTTCTTAAAAATGGTGCAGTTGTCCACCCTGAAGTTTGCTCCTTGCATGATGAGGTGCTTCATCATATTGCTAGTATTCCCTGTTTTCCCCGAAATAATCTTGCCGCATTTGATGCATCTTTTGGTACCCTGCGCCACAGGCGTGTAGTACAACCATACTTTTGAACGTTTTGCTGCCGGCATCTCGGAATGCTGACCAGCCAACTCCGCCACAGACTAAGCGTGCACGCTTTACCGCCATACAAAGAAAAACCATAGAAACAGTCATTTTATTCTCGATCTGGGTAGTGGGTACAAAAAGAACCGATCGCGGGTATCGTTTGACAGCTTGCGAGTTGTAAAGTTTTGTTTGCAAATCAGTCCTCTTTGCTTGCGAATTCTAAAGTTTTGTTTGCGAATTCAACTGCACTTGATGGGCGGGGCCTACGCTGGTGGATCCCTTGTGCTGTGCTGCTTGGAGGTAAGCCTGTTGCTCTTTAAACGTTTCCCATAAGTAATGAATAGCGCTATATATCGTTGGCTTCAGCCTGCCGTACATTCACAACAACAACAACAACAACAACAACACCACCACAAGTAATGACTTATAATGCCCTGCTGCTGCAAGCACACTGATTAGCAGCAACATGGTTGTCTCTGCTAGTCACGGCCTATAGCCTACACATTCTACATCTCTGAGGTCAAAAGCATCATTCAGTGTCATTTAAGTCGGACCGTCTGACGCAGCTGCTCCTGTATAGACCAGTAATGCTGGCTGGTTAGAAATATGTGCGTGAATTTGTTAAATTATTCGCCACGTGTGTTTGTTGACATTAGAACAGCTGTAGCGAGAACAGGAGCCGGGAGGAGTAGCAGCAGCCCGCTACACAGTGGAAACTGGCACTTACTTACTTATGGGAAACATTTCAAGAGCAACAGGCTTACCTCCAAGCAGCACAGCACAAAGGAGAAGTGGGTGTAATGAGGAAGACGTAGCCAGGTCAAACCAACCAATAGAAACTCTTCTCTCGTCCACCAGCGTAGGCCCCACCCATCAAGTGCAGTTGAATTCGCAAACAAAACTTTATAACTTGCAAGCAAAGAGGACTGATTTATATGCAAAATGGTCGTATGTTTTTACTTACAAACATTAGTTTTGATTGAAGTTGAAGAAATAGGTTCTCTCATATTTTATTTTCAATTGCAACCAGTTCTGTTTCGATCTAAAAAAAAAATTTTTTTGATTGCCACTTACTCTTTTTTGCCCTCAAATCTCTTTTTTGGTTTCAAATAAAGGAACAAAATTCTCTCCATACAATGGCATTTTTTGCAAAATAACTCAAAATGCAGTTTTCCAAGTTATGCAAAACAGAGTTTTAAAACACTTAATAGTTTCTAAAGGATTGAAAACCTAAATCTGTTGTATTTTCTGCATTAGAGGGGATAATTCTTCTTCAATCAAAGCTATTTAAATCAAAAACATCTTTACAGATCGAGTTACATAGTAACATAGGAGCCCTTCTTTGATACATCTTTGATTAACAACTCTCTCACCCATTGAACTTTTAAGTCCATGTACAGTTTCTGCCTGTATTTCCTTTGAGGATGCCAGAATTGCCTCCCAGAGCTGCTGTTTTGAGGTAAACTGCCACCCACCCTCATAGATCTTCCTTTTAAGGATGCTCCACAGGTTCTCAGTAGGGTTGAGGTCAGGAGATGATGGTGGCCACACCGTGATTCTTTCTCCCTTAATGCCCATAGCGGCCTAGGCCTCAATGGTATTTGTTGCAGCATGGGATGGTGCGTTGTCTTACATGAAAATGATTTTGCTCCGGAAGGCACGGTTCTTCTTTTTATACCATGGCAGGAAATGGGCAGTTAGGAACTCCACATATTTTGCAGAGGTCATTCTGACACCTTCAGGCACCTTAAAGGGGCCTACCAACTCACTTCCCATGATTCCAGCCCAAAACATCACTCCACCACCTCCTTGCTGACGTCACAGCCTTGTTGGGACATGGTGGCCATCCAGAACTCCATCCACCTGGACCATCCAGTGTAGCACGGCATTCATCAGTGAATAAAACTGTTAGACAATTAGTCTTCATGTATTTCTGAGCCCACTACAATCATGTCTCCTTGTGGGCATTGTTTAAGGGTGGCCGAAATACAGCTTTATGCACATCAGCAAGCCACTGGAGGATCCTGCGTCGAGAGGATCTTGGGACTCCAGAGGCACCAGCAGCTTCAAATACCTTTTTTACAACTCATCAGTGGCTTTTTCCACAGCTGCTCTCTTAATACGAGGAATTAGCCTTACAGAAACTTTCCTTAATACGCCTTTTTCTGAACGAACCCGCCTGCGCTGTGAATCAGACACAAATCTTTTACAGGACGATCTCTCTTAATAGTTTGTAAAATATCCACTTGTTTCATACCTTTGGAAAGATACTGCACTATTTCACACTTTTCATCTGCAGAAAGATATTTTTTTCCCCTATATTACATGAAACCTGTGACTTGCTTAATAATATGGAACAACATCCTTAAGAAGTTTCCCATTAATTAGGCTCACCTGGCAAACTGATAAAGACAAACCTGTCTGAGATTGATGTCAGTGATCTAAACAGACATGCAAAGCAGCACAATTGAAAACTTTCATTGAAAAACAAAAAATCTAATGTTTCTTTAATTAAAATCATATTTGCATAATAATTTGGAACACTGTGTATATATATATACATATAAAGATATATTAACTCACTTGTCTGAGTTGTGCATAATTATTATCTCTGAGCCTGTGTTAGGATAACAAATCACACTCTATGAGGGGCCCAGTGGTTGGTCTGAGTTGACAAGATCAAGCTTTCCAACACTAGAATTGGACATGTGAAGTAAATATTATTAATTTTCAAAGAATGAGACTGACTCGAGTCCACACCTCTGATTTGTAATAATACGTTTTATATCATTTACCTTGTTAGATACAGGTAAAGTGCAAACATGACAAAGAATTACTATGATGTCTCAGAAGCAAGTTGACGCCGCGTCCTACTATAAAGGAAACTGCCAATAAAGGCAATAAGATGGTCTACTCACAGTTTGAGGCACTGGGATCTGGTGCAGTGGCAGGGTTTCCTGGACCTTGATTCACACACGGTTCTATGGGGGGTAAAGGGGAAGTCCACATTAAATAAAGCTCAATGTATAACACCAGTAATCAGCTGCTGACACATACTCTCCAGAACATATACTCTCTTAAAGAACCATAGTGAGGCCTGCAGGTGCATTGTTTTATAATATGTAGGACCACATACACACACGTTATAACTGAGTCAAGGCCTTTAGTGCCAGTTCCATTCGCTACTGAGTTAGTTTTCAAAGGGAGTGTTCAGATGTAGCATCTTCTCTGTGCGCTTCTACATTATTTTGAACGTGTGATGTGCGTGCTCAAAACCGAAAGCAACGATGTGATGGAATAATCTAAATTCAAAGACAACTAGGCGCAGCAGTAGTCTAACCTCCCAAGCACCTTGAATAAAATGATGGAATCAGCGCAGTTGGCATTTTTCACGCATTTTCAGACAAAACATCTGAAACTAAGTCTTTAAGGAAGTAAATAAATATGGGTTGATTACCATCAGCTGAGACAGTACAGTGAGAAATATTGAGTTTGGGAATTGTTACGAAAGGTCGTTGAATCAAAACATTGCTATAAATGATTTTTCCCTCTTTTTCTCATGTACTTAAATTAAGTTGATTTTAATTGATTTATCCTTTTTCAAAACAAAATTCTTTAGCCTTTGTTCACTGTGTTTTTGAGACACAAGACTTTTAAGACCGTCATGCCTGCCTGTGGTCACTGCTTCAGGCACTAGAGGCAAGAATCCCATTTTGGCTTCAGTTCCACAGTTCTTACTGTGCTGCAGGGACTTGAGGCTGCATGTTGGCTGTCTGATCTCTGGACTCATACAGGGGAAAAGCTGCCTGGGGGTACTCAGGAAGCTATATATGAATGAACAATTGAATACATGAATAACAATCTATTAATCAATGAATTCATGAATCGATTGATAAGTCACGATATATGGAGCTGGGGCTACTGGGGAAGTCTGCCCTTTACAGAGACAGTTGATTTCTGGGTTGAAATGGAGCAAACTTTCTTTTCCTACCTGGCTGGGAGTGTCCAGCACACTCACACCTGGAAAACACAAAGGAGCACATGGTTACTACAGAAATAAATGTTCACTTTAATCAAATGTATGTAAGTCATTTATGGGCTCCAGCTGTGTTGTGATTGTGTGTCATAACAAGTTAATATAAGTGACACACTCACTAAGATGGTTATTACACACTTCTCTGGACTTAATTTATAGGTTGTTTAAATTTGTTCTGCTCAGGTGCAGCTGCTATTGGATTGGATGTTCAATATGATGGAAGATGTGTAACAGTAACAGTTACTTAGGATTCAATATATTGCGATACAGTAAGCAAGGCGATATTGCGAAAGATTTTTTTGTATTTATCAAAGTCCCTGTAAAATCCAACATCATAGCTCCAGTTAATTTTTACATCACTGCTATCTAGCAGTTGGGGGTTTAAACACAAAAATCAATACGGTGTTTTGGAGAATCGATACAATATCACCAAACAAATATTATAATATGATATTTTTCTACATTTTCTTATACCTGAGTGGAGGGTCTCAAAGCCATGTTGTTCATTCTTTGTTACCTGCTTGTTGATGTGATTGTTTCATACTTGCACAAACTACACCACACAACACTAACCCTTGTAAACTTTGTCCTCAACTTTGCCTTGAGTCGGGGCCTCATCTCTGTGCAGGGGTGCGGATTTCAGGGTAAGGAGCACAGGTCCGGGATCACAGGGGTTAACCAGCACCACCTGTCCACCTCCGCTCACATTACACACCACCTACACAGATAAACAGAAGACTGCAATGATTAGTTGATTATCGATAACTTAATCAGAAAAATAACTGGCAACTATTATTATTATTGATTCACTCCTGAAGTCAGTTTTATTTTTCTTTGTCTTATGTATGATAGAAACTGGCCATGATTGGGTGTTGGACTGTAGGTCGGACAAAACCAGACATTTGAAAAAATCACGTTAGAAACTGTAACCAGCATTTTGTACTTTTTCCTGATGTTTAATAGATTAAACAATGAATTGAAAACATAATCGTCAAATTAACTGACAACGAAAATAACTTTTCTGACAGGAAACACAAGTGTTAGCAATGACACTAATTAAGGCATTGTTCCATTTAGTTAGTAGAGGCATTCCAGTCAGCCAAATAGAACTGTGTTATATTAAGAGCTAGTTTAAATTTATATGAAACAACTTGAAAAATGCCAAGCAGCAAAAGGCCACGAGTCGGAGTAGAACCCATACATTACATTATTGTGGGACAACAAAGCTTGTGTCATACAGTTTTAAGATTTCTCCTCAATTTGCAAACTACAGTCTAACAATAGGCTTATTGAATTGATATTCTATATGCAGACATACCAGGGCTGGGTCTACTGCCCTTTCAGTCTATTTAGGAAAGCAATTTCCCACACGCTCTCTCAAAGTTGACATACTTGGTGATGCTAGGGCTGGGCGATAAATCGATTTTATCGATTAATTCGAATTCGTAGTTAAACACGATTTATTTTTAGTTAAAATCGGTTTTCTCTTGAACTTCCACAACACCAGCGCTCCCTTTGGGCTCCCGTAGGTCAGAGTGCGCTGACCCCTCCCCCCGCCTCTCCACAGATACACACAACATGGCAGCAAGCCAGGATGAGCTTGTCCCCCAAAAAGGCACAGTGTCGTCGGTTGTTTGGAACTGGTTTGGTTTTGTAGCGCTCGACAACGAACAAACCACGACCCACTGCAAAGTTTGTTTGAAAGCTGTTGCAACCAAAGGTAGCAGTACGACCAATTTATTCCAGCACCTCAAGCAAAGGCATGCAGCCGAGTGGGAGAAATGTTGCTCTCTGCGAACTACACAGGACCGCAGCCCATAAAAAACTTGCTAAAAAACTACAAAAAACTAAAAATCAGACATTTTATTTTTAAGCCATATCGCCCAGCCCTAGGTGATGCCCATAATTATATTGGCCTATAGAAATCAGTGGAAACAGAATTGAACTAAACTTTCACGTTGAATGGACTGAAATAAATAAATCTGTTTTCCCCTTGTGCTGACAGTAGAACTTACAGGCTGTGTAAGGTGGGGTCCCTCCCGAAACTGCTGATGGTCCATGGCCTGTGGTACACACATACTGGCTACAGGGGCATGTAGGTCCCCCTAAAAACACACAAGACACACTTACACACATAAAAACTCACAATAACTCTCATAACGGTTAAATAACTCACCGGCATCATGCTGCAGAGAACGGGTTCATTAGTAAACCAGGAACCAGAAACAGAACTGCAATGGCTGCTGTCTGGTGGACTAGGCATAGGGATGAGGAAAACAAGTCACCTTACCATTTCAAACACATCTCTGGCATTAGCTCTTACATTGTTACTGCCCAAGAAACACTGATATAATTCTAATACTGAAATATACAAGAGACTGTTCATTTATTTGATTTTGATGTTTGAAGTTTGTAGCACCTGAACCTGCACTCTCAAATTAATCTTCGGGTTCCTAGCTTTCAGATGATGATTCAGACTTCTATGTGACATATACTGTTGACCTGCTATCACTACCTAAAGGTCCCCTGCCCCCCCGTAAAAAAGACAAAAATTGGTTCTGTAGGGAGGGGTGAAGAGGAAGAGGGTCGGCCCATTCCTCTCAGAGTCCCTGTGTCATTCTTAAAGCTTCCACCAGATGGCTCAAATGTATAAAATGTTGTTCAAAAGTTGCCGATGTAGATAGTAGCATTTGACAGTGTGTTTACTGGTGAACACTGTTCCAAGGAGACTTACCCGGTCAGGAGGTGATACTGACTCAGCTGGGGCTCCAGGAGGTAGTCTGGATAGGTCAGCTGACACTGGGTGGACTGACATGGACAGTGGAACCTGCAGCCCAAAATATAGATCATAAAAAGATATGGACTGTGAGTCATTTTGGTAACCACTGACAGAGAAACAAGAAAAGAGAAATGAATACAAATGATCAAAGTAAGAAAAAAACTAAATTGCTTAGGGAATGAACATTAAACCTTAGGCTGAGAGGGTCCAACATTCCTGGCTGGATAGTATGCTGGTGAGAATGGGGAACTACTCCAGGCAGACTGATATCTGAAGGGGGGGCTGCCCATACAGGAGGGACTCCAGCAGGGCCAGGGTGTACATCACTGTCCTTTACAGAGCCACAGTCTTTTGAAGAATGGTCATTAGTGTCAGTATATTCCTGTTTCCTCTGTGGTGTGTTCAGCTCTTTCATAGGGTTATTCATCCCCCCAGCATGGTAATCACCTGCTTTAATCAAACATTAGTGACATATAAAGATGTTACAATTTGCACGAAATGGATATATACATATATGGATTGTGATGAAGGGCGAGATGAAGAGTATTGAAAAAAGAAGGGTCGGATGAATGAAAATTGAGGCAAAGGGTACAAAAGAATAAGAAAAGATCACAAAGAAAGATCAAAAAGTGAGGAAGAAGGCATAAGCGAGTTCAGAGGAAAGACCTGAGAAATGTATTGTCATTAAAAGGTTTAATGAAAAGGCTCAAGGAAGTTAATCTGTTCTGGCAAGTAAGATTGGGGAAACACAATACGCTAAGGTTCTTATTGATGGCAATCTATTGGTGAGGTGTGCAAATGAGGAACAACTTGAGAAAGCAGATTAAAAGAAATAGAAAAAAATAAGGTGGACAGCACAGGAAGGGTGGGAGCACGAAATGTTGGTGGATGTAAAGGAGTGATCACTGGGGGGCATAAACGGGGGTATGGAGGAGAGAAATGTAAAAGGAGGAAAAATAATGAATGCACAAAGACTGAAAACAACAAGAGGAGTGAAAAGGGATAGTGAAACAGTGTTGATTGAGTTTGAAGGAGATATTGTACCAAAGAAGGTATTCTTGGGTTTTCTGAGTTACCCAGTGAGAGTTTATGTTCCAAAGCCATTGAGGTGCTTTAATTGTCAAAGGTCTGGACACACAGCTAAAAACTATAAAGAGAAGAGGAGATGTGCTGGATGTGGGGGTGACCATGAGTATGGAAAGTGTGGAACAGGGTTGCAACCAAAATGCTGGAACTGTAGAGGAGCACATAATGTGTCATATCGTGGATGTGAGGTTATGAAGAGGGACAATAAAATTCAAAAAGTAAGAGTGGAAAGAAGAATCACGTATGCAGAAAGTGTAAGAGTGTCAAGGGGACAGAGCAATGTGAATAATGAACAAGAAGACATGCAGCAAAGAACAAATGATAGGATTTTTGTGGCTAAAGGGGCCTTAGTTACATTCATTGCAGTGAGTGACTAACAGTACAGCTGAAGTAAATTCAAAAAATGATTAAATACATTTTTTAGAGCAGTAAACAAATGAAGACCAACCTCTCCTGGGAAAGATCAGCTATGTCTAAGCAAACCTGGCAACGATCCATCTAAATCATATATATCAAATATATGCAAGATAATGGAAAGGATGATAACTGAAAGGCTATCATCTGAGCTTGATAGTAAAGGAATGATAGCAAGCTATCAGAGTGGTTTCAGAAAAAGAAAGAATGCCAGTGATAAGGTTAGAAACTGAAATAAGAAAAGCCCAGGCGAATAAAGACTCAGTAATTAGTGTTTTTGGACATAGAAAAAGCATATGACATGATGTGGTAGGAAGGGTTGTTAGTTAAGCTGCACAAGATGGGAGTAGGTGGGATTTTTCAACTGGATAAAGGATTTTCTGTTTGGAAGAAAAATTCAAGAACAGATTGGATCAGATTTGTCCAATCAATATTCATTTGGAAACAGTAAACTTCAAGGAACTGTGGTAAGTCCACTACTTTTTATCATTATGATCAATGATGTGTTCGCAAATGTACAAGTGAATATAAGAAGGTCACTGTTTGCAATGATGGGGCCCTGTGGAAAAGAGGAAGGAACATAGAGTATCCATTCAGAAGAGTTCAAGAAGGAATTGATGAGATAGTGGAGTGGGGATATGATTGGGGTTGCACCCCCAATGGAATGGAAAAAACTCAACAGGAAAATAGGAAAAAAAAATTGGGGAGTTCTTTTTTATGCAAGATTAACATGAGCAGACCATATCAGGACTTAACTAACTAACTTAACTAATTTAACTGGTTAGCACCACGCTAATAGCAATTAGCATAACACTACCTAACGTTAGCTCCCTGTACATTTAATGTTAATTTAAATTAAATGAACGTTCGTAACATTTAAATTGTGCTTCCCTTATTAGCAACACAAAGTATTAGCCAAATGTCGCGGTAGCATTTCTAGTGAGTTACTGAATCAATTCCAATGTTTTAACTTTAACTAAAAGGCGACCAGAATGAAAGGGATAGCTTTACATTACCGGTAGCTAGCGCTGTTTGTTCAGGCTGCAGTAACGCTGACGTTGGATTATTTTCATAATCCGACTGATTAACTGACATTTCCGCTTTTTTTTCAATAATGCAGCGCTCGTTTTGGTACATATGTAACGTTATGATGACAATGACCAATCCTGTCAGAAGTCTAGAGCTAAAAGACTGGCATTGGACTAGTGGTAAGCACTTAGCTTGTCCTGTGGACTACTATTACTTTCGGAGGTGAATAAATTGAGCCCACTGTTGCTACGAACTACAAACACAATGGTGCCTTTAGGTGACATCACAAGTGTCGAAATTAGGAAATCTACTTTACTTTAATAACTACTAACGCGAGAGAATGTCTATATTTTATATTTAATTTGCTGAGACGTGGCCATATCAGCATGTTGAACTGAAAAGGTAATACTATAATACTTTTTTACTTTCATATTTCACACTGTACTGTAAAAAAAAAAAGGGGGGGGGCGGGAAGTCTAAAATGTATTTGAACAAATTAAGTAAGCGTGTTCAGAACATCAAAGTAAGCTGACCTGAAATCTATATGTCAAAATAGTGTGTGCTTAATGCACATTTGGCTTCTTAAATCTGCTGTTTCAACCAAAACTTTTCTGAAAACCTCTTGTAAGATTCAGATTTACGAGCAGCAGTGAAGGCAGCATCAACCCAACCAATTCATGCTGGTAGCGGGCTCGAGCAGAGGAGTAGGACTACAGCTGGTGAAAGAGCCGGCTAAAGGCAGCAGCAGACCCGCTACGATCATAGCGACAGCACGCAATCCGACTGCCTCCACGGTAATAAACATCTAGCGTTAGATAAAATAAAATAATACTTTTAAACGAATGTTCTATAAATGCTCAACATCAACACAACCACACCAAACGCATATGAGCCCTTCCAATACTAGCGTTATCTGCCGAGACAACGCTACACCAGACTCCATTCAAAACTCCAGACATTGAGGTGACAAGCTGGCTGATTGCGCGCAACTCTTGTTCTATTGTAGTGGCATATGTCCATTGTTGGTTTCTGGTATGCCGATGGCGGTTTACTGGCTCATGGCCTTATTGAAGAGAAGACTGCCCTCAGCTCCTTTTATTTATAATATTGCCGACGTTTTGACTACTTTCTGTCTTTCTGAAGTTCAATACATGTGTCAGATACAACCTCATATACAGTACAGCTGTGCAGAATTCTGGAGTTGTTTTTCTTGTTTTATCATTATTTCTTTGTTTAATCAGAACCAGTATTTTTTATATTAAATAACAGGTTTATGTTTACCAGCTCCATATACCCTTTTTGAGGAAATCAATGGTGTAGTGAAAAGACTAAATTAAAAATAATTTTATGTGGGGCAAAAGTTAGTGAACCCTGTGCTGCATTGCTTAAAACAAGAAGGTAAATATGATCAGGTTGCACAAAATGTTGGTTACATAAAGTGGTACCCAACCTGGGAGTCGGGATCCCCACTAGGGGTCTCCATAGCTTCACAAGGGGGTTGCAAGACCTTATTGATTTTAAGGGCTGTAAACTTTAAAAAATGTATTCTGTAGATTGATATAAACTTTATTTTCTGCCTGGGGAAATTTAACTTGGGCTCAACAAAGCTAGACTCATAAATATATGTGTGGGAACACAACAACAGCAAATACACATAAATACAATAACAAAGACAAATACACACTGTGAGGCAGCAGTCAGATTATGGTTATGTGCTGCAGTACAGCCTCCTCTACTCATTTTAAGCCAATATTTAAAACTCTGACTGGAACAGGCACAAAGGAGTTCTTAAACCGATTCAGTTAACATATATATATATCGTCTGCCTGATGGTAACAGCTCATACTGGGAGAAGAGAATGGGTGATAGATCACAGATTCCATCTCTGATAACACTCTCCTTAACAGGCTGATAAAACAAAAACATAATTTTCTGGTTGACTCCATACAGATGCAGCCTTTGTAAAAAACAGTCTCTGGAGTAGTTGAGAACATAACTGATCAACATGAGTATTCCAAGTTGAAGTGCAATCAGCATGGACACCAATATACTTATAGGACTGAACTTGTGTAATTGGCTGATAATAAACACCAGGCTGCAATCACAAACTTCCTTGGGATCAAAGATAATTTCTCATTTTTTTAACATCTAGAACTCAATGGTTGGCATTGCACCAATCAATTCCTTTACTTCTGAGTGGTAGATGTTTGTATCGTTGTGCCTAGAAAGTAAGCCTATGCATAGCATAATGGCATAGCAGAGTCATCTGAGCATTTGAACATGTAGTTCTGTGAGTGCTTGGATGAGCACTCATTTGTGTACAGGGTGAAAAGAACAGGGGAACCTTGTGGAGCTCCAATACTGATGGTTTTCAGCTGAGACATACTGTTATTCACCTTTACCCACTGAGTTCTGTTTGTTAACAATGAATGATACCTCTTGATAACTGCGGAGTTAACATCCAGTTGTCTGAGTTTGTGAATTAAAAGGTATGGCAATCAATAAAAAGCAGCCAAGCATAAGCTCCACTGTCCTCAAGATGTTTTAAAACCAAGTACATGAAAGCTGTGATAGCATCGTCTGTACTTTGCCTTTCATCACAACTAATGTCAGAGCAACTGGTCTAAAATCATTGTTTTCAGTTGGATGTGCTTTCCTGGGTACATGAATAATTACAGAGCTTTTCCAAAGAGCAGGAACCATTTAATATCGAAGGATAATACCTCTGTGCTTGTGTTAGAGAGAGAGATCCAGTCCGGTCCCAAAGCCTTCTTCAGTGGGACATGTTTAAAAAGATACTGTATATATTGTGGATTGATCAGTCGTCTATTCTAACAATCTCAGTGGGGCTCAGTCCAAGTCCTTGATACACTCTGAAAAGTAATGAAAGTTAAAAAAAATAATAATAATTTAATCATTAGCCATTTGTAGGCCTATATCTCAGGATTTTGTTCATTTCTTGAAGAAAACTAAATTAAATTACTTGCTTAGTAGTATTTAACAGTCATACTGTTAAATATTTAAAAATGCACAATCTTAAAATTGCATCTCTGATGGAAGAATTGTTCTGGATCATTTCTATTTACTCAACTTCCCTCTTAATTTAGGATCTGCAGGAGCTGCCCAAAACCAACCGAGGGGGTTCATGTTGTGACATTAGGTGAGTCTGCATACTGTCCTACTGTGAAGCTGAGCATTCCACGAATCCTAGAAAACCTGGGAATTTAGAGACCAGTTTTCCAGCTATCTTTGATCGATACACTAACAGAATTAACTCTAACTATATCCATGGTTGAACACAATAGAAATCATCCTGTTCTTTTTAAGGTTTCCTGTCATTTTCCAGATGTGGACAGCCACATCTGCTCAGCTGTGTAGGAAGTCCAGTCCATTGTAGGAAACAATGGACTGAGCTGTAAATGGTAAATGGTAAATGGACCTGTACTTGTATAGCACCTTTCTAGTCTTCCAACCACTCAAAGCGCTTTTACACTACATGGCACATTCACCCTTTCACACACATTCACTCAGTGATAGCAAAGTCCATCAAACAGAAACGTACTCATTCACACACATTCATACACTGATGCACAGTATCAGGAGCAATTTGGGGTTCAGTATCTTGCTCAAAGATACTTCGACACGTGGCGGGAGGAGCCGGGGATTGAATCAGCAACCTTCCGATTAGTGGACGACTTGCTCTACCTCTGCACCCAGCCGCCCATTGTCTGATCAATAATGCTGCTGCCGGACTCTCCATGGACATAAACACTGTTACCCCAGAGGCCACGATGAAGACCTTCAAGGTCAACACAGTTGCACCACTCTTCATCACAAAGGTAGGCCAACATTCTGCAAAGCAGAATTATTGGTTACTGCAATCCTTCTGTTTCTCCACACTGACTATATTGTAGGAAGACACACACGCACACACTCTTTATTCTGTGTAAAACTGCATTCTAGGGGCGTCCTGGTTGCTCACCTGGTACAGCCGGCACCCCATTTGCCGGGAATGCGTTCTTGCTGCAGCAGCCATGGGTTTGAGTCTGACCTGTTGCCCTTTACTGCATGGCATCCCCTCTGTCTCTCTACCCCTTTCCTAATAATATTAATAATAATAATAATAATACATTTTGTGGAGGTGGGTGTGGTTTATACTCAGCTACAGGAGAGAGAGGTGTGGGGAAGGCTTGTGAGAGCAGCGCCAGGTGACTTGATGTTCTCAGCTGGTACTCACTGAGTAATCACTCTCTTCATATTTTTCCTCTTATATTGCAGTAGTGTGCTGGACCTGGGCTGGCGGACAGACAAGTGAGAGCATGACAACTCTTCAGCTATCATTGTCAATTGATGGCAATTAAAGCCCAAAGAACTGCATTCTAAAGTTGAGCTGAAGCTGGTAGGAGGCTTCAGCATACAGAGTTTCACAAATCATGTGGGTATCTTTTTTCTAGCAGTCGGGTGTAGTTTTCACTGCGTTATGTCCGAGCAAAACACACAGTACATTCGCCAGGATGTATCCCTCCTCCGATCTATGGAAACACGTACAAGTATAAAAAATGTAAAAAATATTAAGTACTCAATGTGTCTAAGTCAGACAACTGAAGTCTCCTAATTTTAGGAGTAATTTAAAACTTTATTGTTTTTAAAATTTATTTTGACACCCATCTCCAACACTGCGGTCATTTTATGAAAAACCCAGTATGCAACTTGAAGCCACCAGTGCACATACACTGAGAATGAACACAGTAGTGTTTATAATGAAGGGAATTCAGTAAGCCACTGTTGTTGGTTCAGCTCATGAAAGCTTCCTCTTTTTTTATCACCCAGAACTGATTGCAACCTTGAACTTTAAATGCATGATTTTTGTTTGCAACCGTGCATCCACACTATGAAGACAACCCTGAGGGGAAAACGATGTGGAATCTGACGTTGTAAAGACATACATTATGTGAGATCTGGTGCAAATCAAACTGCAAGAGGCATCCCAAATACACACACAGACAAGGAGGGCTCGACAGTCAGTCAGCACTCATGAGGGAATGAAGACAAACACACAGAAAGAAAATGAATTTCCCTACAGGGATCAATAAAGGATAACTTGACTTATAATTTTTTTTTATTGTATTGTATAGTTTCTTTTACATCATTTTTTTTGGGGGGGGCTTTTATTGCCTTAAATTGACAGTGAGAAAGGGGGGGGGGGTGACGCGCAGCAAATGGGCACAGGTCGGATTCAAACTCTTACTGAAAATATGTTCATTATCAGATTTTTCTTTTTCTTTTTAACTTTAAAACTTAGTTTTACCTTTTACAGGTCCGAACTATTCAAACAAATGAGCGTGCAAGTCATTTGACCAGGCATACATGATAGATCGATCGATCGATAGATAGATAGATAGATAGATAGATAGATAGATAGATAGATAGATAGAAATTGTTATTTATCCCCGAAGGGAAATTATAATGTTATAGCAGCTGATTAAGAGTTAATTATTATTATTAACATAGAAGTGTAAACTTTAACATTGCTACTGTTGTTGTTGTGCAGCTTTGTCTTTGTCTCTGTCCTTCTCTCATTACTGTCTGTTGTCCCGGTTTCACTCTGCTGCCAGACCATGGTGATATGATATGGATCAATTTCAAATCAAAACTTTTTCTCTTTATTGTGGTTTTTGTGTGATCGGCCACTTATTAGTTAGCTTTTTCCACAGCCCTGACTGGATCATTTCAAAATACTATCCAGAATGGACAAAATTGCTGGTCTATTGTTGCTGCAAGGACAAGGAGAATCAAGCTTTTCAAAAACACTTTATTTTTTTCACATTTGTAGTCATTATGTAGCACTTTCGTCTGGTGGCAACTGTGTAAATGGTAAATGGACCTATACTTGTATAGCGCCTTTGTAGTCTTCCGATCACTCAAAGCACTTTTACACTACGTGCCACATTCACCCTTTCACACACATTCACTCAGTGATGCACGTCATCTTGCACAAGGACACTTTGACATGCAGCGAGAGGAGCTGGGGAACGAACCAACAACCTTCCGATTAGTGGATGACCTGCTCTGCCTCTGAACCACAGTGTATCATTTCTGTCACTGGTCACTATATGTGTATCTGTCATAAGAATTTAATTAATTGATAAATGTGTGTCAGATTGTGTGTAGTTGATTTTTCAATGTAACCTAGATTATTAATTTTTTTCCTTTACGCTGCTTTTTTTATATGCTTGATTTTTTGGGATTATCCATTTTCTACACTTGGCTTTGCCGCACTGTATGTTCTGTGATCATCGTAGCTGATCCTTTCTGCTTGTTGCTCTTGTGTTCTGGCCTTCTTGCTTCTAGCTCAGTCCACCGGGACGGGGATCCACAGAGCAGCCGTTATCAATATCTCCTTCATCCTCGGCTCCATTGCGCACAACTGGGGTGAGGGTGCCAACTTTAAGACCTACGCCTACTGGACCTCCAAGGTCAGAAGGCAGAATTTTGGTACAAAATAATGACAGAATTCAGTTTTGTGAGTAATGTGGCGATGTACGCTCTTTGTTTAAAGACAGTAGGAAAGGAGGTTTTTTTGCTTACCAAACTTTCTAATTATCACAGGCAGCACTTAACATGGTGACAAGGTGTCTAGCTGCTGATTTGGGGTCAGATGGAATCTTGTATATGTCTCTGCACCCTGGATGGGTCAAAACTGATATCGGAGGACCTCATGTAAGTATTTTACCATTTCCTAACTTTAAGCTGCATTTATAGATTTTTTAGGCCATCTGGGGGCAGAGGAACTCCACAACAACCTGAAAACATAGGCTCTAACATGTTCTGTCTTGTCTTACTGCAGTGAATCGTTAGTTAAATGTATGCACCTTGGAACAGCAGCCAACAATTCAATTTAATTTCAGTTAAATTTTATTTGTATAGCGCCAATTCATAACAGAAGTTATTTCAGGACACTTTTCAAATAGAGCAGGTCTAGACCAAACTCTTTATAACATTATTTACAGAGACCCAACAGTACCACCATGAGCAAGACCTTGGCGATGACGGCAAGGAAAAACTGCCTTATAAGAGGCAGAAACCTAGGACAGATCCTTCAGCTCTAGGTGGGTGGTCGTCTGTCTCGATCGGACCACACGGGCCAGCCTTCCCTCCCCATATGCATCAATGAGCCTTGACCACCCTTGACCCTGTCTCCGGTTCACCGCTTTTCCTTCCGTGGAGCACTTTTGATAGGCACTGACCACTGCTGACAGGGAACACCACACAATAACTGCAGTTTTGGAGATGCTCTGACCCAGTTGTCTAGCCATCACAATTTGGCCCTTGTCAAAGTCGCTTTAATCGTCACGCTGCCCATTTTTCCTGCTTCTAACACATGGTGTCATGATAACCAGATAATCAGTGTTATTTACTTCACCTGTCAGTGCTCATAATGTTAGGGCTGATCGATGTAATTGACAGGGAATAACTTTTAGTGAATGATGGTAACATGTCAAAAAGGTCTAATCTTCTTCAAGATCTATCTGTTGGTTTTTTAAAATTGATGTCAGTGAGATATTGTGTTGTTGTTTTACTGATTTTAGTACACTAATAGCAAAAGGTTATACAGAATTGGTGCAAATCTTTAAATGGCTTCAGTTGAACAAACCATTTTGACATAGTAAGTCACCACCCTTTCTAAGTTCCACCCCTTTTTGTTCTGTGCTCCAACAATAGTTGAGCAAGCCTCAGTCATAAACTTAAGATAAGATGTACCTTTATTGATCCCCCATAGAAGAAATTCAAGAAACCTTGTTATGTTATGTGCTAGGCTCATCTATGTTGAAAAGACAACCACATTTTTTGGTAAAGTCACATCTTACGTTTGTAAATGTTAGCAAAACATTGATGTAAATAGATTAGTTAGCTTGTATTTTGCTAACATTAGCGTGCTGCTTTAAGATGTGCATTTGTATATATATATATAATCACATAGTACAGCATCTAAGTACAGGAAAGGAGGAAGTTGATCAAGGCTTCTGAGCCGAGGTTCTGACTGAGGCTTGCCCAACTGCTATTGGAGCACAGAGCAAAAAGGGGCGGGACTTAGGAGAGGTAAATTAAAGAAAATGTCAAAATGGTGGTGGTAAAATAAAATTTGACATGGTGTCTTATAATTATTATTTTTTCATTAGTTGGCAGAAGTGAGCTTCCACATAGAAAGCCTTCCACATAGAAAGCCTACTATTACTTTTAAAAGTAATAGTAATAATGAATATGTACCAAAATAATCTCACTGACTTTGATGGTCAAGATAATATTCCTCCGGAACCTAATGATAAACACAAAGTGAGGAGACGATCTACAGGATCTACTATAATTTCAAGTACTTTACAACATTAAACATTATCTTAATCTTAAATAACAGTTGACAAAGAAACATATCCATGTCTCCAAGGACTGTGTCCATTATTTTTTGGTGCTCTGCCTATCCAGTAAAGCAATTTGTATTGTAGCCATGGACCATAAAGTCAGACATTTTACAGTATAATGAACAAGGTGAGGCATGTATTACTTGTTTTAAACTCAGTTGCAGCTGAAACCAATGTGATAAATATTGTGTAAGTGATAAGTGTGACTCATGGAAAGGAATAAACTCAAGTTGTCCAGTGCCATTTGTTTATTTATTCACTCCATTCTCTTAGATCAGATGATAGAATATTAAGATGATAATACAGTGTTGGTTTCTGAACAGAAGTCCCTATTACCTAGATCCACCTACAGTCAGTAGACACTGACTGAACTTCGGCAGATGTAAAGTTTTATTTACACAAGAGCAGAAAGATGTGATATTTTTATTGGGGAACAATCGATCTCTGTCACAAAAAGTTACAGAATCAGATCTTTGGTACCAGGACAAAATCAGCGTCAGTGTGAATGGAGCTACAATAAGGTGACATTTAGGGCGGCAGGAGCCCAGACAGCAGAAAGATAGACTTGGGTAGAGGGAGATGAACTGTAGAGAGGCAGAAACTTTAGGGACTGGCCAATTCATCTGATGTCACAGAGGAAGGCAGGCTGTCCAGGGCTCCCATCTCTGTAAGCACACACAAACATGGATTTTTTAGAGAACATTACTATAGACATACGTGTCAGAAAAAAGGTTTGTCAGTTCAACCAATGTCAAAATCCTCAAAGCTATTACTTCCTAACCCACCAGTATCTGCCAGGTAGAGTTGCAATGGTATGATGAACAGTATGTTATATTTATCATTAGTTACCATGACCCTCAAAGGAATGAGAACAGAAATGAAGCATTTTATTTGTATGTATTAATAACTTTTTATTTCCAATGTTTGAACGGGTTGTAACATAACTTTAACTGACTTCCCCTGTCTTTCCTGGTTGTTTGTGGACTGATATTATGGGACAGATTTTCTACAAACATTCAAAGGTTCGTTAGTATTTGATTTCCCATCAACTTACTGTCACTTCTGAATGCAGAAAACTCTGTGGTCTTGAACACACCCACAGACGTCTGACAATCCTCACTTTCAAGTTAGTTCAAACAGAAGAGATAAACATACCTTTAAGTTTGAGGTATGACAGGAAGTCAATGACAGTGTGGATGATGTCTCCATCTGCTATTCTGAGGGAACCTGTGGAGGCAAAGCAACAAAGTACAGCCTGTTATCGTCATCTAAAGTCGGAAGTACACTGTAAGGAGCTCTGGTAACAACATATGGGGAATTTAATATCTCCAGATACTAACCTATTTTTGATATCCTCTTCAAATTCTCCAACATGACAGAGATTTGAATTACAGAAAAAACTGAACCAAACAATACATGATATAAAATAAATCAGCATTCTGGTGAAGTCCAGTGACCTAACGTTAAGCAGAATGCTTCTGAAAGTGGCTTTAGCCAGTGCGAAGTTTGCTAGAGGGTCCCAAGGTTGTTGGAAGGGTTTTCGTGGAGGTTTTTAGAGTATTGCTAGGTGGTTGCTTTTGTGTTTGCACTGTAAAACATATTGCAGGAATTCAGAGGAATAAACTTAAATGCTGTATATACTTTATATAAATTACAAGTAAATTCAGCTGTCTAGTTTTAATTTTTAGGCACATTTCAGAACTTGTTCTCTTTACTGGAAATGAGTTGAATGAATGTTCAGTTGTAATCTGCAACTACCTGCTAACCACTAGATGCCAAAATTCTACACACTGGTACTTGAAGTTGCCTGCCTAATGTTAGCTAAATCCTAGCTAACTAATGTATATCAATTGTAAGCTTATTCAGTAGTTAGCTAGTGTTTGGCTGCAGAACCAAACACAAACTAGCAAATCTACCTTGAGTGTTAGCCAGATAGATACAGCTGAAAGCGGTTGTTAGCAAAATGCTAGCCAACTAGCAAAGTCATTTAACGTTACATCACTATTTAGTTAGCTTGTTAGCTAATGTTTTGGAAAAATTAGCTAAAATGTGACTATATTTATCTCACCTTTATCTTTTAACCATCTTTAAAATGTAGTTGTCTTTTCAACATAGCCTAGCACATAGCATATCCAAGGAAAAGGAAAGGAGGAAGTTGACCAAGGTTCCGCTATCTACCTCGCTCAACTGCACAAGGAAAAGGGGCTGGACTCAGGAAGGGTTAATGATGGTGCTATCCATTTGTCTCGTAAATCCCCCGCCTGAGTTGCTCTGACGCGCGAACGTGACGTAATTGCCTGGCTTGTACCACTTACAGCGTTCCAGTTTGTCTTTGGGCATTTGCTACACGACGAGTCGGAAAGAACATGGACGCCACCACCACCACCAGGGGCAGTGGCAGGCTAGTGTTATTGTTAGCTACATTAGCCTATTTAGCAAACCAGCTCAAAAACAAAACTTTACATTGTATTGCACGCACAGCAACATCGTGCAATGCATAAATTGGTGACCGGACTAAAGCAGCAATGTAAACAAGTGTGTAAGAGCATTTAATATCGACATTAAAACAACCAACGTAGTACAAATACCAGCAAAATACATCTCAACTTATATGAAATATGGGCGCAGCCATCTTTGTTTTGCGAGTCGTACGTTCCTCCTCGTTCAGCTCGGTGTACTCTGAGGAGCCCCGAGTGGGACGGTTGATATTACAACCAAAAGGGGGTGTGTGGGGGGATTTACGAGAGAAATGGATAGCCCCATTACAGAGGTGGTTTCTATGGTGATTTTTGGTGGTAGCTGAGTTGTACCTGAAAACACAGTATTTTGTCAACTCAGACCTTTTTCAAAAATATTTTTGATTTCTTAAAAAAAAAAAAAAAAACGCTCACTGTCGATATTTTAATAATAATAATACAGGTCGGTTAAGTTTTGTCAACAGTGAGGTATTCAGGGGCACTGGGGTTGTACAACAAATCAGATTGTATCTTTTAACAGTAGATAGTAGAAGACCATGTTGTTACAGTGTGTGAGAGACAGACCTGTTCTGAAGTCCTCCTCCTGGCCCATGTCCCTCTTGCCAGCCAGACCCGGCTTGTCTCCTAGTGTCCTGTGTCCATCTATTCCATCTGGACAATGAGGAGTGATCACAATCGATACAGTCACACAAACAGCAGATGGGTTACCTGAGCATTTGATTACAGCCCTAAGCTCAATTCACTTGAAATTTAACAACTTCCTGATGAAACTGCACTTCAACTTGGTAAAACTGCTACAGCTACTAGTGTTTTTTCACATTTCATTTAGAATATAACTTCAAGCTGCTCCAGATTTTCCCATATTGCAGCTGTGAATAATTGTTTTTATATTTTGACATTAGATAAATGTTTTCTACTAAATTAACATAATAACAACCAAAAACACACACATTTCCTAAATATCCCACTGTCTCAGAAGCATCATACATAAGACACACATACATACACAGTGCACACATGGCACACCTCTACCCTAGTTCTCGTAAGAAGAGCTAAAGGACGTTGTACACTTGGTTATTTCAGCATGGTGTTTGGTTTGTAACTGTTTGCTTAAATTTCCAAACTTTTACGGACCACCTGCAGGGCTTGGCTCATGGAATTGCGGTAAAACAGATTTGAACAACAGAAAGACATTTTTTAAAAGCACACATTTAAAATACGATGGATTGTCAGTTTTAGCACAGAGAATAATAATGATTGAATGATCATGATGATGTGAAAAAATTGAAAATAAAATTATGCAAAGTGATTTGCTCAGCCATGGTGGTGGATGCTTCATTTCATGAGCCTACAGATCATTGTGAGATGTCTTTGACTAAGGACCTCAAACTGCCGGCCCGGGGGCTCGACTTTGACCTGTGGCCCTTTGCTGCGTATCATTCCCTCTCTTGCTCCCCCCTTTCCTGTCACTCTTCAGCTGTCACTATATATTAAAGCTAATAAAAAGCCCCTCAAAAGATTATTATAACTTTTTATTATTTGTTTCATACAGTGAAAATAAAAACAATTATCTTTTTAAAAAAGCTCAAATGTGTGTATAAGAGGAGAGCAGGTTTCAGGACTTCATTAGTTGAAACAGCCATTTTGGTTTGCAGTATGATTAGTACTTGAAGTATTTTCAGAATATTGCTCTTTCTTGTAGTACGTGTATGTTGTAGTGGCCCTCCTATGAGAAGACACTACCAGCAGTGGCCCGAAGACAATTTGAGTTTGAGGTGAGAGTTCAAAGTACAAACCCAATTTACTGTGTTTAAGTGGTTAATGATAGCTCTGCTGTGTACAGCTCTTTACACACTGTTCTTTTCGAGCAAACTAAGTTGCATGTCAGTATATTTTTTTCAAACTTTAGTTTTTGTCATGAGTATTTTCTCACAGAACGTGAATAGGGACATTTCTTCAGGTTCTTTTACTTGAGGTAGATTTTTCTGAGCTTTCTCAGTGCAAATGAAGGCATCAGCCAATCACATTGTATGTTTCTGTGTGTCCAGTAGAGTTCTGCTAAATATTCCTTTTTCTCTCTCTGACTGAGTCAGTTGTTTACATCTATAATTGTCATGTTGCAAGGAAGAGGGAAAGAGTGTGTAGCCAATGTGGGGCAATAATCTGGCAAGCTGGGGGGGGACTAGCCTAGCCCTGTGAAGGGAAAAATATGCTAGAAAAAACTCCAACATTGTCATATTTACATGTTGTATCTTCTTAGCTAGCATGCTAGTCACCAATACATCTAAGTGTAGTTTGAGTTTTGTTTTTGGTTAAGAAACAGCGCTGAATGCTAATTGCTTCTAAAACCACAGTGTCTTATTAGCCCCAGTTTATACCTCTCATGTGTTACTATTACATTTGAGTTACAGAGCTAAGCATATATTATTCTGAAAAATATACCCAGCAACCTAGACGGTCTCTTACCAACACTTACTACTGTTCTGAAAGTATGTTTAGAATCCTTAAAGACTCCTCTAACCATCAAAATCATTAAAAAAAACAACATTAAAATATATATAATCACTGCATAATTAAAACAGGATTCCAATACGTCCTGGAAAACCTGGAAATTTAGAGACTAGTTTTCCAGTCATGGAAACATTGGTTAAAATGACCAGATATAGTGGAAATAATCTATGCTGTCCTGGAATTGTTTTATTCTCTTTTAGGCCCTCACTCAGATTACCTTTACATGAAGCTAGATGTACATTTTGTATAAAACTCGATTGCTGGTAGGATAATGACACTTGCGGGTTAACCAGATGCAAAGTGGAATGGACTTTTCATTGAGTCTATTTTTCTGGAGCCCTTAGTGGAATACTCAGATGGTCATATCAACATGCATGCAACTTACATTTGTTGTTGTCGTTGATAAAACATGCAGATTGATGTTAATTTCACATGGAACAACATTTCATCATTGAAAAAGGAGGAATAAAATGTGTCAATACTAGGCCTACCAGAAGATGATATGATATTATATACTCACATTGTTTGTGAGCAAGTGCTGTCCTGTACTGTGAAAGAAAACTCCTGGAAAATTATTTCTGAAAAAGAGTGGGAACTTTAAACCATTTCCCTAGTTGGGATTATTTTGTAGTTCTATTTTTCTATGGCCAGATGCAAGAGAGGTACAAACTGAGGCTGCGGTATGTACGCGTTCTAATGATTAAATTAATTAAAATGTATACTCGCTAGAACATAAAAAATCTCTCCTATCAGACCTTTCAGCATTACTCACCCGTCTGTTTCAGTTATGTGTCTTTATTGTATAAGTACACAACTCTGAGTGTTCATGATGTGTGATTATAAAGGAGGGAATTAAGTGTTTGACTCAGTGTAGGGTCTTCCTCATTAGTTAAAGTAGTGCTTGAGCCGGTACCCCCTGTCCCCTTTGTGTGTGTGTTGAACTAAAAGTCCAATTAAAATACATGACATTGGACTGACCTCAAGAAGGGAAATAAATGGATTTTAATGGTTTTGCTCCTCTTGTCTCTATGGGCCCTTGGTGTTATGGTCTTTCCATTTAATATTACATATCCTGCAATGTGAAATACCATGTTAATCCATTATCCATCGTAATGTGTTTTATGGTGCTTTAAAAATATAAATCCATGTTTTATAATATATTTTCTTTTGAAAAGTAAAACTTATTTTATGTTAACCTCATATATACAGTAAACAGTGGCGTGCATGGGGGGGGGGGGCCAAAACGCGTGCTAAACTGTCCTCTTGGGAGCCAAAACTCGCTAAAGTGTCCTATTGGGAGGCAAAAACGCGTGCTAAAGTTGTCTCTTTTGAGTTGTCAAATAAATAGTTAAATGCGTATTGTTCCCTGCGTGATTTTATCACAGAGCCCTCTTGGGT
Organism: Dicentrarchus labrax; assembly: GCF_905237075.1. NCBI lineage: Eukaryota > Metazoa > Chordata > Actinopteri > Moronidae > Dicentrarchus > Dicentrarchus labrax. The sequence continues at coordinate 26,389,334 of NW_026136720.1, forward strand.
GAAGAAAATACATTAAACTCCAGAAGACTATTAGGACCAAGAAATACTATGACACATTACTGTTGCAATGACTTTTATGTTGGGCCCTTTGTTGATCTATATTGAGCCAGAACTATATCTCACAGAAGCAGTTGGATTAGCTGGTGCTAATATGGTATTAAAATGCACTAGAATACAGGAAATGGCATCTACTTAATTGAAAATGTTCTGGGAGAAGACCCCCAGACCCCCTACGGATTTCTTTCCTTCATTCATCCATGTCGCTGTGTGTTCTTCGCGGCCCAATGTTGAAATCCACACAGTTCTCGTGGATGCTGATCCTAACAGCAAACTAACCTGAGTAGTCTGTGTAGTTAGTCTGTTTTAAGGCTCTATAATGTGCCATTTGTATAACATATAAAACGTGTCTAAAGTGCCCTCTACAGTGGTGAGGACGAGCTATATGTGCCCTTTTTTTTCTTTCCCCCCCTGCCCTTCAAAAAGACAGTATATAAATACAGCCAACACTAGCCAGTAATATTTGGACTAGTTTTGACAATGGTGACTGAGGAAATTTAGGCAAATGTACAGTTGTACAGTATAGGGCTCTAAACTTTTCATCACCTTCCCAAAACTCACAAAATGGGGCACTAACATCGTTCTACAGCAGGAACAAGGCTGCCTACAGATCAGATGTGTCTGCAGACATTTATTGTTGTATTGCATCAGCCACTGCCGATTAAAAAAATGTCAGATAATTGGCCGACTGATTATTGAGGCTGTCTATACTTTTAATGGATATTATAATGATTTTTTTAATCACGCCTTCACAACATCAAAACTGGTTCATATAACACATGACTGATGTTATGTGAAGAAAACAAAATAAAAGACATAAGATGAAACAGACAGGAGAGGGAGAGTCGACCCTGTTTAAAGTTTCAGTTAGCTTTGCAAAGAAACTGCCAGAGAGAGAGTACTTTCTATATACTTTGAGTGCATTTCAGAGCCTGTACTTTTTTACTTTCACTTGAGTAACAAAATCTGTACTTCTACTTTTACCAGAGTCTTTATAATATTTTAGTATCTGTACTTTTATTTGAGTAAAAATGTGTATACTTTTGCCACCTCTGCTGGTATCTAATCACTACTAATTAAGACTATTTAATCTGGTGTTCCGGCTCACACTTCCTGTTCCTCCCAATCTGTGGACATTATGCAGTGTAATCCCACCTGTTCTTAACTAGCAGACACTCACAGAAGATCAAAATGAATTCCTTGCTTAAAGCACAGAGAGAAATGCAGTGTTTGGATGCATAAGCACAGGCAGCAGCAGAATGGCATGCGTCCTCTCCTGATGGGTGACAGAAGCAGCTAATAAGTGGGATGTTTGGACAGAGCAATTCCTGGCCTGACACCAAGGCCCTGCAGCGACCGTATGTTTCTATCTTACATTGAGTGACCAGCTCGTCTCTGCCTCTGGCACTGGGAGAATCCTTTATCTGAATTAGGTGATCAATACGACCTGAAACACAGGATGAGGCAGGAGCAACCTTTACCTGGGCTTCACACACACACACACACACACACACACACACACACACACACACACACACACACACACACACACACACACACACACACACACAGAGGGACAACATTTCCAGGGTTCCTGTTCTGCACTGATTTGGACCCCACAAACTGGTAAGAACATACACACAAATATACACACACACACACACACACACACACGCATCTGGACACCCTGTGCTCACTTAATGTGTCCTCTAAAGATAATGAGACAATCTTTAAATTATACTAAATTAGCGGACACAATGGAGACACAGGGATAAAGACAGAGATTGAGCTCCACTGTCTCTTTTGTAAGCCATATTACATAGGCAACGTTGTCAAGCAATACAAGTGAGCTCTGGGCTTCATAACAAAACCCAGCAAGCATTTTAAAGACATTAGTCACAGCTCTATAATGTAAGATTTCTTTAATGATGTTCTAGGTGTATGTATTTAAAGCTGCAGTAGGTAACTTTAATAAAGATAACTTCATTTCATATTTGCTGAAACGTTCACAGTTTCCTGACAGTAGAACTTGAGACAGATAATCTGAAAAAACCAGGTTCCTCTGGCTCCTCCTATTGCTCCTAATGGCATTTGCAAGAATCCACCACGCCTGAATGAAAACGACCAATCAGAGACAAGAAAGACGGAAAAACACTTTGGGTTGGAGGCTTGAAGATAGTTGATTGTTGAGTCTCATTGATAGTGTTGGTACTTGACGACCTGGGAATGAGACTGAACAAACAACTATCTTTCTCAGCTCTGATTGGTTATTTTTGTAACATGCAATGAATTCTTGCAAGTGCCATAAGGTGCACTAGAAAGAGAATTTTAGCAAATATGACAAAACTTTATTCTTTATAAAACTTACCTACTGCAGCTTTACAAATTAACAATTGATAACTACTCAGATGCTAAAAGGTCCACCCATCCTCCACTTTTGGTTAAAGCTGCACTAATGAATATTTTTATACCAAAACCAAGTCTGACATTTTGGGAAATAAACTCATTCACTGTCTGACTTAGGGTTAAATAACAAGATCGATATCAGTCTCATATCTGTCAGAGGAGCAAAGTCCTGGATCACTTGAAATTTGCTACTAACTTTACCACTTTTAAGAGAGCTACCAAATCTTGGTCAATTCAGCAACAAACCTGCTCATTAATGTGACGTCTTTAATTCAGTGTTTTATGTATCTTTTTGCATTCCGTTAACTCTTTTTTACCTTCCTGTTTTTCACACCATGATTAGGCATGGGACAATAAGAACATTTAATGTCACAATTATCTTGGCCAAAATAATTGCGATACGTGATATTATCACAATAATCATGAAAATGCACTTCATACTTTTAAAATGGAACTAAAACATACAGGACTCACTTCACCTTACCTTTTGTTAAGAAAGCAGTGTTTTTTATCATGATATGCAATAATATATATCGTCCTACTATGATACTTGCTTCAGATAGCTGTTTTCAGCCTGTCTGTGTGTATCTGTCCCTATCAAATAAAGCACAAATAAATAAATAAATAATCTATCCATTAGATATAAAGCTATAGCCAGGAATTGGTTAGTTTAGCTTAGCATAAAGACTGGAAATGGCGAAGCAGTTTGCCTGGCTCTGACTAAAGGCAGGGCTCCAGAGTGCGACTAATCATTTTTCTAGGTCGCACTGGTGCACCTGACGCTGCCCGGGTGAAAACATACATTTATTTCGCAAGCGCATCACCTCTCTGTGTTCTCCTGTGACCGAACTCACACACTCATGGTAGGATCATATCGGGTTCTAAACCAATAAGAGACAGAGCTCGGGTGGGTCTTTGCCTCTGATTGGCTGTGGTCCTATTCACTGCGCGAAATTGTGTGTGTTTAAAAATTGCCAAGCCCCGGTCCTTCGGCGACAGCATCAGACTCGGAACCAGAGGAGACAACCGAGTCTGCGATAGAGCCCGGCTCCGAGACCCAAATTAAAAAGCCAAAATATATTCCTTCAGACAGGACTGGCTGAAACAATTTCCCTGGCTGAGGTACAACAAAGGACGTAACGCAATGCACTGCGTGTACTGTCAGGAGTGCGGTCAGAATATGGGCCGGAAATAGTGCATTTGTGAGCGGGTCAACAACGTTTCGTATCGAAACTTTTATTTGGAAATGTTTTATTTTGCTTAGTGTTTTAGTTTGAAATTTAGTTTCAATTTCAGCTCAGTGAAGCACCTTAAACACTTTATTTTTCTTTTTAAACATAAGTGTGCTTCAAATAAAGACAAGCATTTCTCTACACCTTAATCTTGTTTAAAAATCATTCACATTATATGAAAGTTTTGGAGAGTGATAAAAAGGTAACCTTATGACGTTAAAGGCGACGCAATGAAAAATTTGGGTGCACCTAAATTTTGTGCTGGTGCACCTAAAAAAAAATAGGCGCACCAGTGCAACCAATGCAAAAAGTTAGACTGGAGCCCTGAAAGGTCATATATATATATATATATATATATATATATATATATATATATATGGATATATTTTTTTGACTTTATTTGATAGGACAGCTGAAGATAGGAAAGGGAGAGGGGGGGTGACATACAGCACGTTAACACGTTAAATGTGAAGTTTGTTTAATCAGTAACCTTGTTGCATTACACTTTGGTTTTTGTACGGACAGAATAGAGAGAGTGAATATTGGGTTTACATTCATTAGGCATACACAAACACAACTCCAAATGCTAATGTTGCCATATCAACTTTGTAAGCTGATAATATGTAAATGTTGTGTTTTCAACTTATTCTGCTGCCCCCCAGTAGTAAAAAAATATCAATTAATGCAGCCTTAAACTTAAGGAGAGTTTATTTATTATAAGATGAAACAAACTAAACTAGGTTTCCATTCAGTCATGGAGATCATAAATAAATTTACTAATGTAAAGAAATACTTGAGACTTTTAGCAGACATTTTACATTTCACATCCACAGTTCTTCATTTTGACTTATCAAAGCAGGAAAAGCACAGGTGGAAATATTATTGACAATGGCCTAATTCCATTAAGGGGTTTTTAACTGGTTATGATATGTTTAATACCATATAAAATTGAATATCTTTGGGGTTTGGACTGACAAAATAAGACATTCAGAGACATCACCTTAGGCTTTGAGGAACTGGTATGGACATTTTTCACTATTTTATGAAACTTTATTGACTGAACAATTAATCAATTAACCTACAAAATAATCAGCACGTTAATCAATAATGATAATCATTAGTTGCACCTAATACTAACCAAACTAATGTGACATTATTCATTCATTTAAGAATTTGTCAGGAATTCTGTTAATTGGTTAAATTTATAATATGTTTTCACAGGATATGATAAAGAAATGTTATGTGAGAACAAAATTTTAAGATACATTTCCAGATGTGTGTGTACAGGCAGTACTTACGGGGACCTAACAGGTAGCCAGCACTGTTCAGAGTCCAGCCACGTTTCTCTTTTGCCTGCAGAATCCACAGACACACAACAATTAGATTATGGAACAAAACACACAAGTTTTTTTTAAGGCGTGACACTACAGGCAAAAGTGTTTTTTTTCATACACTGAAAGATTTTGAGATTTTGGCCCATTTTGCTTTCATAACATGTTTTCTGTCAGACTAGTGGGGAAAATGGCCAAAATACACATTTAGCTGTATATTTTACTGAACTTTGTCTGTTTGCATCTGCTGATTTCACTAAAAGTTATTAATGTCAATAATGCCTCATTTGCATACTTAAACTAAACATTTCAGAAAACCTGCAATGCAAAAAAAATGTCCTTTTTTAAAAAATGTTTAATGAATGTAATCAACTGGGGAAGTTTCATAGTGATATCACTTAGTTAAATTATTTTACCCTATTCACCTTCAGTAAAAAAAGAAAAAGAAAAAATGTATGGAATTTTACAATACATATATTTTCCTTTTTAACTTATGTGAAGTGTCTTTGAGTTTCTTGAAAAGCGCTCAATAAATGTAATGTATTATTATTATTATTATTATTATTATTATTAATATTATTATTAATATTATTATTATTATTTAAAAGCTGTTTTCTCTAAATTATTATTTTCTCACACTCTGAGTCAGAAATCTCCACTTCAGTAGCACTCACTTACACCAAACCCCTCCTGTTTTATTCCTTTCTATATTCTGCTTTTTTTTTTTTTTTGAGTGATAAAAAACATATGCACAATTCCCTCTATAAAGACTTTTGACTCTAATATGTCAACAAAATGAAACAAGAATCTTGAACCTGGCTCTATCCAATGTTCAGATTTTTGTTCTGGCAATGTATGCAAAATAGCTAATAGCTAATAGCTAATTTCTAATTAGATAATGCTTCATTTTGTTTTAATGTTAGTAATCAGCCGGGGCAGTTCAATGGTTCTTTATATCGCCATTCATTTTTACCATAGTCACCTGTAGTGTCTCCTGTTAATGAGTGTTGCTGATATGTCTTTTCCTTCATCAAATCTCTTAAAATTAGGGCTTGGTGATATGACCTAAAAAATAAAATCTGTGTTTTTTTCACATCACACCTGATTTACGATTTTCTTTCTTGAAAAACAGACTACAAAAGATACCATATCTTTGGCAATGTGAAACACCACAGCATCTGTTATGTTTTATCCCTGGGACAACTTCCTCTGGATACTAGACACCATGGGGAAATTATTCTACATGTTCTGTGTAGATGAGTGATTTGAGTGCACTGAGTGCAATTTGTTTTAAAATGTAAATTGTGTGAAATGTAAATGTTAAAACTTGACTTAAAATATAAAATAATTGCTGATATTCAGTGTATGTCTGAAGCCTAATAAATGAATGAATCAATAAATTAACTCCTCTAGCTCTTTCCCAATTTTTATGTTCTTATTTAACTCTAACCACCATCTATTGCTACGCATTTCCAGACATCTCCCCATACACACAGGTGTATTATTGTATCAACTCAACTCCCATATTAACTGCACTGCCTGAAAAAGGAAGGGTTTTGGTGTGTTCAATACCTGACATTTTTGCACAAGTAAATAAATGATGAAGATAAATAAAGATAAATACTCAAAAAGTTCTGGTGTCATAGTTAATACTGTAGATACCAGTATCGGAAAGTGCACATCTTTCAGATCATTACTCTGTATCGGCTGATACACAGAGTTCAGGTATCAGAATCAGTATCGGGAAAGAAAAATTGATATGGGACCATATTTAATTCCTATCGTCTATGAAGGGATGACACCTGAGGAAGAGCTTTGCCTCTATATACTGTATGCTCCCAACTCTTCTAGCATTATTCAGTTTGTTTGGATACATCAAGCACACTCCCACAATTCCTCTTCTATTCTTATTACCATACTACACATTACCAGCACAACCCACTATATAACCTATTACAGCATATTATTTCTCTCTTTATTTTATATTATCCATTTAGGTATTTTAATATTGTTACTTTATTTGTCACTTGTTATTCTATATTGTATTTTGTTACACTGTATCACTGAAGGATTTGGCACATAATTGTAAACGCAGACGCAGTTTGGTTGGCACAGTAACAGCAGAAGTGTTGAATCTTACCGCAATGACCAGTCCGATGGTCTCAGAGAGAGTTGCGCAAAAGATGAGCGACACGCAAAAAAATCCAAAGCACCTCTGCATCTAAAGAGAGAAAGAGAGAGAAACTATTATACAACATCTGCAGCAACATCCAACTTTCCCCTCATGAGGACACATGTTGGTCCACATTAGAGAACTTTTCCACAGAATAAAAAGCTGTTTGTTAAAAGTCTACAAAAGGAGTCATTTACCTTTGATGTGACTTTCCGCCGTCTGTTCCAGTCTGAAGTCAGCAGCACGTTGCTCGGTGTGCCAGTGGTTAAGATGAGAGGAGGACTCCGAATACCTTTTATGTCCTCCATCCCCCGACCGTGCTGCTGCCGGCGCACGTCAGAAGCCCCCCCCAAGCTGCAGGTCACGAACAGAATTCAATAATATCCCATAATGCCATCATCACATTTCTCTTTGTCGCCCTCAGAGACATGGGATTGGATTTAAAAAGGGGGAAAATAGGTCTGTCATAATCTGATATGTGACTGTAACAAGCTTATTGCTCAGTAACACACTCATCACTTTATAGCTGATCTGTTGTGATTGCCTTCAGTTTCTTGTTTTTGGGTTTCTTTCATGACATATTTATCTGCTGATCATTTAGAAATATAAATGATTAACATGTAAGTTCATATATATTCAGATGACATTTTATCATAGGAACACCTATTTACAGTTTTGGGCACTAACTCATTACTAGTAATAATACAGCTATAATATTACTTCCCCCAATAGTGTAACTAATTACACTGTAAAACATGCTAAGTTAGTTCAACTCTAAGTTATTTAACTCAACGCAACAATTTAAGCATGAAATGAATTTGATTTGAATAACTCAAGTATTTTTTCTTAAGGTAATTTGGGTAATGAAGTTAATTGTACAAATTCCATTCACTTAATTGAAGGTACAGTCATGCAGCATTTCTCCAAACTTATTTAAAATGTGTTCACAGAATGTATCTGAATGAAGTCACTTAAATGCATCTTCTTTATACAAATGTTACCACTTAAATAGAATTTGCTCAGTTTTCTTCCACTAAAGCAAATTATTACATTACCTGTCAAAACAGCTGCTGTATGATGAAAACTATTTATAATTAATTGATTATCAAAATGGTAGCCATTTTTTTATTTGACTAACATCAAATCTTTATACTTTGGAGAATCATTAAGAATTATTTGTATGCATACTTGGGCTTATGATGATAAATAAACTAAAAGAAAAAAGAAAAATCCTAAACTCTAAACCTTTATTATGCTTATATTTTTGTAATAATATAAAGTTATATAAAATGAGTCAGCAGAACAAACTTGAATCATATCACCTGTACTTAAAGCTTCAACAATTTATTTTTGAGTTGGGTAAATTCATGTGAATAAGTAACTCCTGTTTTTTGGAGGATTTGTTTATGTTAACTCACTTCTTTATTAAGGCGTGTTCACAGGTTTTTCAGTGTACTAATATATTTCAGTAACAATATTACAGTTAATAATCAGTTAGAAACTTTTTTTGTTGTCACCTACTACTGATCTGAAATCCAAAAATCCAATCACATCCTTGAATTCATTTTTGTAATCATAGAGGAAACTATTTTGGAAGAACATTGGAAACATTCAGCAGCTGTAAATATATAATTACTTTGATTTTAACAAACAAAACTGTATTTTAATCGTCATAAGTCAGAATTTTGCAAAGAAAGGATGTAACCCGAAAAGTAATATAACTAGTAGTGTAGCTTATTGCTGTTTGCAGGAAGTAAAAAGTAATATTACTTTTGAAAGAGTACACAGTCCTTCACTAAATCCTCCTTTGAAATGTTTTTGTTTGAGGAGTTCATTCAGCTGTGGTGCTGTTGAATTGTATTGTCTTGTAATGAAAGGTGTTTTATTATTGTGTCCACATCAAGGGTGGATCTAGAGGAGTGGCATGGGGTGGCCACCCCTAAAAAATGCCTGACCACCCCAGCTGCCCCCCAAGTTTGGTGTAAAGTGCAGTCAATGAACACAGGCTTGAAGCTGCAGTAGGTCATCTTTAGAAAAATGACTTTTTGTCATATTTGCCAAAAACTTTCATTATATCCTGATGGTAGTATATGAGACAGATAATCTGAAAAAATCCGGTTCTTCTGGCCCGTTCTAGCGCTCCATCTCTCTTGGCTCTGATTGGTTGTTTTCATTCAGCCTCTGTGGATTCTTAGTAGCATTAGGAGGAGCTAGAGGATTATTATTATCTGTCTCATGTACAACTGTCAGGATATAGGGAAAATTTTACAAAATATGACCTATTGCAGCTTTAAAGTCTCCATGCCACCCTCGGCCACCTCATGAATACTCTAGTCCACATCAATGTGTGTAGGCTCAGTGGTAGACTGTGTTTGAGCGGCCTTGGTAAATAAAATTAAAAGGGCACCAGCTCAGAAAGTTGTGATGCTTTATAGTGAAATAGCTCAGGGTTAGAGCGGACCCCCTTAGTGGGTGTTTCTTTGTCTGCTTCATGAAATGAACCTCAATGCACAGGTTCTCACAAGGATACACCTTTATAGCTGGTTCCTTTGACCATTTGGACCCCCAGTCTGAGTGCAGTCACAGATGCAGCCTTGGTTTTGCACTGCAGCTATATTCATAGGGTACCCTGTAACATGCTGTGTACTTTCCATGTACCCCATCCATTTCAAAACCCACCAAATGCAGTGAACACACTACGATATAAGACAGGCAGACACTAATGGAGATAGAGCTGCAGTAATAGGCTGTGATGCAGTTGTTCTGTACAATATTTTTCTGTAATTGGGACATAGATTAAGACTTGTGTAAGAGCAGAGGAGACGTAAGCACCTCAGGCTTTTATTTTTTAAAGCTACTTGCTCAATCTGTCTCAATTTAAAGAGAATGAAAAGTAAGGAAGGAATAGCCTTTCCGTCACATACACACATCAGTTCAGAAGTCGAAGAAGATTCAGTAACATCAGAAAAAAGTAAGCCCAGCAAATCTACAAGATTGAGCTGCATTGTGATTCTGGTTCTTTTTTCCCTTACCAAACCACTCACTGCTAATCATGTTGAAAATGTGCCTTCTGAATGTACATATAATCCCATTTTATAAGAGCATGTTTACTGTGGACAAACACATTGTTTTTTTTTTAAATTGCCACAAATGTCAAAAAATGTCCAACTCATTGTTCCACAAACTCATCATTGTTATAGCTTATACATTTTGTTTGGATTCAACTTCTCCAGAGAGCCTTTATTTCTAATTTGAAGACTGGTATGAGTCCTATGTTGTCCCAGATGAGGCACAAAACATACAATTTAATTGAAGCTTTCTTAACTTTTTCATCTTTGCAGTCTATTTCAAAGCTCCTCTGGATGAATGCCTCCTTTTGTACAAGCCTGGAAATTTGACACAATCACTGTATCCTTTGCAGCCCTCAGTATTCACTCATTGTGAACTCATCAGCGCAAACATGAACATGAATTTTAATTTCAGTCCAACCTTTACTGAGCTGACTCTTCTCACACTACGACAGAATGTTTGGGGGAAGACAGGACCAAGCATGACTGTGCCACTGTAAACAACTGTAATACTTTTAAATTCACTTGACCCAGAACTATTGACTGTTTTATATGCTTCATCACCACATGGAGTTTGCTCAGTGGTTATGAAATTGTAGATTCATAAATACCTACTAAATACCAGTTAATATATTAATATTTTCTTTAGTAACTCCTAGTAAGTCCTTTTTCTACTAAACATAAAATTGATGCTATTTAATGAAATTAGGTTCCTCTGGCTGATTTGTTTTAATTAAATTCAGTTCAAATCAATTTTATTTGTATAGTGCCAGTTCATAACAGAAGTTATCTCAGGACACTTTTCAAATAGAGCAGGTCTAAACCGAACTCTTTAATGGCATTTACAAGAATCCACCAAGCCAGGACGAGAACAACCAATCAGAATCTTATAGTATAGTGAAAGTATCAGCAAATATGACCAAAAATTATCCTTATAATTTACTTTATAATTATTTATTTATAAATGAAGCCCCCATAAAAGTGAATTTCTGATTTTAATCAAGACCTTTTATTTTATGTTAAAGGATGTAAAGATAATATTCTGCATTTATGAAGATTTAAAGGTTATGTGACTGGTTCAGACTATATGTAAAGATATAGGAATGAGCTGTTTTTATCAACAAAGAGTATGGGTTCTCTTTTACTGTGTCTTTTACATGTTGAACTCCCATGTTTTTCAACTTTAACACTGGCCCCTTTAGGGCCCTTTGCATTTTTTGCAGCCAACATAGTTTCTCCTACACACTTGGAAGGCCAGCGGTATTCAGTTAGTTGCAATCTGCAACTTTACTGCTAGATATCACTAAATCCTACACACTGGTTCTTTAAAATATCACAGGCTTATATCTGATGGCTCTCTACATGACAAGATTACTACTATTTGAACACCAAACTGAATGATGCTGGTGTGACTTTGACAACATTTTACTTATAATATTTATATATTTGGATCATATTTGCATAATTTTCCCATCTCAAAATGAAAGGACCAGTGTGAAGCTGAAGATTGCTACAATTTAAATACAGCTCAGCCTTTCAAGCGTATAGAACAAACTACGGCAAAGCAAGCCAAAAATTACAAAAGGTGCTAGGCCAGTGTTTGATTTGTCCTTTCTGGGCGGTTGTAATGGAGTCTCAATATGGTGGACCCACTCCCTCTGTAGATAGAAACAGCTTATTCTAAGGTAACAAAAACATGATTCTTTTTTTTCAGATAATACACTAATGAAAACATACCTACTCAAGTGTTCCATTTCTGACAATAGATGAATAAATGTTACACACTGGACCTTTAAAAGACCCCAAATGAGCTTCTGTGATCTGAAACTGTGTTAAAGTTGTCCATTTAGAATAGTTTTGTCATTTCAATTACATGTACTTGGGTTCACAGCCCCTGTAACTGCTATTTGATTAGATTGTCTTCTAAATACCTGTGAGAAGATTTCTATTAGGATTTTAATGTTTTATGATTTAATACACACTTTATAAGTGAAACATGAAACAGCTTTCTCTTCCTCTAACAGGACTGAAAAACATTATCAAAATAAACATGATTACATTGTGGCCCATGTTAGCAGAGAGAAATTAAACAATGTTTCATCTCAGTGAAGACCCAGTGGAAGCTACTGATGAAGCTGATGAAGATTCCCTGGACACTGTGAGGAGCTAATCTGGCCTTTATACTAATAATCAATTCTAATAACATTCAGTTATTTTGGCCCTCAGGTCCATCTCTGCAAAGCAAACAAATAAAACATCTTGACGCACAATTACCAAGCACTCGAAATAGGGCAAATCACTGGGTCCCAGTGAGCACAATCAACTGTTTACTGAAGGACTCATTGCTGGAACTAAACTGGAATTAGATGGATGAGTGATGAATGCTTCTTATTCTTGAATGTGTCAGATATCTGACAGTGGCAATGTGACAAGTTGAAACATATCCCTGATGGTATAGTATCTATCTGTTCAGATTGTTTTACTTTGTGTTCTCCTCTGCTTGAACTTGGCCTGTGGCATTAAAAAATTGCATTTAACAACCCTACCCTTAACCACAACCCTTATTGGGCTCTATCTTGCACTCAGCGCAACTGACTTTGTACACTGGCGCTTGTATAATTTCTATTTTGCACTCGACGCACATTGGAATTTTCCCTCCACCGACGCACGTCCTTAAATTAGAGAATGAACTTGCGCTCCGGGGGGCGGTTCAGTGAAAAGAGGAGGCGTGTTCTGGAGCAAACGTTCCCTGGTGCTATTTTGCTGTTTCAGAAAACAATTCCACCACAGACCAGGAAAAACCTAGTCTAAAGTCAGTGGCACTTATTCAGATGCTATTTTAAGGGCGCAGACTTGAGGGGATGCGCCTGAGAGGCACTAGCAACATCGCCACCTGGTCAAGACGGGCATTAATACTTTGCCGCATCCCGGACGGCTCCCTCTCCAGCATGTCAAACCCGGTTTGCTGCAGGAACGGGTGGTCCTCCAGCGTGTAGTGGGTCTGGATCCTATGCACCTTGGTGTTTGCGCTGCTCCCTCCTCAGCTGGCCCTTGCACATTGTTTGATTTATTATATGGCTGTGTTACATTTATTTCATGTCAATAATGTCACTTCTCGGTATTTTACGGCCCTGACGAGAATGTCGGTCTCCTCGGCTGTGAACCGCTCTTGGCGTGCACCTGGCAAATCCGCCGTTATAATAATAGCAATCCGCCATGGAACAAGCGCGCCTGCTTTTAAAGGGAATTTGAGATGATGCTCTGATTGGTTTATTGCACGTTACACCCAAACCACACCTATGACTAATGTAGCTACTTCAGACCAACCCATTTTAGATTTGCGTCGGGCGCAAGAGTCATTTATCCCGCCGGCGTAATAGCAACAGCGCCCGAGATCCGCCCACAAAGCTACTTCCGTTTTGCGTTTGATACTTGTGTTTGAGGTCGGCAAGATAGGGCCCATTGTGTCACTTTGCTTTTAGCTCTGTTTTCTCAGCGTTGAGCTAGCTATGTGTTACTAGGTGACCCCTAATACTGACAATATGCTGTTTTTGCCATGCATTTTTTTTGTTTGTTTTATTTTTGTTTGTTTTTTCTGTATCTTCATCATCATGTATCGTGTGTAAGTTTGGGTTATTATTGATGTATGATTCATGCATAAGGGTCATTCATCGCTAAAAAGTTTCTTGCTATCACAATCACTATCCTAAACTTCACCCACTTTAAATTTCAGAGGACAAAAAAACAAACTTTCTTAGTCCCATTCAATCTGTGTGCTGATAGTGACCACTAATACTATCAGAGACCAGATGATTTACAGCGGCTCCAGACAGGACTCTGACTCAGAAGACGTTGAAGACACAGTGGGTTCTTGCTGGGACAGAAGAAACGAAGTTGAGAGAGGAGCGAGTTATAGTGATTTGTAAGTAACATCATCGTATAAATAAGTCCTTAAGTTATACTTATATGGCACCTTTCTAGTCTTTCGAGCTTTTGAACATTGAGTGTGTTGAACATACTGTGTTGAAATAAATGAACTAAATGTCTCCTTGCTGGTTGTTCTGATACATTCAGAATCATTACCACTGTTTTGTTAGTATTTAACAGACCGCTGTTTAAATATCCTCATGCCTAACTAACCAACCAAGGCAACAAACACTGGCCAATCAGATGCAGAGGAAGGCGGGTCTTTGCAGATTGCCAGTGGGGAAAAAAATCAAGGGTTACGCAGATGTTTAGGAGTGTGTACCTAGACTCACCAGGAGGTGGCAATAAAAAAAAAGTGCCAGCACTCAGTACTGGTGAGTAGCAGCCCATTTCAGGCACTGAACCTCAACAAACACAACGACAGTGAAGTCTGTGGGTTATTCTGGTTCCATGCAGCCTCTGAGAACACATAACAGCCCTCAGTTACAGTAATATTGATTTGTTTTATTATTATCATAGTCATATTTGTAGGTTATTAGAACCCATTCAGACGCCCAGAGAAACAAAAACACACTAATGAGATTCATCCAAAAATTTTGTGAGGGGAAAATATTGGATATATTTTACATCTTCCCTGCGGTGCTCAAAATAAACACAGTTTAACAGCCAGGTGAAAAGTACAGCAGAGAGAGAGGAAGCCATTTTATGCTCTCTCTCTCTCTCTCTCTCTCTCTCTCTCTCTCTCTCTCTTTCTCTCTCTGTCTCTCTCTCTCTCTTCAACTTTCCACCTTCTGTGAAAACACACACATCAAAGATTGACCTGTGGAGGGGCCTTCCTGGCAATGAGCTGGACTGCTCCCCCTGAGGATTTACGGGCTGTAATGATGGTTGCTGGTATCAGACATGATGGTGGGCATTGCCACAGAGTCAGGGCACCTGATGATGATGGAGCAGAGCCACAGTGAGACATGGTACAAGGACAAATAGAAGGCATGTCACATGTCAAATAAGAAGGGGAAGGAACACAGAGAGAGGGGAATGAAATGAGAACAAGGAGGAGAGCAGGTGAATAAGAGGGGAGACATGAACAAAAGGAAGAGGATAAGAGAAAAGAGGAGAATGAGTTCGCCAAGCACTTCACACAGGCTGGTATCATTGAAATTACATCCATACTGGACAATTCTGCACCTCACAATTTATGTCTAGTGCCAATGTTCAGTGCCAAACAGGAAGTAGTGTGTTGGAGCTGGAAAGTAACGCCATGGAGGTTTGGTGGTAGGTGGATTGATGTTTCTGACTTTCATGCAATAGATAGTTAATAGTTTGTTGAGTGTGTGTCTCAATACAGACCGTTTATAAAAATGTTCTCAGTTATATACTGACTTAAAATAAGTTAGTCTTAAGATGAAGATTTCCGATGGTGTGCTTGTCTGTAATTGTGTGTCATCACGATCAGTGAGCTGTGGTGTCCCTCAAGGTTCAGTTCTTCTGTTCTCTATATACATGCTACCTCTTGGCCAGGTTATCCAAAAACATGATGTGCGCTACCACTTTTATGCCATTGATACTCAGCCTAGCAAACCTCACAACTTGCCTCTCTGACATTAAATCCTGGATGTAACAAAACTTTCTGAAATGTATTGATGATCCTGTTTGGCCCCCCAACTTTCATGAGCTCACTTGGAGCATATCTTGGTTGTCTCCAAGATAATGTTAGGCAGGCTGCTAGGAACCTCTGCTTTGACAAGCAAGTCAAAAATGTTATTTGTTGTTCTTGTTTTATTCAGCTCATTTTTATCCTCTGGTGGTCTGAAAAAAGTAGTAAATGCTTTTATTTTTTCGAGGCTTGATTACTGTAATGCACTTTAGTCATGTATCACCCAGGGCTCCCTCCACCATCTCCAGCTGGTACAGAACGCTGCTGCTTGACTTGTTAATGGGACAAGGAAATATGAACACATCACCCCTGGCCTCCCTACATTGGCTCCCTGTCAAATTTCAAATTGATTTTAAAATTTTATAACTTACTTTTGAAGCCTTAAACGGACTTGCTCCCACAAACATCTCTTATTTATTATCCTTGTATGTGCCCCCACAACCCTTGAGATCCGTGGATGCAGCCCTGCTGGTTATCCCCAGGTTACGCTGTGTGACAAAAGGCGATTGTGTGGCGCCATTAGAGCCCCCACACTATGGAACTCACTACCTAGTGAACTCACACTACAACTCTTCTTTTAAATCTCTTCTTGAAGCTTTTCTCTTCATCAAGCTTTTGTGAATATCTGATATTTCTATTTGATATGTTTTTATTATTATTTATTTGTTCCTATTCATTCCATTTTTTATTACTTTAGTGGTCATGTTCCTTATTGTCATTTTATCTTGCCTTTTTTTGTACAGCAATTTGTAACATTCTTTAGAAAAGTGCTGTATAAATAAAGTTTATTATAAGTTTATTACGGTTCATCTCTCATTCCCAGTCTTCCCCCACTAAGCGAAGCTAAGCAGCTAAGCAATGTTGTCAGACACCTAGAATAACAATCTGAGCCGGTGGCAAAAGCAACAACTTTTAGTGGACGTACTTTGATGGGTGCATTTGTCCCCAAGGATTAGCTAACATTACACAGCAACCATAGCCCCTCGGTTCATGGCTATTTTCGTATCTATGTTGGTGAATTAAAGATTTATTTCGGTCATACCAGAGTTGGTGATTGTTGGAACAGTGGAAGGACCGACAAAGATGGTTTTTGTGAGTTTTATTTTGTTTCTGTCCACTTTGAATAAAGTTATGATGTTACAGTGACATGTGAGGTAAAATTACCATTTTTGTCTATGGAGGTGGAGAGTTATTATGGCTGTTTCTGGTTAAACAAAAGGTCAATCTCTGTAGGATCCTCATCATAAAAGGTTGTCGGACACTATTTCTGTCCCTCCTTCACTGTTTCTGTCCAGTCTGAAGAGTGTTTAACAATTTTCTGCCTGGTAAAATTATTACTTTTGACAATCTGGTCAACCATAACGTCCATTGTCTTGTCTGAGTTGCTGTTGCTCTAGTAGCAGTGAATTTCATATATAATCCTTACCGTGCCTAAAGCACACCCTGGTAATGTTGTTATTATTATTGTGTTCAATATATATCAAAAGAAAAAAGCATTAGCTGTAAATTACCATTAACACGCTTTACATCCATTGTGGAGGGAACAAAAAGAAGGCTTTATGCTCCTGTGCTTCCATGTTATTATTTGTGATTAAGCCACATTTAACATTAAAATGGAGCAAATGGAAGCAGATCAGAGCTAGTATGTTAACCACCCCATCAGAGCAGCCTTGAGACCTGAAGGCACTCTGTTTGGTTGAGACTGGGCAGGGGAGTAAACTGCATCCTCCATCATGTTCCTGGAACTGTTGGTAGACAGTGAGTGCTCTGTGGCATTACACATCTGTGTGAGCAGAGTATGGATAAAGGGATGCACCTGTTCAGAAACAATCCCAAGGTACACTGTGGCCATTTGACTGATGCTCCATTGAAGTGGTGAGTGTGTGCCAAGAAGCTACTCTCCTGACCATTACAGTCTGAAGCCTGCAGCTCAGACACTCCAGTGAATCCCTGGAATCAGACTGTGTACATCAGATTCTTCCACCATTATAAACTTGTCTCAAGAGAAATCAGAATTTGTCATGCAAGATAATGTATTCCCCCTTTTCATTCTTCTTGTTCTGCTGGCAATGTGTCTACCAATGTCTCATCACTACAGTGGAACCTGTCCAGAAAGCATCACTTTGATCATTTGCAGGTCAAAAGATGTTGAGGTTAACAATGGGTTATTTGGTTGTCTAGATTAGGGCATTTCAACAGCATTTTAATGGTGATATTTCAATGAATAACTAGGACTTTCTATAAACTGAAATACACTCATTAAAAATTAATACAAAAACAAAATTTAGCACAATGTTAATCTAGACAAGTGGCTCCCAATAGGGGGTCACAAGATGACTAAAGGGATAAGAAATCGTAAATTGTATCTAATTTCTCCTTTAGGGTTATATGTATGATGTAATGTTTGATCCTAAACATTGATGTTTTACCTCTCTGAAATTGTTGCTTTAAAAAAACACAAATTGATGCATAACATTTCACAAGAACGGAGGAAATTAAGTGTAAAACCATCAGGTTTTGGCAGTTGAATGTTTTTGCAGTAGCAGTAGAAAGTATCTGGAATGTTGACTCTGCAGGATTTATAATGTTGAGCCTGCAGCAATATGAATCACACCTAGAGTTGGTACTATACTTGAAAACCTTGAGATCTCAAAAATAGGGAGGAAACCAAAGCTAGGGGTCTCCCCTGGAACAATTTGAGTTGCAGAGACTTTGTTTCGTGCATTCTGGTGACTTTTAAATAATGAAACCAACAAAATAGTAGATACACTGCAACAGCATTTTTATGTTAGAGGTCCAGTATGTAACATGTAGGAAGATCTATTGTCAGAAATGGAATATAATATTCTATGTTTTTCTATGTTTTTTTGTTTTGACGCCTTTCATGGAGTCTGCCATGTTGAACCGCCATGTTTCTACAGCAGACCAGAACGGATAAAGCAAACATTAGCTCTAGATAGGGCTGTGTGTTTCTCATGCGTTTTGTGGCCACCATAGTTTCTACTTCACACTTGGAAGGGGAGGGTGATGCGAGGGAGTTTCAATCTGCAACTACCCGCCAGATACCATTAAATGCTACATACTGGTCCTTTAAGAACCCTTTTTTTAAGAGAGAGCAGTTATACTCATACAGTTAAAATTGGGAGGGTTGGCAAACAGTGGCTACTAAGTGTACATCATCACTGAATGAGGAAATGTCATAATACACAATTCCTTAAAAAGTTTCCACTCTTGCTTTAATGTTAATGTTTGTATGTGAGTCACTGACTGGGCCTTTAATGTCTTGCTCAGCCGTACTCAGAACTAACTTATGATGTTCAGTATCATCTTGAGGCTGACGTGATGTTGGACAATTTACCAGAGTTAAAGAAGACATTGTGTCTCTATCAGCCTGGATGCAACATCAGTTTGGGGCTGAATGGATTCAGTTACTATCGGTCAGAGTATTGTATTCATGCTCTGAACCTGATCTTCCTGCCCTGGTTTGCCTCAATCCTGTCTTACTGCTGTCAATACCAACCACTGTGGAGGTCTGAATTGGGTTAGAGTGACAGTTATGAATAGGTCTTGTACACTGTAAACTATTGACCTGTGTGGATGCACATCTTCAAACAAGGTTTGGTATTACTTAGTATGTGAGGAATTAATCTTCCAAATGAGGAAGGGTTTCCCTAAGGATCAGGACTTCCAGATCCTGGTAACATCAGTGGAGATGTGTTAAAACTTTCTGACAACCAGTGGTCAGATGCCCTGTGCGCACTCTTCAAACTCCACACAGGACCATGGTGGATATCCTTTCAGGGTCTTGAGTCCAGCCTCAAGTCTGATCAAGTAAATGATACACCCTAATGATAGCTTTCACTGTCATCACTTTTTGAACCACAGTAATATGGAGATCAACAGGTTTACAGAGCAATGTTAAAATAGATAAGTCCTACTGTAGTAGCTAACAGAGGTCTAAGGGTAAATGTCCAAGCAGTAGATAATAAGAAGACACAGACTGTATTAAAGGCCTCCATAAAACTTTCAGGTAAGATAAAATAAGATAGACTTTAAAGCATATATTGTCAGAAATGGAATGTAATATTCATAGGTATGTTTTCAAGAAAATATTTATCGTTAAACAACACATGGTCACAAAATGAAATGTAAATGTGCATTTCCTTTATGCAACACACAAAAGATGCACTTGACTGTACCATGGCTGAGTCCTTCCTGCAAGTAGCCCAGGGTTTGAATTCAACCTGTGGCCCTTTGCTGCGTATCACGCCCTCTCTCCCACCCCACCTTTCCTCTCACTCTTCCGCTATCACTTTTGATTAAAGGCAATAAAAGCCCAAAAAACACACACACACACACACACACACACACACACACACACACACACACACACACACACAAAGGTGCACTCTGTTGTTCTGGCTCCAACAACACAGTCCAAGACGATCCGCCTGTCAAGCGCTTGATCTGGGGTGAGTCCCATTTCACCCTGACTTGACATTAGCCAAGAGCAGCCTTCAGTCCAAGCTGGGCCAGCATGGCTTCTATCCTGTTCTCCTCCCTCTCCTACTCAAGAAACAGCACCTGCTGTGGTGGCCTGGTCCTGTTCAGTCAACATGTTTCAGCAATAAAGCCAAAAACAGACAAAAACAAAAACAGAGTTTGAAGGTGCTAGCCGAACCGTCCACAACATCAGAATGCACAGCTAGTGCAAAATGTCCTGTCAAAATGTCCTGATCCAGTCCATTTGAATAATTTTGGTTAGCTCTTTAAATTGAAACCCAATCTAACATCATTCCATTATGTTTCCAGCAATAAAGCCACAAAAAAGTAGCAAGTTACCGGCCGCTGCATCTACACACAGATTATCTACAGAGTCTGCAATGTTTCTACAGTAGTCCAGAAAGGACTTGGACGAGTTTCGCTGTGCACTCCAATATGTTTACAGTCATGTGATTCCAATGACACTCAAAATTCAGAATGAGGCAGGAAGTTAAAGTCAGAATGGATGAGAAAGATGAAAACCTATACTTTACATTATTGTTTACTCACTGTGTTGTCCCTGTCAACATGTGTGTAAAATATGGAATTCCTTCTCAAATTCAAGTTAAAACCCTATTTTGAGGCTACAGTGACCTTTGACCTTTGATTCAAAAGTGTCACGAGTTCAGTGTCTGACCAACTGTGAAATATGGTTCCAATCTTAAAAAGTTACAGCGTTGAATAGCGGCAAATGACCTTTGACCTTGTGGGTTAAACATGCCATTACTTCGATGTCGTTTGTTTAACACCTGTGTGCCATTTTATCATAATCACAGCATCAATTCTTGATTTATGATAAAAACATGTTTGTTAATGTTATTTTGAAATATTGTGCTTTGTAAGGTCAGAGCGACCTTGACCTTTGAGGACCAAAAGTTTGAGGTGTTCCTGAGATATAAACTCTATGAGTACAATGTAATTATTACTGATGGGAATGGTGGCCCATGTTGTATTAAACCAGAATGATCTTTTTCTATCTTCAAATCAAGCTGAGGGAGTCCATAAAATGTATCTCCGGTCAAAAAGATGACACATAAAGCACACAGGTCTCCTCAGGTAATACAGCTCCTAAATCTGAAGCTAGAATTCAAACTCTTGCTGGGTCATTGTGATTATTTTGCTGTGAAATGAGGAAGCCTCGGTAGATGTAGCTCGATTGTATTCCTCGTGCTTCCCTGCTGGTATAAAGTAGGGTTTTCTGGAAACTCACCTACACACATCATTAGCATTTAGAGAGGCTGAGATCATCCTGGGCTCCACACCTACACACACACTCCGAATCCAGCAGAGGTCTTAAGACTCTCACAGTCGCACACAAAATCAGAAACAGGAAAAACAGCAGAAATGTCAGATTAAAATTCTATTTGTGTGCATGACAAGAATCTGTCACTGAGTGGTTTCATTCTCAATGTGACAGAAGGAGGCCAGATCAGGGCTGGTTATTGTATAAGTCATTCATCTCCTCCTCCTTTGTGTCTTCTAAACTAACCTCTCTTCTTTCTTTTTTAATTATTTCTTATTTTTTTACATTTTTAATTACACAGTCTATAGTGTATTGTAAGAAAGGTGTCCTGTTACAGTAAAACGTCATAAAGAGATGTTTTTCATGAGGATCACTCCTAAAAACCTAAAGCCTCATAAGATGCTTTGGGTAGTTGTGTAAAGAATGAAAAAAGAGAAGTCAAAACCCTGCCGATTGTCTCACCTCCACACACCTGGATAATCACTGCAGGATGCCCTTCATTTGAGGCAATAAACTGCAGTAGGTAATTTTTTCAAAAAATTACATTTTGTCATATTTGCTGAAACTTTCACTATATCCTGACAGTAGTACCTGAGACAGATAATCTGTGAAATAATCAGGTCGTATTGTGGGGGCCTGAACAAAAACAACCAATCAGAGCCAAGAAAGATATAAAGATGCTTTGGGTTGAACACTTGAAGATAGTTAATTGCTGATTATCATTCCGCCGAACCCTGGGAATGAGACTCAATCAACTATCTTCAATTCTCTAACCCAAATGACTTTATATTTTTCTTGGTTCTGATGGGTTGTTTTCATTCAGGCCTAGTGGATTCTTAAATCCCATTAGGAGCACAATATGACCTGATTATTTCACAGATTATCTGTCTCATGTACTACTGTCAGGATACAGTGACGAATATAACAAAAAGTCATTTTCTGACTGGACAGACTGGTGAGGAG
This sequence comes from Dicentrarchus labrax, assembly GCF_905237075.1. NCBI lineage: Eukaryota > Metazoa > Chordata > Actinopteri > Moronidae > Dicentrarchus > Dicentrarchus labrax. The sequence goes on from NW_026136720.1 coordinate 26,411,933, forward strand.
AGCTGGCTCAGTGGTGGACACAGAGCTGGACTCTCTGGTGACAGTAGCAGAGAGAAGGACCCTGAACAAACTGCTGTCCATACTGGACAACACCCACCACCCTCTGCACGACACCTTCACCAGGCAGACTTAAAAACTCTTTCGTCCCCCTGGCCATCAGACTGTACAACAGCTCCTAGTCAAGGCAGGGAGGACAATAGACAATAGGACAATTTCTACCTCCATTTGCACTGTTTACTTCCATTTGCACTGTTTACTGTTTACTTCCATTTGCACTCCATAGATAGATAGATAGATAGATAGATAGATAGATAGATAGATAGATAGATAGGGTAGATACATAGATAGATAGATAGATACTTTATTTATCCCGAGGGAAATTCAAGTATCCAGTAGCATACAAAATACAGTCGACCGGTGTCTCTCTTTTTACTGCTGCTTCCTCCCCAGCAAACTACAGCATAAAAGAGCACGCTGGCCACCATAGACTGGTAAAACATCTGCAGTAGTTTTTTGCAGATGTTGAAGGACCCCAGCCTTCTTAGGAAGTACAGACGGCTCTGCCCTTTCCCGTGTAAAGCGTCCATATTTGCTGTCCAGTCCAGCTTGTCGTCCAGCTACAGCCCCAGATATTTATAGGTCCTGACCACCTCCACATCGACCCCCTCGATGGACACGGGTTGGAGATGTGGTTTCTTCCTTCTGAAGTCCACCACCATCTCCTTGGTCTTGGAGGTGTTCAGCTGCAGACCAGGCTCCTATACTCCCCCTCCCGTCCATCCTTGATACAGTCAACTATCGCAGTGTCCTCCGAGTATTTCTGCATGTGGCAGAGCCCCGAGTTATACTGGAAGTCAGATGTGTACAAGGTGAAGAGGACGGGAGAGAGCACGGTCCCCTGTGCTGCTCCGGTGCTGCTGACCACAGTGTCTGACGTGCAGCCCTTCAGTCTGACATACTGTGGTCTCTCCGTGAGGTAGTCCGTAATCCAGGTCACCAGGAGTGGGTCCACCCTCATCTCTGTCAGCTTGTCTCTCAGCACGAGCGGCCGGATGGTGTTGAAGGCGCTGGAGAAATCAAAAAGCGCGGTTTTCACAGCACCGCTCTCCTTGTCCAGATGAGAGTGGGCCCTGTGGAGCAGATAGAGGATGGCATCCTCCACGCCCACCTTCTCCTGGTATCCAAACTGCAGTGGATCTTGTGCATGGTGGATCTGGGGCTGAGGACATGGAGCAACAGCCGTTCAAAGGTCTTCATTATGTGTGACGTCAGTGCTACTGGTCTGAAGTCACCCGGCTCCCTGGGGTGTTTTTTCTTAGGAACCTGGTTGAGCCCATTTGACCCTTCCTATGTCCACACACAGTATACAGCACTGATGGTTGAAGAATAAATATATATATTGTCCAATAGGTGGACAGACCTGCTGCAGAGTATAGAGTTGAACAAAAAAAAATCTAACTGGCTGAATGCCAAGTTTGGCTGACACATACAATAGATTGTGTTCTACATACAATCTCTTATATACTTTTTATTTTCATATGCTAGCACTTTATCTGCCACATCTGCACTCCTTATGTTGTTATGCTATAATTAACAGAGTAACACATGATAAATAAATTCGTATTGGTTTTACTTTTTTTTAACACACCAATCACAGTTGTAGCAAAGGGCCACAGGTTGGACTTGAACCTAAGTGCCCCTTGAGAAGATTATTTGAAAAATAGTATGCCAAAAACATTGGACCAAATGAACAAATTAACATTATCAACCAAATGCAATATTTTACTCTAACTCTATAATAAACTTTAAACACATCTCAGAAATGTACACTTATTATTTGCTTTACTACCTTTTTTAAAATGTACTTTAAACAGTTTAAATTGTTTCCTTTTTCTACTCTTGTGTTTAGTACTCTGAATGCTTACCGAGGTAAGAGTTAAATATTCTGCTAAGGTTCCATCTCCATTTATACCCCTTTTTAATTTTTTCTTTTACATTTCTCTTTATTCTCTGCCTCCTGATTTTTTTTCTTGTTTTCTGTTGTTTTGTTTTGTATTTCCTTTTTGTTAGACAATTTGAATGAGGTCCTGTGTCAGTATGGCATAACTTGGTATGTGCCTAAATAATATTTGTATGTATCTAAGAGAGAGAGCATGTATTGAATCCTCACTTTACGATGATCTATCATTTTTACTCTCTATTTATTTATTTAGTTTGTATATCTTTATTTATTCAGTTATTAGTTCCTCTCTCTCTGTCTTATTGGCTGGTTTCAGGCCACCCTCTGTTTGCTTTAATGTAAAGCTGTTTTTTTTTTTTTCAAATCCAGCCTAGATTATTCAGGCTGTCAGAAAATATAACTAGGTACCTCTGCATAATTTTCTATTAATCACTGTAACCTTACACTGCTTTGTTACTCATTCTTGGAAAAAAAAGGTGTTTGATGTATGTAGGCTTTTATAGTTGACAACTCTTTACTTAAACACCTCAGTAAAATATCTAAACCCAGTACTCTGAATGCAAAGCACCTTGAGTTTCACTGTGGTTGTTTATGTGCGTGTGTTTGTTAAAGAAAATGTCAGCATCACAACTGGTGACATTGTTACATAAAATGTCACATTATCAAGTAAAAATCTTTAGCAAGGGGGAACCACTGCAGAGTTTGGTGACTGCGCTCTTTTTCAATTAACAGTCATCAAATGAAACTAACCATCCAGTCATTTTACTGGGTTTGTATATTTGATCACAGAGCTATCCATGAAACCCGGCAGATGACTAGCACCACTCTGTCACTTCCTACTATTAATAATATGTGCAAATTACACTTAATCACTCGTCATTAAGGTCATCTTCAAATGGAGCTGCACGCCTGCCATCTAAACACATTATATTGTGACATGGCAATTATGTGTTATTTGAACAGAGAAGGTATAATGGCTGCTTCTCTTTGTCGGAACATCTCTCTTTGCTTCTTATGATCTTTACTGTCTAATACATTGCCTGTGTTCCTCCTTTAAACTGAAATGGGCAAGACTTTTTTTTGGGAGACAAATTCAGACTTAGTTGCTAAACTACATGGCGTCTACTTTTGCAACAGCTAACAGCTAAAACACTAGTTTGAGAAATTTAAGAAAAAGGAAAATTTTGCTTTTCCATTGTCCACAAGCTGTCTCTGTCTCTGTGTCTGGAGTAGCTGCTGTATGTATTTGGAGTATTCTAAAGTGGTATTCCCCTATGAACCCATCACTTTTTCCACCATCCTTAATTTTTCTGTCCTGGACTGATCAGCATGAGTCACGACCGGTAATTTAGCTCTGTATAACAACCAGCAACATTCATTAGGTGACTCATATACACACACACACACACACACACACACACACACATACACACACTCAAGTAAGGGTCCTTACCATATATGGTCAGTCAGGGGACCGATTTGGCTTATTCAAGGTGCCCTTTATTTATCATATCAGTGCCTGAAATAGACTGGTACTCACCATCACTGAGTACTTCTGATTTTTGTCCACATGAGTACACTGTAAAAAAGCCAACTTTTATTTTTTGGCCTAAATAAGTATTTAAAGTAGTTAAGACTTTAAAATATAAGTTATTAACATTTAACGCAAAAACTTAACTAAGTCCAACAAATCAAGCGATTTGTTGGCGTCAATACAGTTAAGTGAGTTAGTACCACTTATATCTTTGAGTTGCGATTCAGATTTTCGTGTGAAAGTTCAGATAACTTTTGTTTCTTTGTTGGAAAATGCGGGAAAGCCAACTTTTGGAGTTGAGACTCGTCAATTGCAGTCTGGTTGTCTCCCATCGGAGCTGGAGTTAAGTTTTAACTTAAATTTTCATGTAAGTTAAAATAATGTCTGACTTTTTATTCATGGTTGTATTGTGTTAGAAATCAATAAATAAGATAAGAAGCATTATCATTGACAACAGTCAACGTTAAACATGAATAACTTAAATAGTGCACTTTTGCAGCTAGTTGATGCTAGCGACTAGCTTGTGTTAGTAACGCTAAAATAGTGTCAGAATTCATATTCAGGGTTATATTGTGTGACAAATCAATGGATAAGATTACCAGCTTCCAGTTGTGGTTCGGGAGGCAGACACCCTCTCCACATTCAAGAGTAGGCTTAAGACATTCCTCTTTGATAAAGCTTATAGTTAGGGCTGGATCAGGTGAGTCCTGAACCATCCCTTAGTTATGCTGCTATAGGCCTAGACTATCGGGGGATTTCCCATGGTGCACTGAGCTCCTCTCTTCCTCTCTCTTTCTGCACTCATTCATGTCCCATTAATGCATGTTACTAACTTCACTTCTTCCCCGGAGTTCTTGTGCTTTCTCGTCTCGCAGGTTCTTATCGATCCTGGTGGAGCCTCCTGCCATGGTCCTGCTAGATTGCCATTGCCAATATTGTTGTTGCTGTGCACCTGTCTGTCTGTCTGTCTGTCTCTCGTCTCTCTCTCTCTCTCTGTCTATCTCTCTCTCTCTCTCTCTCTCTCTCACCCCAACTGGTCGAGACAGACGACCACCCACCTAGAGCCGAAGGATCTGACCTAGGTTTCTGCCTTTTAACAGGCAGTTTTTCCTTGCCCTTGTTGCCAAGTGTCTTGCTCATGGTGGTACTGTTGGGTCTCTGTAAATAATGTTAAAGAGTTCGGTCTAGACCTGCTCTATTTGAAAAGTGTCCTGAGATAACTTCTGTTATGAATAGGCATTATACAAATAAAATTGAATTGAATTGAATTGAATTGAAATTGAAAATTGAATAAGATTAGCATTATCATTGGCAACAGTAAACATTAAATAGAAATAGTTTAATTAGTGAATGCTAGCAGCTAGCTTATGCTAGTGCCTAGCTTGTGCTAGTGATGCTTGTCTGGGCAAGTACCCTTCAAATGAGCATGTTATTTTTTGACTGCTTAGTCTGAATGATGAAGTCAGCAGGTTGATGTTGACAGAGCAGACAGAGAGCAGGGCGGTGGCCTGCTCTATTTTGTGAGGAAGAGGTAAGAAGCTGAGCAAAGAATATATCATAAATGTGTTTCTTTTCAAAATTGCTTCTTTATATAAAATGCATATTTTTATATTAGGATGGTGTTGGAATTGTATGACTTTGTATTGAAGATTTATATTTGCTATTCAAAAATTTTCAACAGATCAGTGAAGAGTTCCATCGGATCACCAACAAGAACTTAACAGACAACTTCAGAGCAGCCATTAATCAGCACACTCCAGGGCTCCTTAGACTCTATCGGGCTAGGAGAACAGCTTTTCCACCTGAGATGGATCAACTCCTTAAACGACTGGATGAGGAGGTGAATTTTTGACGTAATGATCTCATTATATTCTGGAAATTATGAACGTAAATGCATAACAAGGAATTCTTGGATTTTTTTTGGGAACCTACAGTACACTACCTAAGGGACAAGATGGTGACTAGGTGGTCCTTTTTATTTAGGGAGTTTGGGAAGACTAAACAAAGGATTTTAGTTTGGTAGATGTGGAAGAATAAAGTTGTTTGCATGTTTGCTCTGAGCTTTCTACATGATAGTTACATATTGTCATAATGTTTCTTCCAACTTTTTGTGTTTTAGACATCTAACATCACAGCACATCGACAGACTGCAGCCTTGAAGGGCCTTCCCTTGTATCTCTGTGACAGTCATCGGAAGCTGTTTCTAGTGACTTGTTTGTAGAAACTGAAAATATATACAGTGTGAGAAATAGACTCAGATGTTATTAATGCTGTACTTGACTCTGACTTCAACCTTTACCTTTCTTTTCCTTTTTCTATTTTCTAATTTTTTGCATTCTTTGTCTGCCCCAGTTCCCAAAGTTGTATTTTACTGCCAATGGCATGATATAACTGATGTCATATACATGAGGATTATATTTTTGGGGGTATGAGATGGAAATGTTTAATATGTCAAACAAAAAATGCATACAATATTTGGGATCATTTTAGATGAAAGCCTATTCTGTGCCACAGTATTTAATGACAAATTACTATTGACTATTTACTATTGTGTTGATTATTTGCTTTCTGTCATCCCAAGGCAACTGATCCAGAAGCAGACGAAGAGCCTCACTGTGGGCATCCTGACTGTGTTGGAGGATGATGATAGTTCAGGTCCTGCAAGTGCCATAAACGTTGCTTTGATTGTAGAAGAACCCATCGTCCTTCAGGATCTCCCTGACCTGCTGACAGCTTTTGCATACCTTTTTGGACTGATCTACGCTTTAAACCTCCAGTACCCAAAAGAACTGAGGTACACTTTTGAAACCATTCAGAAGGTTTTCATGGAACTTGGGACAGATTTCTCTGCAAGGGTGAGATCCCTCAAAAACAAACTCTTCTCAGCAAGTTAGCTGAGAACATTGGTACGTTCTGAGACAGTTGTGAATTGCACGTTCTTGTTGCCATTTGCCAGAGATGAATCCTCTACATCTTGTACTTTTACTCTCTTCCCCTTTTCTCTCTTTTTCTCCACCTCTGCACCTAAGATTTAATTGTGTGTTAATCAATGATAAATACCTTTTTGCCAGTACTAGTTCTGAGACTGAAACTTCTGGACCTAAATATTTGTTATTTTATAGTCTATAAGTTTTGTTAGATTGACAATACTGGACGACACTATTTCTGTATGCAGTTTGATTTCAACCCTTGGGGTATATCTTTTGGTAACCAAATCTTCTTAATTCAACATTTATAGTTAAATATTACATATTGGTGTAGATTACTCCACCTCGTTGACTCACCATGTTTTACTACCTCATTGTATTTTGATGTTCAAGATATGATGCATTCTAATATGCAGTGTTTCAGCACAAGTTAAGTGCAAGACTGTGACAGCTATGGGTCTCAGCACTTCCAATTCAAGATGTGTTTTGATAAAATAAAAATGTTTTGAATGTAGACAATGCATCTGTAATAATTTGTATATTTGATGGTAATGGGTCCTAATTGATCAATCTGAGTTACTGGAATTAAGTTGGTACTATGTATAGATTAAAATTACTCTCTAACACTAACACTAATTACTCTGACAGATGAGAACTCAAAGTTGTGACATTGTGACATTATAAGTTACTATAACTCTGATTAGAGTAAGCATTCAAAGTTGAGATAATGTTAAATTAGAGGTTACTGCAACTTTTGTAGAGTAAGTAGAAATAAGGATTCAAAGTTGAGATAATGGGAAATTATGAGTTACTACAACTTGAATAAAGTTAGTACAAGTAAGGATTAAAAGTTGAAATAATGTGAAATTATAAGTAACTACAATTTGAGCTAGGGTTACGTGAGTTGAGATAACCTAAAAATGAAAGTTGAACAAACTTAAAAGCAAAACTTTAACAGTTAAGTTGAATTTCCTACCTTAAAATCTGCCTGAAGTTTGTTGCCTTACAATTTTAAGCTCTGCCAACTTTTTTTTACAGTGTACCCTTACTAAGGGTTCCCATGCATCCATGAAACCCTGGAAATGTAGAGAATAGTTTTCCAGTCATGGAAACAAATTGACCAAATATCTTCACTGTAATCTGTAATCTGTAAAAGTTATTTTTCTCAAAAAAAATTGTTGAAACGGATTCCATCAAAAAAATTTAAGTAGCACAGACTCAATTTTGGAAGTAAAAGAAACATTCCTGATGAAGTACATTTTACTAGGTATTTTGTTTTCACATTACAAATAGAAATTACAAAATGTTAGGTCTAAAATTACTAAAGCTACTTGATCAAGAATGTTTTTTTAATTTACAAAATTAGTTAGTTTTACTTTACAGTGTTGTGGTTGGTAGAAGAAACCTACGTAGTAGGACACTTCAAAACGGGTTTACCAGATGTGGAATGAATTTGCAGAAATCTTTTCAGCCTCTGGTCTATTTTATCTCAAGAACAGTGTGAAAATGTCTTGTTGTGGCGGTTAACAAATACATGCATGTGTTAATTATAAGTAATCTTTTAATAGGCTAATTGGTGAGAGTTTTATTTTTCTGAAATAAAATAAATTCTACTCACTATAAACTGTTACTTAGGGGCTGTTGCCAAAGTAATGTTACTATTAAAGGAAAACTGTAATAAATTGCACTCTACAAAAGTGGACCTACTGTCACCGATTAAATAAATGCATGGTTGCAAGGGCGGCTGAGAGGCAGAGTGGGTTGTTCCTTAATCGGAGGGTTGTGGGTTCGATCCCCGGCTCCTGGTGCCACATGTCGAAGTATCCTTGAGCTACTGAACCCCAAATTGCTGTGAGTGTGTATGAATGTTTGATGGACTTTGCCATCACTGAATGAATGTGTGTGAAAGGGTGAATGTGGCACATAGTGTAAAGGCGCTTTGAGTGGTCGGAAGACTAGAAAGGCGTTACACAAGTACAGGTCCATTTACCAAGATAATACTTCTATTTTATTGGTTTAGATAAACCTTTTAAATTGCAAACATTATTTCAATGAGTTGTGTTGACATAAATAATGTCGAAAAATTAGTTGGAACAAGTTCATTTTTATTAAGTGGTAATTCAAATTTTTATTGTAGCGGAAAAGCTAATTCCCCAACTCAACATATTTAAATTAGAAGTTGCCATAACTCAAAATGGTGCAAACTGTTTTGTTGTTGTTGTTGTTGTTGCTGTTGTTGTTGTTGTTTTAACCAAAACTCTCATAAACCCTGCATCAATTTCAATTTAATTCAATTCAATTTTATTTGTATAGCGCCAATTCATAACAGAAGTTATCTCAGGACACTTTTCAAATAGAGCAGGTCTAGACCAAACTCCTTATAACATTTACAGAGACCCAACAGTACCACCATGAGCAAGACCTTGGAAAGGGAGGAATACAACTCCAGTTAAATGTGTAAGTATTGGCTTACCAGTAAATTATATGACAATTTGTGAGTGAGTGCTGTCCTGTATTGCCAAGAAAAACTCCTCCTTAAAATTATTGGGAATCTTTTTACTTCTTATTGAGTACCACCACCTCTGGTGAGCATGGCCAACCATTTAGGTCACCAGTATTTTTTCCAAGGGGTATACAATAAAAGTTGTGAAATAATTGTCTAAAAATAGTTACTTCCATGCTTTGATGACCCCAAACCCACTTTTTTTCAGCCAAGTACCCTCTGACCAGTGCAAATAATTATTTGTAGGAAAAAAAGGCCCATATAAAGAGGTTCAGTATAGCACTGCGGTATCAGTGTCTGATTCATTAAACAACAACCATGTAACTGTAAAAGCACAATTCATTATTTAATCTTAATTGGCCCTTGGAATGTTCTCTGATTAATGTGCAATACTCTGGTTTATTCTGTCACTAAAACTGCTATCATTTAAGGATTCAGCTCTCAACATTAACATTATCTGTACTATTTATTTATTACACTTCTGTATGTCATATACTGTAGCATACCTATACTCTATATATTGTCATATACTATATTATAATGTACATATTTATGCTTTACTTACTATATTTGCATGTATATATTTTTTAAAAAGTCTATTGTCCATATATACATTTAGTTAGCTATTGAAATAATACATAGTTTTAATGTTCTATATCATTAATATTGCTATTTCTATTATTATTATTTCTATTCTTTAATTATATGTGAGTACCTTGAGCAACTGTAACAAACATTTTTCCCTGGGGATCAATAAAGTACTTCTGATTCTGATTTTGATTCTGATTAATTAAGTGTACTTAAATCTTTAGAAATATGGAATCAATAGGTTTTGGTAATAATAGGAACCCCCCCTCTAGAATTTTTAATGATTCCCCTTTCTTAGTGAAGGCCTACAACTATTTAGATTAAAACACAGTTACATGTTCTTCATACTAATATTAGACATATAATGACACATAAGACAACATTAAGCACAGGGTATTACCGTGTGGATGAAGATTTAGGTGTAGCAGGCCACAATGACTGAATGGAATAAAGAGGAAACTTGGATATTACTGATACAGTATGAGTCTGTTACAATGGGTGTGTCTTTCTGCAGGACATCTGCTGTCCTCCACAGGTTATATCTTCCAGATGCAGTGAGGTCATATTCTAAATCTTAGGCTGGGTTTCATTAGTCGTTCAACATGCCCTCGTTCACTTGCCCTCGACACTTGCCCTCGGGGGAATAAGTGTCGTTCCAATTGTCTGGAAAACTGAAGTGAACTTGGTGAGATGGACCCTGGAGGGCTGAGGGAGCGACTGAACAACGATGGGTCCTCCGAGGTGGATATCACCCACAATGCATTGCAGTTTACGTCATTGCCGCTATAACGCTGAGTAAGGGCAAGTGCGTTTCATTTAAATCCCCCGCTCCTCCCCCGCCCACTTTCCCTCCGTGCGACGTATGCTGTTACGTCATACCAAGGGCTGAGGGTAAGTGAACGAGGGGAAGTGGAACTACTAATGAAACGCAGCCTTAGTCTCCTACAGCAGTGGTTCCCAAACTGGGTTTTGCCCAAGCTTTACATGGGATTGCAAGACCCTGTTGAAGGGGTGTAATAGCTTTGAATTTCCTTCAGTTCTGTGAAGAAAACTAAAAACGTCACCCCACTCCCAAGCCCTCATCGTCTGAAGCTGAGGGAGACCACTCTACGTTGTCACACGTTTCAGACACTGCAAAAGACTTACGCTTTCACTGAGAGACTCTTCACTGTGAAAGGTGGACATTCAGCGCCACGCCACGGACACACAGTTTGACGCACAGTAAATATTTGATTAACTTATGATCACCAATGTGTCTAGATTGCAGTGATCAAATATGCAGTCAATATGATAAAATCTGTAGGAGTAAGTTAAAATAGAAGTGCGGGAAATGGCATCACAGTGGCCGACTTTGACGGCACGCCACGGACACACCCCTCAACGTATAGTCACAAATAGCACAACTTGTAATCAGCAACATTTTTCAAGTGTACTGTCCAGTTTTGAAGCAGATCTGATAAATTCCCTAGGAGTACTTCGTTCAAATACAAAGCGAAAAAGTGAAAATGAAAATCAAAATAGCCAACTTCCTGTGGGTTTTGGGGCATGGGTCCAAGAGGCTTTTCTGTAGGTCTCGGCACGTAACGTGCCTACCAAGTTTCATACATATTGGTGAAACGTGGCGCCGGGGCTACTTTGTGAAATACTGTAGGGGGCGCTACAAACACCACAAACATGATTTTTGGTATGTGAGCTACAGGCACCAGTCTACACGTGCCATGTGAATTTCATATTCATAACTATTACATTCTCCACAGAGTGATTTACCATGCCACCAGAGCACCACCTAGTGGCGGATTGTTGACACAGTTTTTAGCAAGCCTCAGGGAGCCATTGGCAAGGATCGTACCAAGTTTCGTTTTAATCATACATGCCCATGTGGAGATATAAACTTCTTCATTATAACGAGCACCACCTTGTGGTTGATGACCTGAAATTGTACACGATGCCTAAGGAAAACATGTGGAACTATGGACCCAAGCTTGGTGTCAATTGGACATACCACTGTGGAGAAATGCTCCACTTCCTGTTTTGACCATAATCTACAGGAAGTGCTAATTTTAAAACATGCTTATTTTTTGAAATATCAAAATACTTTGAATTAGTTTTTTTGCCAGGACAGTTTCCAGATGCTACGTGACAAGTTTCATGCAAATCAGACAAAAGTGCATGGATGGAACACGCAAACGTAGTTTTCGGACATTTCGCACTCTAGCGGAAAAAAATGGCCTATATAGGGAGATTCAGCTCCATTCACCGAACGTGTGGATATGAGGTTTTTGAATGTGAGACAAACGATGCAGGAGTTATTAGCCTAAACCTTACTTTTCTTAATAGTAGCGCCACCTAGTGGCCGAGCCGAATGTGACGCATAGAATATCCAATTTTTCACCAGGCCTGACCACTTTGCCAAATAAAATACATCCAAAGTATATGTTCAGGGGGTCAAAAATGCAGTGAACCTTTCCCGCAAATAATAATAACTTTAGCAAATACAATAGAGATCTCACAGTGTTTGACACTGGACCGCTGGAAGGTCCCTATTGTAATTGGTCCGTTTCTTATTATTGTTATTCAGAATGTTGACGGCGTTTTTGACCCCCTGAACGTATACTTCATGTGAATTTTATTTGGCAGATTTGTCAGGCCTGGTGAAAATGATGAAATCCTATGGCCGCTTTGGGGTCGGCCACTAGGAAGGCCACTAGGTGGCGCTACTTTTAGGCAAAGTTCGATAGGCTAATAACTCCCGCATACTTTGTCTCACATTCAAAAACCTTATTCACCGAACACGTGGATATAAGGTGAATCTCCCTATATAGGCCATGCCCACTTCTGCCTAGATTTTTTTCCGCTAGAGCGCAAAATGTCCAAAAACTATGTTTTCATGATCCATCCATGCGCTTTTGTCCGATTCGCACGAAATTTTGCACGTAGCATCTGGAGAAAAAAAGTAATTTAAAGTATTTTGATATTTCAAAAATTAAGGAAGTTATAAAATTAGCACTTCCTGTTGATTTTTGTCAAAAAAGGAAGTGGGGTATTTCTCCACATTGGTATGGCCAATTGACACCAACCTTGGGTCAATAGTTCATCATGTCTTCATTAGGCATCGTGCACAATCTTGAACAATTTGAGGCCACCGCCACAAGGTGGCGCCCTTTCAAAGTCAAACGTTTATATCTCTGTGTCGGCAAGTGTGATTAAAACAAAACTTGGTAGGATGATTGCCCATGGCTCCCTGAAGGTCTCCTAAAAAGGAAAAAAAAATCACGCCACCAGGTGGCGCTCTGGTGGATGATAATTAGCTGTGCGGAGACCGTAATAGTTATGAATATGAAATTCACAGGACACGTGTAGACTGGTGCCTGTAGCTCACATACCAAAAATCGTGTTTGTCGTGGTTGTAGCGCCCCCTACAGGATTTGTAAAAAGCAGCTCCGGTGCCATGTTTCGCCGATATGTATGAAACTCGGTAGGCACGTGTAACGTGCCGAGACGTACGAAAAAAAGCCTCTTGGACCCATGTCCCAAATCCCACAGGAAGTCGGCTATTTTCATTTTAATTTTCACCATTTTGTTTGTCATTATGACTTTTTGGGCTTATATTTGAACAAACTCCTCCTAGGGAATTTCTGGGATCTGCTTCAAAATTGGTCAGTACAGTCAGAAAATGGGGCTGAATGAACGCTGTTCAATTTGAGACTGTACATTGAAGGGCGTGTCTGTGGTGTGCCGTCAAAGTTGGCCATTTTGAAGTCCGTGGTCTTGTATTTGAACTAACGAAGTCCTAGGGAATTTATCAGATCTGCTTCAAAACTTGACAGTACACTTGAATAATGTTGCTGATTAATAGTTGTGCGATTTGTGAATGTACGTTGAAGGGCGTGTCTGTGGCGTGCCGTCAAAGTTGGCCAGCTTGAATCGAATGTCAAGCTGTGATGCCATTCCCGGCATTTCAGGTCTGCTATTTAAACCAACTCCTCCTACAGATTTTATCATATTGACTTCATATTCGATCACTGCAATCTAGACACACTGGTGATAACAAGTTAATCAAATATTCACTGTGCGTCAAACGGTGTGTCCAGGGCGTGGCGCTGAATTTCCACCTTTTGCAGTGAAGAGTCTCTCTATGAAAGCGTAAGTCTTTTACAGTGTCTGAAACTTAGACTTAGACTTCTCTTTCTTGTTCCTTTTGGGATGACTCCCGCGGGGAAATTGAATTACCAGCAGCTTACAAAACACTTAAATAAAATAAAGAGATATAAAAAATACAGTATAAGATAAACAATAAACTCTTAGCTAAATATCGAAGGTAAAACAATAACAGTAAAACAATAAACTCTTAACTAACTATAGAAAGTAGACAATTAACAGTAAAACAATAAACTCTTAGCTACATATATACAGTAGAGATAAGAATAAAAGTAACTGGACTGTATATGGCATTGTATTATTGTACAGTGGATAAAAGACATTATAATTTGTCAAACAAAATAAGCCTATTAAGTATGTATGATTGTTAAAATTTTTAAAAATTACATATTGCAGACCATCCCTAAAAATATCAGGTAACCTTCTCTCTGATCAATATTGTCACAGGAATAAATCTTCTCAAAATTCATCCGAATCTCTTGTTGTGGGGCGCCCGGATAGCTCATCTGGTAGTGCTGGCGCCCCATGTACCAAGGCTGAGCCCTTGCTGCAGCGGCCCAATCCAACCTGCCTTTTGCTGCGTGTCATACCCTCTCTCTGCCCCCCCTTTCCTGTCTATCTTCAGCTGTCACTGTCAATTAAAGGCAATAAATCCCAGTTATTATTCCTGCAGTTATTGTGCTCACTGTTTGGGTTCATTGACAGTTTATCTGCTGTTCTCTACTGTTATTGTTATACATTAAATATAATATGATTATGAAATATCATAAAATCCGTCAGGGGTTGTGAGTTTACTTAATGATAGGAAACCAAAGAAAATAAGATAAATCCATGCTTGACAAAGTTTAAACAGATAATATCTACTGAAGCAAATATGTCTGTTGTGTTTGTGTCTCACTCCAGTCTCCAGATCCTCACCAAGGTCTCCGGCTCAGAGCTAATTTAACCAAACAGCACCCTCTGCTGGTCAGAAACCATTTCTTTACCAAACATTTGTAGAGCCGAGACTCAGAATCAGGTTTATTGCCAAGTAGGTTTTCACAACCAGTGAATATACCTTGGTATGTTGGTGCATAACAATTAAAAAAATAATAAAGATAAAAATAGAGATGGTAAAATGAGACAATATATACAAATATGAAAAGAGAGACAGTAACAACCAATCAGAGCCGAGAAAGATAGTTTTGTTGATTGTTGATTCCCAGGGCGTCAAATAGTGACCATTTGGGACCCTGGGAATGTGACTCAACCATCAACTATTAACCAAGCTTCCAACCCAGAGCGTCTTTATATCTTTCTCTGCTCTGATTGGTTTCTTTGTGTTTTAAGTGTTTAAATGTTTTAAGTGTAATTTTCTCCTTCATTTATTTACTTTTATTTTCCCTCTTTTATTTTCCCTTTTTACTTACCGTCCTATTACTTTTTTATTCCGGTCTGTTATCTGAAAAAGAAAGGCCTTACTGAGCCATTTCTGCGGGTACCTCCAGTGCTGTAGGTGGCGGTAGTGCAGCTTGCTTGGTAGTCGCCTTAAAAGAAGACCAGATCCGCGCACCATGTTTGAACCTTTGAGCTTACCGTCGCCGCCAGAAAGTCACATTGTTTTCCTAATTTCCAGAAACGCCAACAATAGAAGCCTGTTTCACACATTTGGCACACTGAGTTAATTTGTATCCCTTACAGAATTGAAAGCAACATTTGAGCTTTGTCTTAACATGGCGCTACCTATAGCCAGTTAGGCTTACGTTCCTTACGTTGTGGAAGCAGTAAAAAGGTAGCTAACAGTTAGTGGGAAACCTACTGGCACCTAGTAGCGTTTTCATTTCACTATTATTAGTCTGAAGCTTTTCCTCCAAAATGATGAACTATTCTGACTACGACTCTGACGGATATTCGTCGAATGAAGATGCAGACTACGTCCCATCAGGTGAGGACTGGAAACCGCTTCTGCTGTCAGTCAAGCGGAAGCTAACATTAACTAACGTTAGCTCACCCTCATGCTACGCACTACACATAATAAACTAGCTATAGTGTAAAATATACTTTATGGTAACGTCCTGGTCTAGTTGGTGTTGAGAGACTGCGTTAAAAAATGTAGTTCAATGAAGAAAGACATTGTATTGATTTCTAATGCCACCTTTATATATTTCTAGTCAGTGCTGTACTGTGCCACAATAATGTTTGTAGTTCAGATGTCTGAACTTGGCGGCTTTTCCAAGCAAATATTGATATAACGTTATGTGATTGTTTGTGATTAAGTCAGCAGATATTATTTCTGGCACACTCTGGACACCCCGTTAATATTTCTCTAGATCTGCCCCATATCACTTAACTTGAAGGCAGTCTAATAATTACATATAGGCACTGGCAGTGTATGATTGTTTGTTATTGTATATACACTGATAAACAGCTCTGACTTAAATTCTAATTCAAAATGTACTTTCTTTTTTAATGTCAAATGTGTAAATTAAATCGTATGTTTAATTTTGATGTCATAGTAACAGGTGGTGCTGTACTGGACTACATTGTATTGAGAGATGTTTATACATTTTTGTCTCCCTATTCACATACATGATGGGGACAGAACATTAGTAACACCTCTGAATATAACGCAGTCCAGTTAAGGATGGCAATTGAGAACTGTTTCCAAATCGTCCAATCCACTGGAATCACATGCCTCAGAGCTCCCAGCATGTTTTTTGTACAGTTGTGCATTGCAAAACAATTATATCAAACTTTGTGTATAGTATATAGTGTGTCCACGTTGAAAACCTGTGTAGGCCTACTTTTTTTCACACAGAAAATTGTTCAGGAATCAATAAGTGAATCGACAAAGAACTGGGCCAATAAGCAGATTCGATTAATGATATTGGTATCAATAAACCGTATAAATTTCCCACTAAAGTCCACTATATCACATCACTGTGACCTCAGTGCTCAAACACAATATTCACCAGAGCCTGACCGATATTATCTGCTCATATTGGCCTATCACAGGCGTGTCAGTTTCGTATTGATATGGAAAAAAAGGAAATTTTATCACTATATAATGCAGACATTTTTTTTATATTTGTGTCACTGCAGAGTCGCAATTAATGATACTGTGGCAAGCAGCAGAGAGTATAGTATAAGAAGCAGCTCTCAGACGTGTCAACTAGAAATGACTGACAAGATTATATGGACTTGATCCCACACTGGGGAAATGTACTCGCTACAGCAGCTCCAGATACAACAGATAAGAAAATACACTTTACGTAATGGAATAGAGAAATACAGGATATAATGAAAATAGAATAATATATATACAGTACAGGTTTTAAAACTAATAATGTGCGTGTAAGAAATTCTAAGTTTTTATATGTACGTAAAACTGCATAGTACAGGTATTAAAAATGGATAATAGATATTTTCCTCTTATGATGTAGTATATCGGGTTAGGGTTAGGGTTAGGTGAAGTAGATATCTACTCGGAGTCTCTCCCTATGTTGACCAACGACAACATAGTTTTTGTGGGAGACAGAGGCAAGGCACTGGCCAGCGCAGGTCAGTCCCCAGACCACCACCCACCTGCTATCATGAGCCATATTAGAGGAGAAAAGAAGAAGGAAGATGAGAAGAGGAGAGGGGAAATGGGAGAGGTAGCTATCCAAAATATCCAGTTGTCATGGCAGACCAAACCCAATTTGTACTACAGAGTTTAAGGTATTTGATATTTGTGGTTTTTACTAAGATATTTAGGTTTAAGCATTAACGGGGGTGAGGTTAGGTTTAGAAAAAATAAACTGGTGAGGTCATAATTTGTACTACCTGTATGGTACATTTTTGCAAAATCTCAAGGAATCAAACTGATGTTGAAAGTAAATATACTTCTTTTTTTACTTATTTATAGAACAATAATGATTAGATCATAACATCATAATATGATTCTGCTCAAATTCATTAAACCATAATATTGAATTATCTGTTAATCAGTTGATCTCTCTGTATTCACGTCCTCCTCAGATGATAACCTCAGTGAGGATGACATCAATGAGTGTGAAAAGGAAGACCCTCTGCACGGGGATGAAGATGTGCCACATCCTGGCGATGTCTGCAAGAAGAAAAGGAAGAAGTTGGACATCGGTATGAGGTGAGAGGACTTCAAACAATCATGTTTCTAGGACAGAGAACCAAATGAAGCAAAATCTGGATTTCCAGTGTTCTCTGAGGCTGTGGAGAGTTTGTGTTTTTAATGCTTGTAAACTATTCAAATACAGCTACAGTTCACATTTTAATACAAGGTACAAATGGGGTCTAGGGCTTTTCCTAATAAAAGAGGATGATGCCAATGATGCTGACCTTTATTCACGGTATCTTTGAAAACATCTACAGAAAGAGGAAGAAAGGAGTCCTGAAAGTAGAACAGGAAGAGAAGTCTGGAGGTGGAGCAGAAGAGGCACAGCTGCTGCAGGAAGTGGTGGAAGAACCCCCCAAGGTAGAGAAGGAGGATGATGCAAAACAGAAGAAAAAATCAGATGACCTCTGGGCGAGTTTCCTGTCTGATGTTGGATCCAGACCTAAGGACTGCCCACCTGCCTCACAGTCCAGTAACACAAAAAAGGTAAATATATTCTAAACCCAAATATAAAACTATGATAGTACTACTACTAAACCCAACAGTTAAATGATGCTTTTTCCTGTAAAGTACCGTCACATGATCTGAACCAATCACTGTTTGTTTACAGACAGAGAGTGAATCACACCAGAATCCTTCTTGCCAGGCTTCAGTCTATGCTTTTGTGGCCGGTACAGAGGTACCTCTCATAGGGAATCATGAGAAAGTTTCAGAGCACCCCCGTAACCATAGTAACTCAATCACTCCTGCCTGCCTTCCTGCACACGGCGCAAGAGGAGTGGGACAGACACTGACGTTTTTCGTGCTGTTTTCATTTGTAAATGTGTTCCTCACTGCGAGATAAAGTGGGCGTGAGACACTGAAAAGTGTGTCTCACGTAGCGTGGCGCCCTACTTATCCCACTAGCTAATTAATTACCTGAAGATGATGATGAAGTTTTGTTAAACCATGGCACTTGCACAGCTGCTGTGGGGGACTATGGTGTTTGACCAAGTATCTCCTCAGGTTAGACGTGTTGTCAGCTTTGCATTTTGCATTACACAGTCTGCATGCCCTGACTCACTGTGATTTGAACAAGATGCAGGGCGATTTAATGTTAATCTCGCTCTCTCTCCTTCTCGTTATACTCTACTCCAGTGCTTCCCAACTTGGGGGTCGCCAAAGCTTCACAGGGGGTCACGAGGCTTTCTTGATTCTAAGGCGTGCTAGAAAACTAGAAAAATATACGCAGTAGCCCTGTATTTCAGCATCTGGTTCACATCTGTAAAGAAAAGTAAATGTAAAATAAATTGTATGTTGTATAAAAGTATGTTTTCTGATAGGACAATGGGCAAGCATTAGGGACAATAAAGCACAGAATTTGTCAAAGAAGAAGCCTATTAAATATGTATGATTGTTGAATGATCACGTATGAAGAAAAAACACAATACAGACAGAATTGTACCCAACCCTAGTAACAACTACACTGTAATCAGACAAAGTCAGGTGTTGTGACAAATAGCTGCAGGCTGCTCTGGCGGTGTTTATTTGGGCTGGGCTATTTTCGAGCATTGATAGCACGCCAGACACAGACAGCGAAGTAAGAACACAAAATAAACCGAGACAAGGACACAAGTGGGAGAGTATTGTTGTTTGGCTGGGCGTCCGACCAACAATGAGATGTCTCTGTTGGTTAATAAGCACAGCAGAAACATCAGATAGGTTAGACCACCGCGTTTAACTATGTATCTTAAGAGGTGGGAAGTAACAAATACAAATACTTTGTTACTGTACTTAAGTAGTAACAAAGTAGTAGTTTTCCAGGTAACTGGAATTTATTGAGTATTTACTTTTCTGACAATGTTTACTTTTACCCCCTACATTATTACACATCTGTATGTTCTACTCCTTACATTTTACACATTTCTTACCTTTTAATCTACTTTTAGGAGAGACTTTTTTTCCACAAGTATGTGTACTTCTATTGAGTAAAAAATTTGTGTACTTTTGCCACCTCTGTATATTAAAATGACAACAGGGATGAACAAACTTGCAGATTTCACATATCTCTGCCATTCAAATCAACTGTCAGTTGTCTACCTGGAAGTGACTGTTAATTAATGGCTGCTAATTTGGTCTGTAGAGGGTGTAATGTTTGTTGGACCGATGTTCATCTGGCCCCTGACTTGGGATACAAATTACAATACATCAAGTGAATATTAGTCCAGATCACTGGAGCATTAATAATCAAACCTACAGTATTTTCTGTATGTGTCTGTCTCTGTCTCTGCCTTCAACTGATTCTTTTGTTTTTATCCTCAGGGTGATTCCTCAGTTTTGAAGGATGCTCCTTTGAGTACAGAAACAAAAGCGTCAGAGCCTGCTAAAGTCACCATCACTAAAGTTTTTGACTTCGCTGGAGAAGAAGTTAGGTATGCCTCTGAATCATTCTCACATTTTGAGACTATTTGACTTCCTATAAAAAGATTTTTTTGGAAGAAAGAAACACAATGGACACGGTTTAAATATTTTATTTTTTACAAAAAAAAAAGCCAGCGCTTTCAAGGCCGCAGTTTAGTTCAACTGCATTGAAATATAGCGTCACCTCACAGTGTACAAGAACGTGTATTCATGATTTTCTGTTAATATCTTTTATCATTCCACTTCAAATACTGAATTCAAATATAAATGATGCTGATGATCTCAATTGACCAATAGGTGGTGCCACACACACACAAATGCAGTCTGGGTGAGTTAACCTGAAATACACTAGGGTGGCCATGTACGGAGTTAGATTTGTGTCTTTATTACATTTATTATTATTATTATTATTATTATTATTATTATTAGCATGCTAATCGCTAGTAAAGCTAATCGCTAATTAGCCATCATGCTAGGTAAACTTGCAAACTCACCTGGTTTATACTATTTTTAAATCAAATGCCAAATGAATATGTTGAGATGTGTTTTGTATGATATGTTTAGATAGTTTCACTCCTTATTTAGTGAGTAGTGAGCTAGTTTCTACCCTAATTAGCGATTAGCATGCTAATAATATAATACACATTCATGAATATGAGTGCTATTCTTTGTCCATGACAATCTGACAAACACATCAGTAATGGCAAACTAGCTTCCATTTAGGATAGCCTATTTAATGTTTAATCTTCAGTGATGTTAGCTGAGCTGAACTCCACATTACTAACCAGTTAAACATCCTTTAATACCTCTGATCTGTTACTCTGTAACCAGTTAAACATCCTTTAATACCTCTGATCTGTTACTCTCTAACCAGTTAAACACCCTTTAATACCTCGACTTTCTTACCTGTAAACCTTTAATACCTCTGATCTGTTACTGTCTAACCTGTTAGGGCTACACAGTCATTCCTATGATGGGAATGATTTTGATTACCAACTTGTTCAGCTAGCTACCCATCGAGTTGTGTGTGTCGTCTTACCCAAACATTGGAGTCTCCGCACTCAACTAAGGCAGCGTATCTATGCCGGTGAATCGACAATGGTGTAATGATTCAGTTCGACTACCAAGAAGATTAATGTGTAAAAACACATTTTTTTTTTTAGAGAAAATGTTTTCACACTGATAGCAAAAATTGAAATATTTGAGAGTTAAAAAAAGCATTTTGAGAGTTTTTATTCTCAGAAATCATTTTAAAAATTTCAAATTTTTATTTTTTTATGTTCTATGAGAAAATACTTTCAAAACTTTTTTTAGTCTCAAATATTATTATTTTTTGCTATTGGTATGAAAACTTTTTCTCTCAAATATTTTTTTTCCTCTCATAAAATGCTTTTTTGCTATCAACGTGATAACTTTTTCTATTTTTTTTTCTCTCAGATCATTTATTTTCTCGGATGTAATAAAGACACAAATCTAACTCCATAGCTGTGCTCTGTTGCTGGGCTTTTGTCATATATGAGTTTATTCGGCTCTGTTACAGCGTGATGTCTCACAAATGATCATTGTGTGTGTTTGTACAGCCTGATCAGCCTATCAAAGTTAATGAATATGGATGATCATAACTGCCCCCGAATCATTAGGTGGATATCGTAAGCATCAGACAGGGCAACAAAAAGAAAGTTCATGATTTCTTTCCAAAATGAGTATGTTTACATGCACACTAACGTTTCAGTGCTGAGTCTTACTATGATTATCATGATATTTGTGATGCACCATTTTACTGGAACATGGAGCCAGTTTCTGCATACATGATTTTTAGGGGTGTGCATCTCTCCCATCTTAGACAGTCCGATGCGTATGTAGATACATGAGCTACGATACGATTCAGGGACGATGCATTTTAATATGGAACAATTCTGTGGGATTTCATGTAATATGATACAGTTCTTAACATTTGTTTAATGTAGACATTTATTTTCCATTCTGGATTGAAATAAGCCAATTCTATTAAAGAGACATTGCTTACCTTCAAATACATATATTTTGTAAAGTATCCAGGGAATCTCAATTATATTTTTTTTATTTATGGCATGAGACAAATGGAAGGCAGATATATAATTTCAGAATTTCATGTCATTGTGTTTATTGTTTATTTGCTTTTGCGTGTTCTTTCTTGTGTTGCTGTATAAACCCCAAATTCCACCAGACACAGCCACAGCACCTTCAGGCTCCACCACGGTTGCTGGAGCTAATGGTACCCGTTCTAGGCAAATTCCACCAGAAGCACTGCACGTCTCTCTACTCTGCTCCATGTAGAATAAGCGGCTGGTCTATTAGTGATGGAAGCTGCGAACCACTCCAGTATAGCAGGATATGCATAAAATACACCAGTAAACAACATATGGCAGGCAACACGCTCCGCTTCTGAAATGCTCTCTTGGGAGGCAGATCATAGAGCCAAACCATAACGCCATGCCCGTTGGAATTTCAGGGTTAGCATCCACAGACTCCTCGACGCCTGCATAGGTATCACTATGCTGTCTCAGAAGTGTGTTAAGATTTGTCATGCTACCGCTGTTAGAGGTGGGCAATATATATATCGTTTGCGATAATATCGTCATTGTTGTTTTGACGATGTGCAAATTTCCATTATCGAGTATTTAAATTATTTCGCCAAAAATATTGAAATGCACGCGGAAACTCCTCACATCCACTTAATACACGGTACAGCAGCGCTCTCTACAGCATGGCAGGATTCAGTCACACGACTAGTGGGCCTGCGTGATCACATGGCGTGATCACATGACCTCTCGCTAGCATCCCCCTTGCAACAGTTTAGCAGCACGTTGTGATGGTATAGAGAAAATGCAAACACCTCCAGTCCCTGAAGCTACCGGTACTTCAGATGATTTAGTGCCGAGACCTGGGTCTACCTCTCTGGCATGGAAATGGTTTGGTTTCAAAAAGACGAGCTCTTCAAGTTGAAATCTGTTCAACTTTTAACACCGCTGGGCGCTCAGAAAAAGAGTTTTTGAGCGCTCTCGGCGCTAAAAACGCGTTTGGTGGACACAAGCCCTAACTCAGACAATTCTAATCACATTTTAAAGGATATCGACTGATTATCTATCCCATAAATAAACGAGATATTATTTTTTGCCCATATCGCCCACCCCTAACCGCTGTACTTAACTGCTGTCTGACAGAGCTTACAGGTGGACAGACTTTTGTTCAACTTACCTTCCTCCTTACAGAATCCAAATGTCTTCCAAACTTTAGATTTTACATTTGATAGTTCACTGTAAATCGTGTTGTTGGGCCACGCTGTGCTAATGTTGCTCTAAATCTTACGCACCTAATGATTCTATGGACTATACTAATAATATATTAATTATAAAAAACAGAAACAGCTTGGTTGCAGGACATTTCTTTCTTAATGCAATGCTGAGCCAATAACCTTTTTATTATTAAGAAAAATACAAGTGTTGGATCAGGACTCTGTATCAGCAGAATGGTAATGGTACTAAATTTACTACTAAAATTCTTGTATTGTGACATCCCTATGAGTGGCTCAATAATAAAACTGGTGATCAGTGGAAGTTCTCTCTGGTGCGTCACTGGACAGATTTAGCAGTACATTATGTAGATCCTTGTGTCTTTAGTTTGTCAACATCTCAATCACTCTTTGTCATTTTTATAGTGACCAGCTTACCTCAGCATGGTGAACCCTGTTTACTTATTATCACAGCAGCCTGTAGTCCCACCACCAGGTCAAAATGTGTCCTCGTCTTCATACATTTTGCTAAGCTAAGCTTGTTGTTTTGCACATACAGGTCAGCGAGGACAGTGACCTGTCCACACTGGAATCTGATATGGGCCACACTTTACAGCCTATATAACTATAAAAATTAGTCTTCAGCTTTACATTACTGAAGACTGGAAAGTGTGTTTAAAATCAGCCTCTGCAGCACGTTTGAACCTGCAGGACAGACCTTTACAATTGATCTGACAATGTAAGCAGTAATCCCATGCCTTAATTATATATAGCTGACAATGTGAGCAGTTTAATGAGCCCCTGGGACAGACTCGTGTTTGCATTCATATCTCGATTAATTATTACAGCTTGTGACATTTCTTCAATAGGAGCCACACAAACAGCTGAGCATTTCCCATAAAAACAGTATAATTATCACTGTGTAAGATGCACATACTGTATATCACACAGACAGCCACACCCGAGCAGCTAGAAAGGATGCTAGTTATGTTCAGCAAGTAATGTCCCACCCTAAATGTTTACATCTGAGTGGGCTTCATCAGAAACCAAATATGATCCTGTGTATAATTCATCTGATTGATTATGCATGAAGCTGTGTGCTCTGTAATTACAGAAGCATAAGATTAGTACATGGATGATGGTTGTAACCTGTCCCCAGAGCCACAATAAATACTGCTGGCTCTAATGTGTGATGTGAGCATAGTTGACAGTTTTAGCATTTATTTTTCAGTGAAGTTGGCTAGTACAATATGTTTATATGGTATCCAGACCTCCATCACCTCCGCCTGCTGTTGCACCTGTGTCTTTTCAGTTTATTCTCCTCGGGAACTGATATTTCTCCCTCTTGCCTGAGACAAGACTCGCCATTTCAAAATGCTCTTCCTTATCATCAATGGAGCTGTGCGCTCTGTGTAATTATGGCTGCATATAATTAGCATACATAACAGGGAAAGGCTTTCAGTGTGGCCATGATGGATGCAAGTGGTTGTGGAGTCTGTGCTGTGCTGATGTTCCCAGAGGATGCAGTGGTTGTTCCTCATATAGCCTCCCCATCTAACCCTGCAGTGAGACACAGACAGATGTGTGTCTCTTACTGCATGTGTGTGTCCTTTTTTATATAGCATGTGTGTAAAGGGGAGAGGCTGGCCTACATCCTGTTTTATTATTTACCTTTTAACACAAAGGTTTAGATGCAGAATGTTTGGAATCCCATTTCCACCAATGTGATGGAAAATAAAGGATTCTGTGAGTCTTTTTAGTGAGAAACTTTCTCAAAATAACAACTTAGTAACTCAAAATAATGAGAAACTTTCTCTCTCTTTTTTTTCTGTCACATTGGCAGAAATGGGTTTCCTGGGCTCTGCAACTGTATATTAGATATGTGTTGATTGATCTTGGTGTTTTATCAGGGCTTCTGGATAAAAAGGATGTTATCTTTGTTTATTTGTATTTATTTATTTATTTGCATATTAATCAACATTTAAATGTAAATGTGCTGGGTTGTTAGACTGTTACATTTTTACTGTGTGTAAACACACACACTAAAAATACACAAATACCTAAAAGTGGTGCATGTAGGTTACCCAAACGCCTGTCTAAACAGGTATATCCTCAGCAGCTTTTTGAAGGAATCTAGACCATAAGGGTGCAGGCAGAGTGTTCCACAGTCTATGTGGTACTACCCCAAAAGCTCAATCACTACAGGTCTCAAGGCTGATTGCCTGCAGACGAGTGATAAGAAAAAGTAGTCAATGAAATAAGTACAACAGCTGAGACTGCAGATGAAAGAGCCCCAATACTTTCCATGATCATAGGCGCAACATTTTCTGGAGCAATAACATGAACTTCAGTTTTATCAGTGTTGAGCTGATGAGTATATATATGTATGGGGAAAGGCTGCAGCCTTGTCATTGTACGTCAGTAAGTGGTGAGAAAGCTACATTTCAGCCCTGTACTATCACTCTGCATCCTGCTGTGAACCAGAAACTCCTCAGTCACCATCGTCTTTTCTAAATGTGAACACATTTCTTCTAAATGACAGAAAATCTGATCTAAAACCATTACTGGCTAGCATTATGCAGGGACTATGTCGTCAAAAAAAAAAAAAAGTAGGCAGAGTGATATTAGCGATTCATTCCAAACCACGTTGTGTTTACACGTGGTTGTCTTATAGCTATATGTTTGATGATTGCATGTGATTTTCTCTCGCATTGTACACAGCCAAATGGACAGAAAAACGCAACCAAAAATTGCGGGCTTCTTCGTACAACGAAGCAGGCCTACCTCACCATCTACACCCAGCCCCCCCCCGTTTATTTTTATCAGCATTATATATGGACCATCGACCATTTAAAAACCCCATATCACACAACCACTGCTGTATACTAGTAATTCCTATGCATGTGCTGTTATTGTGCTGGCACACTGTATGTCTGTCTGTCTCCCTCTGTCAGGGTGAATAAAGAGGTATCCGCAGACTCCAGAGAAGCTAAGACTTATCTGAAGAGCCAAAACACCAAACAGGAGGAGAATGAAGACGAAGAGAAGAGTTTATCACCCAACCAATCACCTCTTCCTGGCCCAAGGTACACACACACACACACACACTCTCTCTCACTCACACACACACACACACATACACACACACACACCTTTATACATAACACTCACCCCTCATACCAGCATATACAAATTAGGATTTGAATGATATGTCTTAGACAGGTGTTGTAAAAGGCTGCCACAGAGGAGATCTAGGGCTGGCCTGTGTAGTCACGTGGATCTTTCATATTGTCTTGTTGAGTAGACTAAATGAAGTTACATTCTATTCATCTGTTTAGTTACTATTTAGTTTAGGGATGCACCAATCCACATTTTTTCACTTCCGATACCTGAATTTGGATATCGGCCGATACCGATACTATTACGATACCAGAGCTGTGTTTGCTTTAATATTATTATTTATATCATTAT
Organism: Dicentrarchus labrax; assembly: GCF_905237075.1. Taxonomy (NCBI): domain Eukaryota; kingdom Metazoa; phylum Chordata; class Actinopteri; family Moronidae; genus Dicentrarchus; species Dicentrarchus labrax. Next base: position 26,438,856 of record NW_026136720.1, read on the forward strand.
TGTTGATTTTATATGAGGCTGAAATAAACTCCGCTCAACAGGCAAGTATGATATGTACGTATGTATGCATGTATCTCCCAAAAGGCAACTTGAGGTAAGTATAAGGTCAGAAAAGGAAGTCGGAAAAACAGGAAATCCTGTTAACAGGAAAAATCCCATTCTGAAAACAAATATGCAACTGTAAGGGTTTCAAATTGATTGTCATGTCAATATTTATTAAATTCCCAAAATGTCAAATATTTGAAATATAAGAAAAGTGCAATAAGTGTAAACATCTCTCACCACACACACACACACACACACACACACACACACACACACACACACACACACTAATCCTTTTAGCTTTCACGTTGTCTGCCTGGAGTTTACCTTGTTTTTGGAATGACTCCAGAAGTGATTCCTGACAGCTCCTTTTGTCTTTCTGCCCCTGCTCTTCTTCTTCTTCTTCTTCATATGGATTTCCGGCAGTTTAGACACTTCTAGGCGTATTACTGCCCTCCTCAGGAAGTCACTCTAAGGATAATGTTACTGCTTCATATTTTCATATATAGCCCTGTATCGTGTAAGAACTGTAATACTACTTTAACAATCAAGTGGTGGTTCTCATTTTGACCCAATAATCCTCGTGCTCTTTCGCGTGGTGCTTTTTTAAATGTTTGATTGCGTTTGTAGTGTTGTACGACGCGAGAGAGCTTCCGCCTCTCTGAATCACGGCTTTGCTAGCTGGCTGCAAACTGCAGAATGGATTTCCTGAGCGGGGGCGTGTCTCATAACTCTGTGTCTCATTGAGCCGTGCCTCCGTTCAGGAAATCCATTCCACAGTTTGCAGCCAGCTAGCAGACTGGCCGGCAGGAATCACCTGGGGAGTCAGCAGACAACGTTAAAGCGCAGACATGGCTCATGGATATCAGAAATCTGCGCAGGTTGGATCGGGAAAATCTGATACGTGAATTACGCTGGTATCGATACCGATACTGGATCGGATCGGCCCCATCCCTAATTTAGTTATTTAGTACAATTAATCCAAATACTTTCTAAATGGCTAGATGCAAATCGCAGAAGAAGGTAAAATGTGTGACAAACAGCATTATAATGAAGTTCTACAGAGATTCACTTGTCTACAAATCATCAATTTAATTAATATTTTTTTAAGTGAAAATTAAATTTGTGTTGCAAAAATTATTATTCCCATACTGTCAATCAGTATATACAATATCCTTCAAAATAATTGCAATAGGATGTTTTTACTGTATCGCACAGACTTCTATTTAGTGTGTGTGTGTGTGTGAGTGAGTGAGTGATGGCATTTTACAGTTGAAATTAAGTTTGTACTTGAGCTCACAGTCGTACATCAGTGCAGTGGAATTTCCCTTTATATTTGCTGTGTGAGTGTGTGTGTGCCCGTGCGCTTTTTCCTACCTCTTTTAATACCCTTTGTTGCCATGGTAATAAATCACTTGGGGACGTGCACATCTTCCCTCCAAAACCCCAGACAGGAAACAGGAAATCATCTTCCAACGGACAGGAAGTACAGCGTGTCCACAAGCTATTTCCTATTTATCTTAGGTGTGTGTGTGTGTGTGTGTGTGTGTGTGTGTGTGTGTGTGTGTGTGTGTGTGTGTGTGTGTGTGTGTGTGTGTGTGTGTGTACCCAGCACAACAGGAAAGAGCCATCAGCACCACTCCCTAATTAATTGTGGGACTGACCCACGGATACAGCTTCAGAAGTTACTGTGCGTTTGTTGCAGATTTAGATGTTATGTAATGTGACAGTAGCAGTGGTGTGTTTACTACACTACAGAGTAGTCCAACAGCAGCTTTTGATTTTCGACGTTCTGTTGTAGTGGTTGTCGTTTGTTGATGTTAGTGTCTCCATTTATAAGCTAACAGTAGATAGTGTTGCACACTGTTGGCACTGTAGGGCAGCGGAGTACTCAGGAGGAGCACACATAAATGTCACCTGCATCCCTACATAGAGACACGTATAAATCAGCCCACAGGCAATTGAACAACAGGCCTGAACAATATGAGGAAAATGTTCGATAGCACTGTTCAGTATTGGATGACAATATGCTTTACAATAAATTAACACAAACATAACTAAATGTAACAGTAACAGTAGCTAATGTCAGCAAAGTCACTGTATAGACGCAATAATATCTCACAAATTTAAAATTGCAATAAGATAAATAATATTTGTGACATCAAAATATTGAGTGAAGTTTATATAGAATAAAGAACACAGATATCAGTGAGTATCAGTACTTCATCCTGTCCTCTGTCCTCTTCTGGTGTGACTCACTGCCTGCAGGTAACACTGATGGAGACAGGGGGGTCTGATTTGTCTCTCAGCACCTCAGTTTAAATGACTTTCACTAATTTGGCAACCGCAGTATTTTTTTATGCATGAGTACATATGTTCTGAAGCACAGTATAAAAATCTTAAATGAGATATTTGAAAAAGAACACTGATCAAAATTAGAGAACACTTTCAGATACCTCCCAGTTATTGGTGTTAATCTGGCACCTGGTGCTAATTTCCTCAATTATCTGACAAACCCTTTTAACTTGCAGCCTAACTTTCCAGTTTTCACTGACTTTTCAAGATGGTGAGCCGTTCTAAAGTGACTGAAACCCTCTGGCAGCAGGTTGTCCAGATGAAGGCCAAAGGGATGACCCTATCAGCCATAGCAAGAGAAGTTGGTCGTTCCAAATCAGTGATTTCTAGAATATTGCATCTTTACAATGTCATAAAATCATTCAAGTCCCCCAAGAAGGCTGGTCATCCACGAAAGACAAATGCAAGAGAGGACAGGATAATTCGGAGAATCTCAGTGGGCAATCGGTTCATCGCTGCAGCTGGAATTGCTCGCCAGTTCAATGCTGAACAGGGTGAGGATCTGTCTTGTCATACAGCATTTGGACTGAAAGTCCACTCTGCAGAGACCAAACCTCTCATTGGCAGAAAGAATCAAAAGGCTAGACTAACCTTTGCTGAGGAGCATGTTGTGTGGAAAGAGGACAACTGGGCCAAAGTTCACTTTAGTGATAAAAGCAAGTTTAATTTATTTGGGTCCGATCGTCAAACTGGGGAAAGACTGAACCCAAAGTGTGTAAAGAAGTCAGTGAAAGGTGGATGAAGAAGTGTCATGGTTTGGAGAATCTATCTATCAGAACCTTCTTCGACAACATGTGGTTCCTTCCCTGCGTTCATCACGCAATCAGCCAGCAGTTTTCATGCAGGACAATGCCCCCCGTCACACAGCAAAACAGCTAAAGCACTTACTTGAATCTGAAAACTCTGAAATAATGAAATGGCCAGCCCAGAGTCCTGATCTAAACCCAATAGAAAACTTCTGGAAAATTCCACTACAGTCACGAACTATGGGAGAGAAAGAAGAGAAGAACAGTGGACCAGAATCACACCAGAGCAGTGTGAGAGACTAGTGATGTCCTGTGACCGCAGATGTGCTGAAGTCATTCAAAGCAACGGCCTGTACACTTCCTACTAATTGTTGACTGATGTAACCTTTAGAAAATGTTGTTGCGTGCTACAGTCATTGCTGTTCTCTAATTTTGATCATTGTGTTTTCTGCAAAATAAAGTTTTTTGTTGAAGTGCCTTGGTTATTTTGAGTTCTAGTAGCATGGTATAGCCACATCAAAAACTCCTTCAAATGTTGAGCAATGAAGATTACATTATTTCTGAAAAAATCAAGTGTTCCTAAATTGTTCAATTTTGATCTCCAGTGTATCCTTTTTTTTTGCGCTTTTCTCCCTGACACTTGGCCATTGTTCTATTAGCTGCATGGTTGTTTTAACCGTGTACTTTTCTAAGGTAGGACAAAGCAGTTTGTCAGAGTGAAGGCTGCGATGTAGGCCTACTATATATTTTCTTAAAATCCAGAAGGTCTGTCAAGCTGTAGCGACCCCATATAGTGTTCCATAATGGGCAAATCTGCACACTATTCACTTTAACTGCAGATCACGTAGGTTGCAAAATCCAGAATTCCAGATTAATCCAGAAAAATCACATCCCTGGTTGCTTGTTTCTTACATACCTGCTGTTTATGTTTCTACAGTGATGTTTGTGGTTGGCTGTTATTTTTTGTTTAGTCATAGCACACATTCACGCGCACTATGCCGGGTTCATGGGCAATAAATTCAGTTCATTTTGCCACAGGAAAGTGAAAAATATTTTATATATATATATATACATTTTTTATTATCTGCCCTGTGAGTCGCATTCACTTCGCAATTTAATGGGTTCTTCCTTGGCCCCATGCTACACCCTTCCATCCAGTTTCATAAAAATCTACTCAGTAGTTTTTCCCTAATCCTTCTGACGGCAAACAAACCCACAACCAAGACTGAAAGACCTCCATGGCAGAAGTAAATTAGATAGCGGGAAAAAATATTATTCTGAGCAGCAAAAATAGTCAATAATGAAGCTAAATTCAATTTCTGAATTTTCAATGTTTAGATGAGGTTAAGGATAGGGTTGGGGTCAGACATGTAGTTATGGTGGTTATGGGAAGGGAAGGCATAATTAAGCTTAGAAAGACGAACAGGACATTACATTGTCATAGCACTCTCTCTGTAGACTTTTGGATCTAGCAGAGTTACTGGCTGCCTGCTTGTCCTGAGTGTTGGATGACATGACTTTTAACAAACATGATACTCATTGTTTTGGGTTAAACAAAGTAATAACAAAGACAGTAATGCTGTATATTTACAATTCCAAAGTCCCTCTTAGTTACTGTTGCTAGATTAGACAAGCTTGACAAAAAAAAAACCATTGCGACAGCGGTTCTGTTTCGCTGGGTGCCGCAATCCATCTCAACAACATGTTAAAATGATAAAACATATATTAAGCCCTATTCGCACGGGACTAGTATTACCTGGGGATCTCATGTGATTTAGTAATTAACCCGCCACGTCTGTGTGTCGTGCGGCGCATTCGGGACTTCACACGGGATAGGCGAATTTACCGACATTATCCCCCGGATATGATGTCAAGGCTCTGCGTAACCGATGCGTAACCTAAGGAGCAGCACAACGGTTAGATATGGATATTTTTAATATAATAATAACTGGTGAGCCTGTTGAAAGATAGAAAAATGTTCCTTACCGCATGCTGCCATGCATGTAATCTATCTAATCATCTTTCGAGATTTTGCTCTTCTGATGGATTTGAGCTTGCTCTTTCTGCGAATGGGTCTCTATGCTGTGAACCTAGATGAGCCTCCTGAAATGCACCCAAAATGCTGTCAAAACTTTAATTTATTAGTGCCAATGCAGCCTCCATAATTCTCGACCGGGAAAAAGGCAGAAAAAAAGGCGTGGAAAACACAAAAAACAACCCCAAATCACAGACATGCCGATTCGCACAGGACTAATATTATCACATGACCTCTGTGTTTGGCAAAATATGGTAGGTAATTTGCGGTGGAATTTTTACTTTTACAAATTATGGACATGGCAGATTCGCACGGGATTAAGATCGCAGACAACCTCCGCAATTATTACAAATTACTAGATGCCCCCAGGTAATACTAGTCCCGTGCGAATAGGGCTTTAGATTGTATTGTGCAGGGAATAATAAATTACATACGTGACTGTTATCTTTTAACTTTCAGCGTTATTGTGTTTGCAGTGCCAAGCGCCCTGCAGGCATGACGAGCATCCTGGGTCGCATCGGGGGAAAGAGGCAGAAGATGAGCACGCTGGAAAAGTCAAAGATGGACTGGGACGCTTTCAAATCAGAGGAGGGCATCACAGACGAGCTGGCCATCCACAACAGAGGCAGAGAGGGGTAAGAGAGTCAGTGTGGTGGTGGTGCAGGTCAATGACAACCGTATTTCTTACTAAAAAAGGTTGTTAGGGTGAGAACTCTACAACATCATTGGGACTTATACTGAATCCCAAAACACTTGTTGCATTTTAGGTGGAAGCAGGAATACAGCAACTAGACATCAGTCTATCATTTAGCACTGTTGAATTCTAATGTCAATACAGTTCTCACAATCAGCATACATGACATGATGAACACGAAGGTGACGACGACAACAACAATGGGGGACAACGAGCAGCGACCGTAGCAACAGTAATCTGTGACAGGATGTGTCAAATTTTTCTAATATTACGTAAATGAAAAAAGGCAGTCCTAGAGGTTTGCTTTATGTGTGAATTAAATGACATGTCCTGATCAAAGATGACTCCAAGATTCCTGACATTGGTGCTAGAGGCCAAGGTAATACCATCTAGAGTAACTTTATCTTTAGACACTGAGCCTCTAAGGTTTTTGGGGCCAAGTACAAGAATTTCGTTTAACATCAGAAAACTGCAGCTCATCCAGGATTTTATGTCCTTAAGACATGTTTGTAATTTAGATAATTGATTAATTTCATTGGGCTTGATCAACAGGTATAACTGTGTATCATCTGCATAGCAATGAAAGTTAATGGAGTGATTCCTAGTAATGTTGCCTAAAGGCCAGGACACACCAACCCGACGGCCGACCATCGGCAGAAAAGCAGTCGTACTGATCAGTCGGCTCCCGTCTCCCAGAGTCGGTCAAAAAAGTGCCTCCAAACACACCAAACCGACGCCGACTGGAGCGTACGTTCTGTTCGTGTGCGAGGCGTAATACGGCCCCATAACAGCAGGCGCCGCTAATTTGTGTTGTCGCCCAAAAAAATGAAAACCGGAAATGACGGATCGCTCTAGACCTAGTAAACACAGGGCATGCTGTCGTCAGTCATTGTTTTCATCAGAGAGTGTTGATAGTAGTCAAGAAGGACACGATGGCTAATAATAACAAGATACTGGCGTTGGCGTAGTGTGTTTACCATCGTCACTTCCGGTTTTCTCGTGATTCGCTAGTCAAGGGCTAGCACTCCGCCACTCAGATTGGTCATTGAGGCCGACGGCCACTGGCCGATTCTACATGTCGAATCGACCAAAATGAACGCTGAAGCCGACTGACGATGGCACGGGGCACACCGAACCGACTCGAGTCATTGACCTCGCCTGACTGTCCGACGACGTCCGACAGCCGATAATCAGGTTGGTGTGTCCGGGCCTTAAAGGAAGCATATATAAAGTAAATAGTAATGGTCCAAGTACAGAACCTTGTGGAACTCCATGACTAACTGTAGTATTTATGGAAGACTCATCGTTAACGTGTAGGAACTGAGAACGATCTGATGTAGTATGACCTAAACCAGCTTAGTGCGGTTCCTTTAATGCCAATTTGATGCTCAAGTCTCTGTAAAAGAATATCATGGTCAATGGTGTCAAATGCAGCACTAAGATCTAATAATACGTACAGAGTACAGAGACAAGTCCATTGTCGGAAGCAATCAAAAGGTCATTATTAACTTTAACCAGAGCTGTCTCTGTGCTGTGATGAACTCTAAATCCTGACTCAAAATCCTCAAATAAGCTGTTGCTATGTAGAAAGTCACACAACTGCTTGGCGACTACTTTCTCTAGAATCTTAGAGAGGAAGGGTAGGTTAGAAATCGGTCTATAGTTGGCTAAAACCAAAAGAGTCCTCAAGTGTATCTGTCTATCAAATTCAGGTCAAGTGAACTGACCAATCCCAGGCAGGAATTATACCACCACCAGTGCCGCTGATGCCCCACCGTGTGGCCGTAATGCTCCTTCTAAAATGAACTACCCACATGGTCAGTTTGGCATTGCCATCTTTAGAACTGGACGTTGTGCCCTTAAAATAAAAGTTCCTCCTACACAAGTGCAGTTGGGCTGTGGGTGTGCTAACCAGAGAAGTCCATTAAGTATAAGTACTAATACCATCCCCACTGTCAAAATACTGCTGTACTGCATTCTAAACCTTACTAAGATAAAAAGTATTAACCGTGATGCCCCAGTAAATGTGTATTTATCAGAAGCCAAAGTGGCCTTGCCCTTAAAATGACTTAATTCCAGGCATGCAATCCCAAGCTCTTCCTTACTTAATGGATAGTCATTCATATGCTAGTTCTTCTACTAGTTTTGTCACAGATAAGCCTGTATGAGTGTATAGGTTGGCTGATAAGTAACAAGAAACTTAAGTATGGGCTGGGAGAGGCTTTTTTACTGCTTGCATCAAATAGAGGGAAACAAAAGAGTTTTTTGAAATAAAAGCTAAACAAATACATAAAGATGAATTAGTCATTGGTGACGGGCTATTTTAACTGGAATTCATCTGATGTTTATAATGCAGGCTTACCCATTGCTTACATTGTAGATACCATGGTTTCAGTTCTTTAATAGTCATTTTTTTGGAATTATTATCAAATACTAATATTATTGATATATTGTAATCAGTTTTGTTTAACTCTAATATCATTATGAACACCATCCATCATCCATCAGTGTGGGTCAGGCTTTAAATTACATACATACATACATTACATTATTGAGTGTGTGTGTGTGTGTCTTATGGTGGTTAGATTTATATTTATTTAAATAAATAAAAAAAATACATGCTATTCATTATAATACATATTAAATGAATGTATACAAGGGAAAAGGCCTGTGTTACAACAATCCCCTGATACTTAATTCCCGGTGACCGGCTGCAGCTCGTGTGACTCTGTATTGGATTGTATCAGTGTCTGTACACATAAATATCTGACCCATGTTCTGAGAAGTTCTGCTCTCAGATGTTACACTGTGAAGAAGTTGCACATTATCTGTATTTCTATTATTAAATGTTTTTTTATAAGGCATATTCATTTATGCTGCAAATTGGCGACAATTCCATCCTACATTTCGGCTTTTTGTAAAGTCAATAATCACAAAGTGCTGACATGGCTCAGCCACAAGAAGCCGGCCCGATGGAAAACACCCAGTTTTTAATTATGATGTAGCAGCTGGAAAGTAGTGAGTGTGAATGGAGCAAATCGTCGTTCCTTATGAGCAGGAATCATCGTGATTTAGTCAGGATGGATGGGGGGATGGAGGGAGGGAGGGAGCCAATGGAAGACTGGGCTACCCCAGGGAAATAACATGAGTCTCTGCTGTATGCACTCCTTCTTTGTCATTCTGTGCCCCCCCCACACACACACACACACACACACACACACACACACACACACACAGATGCTCTGACACCATACTTAACATGCACTGACTTTCAACCAAGCAGAAGGATGTGGAAAACTCTCAGATACAACATACGCACTCTTTCTGCAGGAAAAGCTGTGTAACTGCTTCCTGTGCTGGAGTGGAAGAAGTGAAAAGAGATGTGGTTTAGTGGTGTGAAAAGCATGTGTGATGAAAACATTTCTTCTAGATTCTGTTTTCCTTGATGGTATTTTCAGAGTATTTGTACTTGATAAAAGTAGATCTAATGTTTTCTTTGTGTGTGTGTGTGTGTGTGTGTGTGTGTGTGTGTGTGTTTAGGTATGTGGAGCGGAAGAACTTCTTGGAGCGGGTCGACCACCGTCAGTTTGAGTTAGAAAAAGCAGTACGACTGAACAACATGAAACAATGACACAGACGGATGGTGCGCACGCACGCACACACACACACACACACACACACACACACACACACACACACACACACAGAGAGTGGAACAGATCTTCAGACTTCCTGTATCTTGCTTTCTGTCTTTCTAATGACAGAGTTGCTATTTCCCCAGTACCGTGAGCTCCTACTGGTGCTGTGGCTCGGGTCTATTTCAGGAAGGGGATATTAATAGGCTGAGTTTGTGGAATGGCGGGGTGTTGAGTTTTCTCATACTTGTGAGAACCAATTAGTCTCGAACCTTCACACTGAGGACATTTTTGGGAAGTGAGGTCTTTCCTGCATGTCCTGCTCCCTAAAGAGACTTGGTTTACTTTTGTCCATTATTTCTATCCGTAGTTATCGTCACACTCATCAAGTTAATTGCTGAGATCAAGGAACACAGTGACGTTAATGAAGAGAAAACCGTAAGAGTTTGAAGTTTGAAATAAATCAGGACTGGTTAAGGTTAGGCTACATGTTGAGGTTAGGTGTGGCAGTGGGCAGAGCAACTGGCTAGGGAAGTATTTGTTTCACTGATAATTTTCCTTTGAAAGTTCACCTGATGTATATCTGGACCTTGCCTGGATCACATAAAACATGCTAATGCCCACCGTTTTGTTTTTGTTCTGTGCTCCAAAAACAGTTGAGCTAGCCTTTCTCCTTTTCTGTACTTACTTACAACTTATAGCTAATGTTTGCGAAACTCTAGCTAATTAGCCAGTGTACATCATTGCCTTTAAAACCATCTTCATAATGTGGGTCTCTTTTCAACATAGATTAGCCTAGCACATCTCAGCATATATATAGTACATGAAAGGAGGAAGTTGACCAAGGTTCCAAAAGGGGTGGGGCTAAGAAAGGGTAAATTCCCAGTTGTAATTTTCTATACTGTTGTGTACTGCAACACCAGAAAAAAACTTGTACTTGTAAAGATGTTAAAATGAAAAATTCTAGACATAGGTGCTTTAGTTAGTGGATAAAGAGTAGATGTTGTGAGAGGAGGCTCGTCATAAACAAATGTTTGGTTGGATTCATGCCATTGTGGGTAGAGTTTTCATTTTATTACATATTTGATATAATCATTATGGGACACTGAAACACCCTGCTGGCCGCTTCAATTATGATTAAATGTATTCATGCATTCAAGGTGAAAAGCTTTTCTGTAATGATCAATACCACAGTAAAAGTGGAATCAATCAAGCTGCATCTTGTCCATCATATCAGAGGAGGACCACACTGACTGGAGCAGATCTGATGGTGATGTCAGCCTGTCCCTCAGGCATTGTTCTGTCCTGGTTGTAAACAAATGGGGGAGAGAGTGGGGAGAGGAGAACTGCAAAAGGAGAGAGAATGAGAAGGGACAATTGATGTCTTGTTAGTTTGACTGTAGAGTCATTGATACAGTTATCTGTTTATTCATGTACATATTTAATATCCAATAAACACAAGCTAACCATTTTAAGAACGCTTGTTGATTTTGTTTTTGTTTGCTGACAAACTGTTCTCTTAAGTGATTGTAAAGAACCTCCACATCAATCATGTTTTTTCCATCACCCTGTTCTAACTCTGCTGCTGACTGCACCCCTCAAGTGCTCAATATTAAAAACTAAGAATTATGACATAAATAAGCACATGAATAAATTGTGTAAAACCTATAAATGAGCCACAATATACAACAAACCTAAAGAATAATTCTGGTTTCTTACCATTTCCATCTTATTTACGTAGTTTTATCCATTATTTCTATTAACATCCTACATACCAAGTAATTGCTGAGATCAGGGAACACAGTTAAATTATTAAAGAGGTGCTTCACTCTAAAACGTGTTATCTAAGTTGTAAACTGAGTTATGTGATTATACTGTGATGAAACACATCAATGCTGGTGTTAAAATTTACATTATTACCAAATATATGAAAATCTGCATTTTTGTGGGTTGAAGATTGCTCAACCTGCTCTCTACTGTTTTAAATCACCCTGAACGTTTTAGGACAAATGCTGAAGTCGCCCCAATAGGTTGACTCTATGTCACAACATTTATATGCATCAATCAGCCATAACATTCTGAGCACCTGGGCTCCCGGTGGTCATAATGTTCTGCAGCCCCAGACCAACAGACTGTGATGCACTGTGTGTTCTAACACCTTTCTATCAGAACCAGCATTAACTGTTTCAGCAGTTTGAGCTACAGTAGCTCGTCTGTTGGATCGGACCACACGGGCCAGCCTTCACTCCCCACCTGCATCAATGAGCCTTGACCACCCATGACCCTCTTTCCATTTTTTTTCCTTCCTTGGAGCACTTTTGATAGATACTGACCTCTGCAGACTGGGAACACCCCACAATAGCTGCAGGTTTGGAGATACTCTGACCCAGTCGTCTAGCTATCACAATGTGGCCCTTGTCAAAGTCGCTCAAATCCTCACGCTGCCCATTTTTCCTGCTTCTAACATCAACTTTGAGGACAAAATGTTCACTTTCTGCCTAATGTATCCCACCCACTGACAGCAGCCATGATAACCAGATAATCAGTGTTATTCACTTCACCAGTCAGTGCTCACAATGTTAGAGCTGACTGATGTATAAAAAACTGTTAATACCCTCTAAGCACAGGCTGGGGGCAGCCCACCCCCCCCAGCCTCCACTGTGAGTGGGAGTCTGTGAAACTGTTGCGCTCATCTTCAAATGTTTACTGATCAAGACGTATCATTTATTTATGCTAGTTTTTGCTAACCCTCTACTTATATTCTGGTGCAGTGGTTCGGACCATTGACAATATATGGTTTCGACTTGTGCTTTAGACTCTGTAGAAACACCACCGGAATGTAGTAGCTAACTTAAGATGTGATGTGTGTGTATGTATGTGTATCTGTATGTATATATGTATATATACGTATATATGTATGGAATCTTTAAAATGTACTTGTATTTTTAGCACAGATAGCCTAGCACATAGCATATCTAAGTACAGGAAAGGAGGAAGGAAGAGGGCAAAAAGGGGCGGGACTTAGCAAGGGTCAACTTAAGTATAGCATATTCTGCTTTCAGAATCTTGAATAAAGCAGCTTTATTATTGTACAAAGACAGAACTGCTCTTGAAAGTTGCCTAAAAACAGATTGTGATTATAATAAATCCTTCCCTCCCCGCACACAGACGGGTAGTGGGATTTTTATGGCGTAGCGGGGCTGACGGGGGGATTATCCTCACACATGTTCACGTACAGTTTATCACTGTTGAAGGTGTCTGCCGGAGTGTGTTGCCATAATTTTATTCTTGTCAGGAGTGTGAGACAACATTTACATCATCATGGAGCACTAAAACTCCCCTCCAATCAAAATGTCTTGACAGTGTTCACTGTAGTGGTTTCCCATAGACAGCCAGTGCAGTTTGAGGTAATCTAATGATGATGGACTCAATCAGTCAGCTGCAGTATGTCAGAGGGGGAACAATGGCTGGACTGGACTGCAGGATTAGTGTTTACTAAAAGGAAATCAGCACTGTACATCAACAAACTGAGTCTCATGTTTTATTTTATTTACACAATAGCCAGAAGGCTGATCATCCTTACATAAAGCTGCTACTGTTAATTATTTATAGACACATGATATCTTAACCATCAGTAAATCCCTTATCCAGTGTGTGCACCCTGTTGCAATGCAGTCAAACTGGATTTGAGTCTCATTAAAACCGTTAGTCATGAGGGATTGTTTTTATTCTGCATGCATTTGACAATTTAATTTCCTTGATGGCGTAAAAGACATACACCTTTTTTTTTTTTTTATTGCATCTCATTATCTATGACATCATCCCTAGGTTTTTAAAGGGACACACCATCTACTTTATATCTGTTGCTGGAGTAAGATCATGTGTATTTTAGATAAAATATAGAGGTAGCCCAGCATATTTATACTTTGAAATAACATCTATAAATTGACAAAAATATATAGACATCAAGTCTAAGTCAAAATTCACTCTGATAAAATACAAAATTCAAGTAAGTTCCAGAGTTTGCTAACAGATTTTCAAATTGTAAGGAAAAGAAAGAATACCACTGGCTGTATGGAGTGGTAGAAAAACTCTCATCTTTTGTTACTAGCCTTATGTACGTTCTTTAAAATTCCCCTCTAGACAAGTTTTATGACATACCAAAGTCTTCCTGGAGCAGGAATGTGTGTCTGAAGTGTTTTACACCAATGCTTTTGGGGGAGACCTAATTTTCCGGAGTGTGTGCCCAAAAACAATTTAACAAACATCAGTGTGATAAAAACCTAAAATGACAGAGAGACTCTTTGTGGAAATATTTATTTGATGTGTACTTTTTTAGTTTGGCAGCAAGCTTTATTACCTGTACTGCAGTGAGCCACCAGGGGGCGATCGAAGTTTTGGCTTGGAAATTGTTAAGTGAAAATGTACGCACATAGACAAGTGTTAGCATTACTCTATTATTTAAATAAGGAACTTAAATATACAAATATATATTTATACTGAACAATTTTCTCAATTAAGGCTTTTTGGGGAGTAAGAGTCTCTTTCAGGGGAGCCAATCTCCTAGTAGCACCCCTTTTATTTTATTATTATCCTGTGTATCTCATATTTTGTTTCCCAAAAAAAGTATGAGTTCCACATTAAAATTCTTAAAAAGTAATCTCTGAATATACAAATGTTGATTTCTAAAGTTTTCCTGCTGGACACAAGATGTCTCCTACTTCACTGTAAAGTCCATTCTCAGTGTTCTGCTGGTAGGCCCCGCCCCTTAAAATCAGATGTTCAATGAGCACAGAGAAACTTTCCACTTTCAGCAGATGAATGTGAAAACATCCTTCTAGAGTCAAACTCTGCACAGACAGCATTCAGACAGCACACTGTAGGGACAAGAAGAAACACTGATTTCTGGGAACTTTCTATTCATTGTAATTTATTACCAATTACTCGTTACTCTTTTAAAAAGTAATATTACTTTACTTATTACTCCCTGCCAACAGTAGTTAGTTACACTGCTAGTTATGTTACTTGTATGCTACTCCCCTCAAAAGTGATAATTGATTATACAAAAATGAATCCAAGGATGTAATTGGATTGTTGGATTTCAAATCAGTTGGGAGTGACAACAAAAGTAATTATTTTATTTTTATTGTGGGGGTTCTGAAAGAAAAAAAAGGTTATTCGTTAATTAATAGAATTATTCTTTTAGGTAAAATATTTATGTTTAAAGCTCAATCAAGAACATCTGAATTTTAGTTTCTTTAAAATACACTTCAAAACCAACATCTTTGCTTAAGTGACTTTGTGTTATGTTTTGTTTTTAATTGTTTTAAATTTTAATTTATCTTTTTTGTTTTTCTTCCTGTCCGAATTTATTTATGTATGTATTATATCCACTCATGTTAGTTGTCTCCAATGTTTTACAAGTAAAAATGATTTGTAGTAAATGAGGTAAACCGCTATGGTCCTTTAAAAGCTCGTCCCAAAATAATGCCCCGGGGGGAACCATGCTGTGGATTTCTCATAAATTGTAGACATTACAAGTGGTTGTAGTGAGACGGTCTCTTTAAGGCTGGACTGGTTGATCCCTGTAGAGGGACGGCGGCAGGCAGCGGCAGGCAGCGGCAGAGGCGGCGCTCTCCTCCCGTTCCCTGACGGTACCGACCTGTCAGCACAACGGTGGCAGCGGCCTGACCTCCCCAACCGTCTGAGCGTCGGTTTACCAGCTTTTATTGGAGCATTTGTGAAGGAGTCCGTGAAGGAATCCGTGACAGAGGAGAGGAGAGGAGAGGAGAGGGGAGGAGAGGGAGGGGGAAGGGAAAGGCGGAGGACCTGAGGAGAGACAGCCGGCTCTGCTGGACACTGAGGCGGCCGCACCGCCGCTGCTGTTGCCGCAAAAGCCCGCTATTACTGCAGACGCACTCGGAGCTCTACAGCTGGATGTTTGCCTTTCAGACGGAGCTCAGCATGCAACGGATGCAGCAGGACTGACAGTTGGGGAGCCGTGTGGAAAAGTAGCATCTGGAAAAATAAAGAAATAAAGAGCACCGTGCGTTTTAAAGGCAGGAGCCGAGGAGAGTGACAGCGCCAGCAAAATGTCTGTCCCTGTAAGTATGTCAGTCTTGAGGCTCAGGAAGCACTTTCCTGCCCTTCAGTCTTCCTTGTCAGACAATTCTCCTACATGGCAGAGCGAGACTTTAACCAGTAAACAGTAGGGATGGAACCATGCACCCCTTTCATGATTCCATACTAATACACCATACGATTTTATAAGACAATTTATGACCAGTGTTGGGCAGTAAGGCATTACTAGTAATAATATCACTTCCCCCACTAACTAGTAGCTAATTACTTAATGATTTCAGTAATAATATTACAGTTACCACCCAAAAAGATAACTATCAACAATACAATTACAGTCTTACTTGTTGTCACCCTCTGATTCATTCTTTTGATCCTGCACATCACTAAGCAGGAAACGACCTTAGAAGATGCAAATGCTTACATTCTGTAACTGGAAATATTCCCATAATGTTAATCTTAAAGCTGCAGTAGGAAACTTTTATAAAAAAATAACTTATTTTTCATATTTGCTGAAACTCAGCTCTGATTGGTTGTTTTCTTTCAGGCCCGGTGGATTCTTGTAAATACCATTAGGAGCACTGGGAGGAGCCTGATTTTTTCACAGATTATCTGTCTGGTGTACTACTGAGAGGATATAGTGAGAGTTTCAGCAAACATGACAAGAAAAATATATTTTGAAATTACCTACTGCAGCTTTAATCTGCCACTGGCTAAGTTCACACATTTTGTTGTGTTTTTGTCATTTGTGACTTATATGAGGCAGTGTGAACAGCACAGATCAAGTTGAATCTGATCTTTTCAATTTAGATTTGGTACACTTTCATACATTACAGGCCTGATTCTTTGTAGTGCAACCTCAGTCATATGAACGGTCATATCAGAATTCATGTGACTTTTATGTCACTCTAGATTGACATTTGTCATGCGGGTCACTTCAGGTTCACACTGGAATCTGATATGGGTTACATTTAAAACAACAGACACAACTAGATCTGAGCAACAAATCAGAATTTAGGCTTGCAGTGTGAAGGTAGTGTTTATCAGTGCTCTGTGTGAGACCACATACTGGGCCTATATAGCTATTCTTGGCAGGCCTGGCCTGTCAACACATTTAGACAGATGATATTACTGCCGGAGTGTGTTCAAGGGATGGGTTTGCTTTTGCACACAGTCCCAGATGTTTCAGTGCAGGCTCCTGCTGCTGTTGTTGGAAATGGTCTTGATGGAGCTTGTTGTGTTGTTCTTTATCACATTCCTAAGGATCTGTTTCACAATTTCTGCCTGGAGGGTCTAATGACGAGGTGTGTGTGTGTGTGTGTGTGTGTGTGTGTGTGTGTGTGTGTGTGTGTGTGTGTGTGTCAGTGTAAGCCAGTCTGTGCACTCAGCTACACCCAAAAATGGGAAAGGCCTTACATTTATAGTATTACTTCCATTATTAGAAATGCACAGTATTGATTTCCTTGTCAGATGTGATGATGATAATATATACTTACTTTCATCAACAGAGCATCAGACTGTGTCTAGTTTCAACTGTCATGCTGTTCGCACAAGCGTATATTCACTTTTTATTATGTCCTGATTCAGTGTCTACAATTGTTTGCTCTTGCGTTTGTTTGTGCCACAGGCTACAGGCTATTAAAGCTTTCTTAGAATGTGCTGTCAATATTTGGGAAGAAATTGTGTATAGGTCTCCTTTCTCTAAAAAAAACAGACCGGCTGATTAAAACCATTAAAAGCGCTGAATAAAGCAGTTCCACCTTAAAAATCACTGCTTCTCCAACGCTGTTGGACAGACAAAGGACGTCCTGCAATACACTGTCCATTGATTTTATTGGCCTATAAGCGCCACCCCTTCAACTGAGCAGTGAGCAAGTGTATTGAGTTGTAGTTCTGATAATAGCCAGTAGGTGCTGGCTCTTAGAAAACACCAAATGTACTCAAATATATATATTTCTTTTAAAAATGTAAATGCTCATTGCATTTTAGATATTGTGACTTAAACAGGGGCATGTGTTTTGAGGTGTTTGGTTCATTGAAAGCCATTCTCTTATCAAAGCCCTCACAAGAACTCCCTCAGAAGTTGTCAGAGCTGCACACTGTAGTAAAGTTGAATGGTCACAGTCAATGGTCAAGAGAGCATTGCTGTAGTGATCTGTAGTGATGCATTGTGGATAGGTGGTTCCACCCTCTAAGGTGCAGAGGCAGCGGCCAATTTAATTCAGTTCAGTTTTATTTGTATAGCGCCAATTCATAACAGAAGTTATCTCAGGACACTTTCCAATTAGAGCAGGTCTAGACCGAACTCTTTATAACATTATTTACAGAGACCCAACAGTACCACCATGAGCAAGACCTTGATGACGGCGGCACGGAAAAACGTGCACATCAACAACAGTAGCAACAACTACACTAATAGTAGTGACTGATGATGATGAACATGAAGAAGACGATGGCGTCGACAACAACGATGGGGTACAACAAGCAGTGACCACAGCAACAACAGTAACCGCAGTAATAATAATAATAATAACAATAATATCAGTGATATTAGCAATGGCAATCTAGCAGGACCATGGCAGGAGGCTCCACCAGGATCGATAAGAACCTGCGAGACGAGAAAGCACAAGAACTCCGGGGAAGAAGTGAAGTTAGTAACATGCATTAATGGAACATGAATGAGTGCGGAAGAGAGAGGAAGAGAGGAGCTCAGTGCATCATGGGAAATCCCCCGATAGTCTAGGCCTATAGCAGCATAACTAAGGGATGGTTCAGGACTCACCTGATCCAGCCCTAACTATAAGCTTTATCAAAGAGGAATGTCTTAAGCCTACTCTTGAATGTGGTGAGGGTGTCTGCCTCCCGAACCACAACTGGAAGCTGGTTCCACAGGAGAGGAGCTTGGTAACTGAAGGCTCTGGCTCCTGTTCTACTTTTAGAGACTATAGGAACCACAAGTAGCCCAGCATTCAGAGAACGTAGTGTTCTAGAGGGGTCTTTTTCTAGTTCCAGTCAGTACTCGTGCTGCAGCGTTCTGAATTAATTGGAGCGTTTTAATGGACTTATTGGGGCAACCTGATAATAAAGAGTTGCAGTAATCCAGCCTAGAAGTAACAAATGCATGGATTCGTTTTTCTGCATCCGTCTGTGATAGGACACGGTTGCGGTTGCCTTCTCTGTGTGGCAGGATGTGTTCTGATCTGCTATACTTGGCATTCACACATGGACTTGCTGCCTCCTGCTGTGTGATGAGACACACTGGAGATTCAGATCTGTGCGTGTCAAGCATGTGTGTTCCTGCCACGGAGGAGGGATTGTGAAACACAAAGGTACAAACTGTGATGTTGAAAGTGACTGCCTTTAGTGTGTGTGTGTGTGTGTGTGTGTGTGTGTGTGTGTGTGTCCTTCCAGTCAACTCCCATCCTGTCTGACAGCAGAGTCACACAGACAGACAGAAGGTTGTACCATCTCCTCAGCAGGGAGGACACAAGTAGGTCTGCATTCTCCAAAGTTTGTCTGCTCACAGCTGTCTGAAAGTACACATGGTGCTTCTCAAACTATTTTCGTGAAACCTCAGTGGAAAAGACAGAACACAACAGTCTCCTGATAACTGAACCATACTGCAAGCTTATTTTAAGGCTGTTGGTTTCATGTAGTTTCTGAGAAATCTAACAAACTGATCCAAAAATAACTGATGATATTGAGCCTATTTGCTCCATGTATCCAGTGAGTTCTACAAAGCTTAACCTCACTAATTTCACTCCACCGTAACTTGTTTGGCAATAGAATATGCTGATTGGTCATTGAAAAAAAATACTATAGGCATGCCTTGATCAGACTTTTTGGAGCTGATACTGTTCACTTGATTTAATGTCATGAGAATGAGCTGACCTGATACTGATCACCGATTGGTTCCTGTCCTTTGATGTCTCTTACAGACAACTTTTGCAAAAGAGACCCTGTAAACGTGGTTCTTTAAAGCTGCAGTAGGTAACTTTTCTAAAAGATAACTTTTTGTAATAATTTGCTAAAAATCTGATTTGCGTCACTTTTGACTGCAGTCTACACGTAGCCTAAAACATAAAGCAGATCAGATAACCCCCCCCCGTTTCAAATGAATCTAAAGCTGTGTAAACTACAGGCTGCTCCAGTTATGAATGTATAACTTATTTTTTATAAGATTAAGGTTTCTAAGTCATATTATTTAAAGGTAAAATCTCTACAAATCTCTGGCTCCTCCTAGTGCTCCTAATGACATTTGCAAGAATCCACAAGGCGTAAACAAAAACAACCAATCAGTAAGATGTAAAAACGCTTTGGGTTGGAGGCTTGAAGAAAGTTAATTCTTGAGTCTCATTCCCAGAGTCAGAAAGCGTCTGTATTTGACGACCTGGGAATGAGACTCAACAATCTTCCTTGGAACTGGTTGTTGGTTTTATACAGGCCTGCCTAACACTGGCTCCGTATAGGGCCTTTACATGCATTTCGTGGCCACTGTAGTGTAGATCTGAGGTAGTTGCAACCTGCAAATACACTGCTAGATGCCAATACATCCTGCACACAATTGTAAAGAAACTGGACTTCTGAACTGGGCTGTTAGCTGACTGGTTAGTTGAAAGTCCAGTGAGACGTCGTTTGCTGCTTTAATTTTATTTTATGGGATTCAGACAATTTATTGATTGAAAATAGTGTTCGTATGAGTACATTTAGTGCTGTTAAAGATTTGTGTAGATAATAATTATTAGAAACACAACAGGATTTCATGCTGGTGATGGTATTAGTTCAGCGGCATGTTTCCATGGTTACAGAGAAATTACTTACCTACCATGATAGTGGGCTTACTGCTGGTGTGTGTGTGTGTGTGTGTGTGTGTGTGTGTGTGTGTGTGTGTGTGTGTGTGTGTGTGTGTGTGTGTGTGTGTGTGTGTGTGTGTGTGTGTGTGTGTGTGTGTGTGTGTGTGTATTTGCTCAGTGACTTGGAGGAAGGAGCATTGTGCAGTCTGTTTGCAGTGCGTCCGCTCAGTTTTTCAGTTAGCTTGTTCTATTGCCGTTATTGACATCATCAGTGACATCAGCACACCTGCAGTATCAGACAGTGACCTCCTAGTTTCCACAGCAACCGTTCCCATGATCCCTCCCACCTGGTCAATGTCTCATTTATCTGCGCTGTTTCCCCTCACACACACACACACACACACACACACAAACACACACACACCCTCTCTCTCTCTCTCTGTTGCAACTCTCTCTCTGTGTCTCTCTCTCTCTCTCTCCATACACCAGCATGGCGGGTTTGTTCCTGTGTGTGTGCAGCATGTTAACCTGAATGTGGCTTGATATGTCGATCACACATTAAAAAATACCAGGATGTTCACACTTGGATGTTTCTGTTTGTGTTTGATTTCTCTGCTTCTGTGTGGAGCAAAACCTACCAGACACACACACACACACATCACAGATCTACTGTAGCAGCAGAGAGCAGGTAAGGGTCAGATATATATAGAATTTGAAGAGTGTAGTCTGATTTTCACAGGCTGAGAGCTGTTTGTTCATCATATATGCACACAGGGACATTAATAAATGTACACAATGCACATCGAGCTTTGGAGGGTTTGACAGCTGAAATCATTATACTGATGGAAAATGTGGACTCAGAAGTTATCTTAACCAAATATAAATCTAAATATTCCAGTCCATCCATTGGTCCATCACCAAGTGAATGATGGGCTGCTGGTTAACTGGTAGTGTCTGAAGCATACATTAGGCTGAACCCTTAGGCCAATCTCAGGTTGTCACAGATATGTCGCTAACACATTAAATTGGTACTTGTGGTAGTTATTGATAGGAGGCAGGGTATTTTCTCATTATTTTGAGATAGTAATTTTTTGAGATACTAAGACTATTTTGAGAAAGTGTCTTATTATTTTGACATACTAAGACCTTTTTTGAAATACTAAGTCATTATTTTAAGAAAGTTTCTCATTATAATGACTTAATGGATTTAGTCAGAAATGGACTTCCATACCCTGTCATTCTTTAGTTTGGAATCTGTTGTATTTCCACACATCTGGTTTCACTTTTGCTGAGCCTTCAGCCATGGTGACGGAAATGACTGGAAAGATGCGGCTCCCCCTTGTGGCAATTCAGAATAAATCAGGAAATGAATATGGGACTGTATGCTGGCAGCTTTTTCAGGTCACTCATATGAGGATATCCACAATAATTCCGATAATGAATATTCACCCCGATAAACTTATATGATTGTGTTTTATCGCAATTCGCAATATTATGTATAGTATATAGTGAGTAATAAGAACTAGTGTTGAGCTGATGCTGTTACAAACTGGCTATTGGTGTGTGGATTATTGCAAGCAACATGTTCACTGTACAGTGTTAGATGACATAGAGGAGAGAGGGTTGAGGTTAAGTGTTTGTCATGCTGAGTGTGTTTTCTCCTGATTGCCTCCACCGTGAGTGTGTGAGATCTTTTAAATTGAATGCAGTGTTTTTACACTCATGTATGCATGGATGATACAGGTGTGCGTGTGTGTGTCGTTCATGCATCTCAATATGTGCATATCATAAATGTGTGATGCTAAATGTATGCTGCCCCTTATTTGTGCACTGTAAGAAATGTAGATTTTACATTGAAAAACTGTCAAACCATGACAGTAAAAGACCATAAACTCTAAATAGGTCAAATGCAGTTTCTGTAACAGTAAAACACAGTAATATCTCATGGCAAACCCCTTATTTATGTGGCATTTTAAAGGAATTTTTACGGAATAAAGTCTTTTTTTTAATATTGCAGACTGTATATTGTACAGAAAACCACCTCATCTCATGGCAAAACTGCTTCTTTTGGTGGTAAAAACCGACCAAAACCAGCTTAAAATCAACAGTACAAATATCCTTTTACTTTAGTACTGTATTTATTACAGTAAAGTTATGGCAACCACAGCTGGCAGTTTTTTTTTTTACAGTGTGTATTTATCCTCATCTGAGACACACACACACACGACAACACCCCCCTTTAGTAGAATAGGTGGGGTTTCTTGAGGCTAAGTACAGGGACTGCTTGGTGTAGTGCAGTACTAACAGTGTTTGTGTGCATGTCTCCGCAATAGTAAAGCTTCTCACTTTAATATTAATCACAGTTACTTAGAGAGAGAAGCCCTTCCTCACATCTCAGTGCGCACACACACACACACACACACACACACACACACACCTCGCATCTAAATTTCCCCCTGCTCTCCACGTTCTCAGGGAGTTGCTACGGGTAACAAGAGGGTCTGCTCAATGTGTCAGTCTCATATAGGGAGTCATTGTGTTGTGATATAAGGACAGGAAGACAAGAGTCAAAGAAATCATTAAGCTAGCATGAGAGTTAGTGGAGGCTGCAGTGAAATTAGGATTCCATCAGTGTGTGTAGTTTAACAGCAGATACAAATGCACTGAGGTCAGAGCTGCTCAGTTTGTGCTTAAATGGTTCAGCTCTGTCTATCTCTGTCTATTCAGGCCCAGTAGAAACGATGGAAAAATAGACAGTATTGTCTTTTTTAAATGAAGATGTAAAGTTCCTGTGAGTACCTTTTACAAAGCGCTGTGTAAAATAATGCTAACCTTTCATATTATAGCTCCTCCCACATTCCCACCACTGAGGTGCCCTTGAGCAAAGGCCTTAACCCAACCGACAAACTTTGGTTGTACTGGGCAGCTTCCAGTTGTGAATGTGTAGCTGTGGGAATGTGATCAGGGGATTCCTGGAAAAGATGGCATTACTTCAATAAAACTTCCCTGAATAAAAACATTTCAGAGACAAAGTAACCCATAATAATGACACTTTCAAATCAAAATTTTACAAACACAAAGCGAGCCCTCTGTCAACGACAATGCTAACGGCAAAGTGGTAAATGTGATTCTAAATGTGTCTGAACAACCAGCAAGGAGCCTGAACATTTAGTTCATTTAGTTCAACACAGTATAACATCGTCCATCCACTGTCTCTGTCTTCCTGGCTTGCACCAGAGATAGGCTAGCATGACAAATTAAACCTTCACTGATATTTAGCCTAAGATAGATATAAATTTACATCTTACCCTAAAACACTTTTTTTATATTTTTACTTACAAAGTGAAAAATCTTTATTTCTTCTTCTATTGTAACTCAGATTGGGCTTTGCAGACTCAATGAGGTAGCCTGACTGCGCCAGATGGTTTGTTACACAGAACCATGGTTTGTTACACAGAACCATGGTTTGTTACACAGAACCATCTGGGAAGTTGTCGTTGGAAACTGTTCAGAAAAGGGCAGCCACTTTCAAAATGTTCTCAGGTGATTGGATGAACCATCTGTCTATGGGGTGGCTGTGGCTCAGGGGGTAGAGCGGCTCGTCCACTAATTAGAAGGTTGGCAGTTCGACCTCCAGCTCCTCTCGCTGCATATTAAAGTGTCACTCAGCAAGATACTGAACGTGGAATTGCTCCCGGATATATGCATTTGAATGATTGAGTTCATTTCTGTTTGGGATGGCCTTTGCATCACTGGGTGAATGTGGCATTTAGTGTGAAGCACTTTGACTGGTTTACTACTGGTTTACCATCTATCACAGGTTATTACAGGTAAACTTTACCAATCAGATCATTGAACCATATAACGTAATTATACTCTTACTGAAGCCAGTCAGGAAAAGAGAGATAAGATCTTTCCCATTGAGAAAAGCCTTTAGTGCCGTTCTTGTATCAATTAAGACATTGCACACTTACTGGAAATGATAATCACAACATTTTACTGCGTCTTCTATGCCGATTTAAAACGATTTAGATGGACTATTAGTGCTAATACTGGCTTATTTTCCACTGCATTTCTTCACAATATTAATCAAAAACGAACCTGCTTCTACTTTGTATTGCCTGTGTGTGTCCTTCCGCTCTGTAGCGAAAATGGCGACCATTGTACCCGGATGACAGTGTGAACACACTTATGTACTCACAACAGTTAGCGTAAGTATGGAAGTATTTGAATTGAGACACACAACTACTATGCTAACAGCATCTACGCTAACCTCTCAAATTTCAAATGTCATTATTGATATGAGCCGTAAAACAGCTTATCTGTTAGGCTCTAATTTGAATAATGTATATGAGGCTTTAAACACAGTAGAAACCTTGTTGGTACTGTATATGATACAGAATTTTTGATTGTTGTGATGTTGTATTCTTTTCCTCGCCTGTATTAGCTGTAAATGGTTTAGTATTGATTAGCCGGTATGCTGCTATAGAGCTGTATTGATTGATAGACATGTAGACCATATGTACAGTTCAGGAACCAAACAGCAGTCTCTGAAATCTACATTCAGTGTGTGTTCTTGTGTGTCTTAGCATTATCCACAATATGGATCATTTTGCCCTTTAGCGGCACAGCTATCCATCTAAATATTATTCTCATTGCTGCTACTACTGCAGTTTTACATCCGTCTAAATGTGCTACTGCAGTATTCCCGTACTGTACATATTGATCTGTTTTGTTAAAGAATTGGTCCAACACAGCTTGTTGTGGTCTTGCGCAGATCAGAAGATTGATATTAGCTTTATCTCTTTAGCCCAGCTTAGTACAGAGGTTGGAAGCAGTGTCCCCCTTCTTACAACGTAGCTAGCCTGGCTCAGTCATAGTGAACTGGCATTGATCGACAACACTTGCAAAACCCTGCTGGCAAATAACGGTCGTTCTGTGCAATGAGGCAGTTTATAATATTGAGTGTTCCATTAAATGCAGCTTAGCTTTAGTGTGTGTGTGTGTGTGTGTGTGTGTGTGTGTGTGTGTGTGTGTGTGTGTGTACTCATGCTGACATTCATTTAAAGGCTTTTCTTGTGTATTAACATTTTTGATAGCATCTCCTGATTGTCTGAGGCAATCTATAATGTTTTTATGTAAATTGAAAAGCTTTATGAATCAGTCAGTGTAATTAATGGAAGATCTGTTAAATCTGATAATCTATAATATATCTGATAAATAAGGGAAATCATAATAACAAAATTATTTATTATTTTTTGCTGCCTTTCTGTATACCTGAAGCCTTTTTAGATAGGTATTCTTAAGTATTCCCTCTGCCTGACCTTCTGTTTGCCCATCACATTTTCATCACCCCTCTGCTACTTTCTCTCTATCTATCTGATGGTCTATCTCTGACTCCAGTAAACAAGACTTTGGTATAATCTAACCTCCTTTATCTCCTCCCTCTACGGTATCTTTAAGTACTCTCTCCCCTGCCATTGCAGCCCTTCAGCATCCACTCAGTGTCCACATGAACCCAGAAAAAAGTTGGAATGTGTTTTTGTTTTTATGTGAAAGTGCCAAAATCATGAGATATTTTTGGCAAAGTTTAGAAGGATATAAAACAGAGAAAAGCAGCAAATCCTCATCTTTGACAACAAAATCTGTTGATAAATGACCAAGACAATTATTGTCCTATATTTTCAACCCCAAAAATTTCTGCATACTGCTGCCCAGAATACAT
The DNA here is from genome assembly GCF_905237075.1 of Dicentrarchus labrax. Lineage (NCBI taxonomy): Eukaryota > Metazoa > Chordata > Actinopteri > Moronidae > Dicentrarchus > Dicentrarchus labrax. Next base: position 26,464,962 of record NW_026136720.1, read on the forward strand.
TACTATCTCGAGGCAGTTTTTGGTTTGTCCATTCTGGGCTACTGTAGACCACATGGTGGTCCATCATGGCGGACTCCATGGAAGGCGACCCGTGGTGTCTGAAGATTAAAAAACGGCTCATTTTAAGGTAACAAAAACATAACAAATCTTATTTTCAGTAATATATTAATACCTATGAATATTAGATTCCTGTTCGGACAATAGATGTTACATGTTTTTTCATGTAAATATGCAATGGAAGTAAAAAATTATTAGGTAGCTGAATTACACATTTGAAAGTTCCATTCTTAATATAAAATAACAAAAAAAAGCTTCAGCTGTCTCTGTACTTATCTTATAAAACCATTTGTCTCAGTTAATCGATTGTTTTGATAAGTGATTAATTCTTTAAGATGTGCCAAACCACCCTTTCAAACATGATGCTTTTCTGCTTCTCTCAATTTCATATCTCTGTAAACTGAATATCTTTAGATTTCAGACAGTTCAGGAATGGTGATGTCTATTTTGGACTGTTTTTGATAAACCAAACAGTTATTAAACAGAAAAATAATCAACAGACAAATCAATAACTGTTAGTCATTTTCATTAATCTCATTTTGAGACTGCAGAGGCCTGTCTCATTTTCTCCTTGAGTCACAGAATACCTCCATTCATCCAACCATTTCCGGGGGGAGGGGGGCTCCATCCATCCTCTCAGTCGGACACGCCTCATCCCAGTTTGTCTGTGCTTGACCCCTGGCCTCTTTCATGATGGGGTCTACATCAGGCCTGATTGGATGATTTACACACTGTGGAGAGGCACCAGTGGAAGAGGGAGAGTGGGGAGGGGCTGGAGAAAGAAATGGAAGGAGAGGGTATGAGAGCGGGATAATGAAATGGTAAATGGATGGAGGAGAAAGGGAAAGACGGAGAGAGATTAATGATGTGAAGAGGTAGATATTACTCTGCCCAGACTGAAAGATGGAGGGCTTGATGTAGTTTCGCCTGCAGATACTTTTTCACTCACCTCACTCCCTCGTTATGCATTCCAGTCTTTCTGTTCAACCGTCTGTTCTTCCCGTCCCCACTCTTCCCTCTTCTTCACATCTCACATACAGCAATTGCCATCACATTTCAACATCAAATGATTTGTGGCTCCTGACTGATGAGCTCTACCAGAGATGGGAATTTGCTGTAGTTTGTAAAAAATTTGGGAAATCAGTCAATGTGAAAAAAATGTCAGTTCAACTGCTGCCACAGTTTATTTGTCTGACACAAAATGGCCCCTCAGGCCCCTTTTCTGCTAAATTACTTCTGGTTCTTGAACTGGTTCTGTTCAAGATTCTTGGAACCTTTGTGCTATCTAGCGAACCAGCCCGTGTTTCCATCAGTTTTGAGTGGAACCATTGTAATTGGATGCATCATCAACATAGGGAGCAGCACAATGTCATGCAGAATATGATAGGCCCACTTTGGTTTGCAATGAATATCTCCTTTGTGGTTCCAGCTGTGAACCAACTTTTCATGATGCAAACCAATTTATTTTTGGTCGAAATGCTCAGTACGGGTCAAAACTGAACGGTGCCTGTTGTAGTTGAAGTGCATTTCATTGAAGGTACTGACATGCAAAAACTGAGCACTATCATTAGGTGTTTCAGTCATTCCTTTTTAATATTATATAATTGGATTCGCATGTAATGTGAGGAAAACATCTGGTTTATACTAGAGCCCGACCGATAAAGGATTTTTAAGGCCGATACCGATACAAATATTTTGTGATTTAAAAATCCGATATTCTGTTGCTGCTACAGCCACAACTATTACTATTATTATTATTATTATTATTATTATTAGTATTATTATTATTAGTAGTAGTAGTAGTAGTATTATCATCATCATTGTATTATTATTAAACAAGACAAAGGTCACTCCTAATGTTTTTTTTTGTATGTGTAATAGTTCCTATTGAGCTACCTTATAATTACAATGTCAACTTGCTTATCCCTTTACCTGCACTCTTTTAATTCTATCCATCAAGCTACAACAAACAGTTTTCAATCATCATTTGCTGCCTGCCTTCTAAAATCTACTACTTAGTGATGCACTAAATCCATTATGTGACTCATTAATGCTGCGACTGAATGACAGTCAGCAACGCACTCTTGCGTCATTGGATTTCACACACGTGTGACGGGCCGGGTAGAGATGATACGTCTCATTGCTGTAACTGTCACGCTATTAAAGAAATACATCTTCAGTCACATTGTCAAGAGTTAAACCGACAGTCAGTCAGCTATACTGTAACAACTAACGTACTAGCTAAATCCGTTTCATCTAGACCAGTACTTCTCAAATAGTGGGAGGCGACAGGCAGGGGGGACTGATGGGGGAGGAGAGATGGGGAAGTTTCTGACAGGAGTAAAAACAAAAACGGAGGAGACGTCAGAGGCAAGAACAGCAAGTGACGGTAACCGGCATAAACTTAATAAGAGCAGAAAATACGACGAAGCCTACATAGCCTTTGGGTTTACCGTGAATACGGTCGGAAATGAGGAAAGACCGGTGTGTGTTTTATGTTTAAAAACTCTGGCAGCGGACAGCATGAAACCACACAGACGGCACCTGGAGACCTTACATCCCAGTTCTGTCAATAAGCCACTGGACTTTTTTCATCGGATACTCAATGAGTATCGCCAACATAGCCAAATATCCTACATGGCTTTAATAGAAAAATGTATTTGAAGCATTGTGATGCATCGAGGAATAGAATCGAATCGCTGACATGATAATTGTAATCGAATTGAATCGGGAGATCAGTGACAATTCAGACCTATATTTATCGGCCATTATAAATGCCGATACCGATAGTTTGGAAAATGCTTAATATCAGCCGATAATATCGGCCCGCCGATAAATCGGTCGGGCTCTAGTTTATACCCTGTCCTAATGTTTTATTTTAACTATACTCACAGTGCTGTCCTTGTGTTACCATCCTTTTTTTTGTCGTCTTTGCTTTTGTCCTTGAGAATGTATTGTTCCTTGTCTGTTTACCATGTGAAAAGTTTATTCTGCTATTTTTACCTTGAGAAATCAGCTTTTAGGAAACCTTCAGGCAACCACAATGGGCGAGGTTTCCCTGCCGAGGGAAAACTTACTGTTAAGCTAATTAAAGAGCCTTAGGCAAGAAATGTACACTTTGGAATACCTTTAAAGGTGTAAAGGTGTTGTATTATTCTCATTTTCAGATTTTATTTTGGGGATTAACTGGGATGCTGGCAAAAGAAAAAAATTCTCACATGGGCCATTGCTGCAGCACCTCTTTTCTTCAATTGTCTGAAGCAGTCTGTTTTAGGACCTGTCTCTTTAAGAGCCCCTTAAGGAGCACAGTCTGCTCTGATTGGTCAGCTCCCATGGACCTGAGCAGGCACCGCCCACCAACTCCAGACACAGATGGCTATGTTTCTTCCGCACTTACTTTGCAAAAACTCTAGGTGTAGCCAGGGTTAAGCTGTACTTCTAGCGGAGGCACTGCAAATGAACAGGATGTCAGTGACCCCTCCTCAGTCTTGCCCCTTACCATCAGTAGATCCTTTAGGTAAGGGATAATGCCCAGCGGAATGTTCTTGACTCCATGTTGTCCATTAATTTCTGATAATGGATACTTTGAAGGCCATTATCCTGCTTATACCATGGTCACTTGCCAAAGAAAAAAATATGGTCATTATTTTATATTTTTATTTGTTTTACAGTGTTTTACAAGCCATGGTTTCCATAGTAACACCTGAGGGTTTGACTAAAACCCAGAAGAATTATTACCATCCCATTCCCCTTCTAATACAATGGAAACCTTGTTCACTACTCCAATAATAGGACGAACCTTGGATATGACTTGGCAACAGGTGATATTTCTGGTTCCCTCCGCTCATAGAGCCCTTTGTCAGTAAAAATCTGTTAATATAATTTGACAGTATGCTTCACAACAACCCTAGCTAACTATCAATCCATGTTACTGTCCTCAAATGAATCAGTTTCACAAACGATAAGACAACAAGAACATTTGTGACTGAAGTGGCTACAACAAGTAGGCAGAATTTGAATTGTATCTAATTCCTATCCAATCAGAAGTCTCCTCTGCACTGAGAAATAGCTACACTACAGTAAGCCTCACATGAACACAACTCTTGTACCTCACTGCTACATTTAAAGGCCCTGTCAGCTCTGTGCTACAGTCTGTGAGGCAGAAAGTGGACTCCTGCTGTCTCTACTGCACAGACAGAGGAACAGATCGCTGAGTATTTTTGTATTTTTACAACAGGCACACTGGCATGCAGCCAGCTATCCTACTGTGTTTTCGGCACTGTCAGTCTGTCTGTGTCATGTCAGCGTGTTGTCACTTCATTACAGGAAGACTTGTAGGACTAGGTAATTCTTTGGTTTTGAATTAAAATAAAGGGTTAACATCAACTTTTTTCTATAAAAAAAAACGGGGTATAGGTGTCCAGCTTTGTACTTATTCAGTGTGATTACATTTCTATTGTAGGATTCATCAGTGCTATATGCTGGTAGTCTGTGACAATGAGGGGTGCAACTAACGAATCATTTCATTATCCATTAATCTGTTGATCATTTTCAGCCTCCAGTTCTGACACTTTTACATTTCAACTAGTTTGCTCTCAGATTTTTCAGGCAGTTAATGTCACTTTATTCATTTTTCAGTTATTCTTTTTCTTCAGACATTTCAGATGTTCACATATAAAGCCTATTAATGTCATTCTGGCTATTATACATCTTTTTGATATCTCTTACAGTTATTGAAAAATTTATATTTTACTGTACTTTTTTTTTAACATATTCTCTTCAAAATCTCAAATATGCTAAAGTCATTAATCTGGTGCCCAGGTGCCCAATGGAAATATATTGAAGCATCTATTCAGTAGCGCCACCATGTGGCCGGTTATTAAACATTTCCAGTTCCAAAAAACCTAAATGAATCACCTGGAAGTTCATTTTTATTCAAAAGTCCATCACTCTGTATTTTCCAAAATGTGCTTAATCAACTAACATCTGCATCTCCACAAGCCTTCATTCAAATGCTACCAAAATCCACACAGACATTCTTTGGATTCTAGATATCACATATTTCAAACAATGTTCAGTCAGCAGTCCGCAGTGACTATAAATGTCTCAGTACTTAGTACTGTACACACATCCAAAAATATTTGACCAATCATCAAAATCTTTGATAATACACCGAACACCAGCAGAATGGCATGTGATTTTTTTTTTTCCGGAAAATAATATTACCACCATGTGGTTGGTATTAAATATTTTACACTTTGGCTAGTGACTCACAAATCCAGTAGAAGAAACGTACGGTGGGTACCTTTTGATGATGCTAATTGTACTGATATCATCTTCTTCATGTTCATCATCATCAGTCACTACTATTGGTGTAGTTGTTGCTACTGTTGTTGCTGTGCAACTGTCTGTCTCTGTCTCTGTCTCTGTCTCTCTCTCTCTCTCTCTCTCTCTCTCTCTCTCACTCAAATTCAAATTCAAATTCAATTCAAAATGGACTTTATTGGCATGAAAGTTTTTTAAAAAACAATATTGCCAAAGCAAAGCATTCAAATACAATACAATAAATCAAAGATATATACATTATGAACATTATATTAGTTATATACTGTGTGTGTGTGTGTGTGTGTGTGTGTGTGTGTGTGTGTGTGTGTGTGTGTCTGTGTGTCTGTGTGTGTCTGTGTGTGTGTGTGCCTCAATCACTCACTGTCCCTCAGGTTGTGGCATGTTAATATATACTGGGCAGCAAGGTGTGCCCGCTCTCCTTCTCAGAGGAGTATTTTTAATTTGGAGAGGTCGTTCAGCTCTTTGAAATCTGGTATCAAAGAGCTGAACTTGTTCAAATACATTTTTCTAGTATTATTTAATTTTTTACATTGTAGGAGTAAGTGCATCTTTGTCTCAACTCTCTCTCTCTCTCTCTCTCTCTCTCTCTCTCTCTCTCTCTCTCTCTCTCTCTCTCACCCCAACTGGTCGAGACAGACGACCACCCACCTAGAGCCGAAGGATCTGTCCTAGGTTTCTGCCTTTTAACAGGCAGTTTTTCCTTGCCCTTGTCTCCAAGTGCTTGCTCATGGTGGTACTGTTGGGTCTCTGTAATTAATGTTATAAAGAGTTCGGTCTAGACCTGCTCTATTTGAAAAGTGTCCTGAGATAACTTCTGTTATGAATTGGCGCTATACAAATAAAATTGAATTGAATTGAATTGAATGTAGACCACGCCCATTTGTACCTTAAAAACACCACCACCATTTTGGATTTTTTTTTATGTCGAATTTTTTTGCTTCTTTTAGCACTTATTTCATCTAATCTTTAGCAAAATCAGTACATAGCATATTTAGATGAAGCCAAACAAGACTTATAGTTTTGTGTTTGGGTACTACTTATTGTTCGTCTGTAATTGGTTACCAAATTTGGAAATGTTTTACATAACGCCACACTGCATTTCATACAATTATACTGACAATATGTCCACAATAATACTAAGTTACAGAGGATAGCACAGATACAGGAGAGAGGTCAGTGCTGCATACAGGTCAGAGGTTTGTACTGTCTATTTGTTTCATATAATAGTAACAATATTGATATTAATATTAACTTTATTTCATAAGTTTTAGTGTCAAATTATTTGACACTAATAGTGTGGGAATCACAGATTTATCGAACAGTGTGTTGTCCTCTCATAAACATCAGACAAGAGCTGAGCACTTCCTCATCCCCTCCACCTTTATCTCTCTGTCAAAAACAATCTGTCAGTCTCTCTTCACCTCCCTGTAAATAGTTCTGTCACTTCCTCCTTCGCATTTCCCCTCCCTCAATTCCCAGCATCCCTCTCTCATTTGCTCTTATCCTTCCAGTCCTCTGTATCCCCATCATCTGTCCAGTCTTCCACATCTTTCTACTACAGCACTCTTTATCCCACACATATTCCATCTATTCCTCCCCTCCAACCCGCTCTCAATTCCATCACACACACACACACACACACACACACACACACACACACACACACACTGTTTAGTGGTGTGGAATGGCCTTTTTGAGGAGTAAATTGCTTGGCCTCTTGGTTCACAACCAATTCACAGGATGGCAGCTGGGCAGATTAAACTCACAGCTCCCTCTGTGTTTGTGAGTGAGAGTGTGTACATGGCTGACCACCCAAGCTGCAGTCACCTTAATGTCTGTTTATGTCTGTCTGCCTGTATGTTGTCTCAGCTCAGAATATGCTTCCAATAATAGAAAGTGAGTAGACCCATGGAAATGAGCTGCTGATTATTCCACTGATCAGCTGCAGTCCCTCCGAGTCATTAAAGGCATACTATGCAGTTTTCCGGTTTTGTCAAACAGCTACCCCTAGAGTCGCTGCGGAGTACTTGTATTTAACGTTAACTGTCATAAATACCACTCACCAGAGCCGTCTCTATATACGGCTCTGCCTCTCTGATCCCCTCCCCCCCATATACCGGTACGTGTTCAGTAGGAGTGAAGCGTCAGACATCGAACAGGCAAAGATAGAATCCGAAGATGTCTACTGACCAGGTAACGTCTGAGTGAATGCCTGCTAGTGTCTTCCATTGAGGTTGCTTCTTATGTTGCTGATGTATGTGAAGCAATTCGTGATTCTCGCGAGATTTGGCGGGGCGCCACCTTTCAGACTTGCATTGCTGGTTCTGCCAATGGCGTCCCTCTCCAGCTTTGCTATCGGGATGATTCGCTATACTACAAGTTCGTTTACCATGGAAATGACTTCGAAGCTGTTATATTAAGGTAAAAATCTTTAAAAAAAACAAACAACCAAAAAACAACTGCACTGTAGACAGTAAACTGTAGAGTGCTTGCACAGCATAAACTAATTGTCACCCAGCCTGTTGCATTATTACGTCCAATGTTCACCTTTTTAAAGGATAAATCTAGTTTATTATTTCTTTTTTTGTAGTTCTGTCCTTTATTAATAGTACTATATTTTTCTTGTCAGCAAATCCCATGTGATAACCTAAATGGACATTGGATGTATCTGACCAAGCAGGGGTGGAATGTAAAAGTACATTTACTCAAACACTGTACTTAAATCCAAATTCAAGGTACTTCTACTTTACTTCAGTGTTTAGATTTTATGTAACTTTATACTTGTACTTGGAGGTACTTTTTACTACTACTGACTACTACTACTACTGACAGCTTCAGTTTTTGTTTACTTTTCAGTTTACAGTTTTTCCATTCCCTTTCTGTCCAGTTAAAACCATGTGTCTCCAGATGTGTTGATTTTGAATGTTTGTGATAAACAAGGATGAAGGATAACATTGTCATGGGGGGTTGTTGTCCTGGGGCGGCTGTGGCTCAGAGGTAGATGTTGTTGGTTCGATCCCTGGCTCTTTCCGCTGCATGTCGAAGGTCCTTCAGCCAGATTGCTCCAGATGCTGTGTCATTGGTGTGTGAATGTGTATGAATGTTAGTTTCTGTTCAATAGACTTTACCATCACTGTGTGAATGTGTGTGAAAGGGCAAACGTGGCATGTAGTGTAAAATCACTTTGAGTGGTTGGAAGACTAGAAAGGTGCTATACAAGTACAGGTCCATTTATCGTTTACCATACCTGCATGTGTGCGTGTGCCATGTTTCATTCAGTTGTCACCTCGTTGAGCAAGTACTATTTTTGCCTCTTTTTAGTTTGTGAAAATTAGCGATCTTTAATATTTGTTGTGTTTGTTGTTGGTTCAGAAGGATGAAGACAGTTGGAAAACAATTAGATACAAAATAGAATGAAGGCTTGTATGTAGGGGCTGTACTATCAATTTTTTTTTTAATTACATAAAAACAATTTAGGCCTTTCTTGCAAAAGTAATGTTATTTTTATTTGCCTATAACGGTGTGAACAGACTCTTAAAAATCATGGAAAATCCATAATGATAACTAGATGCTAACTAGAACCTGGAACCTAGCTGAGATATTGGAGGTGTGCAAGCATATCACCTGCAGCTCTTCATATAACAGCTCACTGTGGCTGCTCCTTCTTGTTCCATTACTTCCTGCAATTTTTTTAACTGATCCACTGTCAAAAAATGTCAAAAATGAAGTTAGATAGATAGATAGATAGATAGATAGATAGATAGATAGATAGATAGATAGATAGATAGATATACTTTATTGATCCCAAGCAGGGGAAATTGCAGTGACGCAGCAGCATTACACACAGTAAAAACACAATGAAGTAAAGAGAACAACCTAGACATAAAAAAAGCAATATAAAATGCAATATGAAAAATGTATAAAAATGTATAAAAAAGCAGTATATTTGTAGTGCAAAGTAAAAATATAAGGTGCAGTGAACAGATTATGTAAAAACATATAAGGTGCTTGGATGCTGTATTGTTATGACCAGAGTTTTAGCTGTTATTGTACAGTGTGATGGCATGTGGCAGGAAAGATTTCCTATATCTGTCCCTTCGACAGCGGAACTGGAGCAGCCTGTGAGAGAAGGTGCTCCGCTGTCCGACCACTGTGTGATGGAGAGGGTGCTGATCATTGTCTATGATGGATAACAGTTTATTCAGCGTTCTCCTCTCCACCACGGACTCAAAAGACTCCAGCCTGAGACCAAGTACAGAGCCAGCCTTCTTGATGATTTTATCAAGTCTGTTGGTGTCGCTGGCTCTGATGCTGCTGCCCCAACACACAGCAGCAAAGACAATGGCGCTGGCAACAACCGACTGGTAGAAGATCCCCAACATCTTGCTGCACATGTTGAAGGATCTCAGGTTCCTCAGGAAATAGAGTCTGCTCATCCCCTTCTTGTACACTGCCTCGGTGTTAGATTTCCAGTCCAGTCTGTTGCCAATCACCACTCCCAAGTATTTGTAGTCCTCCACCTCCTCCACCACCTCCCCCCTGATCCTCAGTGGCTGTGAAGGCATCCTCTTCTTCGACTCGAAGTCGAGTTGTTTTGTTTAGATGAACAGCGTCAAGCTTACTAATACACAAGTTCCTGTAAAGACTACTTCAACCAGTTAAATTGTTTTAATGTGAAATAATATATTTGCATTAGCAGTAACTCAATATTGCTATCCAGGTATTTTTCCACAGATACCTAGTTCGTAATACTGTGAATATATAAATATTGAAATACTTCAGTTGCCATTCAGCAGGCCGGATGTAGCCTGCGGGCCACGAGTTGAATACCCCTGCCCTATAGGATGATATTTTACCTGGGCAGCTGTCATGTTTTTCCCAAATTAAATACTAATATCTCAACTGGCTTGAAAAACAGTGCATATAGCTAGAAAACATTACGCCCCCAGACCCCCCTAGGTTTTGGCTTAACCCCTTGAGTGAATTGTTACATATAGCATTGATTGTTGTTTCATATGTATTAGGGATGCACCAATATGAAAATTTTGGCCGATACCGATATCCAATATTAATTTTGCTGTTATGGCCGATAACCGATATTTACCGATATCGATATATGTTTTTTTTTAAAGTTTCTGAGATGATAAAATTTAGTACAGACTGAAAATCATGCAAACTGAATTTTTGAATGTCTTCCTTTATTTTCAGAACGTATTTTACTTCCAAATAACAAAGTTACAGGGCTACCATAAAACATAAGTAACCAACCTTTACCACTTATCAAACATGCCAGTATTCATGGCAACATGTTTTCAACTCTCTCCAGTTAAACTCAAATCTGTGAAAAAGGCTAAATCAAAATATCCAAAACATGTCCTGACTGTTAGTGCATATTTTTTCAACTTGCACTGTAATTTTCCATATAGCAAACATGCAGTCAAATGCGCCAGCGATGGCGACCCCCGTATGCGATCCTGCAAACTCTTGCGCATGTAAAACAGCTCTCTTCATTTCAAAGTTTCCATCAATCCACTGAGCAGTAAGGCTCAACATACTCATCTGATTTACGTCCGAACTCCATATATCCGTAGTGAAGCTAATGTCAGTCACACTGTCCAACAGTTTGTGGATATGCGTGGTCACGACTTCGTACAAAGCAGGGAGGGAGACTTCGGAAAAGTAGCGCCGACTTGGCAGGCTGTAGCGGGGTTCAATATGCTCTATCAACCGCCGAAATCCTCGGTCCTCCACTATGGAAAATGGCTGGTTGTCAAGAGCAATCATTTCCATTACCTTGTTGGTTATTGACCTGGCTGATTTGCGCTGCCTTGGAATTCCTTGGTCTGGTCGAGTACCCCCTGTATGGGCCCCCCCCCCGCCCCTCTTTTTTTTTTTCCCTGGGGGGAAAGATTAGAAACTTTTTTCTCTTATTTTTTTTTTGGTTTTTTTGGGGGGGGGTTTTTTAAAAAAAAAATAATATTATATGACTTGACGCGGCATCCTCCTCGCATTACCTCGACTTTGCAGGTGTTGCATACTGCTTTTCGAGTGTCTTCTTTTGACACCGTGAAAAACGCCCACACCGCTGACAGTTTTTCTCCTCTTCAGTTTAACATCCCACAATCCTGTGCTGCCACTGTCGCGTGCCCAAACAAATACACATGGCCAAATCCCCCTCCCCCTCCTTCTCCCTCTCCCGACACACAAACAGCAACTAGAGGATATACATCGGTTGTGGATATCGGCCCAATTTTACTCATCGGACCGATGCCGATATGTTAAAAAATCATCGGCCGATACCGATATTAATGCCGATATATCGTGCATCCCTAATATGTATCTTGGCTCGTTGGCAATGCACATCCCTACTATGGTTGTGTGAGGTTATTGTTTTATTGTTAATATTGGATTTTTATTATCATCATCATCATCATCATCATTGTGACAAAGTACTTTGATGAAGGAAGTTTTTACTTGCCGCCGTCGCCAAGTGCTTGCTCATGGTGGGAACTGTTGGGTCTCTCTAAATAATTTTATGTTTTTTTATTTTTTTATGTTATGAGTATGGTCTAGACCTGCTCTATTTGATAACTCTTGTTATAAATTGGTGCTATACAGATAAATTGAATTGAATCTGGTATTTAACTTCTGGACTAGCCAAAACTGGTTATTTTATCTATAAGCATTTACATAAAATGTACTATATCATGACATAGATCTGTAATTTGAGATAAAAGGATATACTGAGAGAGATTATTATATACATAATGCCCATTGTGTGTGTTTGTGTGTGTGTGTGTGTGTGTGTGTGTGTGTGTGTGTGTGTGTGTGTGTGTGTGTATCTCAGTAAGCTCTGGTTACCTGTGTAGCCAAACGTTGGAGGCACTGTGGCTCAGTGGAGACGACATAAGTAGAGTGAAGCTTTTAGCACAGAGATTTTCTGCTGACTGCTCTAGTAATAGCACTGCACATTAGCTTCAGATGTTACATTCATTAGGACGGTGTGTGTGTGTGTGTGTGTGTGTGTGTGTGTGTCCTGTATACGGGCACCTCACCGCTAATATTTGTAACAATGGACAGTGAGAGAGAGGAAGACATAAAAAGATGGCGTACAATATGTGTCTGTGCTGATAGAATGATGACTTAGTGAAAACACACTGAGTCAGCGTGCTGGCAAACACTTAGTCAACATTATGTTACACACACACACAATCAGAACTATACTCCGTTGAGACTTGACTTCTGTAATTATGTGATGTTTTAAGTGATGTTTCTGGACAAAATCAATGCATATGTGTCATGGAACTGCATACTGTAATATATAGCAGGACTGAACTGGACTGTTAAAGGGACTTTATACCGTGTTTCAGCTGGTTTTGCACCAAGACCAGCATTTTGGATGAATTCACCAAACCTACGTCCTGCCCCATTTTGCTCCAATAACAGTAGAGCAAGCCTCGGTTAGAACCTCATTCAACTTTCTCCTTACCTGTACTTGCTGTGTGCTCAATGACTGTGTCTAAAGCACACATTATACTCTTTGCATCTGTGTCAAGAGGGCCTAACATACATTTCACTATCTGTTTGTGAGAGTCAGCTTCCAGCTCAAAATATATGTATATAAATATATAGAATAAACTGAACAATATCCGTCCCTTTACTCCGTGCCTACAAAGTACAACACCACAACAACATCACATTCTCTCGGATCTTGGAAATCAACTCTTTGTAGTGTTGAGAGTTCTATTTCATTCTTCCTAACCGCTGCAGACAGTGGAAATCCAGGTATCACATACTGTCTCTCGCTGTTATCCAGAATTCATAGAACCGTGGTTACATACATTTATTGTTTGTAATTTGTAATAAGAAAAAGGAATAACATGCGACCAACGGTAGGGTTGCAGTTATACGTGAGTGTTTTAGATTTGGAGTTTAATAGATGTTTTCAATATGTGAATGGAGAGTTAAAAGCTAAAAGAAGCTAAAACATGATTTTGCTCTTTAAGCTCCTGATTTAAGAATTGTACCACTCTGTCTCTATATTCAGTAGCCTGCACAGACAGCATTGCTAAAGTCAGCTTCTTCTATCTTAGGTAGCATTTCTAACAGAGAGTTAAAGTGCTGCTCCACATTGCTATATTTTCTGCATTGAGCCTTTCTTTCACCTACTGTTCTTACTAATGAAATCTGATCCGACCACTTCCGTGAGACATATTTTAGTTGCTGGGGATCATGGAGAGTCTTTGGTAGGTACTGGAATAAAAAAAATCTAATCTAAACTATAAAGACATAACTGAAACTCTGAATGACCTCTTCACCATTTCAAATAAGTCAAATCTTTAGTTTTAAAGCTGCAGTAGGTAACTTTTATAGAAATTACTTTTTGTCATATTTGCTGAAACTTTCACTATATCCTGACAGCTACCGATGTTGGGAATGATACTCAAAAATCGACTGTCTTCAAGCATCCAACCCAAAGTGTCTTTCTGTCTTTCTTGGCTCTAATTGGTTGTATAACAAAAAGTTATTTCTATAAAACGTACCTACTGCAGCTTTAACCTGCGTCAGATATATCCCAAATTCACTTCAATTGGCTTCACACCAGTTGATAGAGCCGTTCATTATGAGTTAGCTCTCATGGGCTGTGCAAAATTGTGTCACATCCTGCATTCACGTCACTGAAGCTCTCATTTAGTTCTGGGAAAAGTACACTTGAAAAACGTTGACAGCCAAGCAGGGTTGTGTGAAAATGGCTTGAAATTAGAATGTAGATTTAAATGGGAAACAGTGTAGTGGTTTCAGTAGCTGTTGTATCTACTTCCCAAGAAGGCCATTTCCTTAACAAGCTGCTGGGATCTGTTAGGAGGCCCACTGGGAAGCAGTCAATGTGCACTGATCACAACACACAGGAAACGAAGCATTCCTTTGGCCAGACAGAAGAGGAAGTGGGACATATGCCAGACTGCACCGTGCGTGTGTGTGTATGCAGACAGAGAGAGGTGAAGAGAAGGAATAAGACAGGCCAGACTATGCATGCACCACTTCTGCGGTGTGTCTGTTGGATTCTGTGTATTCGTACATCTCTCAAACACATTCTTGACCTCGCTGGAGGAGTGTAGCAGTGAAATTAGGTCAGGATTATTTCAGCTCACATTACAGTACTCTCCCAACAGGCCTTATGTAAGAAGAGGCTGACTTCCTCAAACTGTTATATCTTCAAAATAGGTCCCCACACATACAGTAGGTTCAGATTCTGCCTACTGTACTGTATATATCCTCTCTGCTTTACTCCAGACACTGGTGGAGGGTTAAACTCTTGGTATCAGATGGTCAGTCTGATCCACAGCAAGATTTTGTATCTCATCGACTACTGGCCAGATGTCATGGCATTTAGTACAGATATTCATGTTCCCCAGAGGATGAATCCTAATGATTTTCACGATCCTGACCTTTCCTGTGGCTCAGATCAAAATGTCAACTGTGCACATAGGCTGGATTGCCATCATAATTGCAGTGGATGTTCATGATCCCCAGAGAATGAAGACTATTGATTTTGATGAGTATGCCTTAAGTACAACATATCTTTTAATCTAATGGACAGATTGTCATGAGAGCTGCATATCTCAGTCATGGCAGGCTTTGTGGTGATTTGGGGAATGCAGGAAGTGCTGCATTAAAAATGCACTGACAGATTTTTAGCCACTTGGGGGCAACAGAAAAATCTGAAAACACAACACTGACATATCACCTCATAAAGTTGTTATAATGATCATGTTAAGAAAGTTGCTAACATTGAGTGACTTGAGTATTTATTGAGATTCATGCTCGTGTCAACCTGGTAAATGTACTGTAAGTCCAATATTTACTCTCCTTTTAGCTCTGTTTTTGTTCTCCACCAACTCCTGGTATGTCTCTTTAGCTGACAAATGCTCCACTTTGTTCACCAGGCAGCGATAACACACATAATAGATGAACTGACAGCATTGTGCATCTGTGTGATCTGATCTACCAACCAGCACTTAATTTAGTGAGAAATCTTAATTATTGAAACTGTCCGCTTCTCATTCCCGCAGTTTTCTCCCACAAATAGTGCAGCTAACAGAGGCTGAAAAGTTTGTACAGAATACACTTTATCTTTATATTAATTCAGTGTTTCCTCTAGGATTTTTTTTAGCAGCAGCAGCAGGCCCGTCCAAACACCCTCCCCCCACCCGTATGAAACAGAAGTGACACTTGGCTGCGACACAAACAAATATATTTACCGTTTTAATGTTTCCAGATGTTTGATATCAGGACATTGTGAACGACAAGTTGAACGTTGTCCAATTAAACGTTTTGACAATAAGCTACATCAACACAACAGTATGTGGAGTTAAACTGGACAGCCCCAATAACCTCTGAATAGTTCTACTTGTTGTTAAATTGCAATGTGAGCGGCAGCCAGCGGGGGTGCATTATGTCGGCAGGATCATTTAAAAGGCAAACCGTGACTACATTGTGCGTCTGCCCCATTTCTGATACCATGGCGGCAGAAATTTAACAGCCCCGCTCCAAAATCAACATAGAGGAAACACTGTAATTATATTGATGTCGAATTGACAACAAGACTGTCAACATATGACATCCTTTAACTTGTGCTCTAGAGTTACGTGTTATTATGTTAGGAATTGTTCAAATGTTATATTTCTTTGGCGCAAGAGGCTTTTTTAGCTTAATTCAAACTGCTGATTTTTTAAATGTTTTGTCACCACTACAGAAACACTAGGTAACTGCTAAAGAATGATAAGACTGTCTAACTTTGACTGCTGTTAGTTATTAGTTTGATTAATTATGTATTGATTACTGACTGGCTGGCGGATCAGGCTGATTATCAGTTTATTGTACACTTTTTCTTGTGTCAGGATGCTGTAAATGTTTTTTTTAAACTTCTTTCCTTAAACATGATGTGCTTGTTATTAAGGGTGACTCCTGATTAGTGACCCCCTAGTGTTGATCAGTCACTTAGTGTAAAAAAAACCCACCACTTCTTCATGATGCCTGATTACAAGACAGATAACTGTGTAGTGTGAACAGTTAAGTGACCTGCTGCTGGAAACCAGGTTAATGAGTGTGTACTTTGTGGGACATTAGACCAAAACAATGAGCTGAAAGACACTAAAAAGCTCTGTAGGGCTGAGGGGAGCTGCATTATTCTCTGTGGGTTCATCACTAGAAGTGATACCTTACATGACTGACATCATCACTGACATGATAACATGACTATTACACATAGCCATGTTATTCATTGTTTATATACACAATAATGCTTTAAATTCTTAAAGCTGTGCTAAGCATTATTTTGTAATGATGAGATGCTATAAAGATCAGAATCTGTTAAAATAGTGAGACACTGCAATAGTTTTGTTGTGTAGTTCATTTGATCAAATAAATCTTTATTTTTCCTTTCCTCCTCTCTTTTTCCCTCTTCCATTCAGTTCACTTCCAGTCTACTGACCTGGCATGAGAGGACAGTAACCTACCAAAGCCATCTACTGTCAAATGAGGTGATATTTTAGGCATTAAGAGATTGCTAGTTGTGGAAAAATGTAATTGAGTCATGTCATGTCATCAGCAAGAACTGTATAGAGAAACATTTAGCTAGCAGCAGTTTAAATGAACATTCAATGAATTCTGATGGCTTCTTTGTTAATAGTGTGAATGGATATTTAGATATGAATGAATTTCAGTCAGCCTACTCACATTTGAAATGTTTATTAGTATAGCATATTTAGATTTTGGCGTCTAGGCTCCGACCTCATCACTCCCCGCAGATATGTTTACGTAAAGATATTGGGGAGTGATGAGCAAATACCTTAAACCCTAGCCAGAGCCTACAGGTTGATGCTGGGATGGTGGTGGGGCTTACAGCGCAGCAGGCAGCAATAGCTTACAGAACAGCAGCGATGTGATGCAAGGCAACGCGGCATTGACAGAGCAGAGGGAGAGCTGGGAAATTGTGCAGTTTAAATAGACCGCCAGATTGGAAGGGAGCGCTTGGTTAGTGATTATGGAGTGAGGCATGTCGTGTGTATATCAGCGCAGCTTGAGTTGACTACTTGAACTAGCTCGCAGGCTTCGCTCCATGTATGAAAAAACATCACAATTCTTCCTTCAGTGTCCTCTCCCTCTGGTCTATTACAATAATGTAGGTCAGTCATGTTACTGTGCACCTCATCCAAACTGACATGTTGTTTACTCCTCCCTTTCATCCTTCAATTCAGAAACTCTAAATACTATCTATTTATTTCAGATAGGCTGTGTGTATTAAAGAATTGTGCAAATAACAATAGCAACAAATAATAACAAAAATGTACTGTACTGCTTGTTGTACTGCATACAGTTGTTTGTCATATAGAATACTCTTGAAATGAAAATGAAAGACACATTAATCAAATCTGGACCACTGGAGATAGGAAGATTACTGCTTGTCCTGTTAGTGACACTAGACTCAATTGACCCCTTCCTAAGTCCTGCCCATTTTTGCTTTGTGCTCCAATAACAGTCGAGCAACCCTTCGTCAGAACCTAGGGGAACTTTCTACTTTCCTGTACTTAGTGTTTCCCACAGGATTTTGTGAGACTTTGGTGGGGGCATGCTCCCCCCGGAAGATTTTTTTTTTTACATTTGGAAGTTAAATGCATCAATCTGGTGCACTTTGAAAGCAAAATTAAGAGGCTAGATCTATGAAGAACTGTGTGCTCTTGTAAACAATTTAATCATAAATACATTGGTTGTAAAGATATGAATGGTGAAAACACAAAATCAACTAGAGCATACATCTGAGCCATCAAATAAATTAAGCAAAAGTGGTTACCTGTGTTGAACTAGTTTATTTTTTAGCAAATAAAATAATAAATAATTAAACTGTAAGCTAAATAAATAATAAATTGGATTTGGAGGGTACATCATCAATTCATTGTTAGTTGCAGCCTTAAGGGGAGACATGGTAGGCAAAAACATTTTGGGTTATTTTGTCTTCTTTCAGACTAGTGGAAAGAAAACATCCAAAATACACATTTCTACAACTCTCCCTACATCCCTATTTACAAACTTTGCACCCTGAATTTGGACATTTAATTTTCCTGGGCTTTGAAAAAAACAGTTCTAATGCCCTTTGGTAGTTAAATTCCTCTGGACTCGGCCCATTGATGGAGACCCTCAGGCAGCCAGCCAGGTGCTCTCCTTGCAGCCTGTTATGAATGTCTGATTTCACCTGAAAATGAAGGTAACTACAATTAGCCAAATGAATGAAAATATTTTGAGCACAATAACGTTAGTGTTACGTCAACTTTATTAACAAAAATAGCCTGACGTTACATGGTGAGGCAACTTGCTCCTCAGATGCTGAAAATATGAAAATACAAGGCTCGCGGGGCTCTCGTCCGCGACGCCTTGTAAACGTTAAGTTAACTTACGTTGTCAGAGCCGCTGGTAATAACAAAGATTCTCTATATACATTTATACTTTCTGAACAGTCTCTGGTGATAACATTAACGTTAGATAATTAGCTAACGTTAGCTAGCTAGATATAACGTTACATACTTTTTTACGGCAAGCAGCCGGATATATCAGTCGACTGACCGCTAACATCGCTACCTAACGAACGTTAACGTTAATTATCAATAATAAACTTTTGCAGTAACGTTATCTGTTTGCTGTCGTACATTGATCAGGAACTAGTGGATACTTTTTTTTTTTTCTTTCTTTTTTGTTAACGTTTCTTACCTCAAACGATGTGGTGTCCTAAAATGCCTTGACGTCTCGGATGCTGTCAGGTAACTTTATATATTCCAGTGCGAGCGTGTGTGTGTATGAGTGTGCGCACGCCGCGTACAGCAAGGGGGGGGGGGAGGCAGAGCCGACTGACTGGGAGTGAGAGATGCTTTGCTGAAGCAGCGGCACAAAACACAAGTTACAGATCTTTTATGTTATTATGAGAAGTGTAAGAATTTTTTTCTGTTCATTCTGAGACTGTGGCAGGACACAGGACAAATTAGACCATGGCGGGCCGCCACCGTCTAAGTAATTAATGGGAAACACTGCTGTACTTAGATATGCTATGTGCTAGACTAATCTATAGCCCTATTCGCACGGGACTAGTATTACCTGGGGACCTCAAGTAATTTGTAATAATTGTGGAGGTCGTCTGTGATCTTAATCCCGTGAGAATCTGCCATGTCCGTAATTTGTAAGTAAAAATTCCCCCACAAATTACCTACCATATTTCGCCAAACACAGAGGTCATGTGATAATATTAGTCCCGTGTGAATCGGCATGTCTGTGATTTGGGGTCATTTTTATTTATTTTTTTAAGGTTTTTTGTATCTTCCTTTTTCCCGGTTGAGAATTATGGAGGCTGTGTTGGCACTTATAAATTAAAGTTTTGACAGCATTTTGGGTGCAAATTCAGGAGGCTCATCTAGGTTCACAGCATAGAGACCCATTCGCAGAAAGAGCAAGCTCAAATCCATTAGAAGAGCAGAATCTTGAAAGATGATTAGATGGATTACATGCATGGCAGCATGCGGTAAGGAACTTTTCTCTATCTTTTAACAGGCTCACCAGTTATTATTATATTAAAGATATCCATATCTAACCGTTGTGCTGCTCCAAGGAGGGCTCCGGTGCGAGCCTTGACATCAAATCCGGGGGATAATGTCAGTAAATTCAAGTTAAAACACCGACTTTGCTTATCCCATGCGAATGCGCCGCACGAAACACAGACGTGGTGGGGTAATTACTAAATCACATGAGGTTCCCAGGTAATACTAGTCCCGTGCGAATAGGGCTTAAGTTGAAAAGACAACCACATCTTGAAGATGGATAAAAGATAAAAGAGATATAAGTTTCCTAATGTTAGTAAAACGTTAGCTAACTGACTAAATAATGATTTCTGTAAATTAGGTAGCTAGTTAGGTAGTGTTTTTCTGACATAAAGGCTGTGTGTGTGTATATATAAAAACTTCCCTCTCACCCTCTTGAGGTGGTATCTGTGTCATCCTCAAGCTCGGGTCCTCTACCAGAGGCCTGGGAGTTTGAGGGTTCTGTGCAGTATCTTAGCTGTTCCTAGGACTGCGCTCTTCTGGACTGAGGCTTCTGATGTTGTTCCTGGGATCTGTTGGAGCCACTCCCCCAGTTTGGGGGTCACTGGCCCGAGTGCTCCTACTACCAAGGGGACCACGCTCGCCTTGACCTTCCACATCTGCTCCAGCTGTTCTTTCAACCCTTGGTACTTTTCAACCTTTTCGTGTTCCTTCTTTCTGATGTTGGCGTCTGCTGGTATGGCCACATCTATCACCACCACCTTCTTCTGCTCCTTGTCTACCACCACTATGTCTGGTTGGTTAGCCAGGACCTGTTTGTCAGTCTGGAAGCTGAAGTCCCACAGCACCTTGGCCCTGTTGTTCTCAGCCATCTTCTGTGGTGCGGCCCATTGGGATTTGGGTACTTCTATTCCATACTGGGTACAGATGTTCCTATACACTATTCCAGCCACTTGGTTGTGTCTCTCCATGTACGCTGACCCGGCTAGCATCTTACACCCTGCTACTATGTGCTGGACTGTCTCAGGGGCATCTTTGCATAGTCTGCACCTTGGGTCAGATCTACTCTTGTAGATCTTGGCCTCTATGGCTCTTGAACCTAGGGCCTGTTCTTGTGCTGCCATGATCAGTGCCTCTGTGCTGTCTTTGAGTCCAGCCTTTTCCAGCCATTGGTAGGTCTTCTCGATATCAGCCACTTCTTCAATTTGGCTGTGGTACGTGCCATGTAGGGGCTTGTCCCTCCAGGTTGTCTGCTCCTCTTCCTCTGCACTCTTATCGTGTTTCTGTTGCCTGAGACATTCACTTAGCAGTTCATCCTTTGTGGCCATTTTTCTGATGTGCTCTTGGATTTTTGATGTTTTATCCTGGATAATGGCCTTGATGCTCACTAGTCCTCGGCCTCCCTCTTTCCGCTTAGCGTACATTCTCAGGGTGCTGGATTTGGGGTGAAACCCTCCGTGCATGGTGAGGAGCTTTCTTGTCTTATTATCTGGGGCCTCTATCTCCTCCTTTGGCCAGCTTATGATCCCAGCAGGGTATCTGATGACTGGTAGTGCGTACATGTTCATGGCTTGGATCTTGTTCCTGCCATTCAGCTGACTTTTCAGGACCTGCCTTACTCTTTGGAGGTATTTGGTTGTGGTTGATTTCCTTGCGGCTTCCTCATGGTTTCCATTAGCCTGTGGGGTAGCAAGGTACTTGTAGCTGTCTTGGATTGTTGCTCCACTTCGGAATTGGTACCCGTAACCACTCTTTGTGATGATCTGACTGAGGAGGTTCAGGCCTATGCAGAACAGCAGTGGTAATAGCGCATCTCCTTGGTATATGCCGCATTTGATGTTGACTTGGGCAATTGGCTTTGAGTCGGCTTCTAGGGTTGTCTTCCACATTCTCATCGAGTTCTGGATGAAGGCCCTTAGGTTCCTGTTGATCTTATACAGTTCCAGACATTCCAGTATCCACGTGTGGGGCATTGAGTCGTAAGCTTTCTTGTATTCAATCCAGGCAGTGCACAGGTTGGTCTTCCTGCTCTTACAGTCTCGGGCGACTGCTCTATCGACCAGTAGTTGGTGCTTGGCTCCTCTGGTGTTGCTACCAATTCCCTTCTGAGCCCTGCCCACGTATTGAGCTACATGCTTACTCATCTTAGCCGCGATGATGCCTGACAGGGCCTTCCATGTTGGGGAGAGACAGGTTATTGGCCGGTAGTTGGATGGGATGGGTCCCTTCTGAGGGTCCTTCAGGATTAGGACCGTCCTGCCCTGGGTTAGCCACTCTGAGTGGGACCCATCCCTTAGCAGCTGGTTCATCTGTGCTGCTAGGCATTCATGGAATGCTGTTAGCTTCTTCAGCCAGTAGGCATGGATCATATCGGGGCCTGGTGCTGTCCAGCTCTTCATCTTTGACACTCTTTCTTGGATATCTGCCATTGAGATGGTTACTGGTTCTTGTTCTGGGAGGTTGCTGTGGTCTGCTCTTCGGTCCACTAGCCATTGGGCATCTGGGTTGTGTGATGCCTCTTTTTCCCATATGGCCTTCCAGTATTCTTCCACCTCAGCTCTTGGTGGGTCTGACCTGTTGTTATTTCCTCCCTGCCACTGAGAGTACACCTTGGCTGGTTCAGTGGAGAACAGCTTGTTTATTCTCCTGGCCTCTGCCTCCTTGGTGTATCTCTTCAACCGGGTGGCCAGTGCTGTTAGTCTCTGTTTGGCAGTTTCGAGTTCTTCAGGTATGGAGAGCTTGGTATATTTCCTGGGTGCCCCTTTATTCACCATGTTGCCTTTCTGTAGCTCTGCTAGCTGGCTAACTTCTCTCCATGTTGCCCTTATCTTGGCCTCTAATTGTATTCTCCATGGTGGATGCTGCCTGTTATGGTTTGAGCCCATCTTATATCCAAGCATTTCTAGGATTACTGTTGCTGTACTGTGTATCAGCTTATTGGTCTCAATGATGGTTCCCGTAGGGATTGTTGTTATTGCAGCATCACATCCACTAGCAGATCTTCTGAAGGTACTTAACAAGTCAGCTTCGGTATTCGTCGGGGTTCCCAGGTTTCTAATTCTAATTAAAATTAGTTTCTTATATATATATATATATGTTAATTTATATGTCACATCTTAAGTTAGTAAAACACTAGCTAACTAGGTACTCCATCAGTCGTTAGCTAACTTGCTAGAGAATGTACATCAATCATTAGTCAACAAGCTAGCTCACCTACCTCAATCGTTAGCTAGCTAGTTATATCTGAAAGCTAATGTTTTTTTTTTAAGTATATTTTTTGGGCTTTTATTGCCTTTTATTATAGTGACAGCTAAAGGCAGACAGGAAAGGGGGGCAGAGAGAGAGGGGATGACATGCAGCAAAGGGCCGCAGGTCGGATTCGAACCCTGCAGCAAGGACTCAGCCTCGGTACATGAGTATCCAGGCGCCCTGAAAGCTAATGTTAGCAAAACACTACCTAACTAGCTAGTTAAATTCAAGTGTAAACTGATCGTGACGTCACCCACTCGTCCGTAGCAGGACCTCAGCGCTACCTAGTTTGACAGTTTGATCTGAGTTTCGTGCACTGAGCTGAACAGACTCACTAAGAGTGACCTGTCAATCATAAGGTAGCCACGCCCAAAGGCATACATGGGTTTATAGTCTGTTTTACTCTAAATAGGACCATCATTTACTAAATGAACATTATAATGTATGAAGAAGACTGAAAACTAGAGATTGAGACCTTAAACACATTAGGAAACTGTTTACTGAGCTAATAAATCAAGTAATAAGTTAAGTAAGCTAATTTCGCCATTAGATGATATCGTTTTTTATTGCAGCCAATGGAGCACCCCCTGCTGGCCTTTACATAGAATGCAGGTTTAAGACACTTCTGCATTGGCTTCACTTATCTGACCTGGAAGCTGTGTCCATTATATATTCTATCAGTGATTAAACTACATAAATCACTGGCAAACTAGCCAGCTAATCTACATCAATCATTTGTTAACTACCTAGCTAATCTACATCAGTTGTTATTTAGCTAGTAAACTGACATTTTGCTAACATCATCTACCTTATATGTGACTATAAGTGGTTGCTCTGTTTATCACTCACTGCTAAAGGTATAGAACACAATGAAAAATACAATTATTTTATAATAGTGGAACAAACTGAGCTTCATAG
The DNA here is from genome assembly GCF_905237075.1 of Dicentrarchus labrax. NCBI lineage: Eukaryota > Metazoa > Chordata > Actinopteri > Moronidae > Dicentrarchus > Dicentrarchus labrax. Next base: position 26,489,114 of record NW_026136720.1, read on the forward strand.
TGAAAGACCAGCTTTATTGGTCTTGACTGAGGGCTCTATATTTCAGAAAATAGCATTTTCAGGTGTAATTAAAGAACAAATTTCCTGTTATAATCTTGCACCCCCACTTTTAACTATAACTAGGCGGTCATTATTCCTATCACATCATTCATAAAGCTAATGTAAAGTTCATCACCACTGCAATACCCCTAAACGACCAGCAGAAAAATCACTTAAGTCTAGACTTTGCTTAAAGAAACCAACATAAATTCCCCCTGTTCTTTACTTGTCATGTTCTGGACCAAAGTGTCCGCTGTTGATGAAGGATAAAAAGATTGTTGTGATTAGTAGTAACATGTTACATGCTAAACACCTCAGGCAGATTGTGTAGGAGTCATCAATTACACAATAAAATCCAAGTGAAAATCCATCTGTAATCCACGTAAATCTTTTCTAATATACATATTATGTGGATTCAAGAGCAGCCAGTAGGAGCTGCTGATCAGGCTCCTGTGGGGGCAAAAGGTCACCGATGCAGTTTGATGCTTTGAAACTCATCAGTCGATTATTAATGTCAGCTCTAAAGCTACCAGGCCCCGGGGTGAAGACGCTGCTGCAGCGAGGCTGAGATGATCTTTTCTGTTGTGTTGTTTGAAAGATTTACGGTACTCCAGCAGGAGACAGTGCAGACCAAGGCTGAGTGTTCTGCTGGTCTATATTAAGGCTGAATGCTAATTAGCCTACTCTACTTCTGATGGCCTATAAAAAGACAGCACAGCCTCTGGAGAACTTTGAGGGACTCTGTCCTTCTGCTTTTCCTCTCCTCTGCAATGTGATGGTGTAACTGGATCTGCGTATTTACTGGAGTTAGACCTCTAGTACATCATATAATCCTGATGCTGGCTTTATGTTACAGAAAAAGGGAGGAGCAGTCAGTTTTTCAGACCCCTGTCTAAGTGATATATTTTATGGATGGATGGACAGATTTTTGACAGATTATTTTTTTTCTTGTCATGGTTCTATTAGCACTTTGGTTGTATGAACTTTTCTAATTTTTATTTCTCTTTTTTATTAGAGAGTGAAGGTTCTTTTCTTACTTTAAAAAATAACAATTTCCATTAGTTTTCCTCACATAAATGAATGAAATGCTGAGATATAGGCTGGCTGTATATTTATATATTTTTTACAAAGGTTTTGACTAGGGTTCCATAGATTGGGAACTAGGACTGGGTTGCACCAGCTGTGTGTAAGTTCTCTCCTAAATTATGGTGTAATGTTAATACTAGATGCTTAGTAACTAGTTAGTTTGTAACTAAATCAGCTAATACAATTGGTTGCACCTCGATTACTTGGGGCATTAAATTCTGTATATAGTATAATTCTGTAACATTTTAGGATTTTAGCACTGTATAAATCACAACTTAGTAATTATTTACATTATAACTAGGGTAAGTTTGAACTTACACACAGCTCCTGTAACAGAACAGGCTGCAGTGCTCTAGAGCGCAGGTTCTCTCTCTTTTCCATGCCAGTAGCTCAATACACCTCCCTTGGTGTGGTATTTTGTGTTAAATCTAATGAATTCAAATACAGGTTACAGGCAGTCAGTGTAGTGTTACTACATGTAGTGAATATGTTACAATAAATAAATTAGCCTTCTTCATCCTTGCAGATGTACAAATTTCAGCATAACAAGCATTTCACTATGTTCTAAATGTTAGTGTGTGCTTGGTTAGCTCCTCTCTGGTTGCATTATTGTGTACCATCTGTGTTTGTTTGTGTGGACATGCAGCTGCAGCTAACCTGTGTTATACTGTATGTGAAGATGTGTGTGCTGTGCAACTGCAAGTGTGTGTCCTGCATATGTGTTATCAGCAAATCTAGATCAGTCCAGACTGATTCACTGGCCCTTCGGGCTCGGTTGCCATAGCAACCTCCCTATGTGTGCGTGTATGTGATAGGGAGGTAGGGCCAGATTTCCGCCAATATATGATCTGAAGGTAAGGCTCACTCAGATGCTATGTGTCAAACACTGTCCCGGTCAAATGCACCTCAAGCTCATGTACAGTGATAAAGAATATATTTTAGAACATTCACACAAAGTTCTGCCTGTATGTCTTCTGATGTATGTGCTGTATATTCTGTGGTCCCTCTCTTTGCTCCAGGTGTTGTGTAGAATATTTGACTGCCTGCAGGGGGTGCCACAGGTAGAGGTAGGTCTGACAGCATGGAGTTGAGTAGTGTAACACCAGAGGTCTGCTCTAATAAGGAATTTGATGTGTGAGGAGAGAACAGAATTTGACTAACCAATTAGGGCCCGAGCACTGACTTGCGAAGGCACACATGTCAGTTATGGCACACGTCAGTCATGGTGAAAAACTGACTGTAACTGTACTGACCAATTTTGAAGCAGATCTGATAAATTCTCTAGGAGGAGTCTGCAAAATGCCGGAAATGTTAAATGGACCTGCACTTGTATAGCGCCCTCCTAGTCTTCCGACCACTCAAAGCGCTTTTACACTACGTGCCACATTCACCCTTTCACACACATTCACTCAGTGATGGCAAAGCCCACTAACTCATTCATACAGCGATGCACAGCATCAGGAGCAATTTAGGGTTCAGTACCGAACCGACAACCTTCTGATTAGTGGACGACCTGCTCTGCCTCTGAGCCACAGCCGCCCATCACAGTTTGACATTCGATTCAACCTAGGCAACTTTGACGGCACGCCACAGACACGCCCTTCAACATACAGTCACAAATAGCACAACTTTTAATCAGCAATGTTTTTTGACTGTACTGACCAATTTTTAATAGATCCGATAAATTCACTAGGAGGAGTTCGTTCAAATACAAGGCGAAAAGTTCGCCGAAAGTGAAAATCAAAATCAAAATGGCCGACTTCCTGTGGGGTTTGGGGTATGGGTCCTAGAGGCTTTTCTAGATGGTACGTGAAAAATGTGGGAATCGGACAAAGCGCATAGGAGGAACACAAAAAAGTAGTTTATTGTATTGTATTACTTTACTAATCCCACAACGGGGAAATTTCCTGAAGGAGCTACTCAGGGACCCCACAGTGCCATGTAGGAGGTGAGAGGTGTTTTTTTTTTTTTTTTTTTCTTTCACCCACTTCTTCAATGGAGTCCAGAGGACAGTCCAGGACAGAGCTCGTTCTCCTGATCAGTTTATTGAGTCACTTCCTGTCCCTGTCCGTACTACCCCCTCTCCCGCAGACCACAGCATAGAAGATGACTGAAGCAACCACAGAGTCATAAAAAGTCTTCAGGAGAGCCCTGCACACTCCGAAGGATCTCAGTCTCCTCAGCAGGTGGAGGCGACTCTGGCCCTTCTTGTAGAGAGCATGGGTGTTGTCAGTCCAGTCCAGTTTTTTATTGAGGTGAACACCCATGAATTTATAATTATCTACCACCTCAATGTCCAATCCCTGGATGTTCACAGGGGGGAAAAGTGGGATGTTTTCCTCCTAAAGTTAACGATCCTCTCCTTCGTCTTGCTAGTGTTTAGCTGAAGCTGGTTGAGCTCACACCAGCTGACAAAGTCCCTGATAACAGTCCTGTATTCCAGTTCGTTCCCCTCAGAAACGCATCCAACAATGACTGTGTCATCTGAGAACTTCTGGATATGGCAGTGTGTGGAGTTGTGGGTAAAGTCTGAGGTGTAAAGGGTGAAGAGGAAGGGAGAGAGCACCGTACCCTGAGGGGCGCCTGTGTTGCAGAGCACAACGTCAGACACACAGGGCGGCTGTAGCTCAGAGGCATAGCGGGTCGTTCCTTAATCGGAAGGTTGTGGGTTCGATCCACATGTCGAAGTAGAGCAAGATACTGAACCCGATGCCGTGCATGAATGTGAATGTGTATGAATGTTAGTTTTTGTTCGATGGACTTGGCCATCACTGTGTGAATGTGTGTGAAAGGGTGAATGTGGCACGTAGTGTAAAAGTGCTTTGAGTGGTCGGAAGACTAGAAAGGCGCTATACAAGTACAGGTCCATTTACCATTACCAGTGTTGGAGCCTCACATACTGTGGTCTGTTGGTGAGATAATCTATTGTCCATGCAGCCAGGTGTTGGTCCACTCCCACACTTGCCATCTTCACTCTGAGCAGTGACGGCTGGATAGTGTTGAAAGCACTGGAGAAGTCAAAAAACATGACCCTCACGTGCTCCCGCTATCCTCCAGGTGTAACAGGGATCTGTGCAGTGGGTAGATTACTGCGTCGTCCACCCCAATACCAGGCTGGTAAGCAAACTGCAGGGGGTCCAGCTGTGTGCCCACCAGGAGTCGCAGGTGTCTCAGGATGATCCTCTCCATGGTCTTCATCAGGTGGGAGGTCAAGGCAACAGGTCTGAAGTGGTTAGCCTCCTTGGGGCGCGGTGTCTTCAGTCACAGGACCACACAGGAGGTCTTCGACAGGGCTGGGACTTTCTCCAGACTCAGGCTCAGATTGAACAAGCGCATGTGCTGGTCTGCACAATCTTTAAGCAGTCTTGGGCTGATGCCGTCCGGGCCGGGGCCTTCCTTGCCTTGATCTTGTTAAGTTGACACCTCACCTGATCAACTGTTATGGAGAAGGGGGTGGAGGATGACTGGGGTGGGGGGTATGGTGGGTGGTTAAAGTCTCTGGGGGAGTGAGAGGGGGGTGGTGAACTAGTGAGGGGTGGGGTGGTGAACTGGTGAGGGGTGGTGAACGGGTGAGGGGTGGGTGGGTGGACTGGTGGAGGTCAGGTGTTGAAGATGGCAGGCTGAGTAGTGGAGGGGCAGGGGGAGCTTGCCAGGGAAATTGTGAAGTGGGAGCAGAGTAGGTGAGGGAGGGAGAAGAGGCAGAATCAAATCTGTCTGGGGGGGGGCAAAAATGCAGTTGAAGGGGGTAAAAATTGAATCTGATCTTCTCAGTTCTGATGTGGTCAAAATTAGATACACGTCTGATTTTTTTTTTTTTGGTATGTAACTTCAATGTGAACAGTCATATCAGAATTAATGTGACTGTTACATTGCTCTAGACTGCCATTCGTCATTCAATTCAATTCAGTTTTATTATTATGTTATAAGTTATCTCAAGACTTCAAATAGAGCAGGCCTAGACCTTATAAAATTATTTACAGAGACCCAAAAGTTCCCACCATGAGCAAGCACTTAGCGATGGTGGCAAGGAAACACTTCCTTTTAAGAGGCAGAAACCTCAGACAGACCCCGGCTCTAGGTGGGTAGTCATGCAGGTCACTTTAGGACCTGTTTCCACAGCAATCAGATATGGTCCACATTTAAAAAAATAATGTGAACAGCCAAATAATAAAGATTTATCAGAAACAAATCAGAATTGAGCACTAAGGCTTGCAGTGTGAATGCAGCCTTAGTCACAATAGATGACATAAAAGAATAGTGCAACATTTTCAAAAGCGCATTTGTTCACTTTTTTAGCCGAAGCCAGGAGATATATGTTTGTTTCTTCTGTCTCTGTCCTGCATGTGTGAAGCCGCACGGAGTGATACTTGAAAAAGTCAGTGCCGTTGGCCTAATATACTCAAACTCTTTTTAAAAAATGTTTAATTAAAATTTTTAATTTTAAACATGGACTTGTTAATTAGTTGCAGTTTTTTTCTTATTTTTACTAAACAATAAAAGGCACATGCATATATACATACACACACACATAAAGTTAGACTATATGTGCACAAACCCATGCACCCACACAAACGCACATGATATTCTGTTGTTTGATCTGCTAAGCCCTCTGAATTTAAGGTGGAGAGGATGGGTAGGATTATTTCTAGGATATGACAATCTACACTAAAATTAATCAATTTATAGAGAATTTAATAGTGCGTGGACAGATTTGTTTGCTGTCTGCTTGATCTGTGGCTCTTTGACAGTTAAGGTTGCTAAATTAAATAAAGTATAAAATAAACCTACAACCCCATGCACATTTGGGCTGGTGGAGAAATATGTTCCAGGCTTAAGAAGCAGCAGTACTGAGGGCTGTTGGAGAAATAAGACTTTTAGTTGCAGAAGTAACTAAAGTGGGACAGAAGCAGTCCTTTACTTCTGTATGCCCCCCGCTGATTCAAATATACTGGCTGCAGAAAGAGACACGGAGAAAAAGGAGAGGGTGTGTGTGAGACAGAAAGGTGAACACACACACTGTGTGTGTGTGGTGTTCCCTACAGTTGCTGTCATTTTACTTGACTGTTAAAGAGCTGATTGTCTGACACAGTAGAACAAAGTGTTGCCTCTGGCATGACTGATTCTCCACTGTGTCAACCTGTGAGAATGTGGAATATGCTTTTTGAAGCTCTTAGACACAAGTTCAGTATGATATCTACTAGCGATGGCAGTAATTTGGAATTGTGTTAAAGCTGCAGTAGGTAACTTTTATAAAAATAATTGTCATATTTGCTGAAACTTTCACTGTATCCTGACAGTAGGACATGAGGCAGCTAATCTCTGAAAAAATCAGGTCCCCGTCGTTTGTTTTAGTGCTCCTAACGGCATTTCCAATAGGCTCCAATATACTTTGAGTATTGAGTTTTGAAAGTTTGAATATAGATTCCCAGGATCCCAAAGCATCTGTATTTGACACCCTGAGAATGAGACTCAACTATCAACTGTATTTCTTGGCTCTGATTGGTTGTTTTCATTCAGGCCCGGTGGATTCTTGCAAATGCCATTAAGAACACTAGGTGGAGCCAGAGGAACCTGATTGCAGCCGTTTATAAAGACAACTTAGTGTGTATCTGTCTATAGGTGTCCAGTATGTTGCACTGACAGGGTGGCATTCATGCTGCAGTTTTATGATAAGGGCTCAGACAGCTCTGAGCATCTGTTACTGTGCAGTGAATAGGATGCATTCACACTGTGCGGTCTTATACTGAAAGAGATTACAGCTGATAAAAAAAGACTGTCGACCTCCAAGATGGAAGCACAAGAGACAAAAAGCTTTTATGATTTCACATGCGTGTTATGCTCTGAATAAAGCCATTTCCTTTTTTTTTTTCAGTTCTTCTTATTGTCTGAAAAAATGTGTAACTTCTGCTGTGTGTGTGTGTGTGTGTGTGTGTGTGTGTGTGTGTGTGTGTGTGTGTTTGTGTGTGTGTGTGTGTGTGTGTGTGTGTGTGTGTGTGTGTGTGTGTGTGTGTGTGTGTGTGTGAGAGAGAGAGAGAGAAAGAGAGAGTTGTGTGTGAGCATTCTGTCCTGGGGTCATTTAATTAACGGGTCCCAAAAAGTTTTGTGCCTGACCCCTGACCTTAGCCAAGTTCTGACAGCTCGCTCACAGAGAGATTGTTTGTGCAAACCCCATTCTCTCTCTCTCTCTCTCTCTCTCTCTCTTTCTCTTTCTCTCTATCTGCACATGCGTGTGTGTGTGTGGATGAACCCTCACTCTGGACTTTTCCAACCCCCCACTTTCCGCAGGAAGTCTATTTCAGCACATTCTGTCATCCTTCTTAAAAGTACCTACAATCTCCTTTTTAGCAGTTAAAATGGTGGAATGATGAAGTCACAGCATGTTGACTGTTTTTAGTCAAGTCGGTGTTGCTGAAAGCAGGTTAAAATTAGAGGTTAGTTCTAAATTGGTCTCTTTTAACCATTAAGACGAGGCTTCCCAAAGCTTATCTCAAAATGCCAGTTAATCAGCCCGATTAATCAGCCAACCCATTAATCGGTCTATCACTAATCATTGTAACCATGCCAAAAAGTCCTCCACTCATCAGAAGGCTGGTGGTTCAATCCCCAGCTCCTCCCCCTGCACGTCTAAGGGCCTTGTCACACCTGAAAAGTCTGTTGTAGTAGTAGTAGTAGTAGTAGTAGTCGGACCATATTTTGATTTAAAATTTGATGTCCTCGATCCCCATGTGGCTCATTGTGTGGTTCTTCGTGGTTCTGACGATAGCCTATCTAACTTCCTGTAATTGGCCCGAAAGTCCGAACCAACCAAAAAAGGTTTTCACACTTGAAACGAAACGAACCATGATTCAGTTTGATCCCATGGTTTGTGGGAGGTTTCACACCTATAACTTTTGTTTGGATAAATTGAAAAGTCCAGAAGTCCGTACCAAACAAGCTGGTGTGAAAGCACCCTAAGTGCTAAATAATTAAGTACTAAGTAATTTTATTAGGAGACCTGCTCTATTTGAAAAGTGTCCTGAGATAACTTTGTTATGAATTGGTGCTATACAAATAGAATTTAAGTGAAATTAATTGAAGTGATCTTGGGCAAGATAGGGAGCCCAAAATTGCTCCCAATGCTGTGTCATCAGTGTGAGTGTGTGTGAATGGTTTGTTACTTCCTGATGAGCCGTTCACATCTTGTGTCTGCCATCAGTGTATGATTGTGTGTGAAAGGGTGAATGTGGCATAGTATAAAGTGCTTTGAGTGGTCGGAAGACTAGAAAGGCGCTATACAAGTGCAGTCCATTCACCATTTACTATTACACTGCGTGAGTCTCTGTTAACAGTGAGAAACCGACAGATAGATCCATCCTCACTGCTGCATTATAAATGTTGGCAGGTATGGACAGCACTATAGTTACATGAGTTGACTTATTTTTGTCAGTGATAATTTTGGGGATGGTAAGCATCCTCTAGCCTCTTAATAGTGCCGCTGTAGGAATGAGTCCAGCTGCCTCGCAAGATCATCTCTCATCAGCAGTGCTCAGAAAATACATCTGTTTTAGACAGTGAAGAGAGAAAATTCAAATGAGCTACTGATCATAAACTGTAACAGCAGCTGCCTCACCAGCCATGATTACATACTCCTCACCCACGCGCACACACACACACACACACACACACACACACACACACACACACACACACACACACACACACACACACACACACACACACACTATGTCTGTCTGGCGCATTAGCTGGAATCCCAAATGGTAGACAACAATGCAGTATTAAATTTTTTTTGACGGGGGTGCCTAGTTAGCTCAGTCGGTAGAGCTGGCGACCCATGTACGGAGTTGCTGCTGCGGCCTAGGGTTTGAATCCAACCTCTGGCCCTTTGCTGCGTGTCATCCCCTCTCTCTGTCCCCCTTTCCTGTCTGTCTTCAGCTTTAATTTTTTTTTTTTAAGTCACTGACGCAACAAACACAATCACAGGAAATTAAAAATAACTGCCCTAATGTTTGGCCTAAGGTATTAACACCAAATGTCACAGTCATTAGAGTTTCTGTGAAACTAGCTCTGCCTGCATGTGGTGAATGAGAAACACTTCACTGGGCGAAAACCTTGTATCTCCAAAACCCTGAGCTTTACAAGAAGACCAACCCAGTTTCATTTCCTTGTTTGGAAATATATTTTAAAAATGAATTATATATATATATATATATATATATATATATATATATATATATACAGAAAAATCTGACATACAAGGTTTTCACCCAGCAGCAGCCATTTGTATTTTGCGCTCGGGGGCTGAGAGAGATCACTTGCTGTTATAATAAGCAGCCTAAATGATAAACACACAGTCCCATGCACACACACACACACACACACACACACACACACACACACACACACACACACACACACAATCAATTAGTGTGTGTCAGCTGCTGGACCAGAGCAGAGAGCTGACAGGGGTTAATGAAGTTATTAAGCATGTGAATGGAGAAAGAATGGAAGAAGAGTGAAGTGAGTGAAGATGGGAGAGGAGAAGAGATGCTCATCCACACACACTGTCATTCTTCTGATTCTTCTTTTATTCAAGACTGGGTTCTAATCTACACTGGACTGAAGGGCTGGGATGCAGAAAAAAAGAATAACTAATTAATTTTAGTCAGGCAAGACACAAGTAGAAAGCCCCTTTCAGCAACACATAGCCTGGAAATGATAATTCAACAAATGTATGTCTTCTGACAAATTAGAGTCAACGACTTGGCTAAAGGACACTATGGAAGCGTGTTCTTACCAGGACCAGGAAAAAAAACCAATAGGTGAATAGTAACAAATGAAAACAAAAATGTTGTCATACACAACACAAAGTACACAAAGATTACACATTTTTCCCAAAGATACTTTCTTTTATTTTAGGTCATTCTTATCACACTGATGTATCTTCAAGTGTCAATTTTTCTGATAAGTTCGGTTTTAATTAGTAATTCAAAGCTATAAAAGGGGGGTTTCACATCATGATTGACAGCTGAGTCGCCCAGGTGTATGGGCAGGACTTTAATACTGCGGCACCAACCCTGATTACTGCTGCGCAGAAACTTTTTTGTGCAGTGGTAGGAAGTGGAGACAGAAAGTACAGATGGACATGGTGACATATAGCAGGTTTTCTTTGCCACTTAACCTTTTCCCATAAACCTTCTATGTTGCATTCTTAGATTTTCCACCAGGAGCAACAAGGATTTGAACACATCACTCCCATTAAAGATACTAGGTGTTTCTTCAGTGCTTGACCCAATAAAAGATGGCAGCCAGAAATCAAAGCTGCTTAGTTGTTAATTTTCCTTCTTTGATGTGGTCCAGACACTAGAGGGAATACAAGACTTTTCCAGGATCATGGATGTACCTTTAAAAACACAGGAAGTTTCTTAAAGGAAAAAGTTGTGCCACAGTTCTATTGGTGGTATTATTGACCAATCATGTTTGAGCAGGCTTTGGTTGCATGCAGTGTGTGTGGAGAGTAGAAGAGGCAAAACATATTGGCCGAAATGTGGTCTCTGAAGTTACTTCTTACTTCTTTAGCTTTTTATTAGCTTTTTTAAAAATTATTATTATTTCTACATTTCTATGCAGATACCTGTTTATACAGATTAGACGAAATGTTGCCTGGGTTGCGTGTCAAGTTGTTAATTGAACTGTAAACAATGACCAGGGTATGGAAGAGCAACTCTTGGCCCAGATATCTGCTGGCCACACCGGAAGCCCAGAAACATTGGCCATTGCCCCCAGAGGCTAAATCGTTGTGAGACAATAGACGATGTCCTTTACCAGAACTGAGAGTGAAGACACAGAAACTGAGTGTTCATGAATCACTTCCCCAGCAGAGACCATTACCATATTCAGATTCACATTGCCCTACATCGCTTAATCCTCAATGACTGCTTTCTATTCGTGTGTGTGTGTATTTGTGGTATCCACTTGCCATTTGTAGGTCAGTGTGACAGAGGCTGTTGTTGTCGAGTGTGGCGGTCAGGGAGGGCAGTGCCCAGGTCATGGAGGGTGAAGTGTGTGTGTAGGTGTGTGGAATGTTCTGCTGGGGAGTTGCTGGTCAGCATCACAAACAATGTAAGTACTGTCCTTCAGATATAAGAGGAGACGCAGGGAGGACCAGAGGTACATTTCTCTTCCTCTTCTTTGGTGCCACTGCTTACATGTCACACCGGTCTTCATATAGACTGAAGCAGTAAACACATAAACTTTGTTGGGCTGATTGTAATTTTGGTACCACAACTGACTGGACTAAGTTGGGTCCGAGTCAGTTCTAGTATAGGCCAGTCACTGTTGACAGTTAGGATATAAAATCTTATCGTGTAATGGTGAAGGACCCAATGGTTTCACTCCTGAGTCATTTAAGGCTGGCAATATTCAGTATTTTCCTTCTCAACAAATCCCATGTTTAGAGCCAAACCTGTTCATTGACCTGTTCAACTTCAGCAGAGCAGAGCAGAGCAAGCCCTCAGGAAGCCAAACCATGTAATTACAGCAATGGCGTCTGTCACAGGATGCACACTGGCCTAGAAATACTTGTAGTAGTCGATATATTTGATACAACCTCTGCAAATTTTCATAATCAGAATTTCATCTATTCTGTCCAATAACATTTTGAATGTTTAGAAGAGCCGCACGATTAAATCATTTTATCTCTGTTTAAGTTAGTGGAGGGCTAAACTGAAAGTTAGCGGCTCAGCCACTATGGCCCATAGAACATGCACAGTATGCATTAATCTGGTAATTTCTTTACAGCAGAAAGTTGTTTTTTGGCTTAATGTGCCACTGAAAAACGTATCTAGGAATGAACTGAGCCCCGCCTCCAACGCTGTATCCAGTTCTCCTTCAAAGGTCCAGTGTACAACACTGGTTGTTTTTGTTCAGGCCTGGTAGATTCTTGCAAATACCATTAGGAGCACTAGGAGGAGCCAGAGGAACCTGATTGTTTCACAGATTATCTGTCTCATGTACTACTGTCAGGATATAGTGAAAGTTAAGAGTCAATAGACAGCAAAGAGTAAAGTTCTGACCTTGTCTAGTAATGTATGTATCTTGTGAGTAGTAATAGGTATGTTTCAGGGAACTGTGTAATCTTTTTTAGTTTTAGGTTTGAAGTCTTTGTTGTCAATCAATCACCATAAATTACAATCAATAAAAACCAACCCTGTTTCTTCCCATCTTGTTCCAACTTCCAAAAATTGTGATGAAAGTCTATTCCTCCTTCCTTTGCTGAGGACCCCCTACAACCCACTCAAGGATCTCTGTTGGTCCCCGGACCCCAGTTTGCAAACCATTGGCTTAGCATCTCTTTAAGGCACCAATCTTAGGGTAAAGACAATTGGATGAGGTCATGCTGCCTTATGCTCATGTGCAGTGTACTTTATGTGTCTCAGCAGCATATTGCAATGCACTGACACTCTGCCACAGCCAAGGGGGTGGGGGTGTGTGTGTGTGTGGGGGGGGGGGGGCAAAGCGCATTTGCATGGGAAGAGCTCCTGAGGCCAATGGCCAGAATGGATAGAGGGAATATTAGGATCCAGCAGGAAGTGACGTGTCGGGTTACACACTCCTCCCTCTTTTCCTCAGGCGAGAGAGAGAGATCAAGGGAGAAAGAAGGGGCGAGCGGGGTAGAAGTAAATGGGCCAAGCAGCAGTCTCATTCTTGCTGCGTGAGATCACGGAGCGGCAGAATGTGTCGGGATCTGCTTGACTACTGAAAACAAGACTGAACAACACGGGAGGAGAGACACAGAGAGGAAAAGGGAAGGGAGGACAGAAGGACACAGGAGGGAGGGAAGGAAGGAGGGGTGGAGGAGGAGATCTGGAAGAGTTTTTGGGATCTTTTAGGATCTACGCTTCCCAAAAGGATCTAGTTGGCAAAGTGTGTCACAGGGGCTGAGCTACAGCCCTGCCCCGGAGTTACCACAGCCGCCTCACTGCAGCAGGGACAAGATGAATTATCTGGTGAGTGTGTCTGTGTTTGTGTGTGTGTGTGTGTGAGTGAGAGAGAGAGAGAGAGAGAGAGAGAGAGAGATTTCTGTGTGTCCATGCAAAATCTCTGGCTTTTAAAAAAAATCTGTGCCTTTTTTGGCAATCATCCCCTGTGGTTGAGTGTGTGAGTTTTGTAGCAGGACCTGCTATAACCCAGCTGTGCACGGACTAAATGGGGCTGGAGTATGAAGAGAAGAAAAACGTGAAGGGGGAGGAGAGGGGAATTGGAGTTAACATTTTATCTGCAGATTCCAAGGTTTTGTTGGTGCTCAGCGGGGAGTGTGTGTATGTTTGTGTGTGTCCGTGTTTGTGGTGAAGGGTCTAAAGTCGGGTCGAGGAGATGGGACCTCATTGTCCTGTAAAGGAATGTGAAGGGACAAAAGGACAAAGTTGCGAGAGATTCTTCCGCTTTTTCTTCTGTTGTGTCTAGTTTTCCATGGAAAGAGACACTAAAAGACTTTTCTTTGTCAGTCCATTGAATATAACAAACAAGGAATTATATTCTGTAAGAAATACCTAAAACATCAGAAATAAGTTGTGACATGACATTTCTAGGTTGCATATTTGAACACTTTCATAGTACTTCAGTAAAAGTTTGTCACTTGATGCCTATAATCCTCTTGAGAGCTTTCCCTGCCGATACACACTGCGCATGTTTTCTTTTAAACTTGCTGCACAGAATCAGAACACACAGCACAAGTCTGTTGTCCGGTTTATGGCTCCGAAAAGAAAGAAAGAAAGAAAGAAAGAAAGAAAGAAAGAAAGAAAGGGGGGGTGGGGGGTGGGGGGTGGGGTGGGGGGGCTGTGGTCTGCCTTTCTGCTGACTCAGAGGAAAGTGGAGAGAAATGAAGGTTTTATGACCAGAGGACAGAGGGAGGCGATCAGTCGTCTGAAAGAGGAAAAATGCTCCAGTAAAACAGAAGAAGGAGAGCAAAAAGAGAGGCAGGGCAAGATGATATGTGCAAGTATTGAATATGACATCGATTTAGTAAAGTGGAGAGAGGAAGACTGGTTGAGTGGGGGAAGAGCGGAATAGTTTGGTGAGGAGAGAGAGAAAATGAAGTTAGAATGGAAGCAGGAGAGGAGGAAAGAAGAAGAATAAGAAACTGGCAGCAACAGTCCTTCCCTGCCATTGTTTGAAAGGGTTCTGCGTCAGTGTTGGCTCACTGCTCATGTCATACTACTGTGTGTATGTGTGTGTTTATGTGTGTGTGTGTGTGTGTGTGTGTGTGTGTGTGTGTTTGGGGTAACTACACAGTCAGGAATGTGGCAGGCAGTGCAGAGCAGATCGCTGTGTGTGTAACTAGTAATTACATGCCCGTAATTAGTGTGTAATTAATATAAAATAACTTTCCACTGTTGTGGAACTTAGAGACAGCCATGTCAAAGCTTTCCCACTGACTGTACAACAAGTTTATTCACATATAATGTGCATTTTTAACATTTAGTGGGGAATAATTGAGGAACTAAGTGAAGCTGGTTTCTGTAGAAAAGCAGACAAAGAAAGAAAACATTAAGATCAGTGACAACATGTGCATCATTTCAGGATCACAAGAGCAGACATTACTGTACTAGAAAATAAATAAATGATTAAGTAAAAAAATATTTACAGTATTTGAGATCTGTCCCTAAGTAAAGATAAATCAAAGAAGTGCTGAACCAATCCATCCATCCATTCCTGAACCTGAGCCCAGTGTTTACCTAATAGTCTGTCTATATGCCAGCAAATAGAGTCTATTATGAACCTGAGTACCCCAAAGTGTTATGTTAGAGATGTACAGTATGCCAGTATTTAGAAACTGACATATGCTAACTTGCAAGTTAGCATTAATCACCTATATGGATGATATTTCAGGAACTGCTTGGCCATTTTGGACAATATTAGAGTGGTTTTGGGAAAGTGGTTAAGGAAGCTAAATTCATGTCTGACATTTAAAAAAGTGATGTTTAAACTGTGCCCATATTTGAACTCCTAGTGGGCTAATTTTGATTAAGTTTGAGTCCGTTTTGACAATATTTATATGCATAATAGATAACCACAAAATTAATCAAAATTGTTTTTCATTTTGAAATGTATACAGCATCCTTAAATAACCCCTAAAACCACTCCTATATCGGTAAATTGAAATATTGTCCATTTAGGCAATTATGCTTAGTAATGCTAGCATCTTGCAGTTTCTAAATGCTAGGGACCCATACTGTACATTTATAACATAAAACTTTGGGGTTCACGTTGCTGGAAAGAAGACTATAAAGGCCTGGTCACACTACATGCCTTTCAAAGTCGTCAGATCTCCGTACTGTTGGCACTACACAACTATCTGCCTTGTTGTGGTTTTCACACTACGTGACTGATCAGCAGCAGGGGTCACATGCTACAAGATCTTTCACAAAGAGTAATCCCACAGTCTGTCTAGTGTCAGCTCCTTCCTCACTGTCAAAGACTAAAACAATCTGTGCAAATAGATCTGCATATGTGTTTCATCCAATCTGTATGTTTCAGCTAGTTTTCACGTTTGTCCCGGGCTTAAACAGAGAGACAACCAGTGACACATAATTTATCTCAGGAGTGAGGGGGAGGTAACAGGGCCAGTGAACGGTGCTGGTTTTAAATAGATGAAGAAGATTCCCTCCATACCATGAACGAGTAAGTGTGGGTGTGTCATGTTCACTCATTCATCCAAAGAATCAAGTTCCCCTAACTCTTACTTGAGCTTGGCTAATTAAAACACACTGCTAATCTCGCCTGTTGACCTGTTGGATGGATTAAATGTTAGGAGAGTGGGTGTTGACAACAGGATTAGACTGATATATGTGTTCCCATTGCACACTAACTAAACTGTGGTTTGAGATGTTGCAGGACAATGAAGTACACTCAGAAATACCAGCATGCTAACTTATGTCAATAGAGACTTCCCAATTTGGAAGTGCAAAGGTGGTATTACAGTAGTGTATGAGGATTCAGAGATACTGTTTTATCATTTTTTCAACATGTTTTCACTTTGAAACGTTCTCTAAATATGACACTGTATGTAGCCATTGGCGTCACTTGCTCCGCGGTAAAGTTCGGAATAATAACTATGCAAGGAAAATTGGCCAAAATACATGTGGTGCCACATTTATTTTGACAGGTCTATTATAATGAACAAAAGCTGATACGGAAGCCATGGTCTTCCAGCACATAGAACTGGATATTCATTTAAAATTTGAAAATGATAGCACCAATACAAACAGTACATTGATACCTTGCTTTGACGAATATACTGTAAAACTCAGTCCCAAATAGAAGCAGGTCTCCTTTACTAGCCTGGTGTGTCCACAGGTTTTGACAAATACAGCAGGTCTTAATTAGAGGCCTGGTCTGGATTTTATAGATGAGGTTCATGGTACTATATAAAAACCTTTTTTTCATTTAGTTGTCAGCAAATGTCAAAAACAAGAAAACAATGTGTTAGTCTCTGGCTTTCAGCCCCAAGCCAAATGTATAGTTTCATATTAATAAAAAGGCTCAGTAAATCCTAAAACAGTTGCTCACTGTAGTTTTATCAAACGTCTCTCAAACAGGAGGAAATAATCCATTTCTCTGGGACTGTTTTCAGCAGTGGATTAATCCACATTTGGTGCTCTAGTGAGTATTTGGGGCAGCAGGACTCAAATAAAAGTACAGTGTGGCTCATTAATGCACAGAGGAGTCAGTGGGAGAGGGGTTTCTGTATTCGCCATAGTTAGAACCACATCACAATCCCATATACCCCTTGTTGTTTTGCATACAGGTCCTTGTTGTGCACTGCATCATGACTATAAAAAAATGAAGGACAGTCAGTATTGGAATAAGAATTCTAGGTGGTCCTCATTGTGTAAGTGCACATTTCTTTGCCCGTGTATTTCTCCTGACTGACTCATGGTGGCCTGGCTTATAGCAGGAAATCCCCTCTGTCTCCTGCATGACAAACACAGTCACACAGTCACACACACACACACACACACACACACACACACACACACACACACACACACACCACTCACCATCTACTGGCCCCCCACCTAGGGTGTACTGCCCCACCCCTATCTACCAAACCACACACTTACGGAAAATATGGGACACGGCCGTCTTCACTGACCCCTGAGTTAAAGCACACAAAGGTGGCACCCATAAAGTCAGTGGAGCAGTGAGTCAGCCAATCAGAACACAAGCCACTTGGTCAGCAAAAAGACAGACAGTGAAATTGTGCACTATATTCTCGCATTTAGACACCAGATCCTGGCTTTACCTGACCCTTTGTCCCAATACAGACTCCTGCAGTATGTGACTCATACATGCCAGTAACTCAGTAGACAGAGTCACCTTTGACCCAGATACCACGGTGTTCTGGGACTCTGCACAGAGCACCTGAAAAGGCTTTGGAGAAGCCAGAGAGGGACAGTCAGTTCTCAGTTCAGCCTCAGTGATCACACTGAACTGCTTAAGAGTGTCTGCACCTGATGGTCATCTTCATGTGAGCCTGTGTTCAGAAGGGGGAAGATTCAAGTCATTGAGATGAGAAATTAATCTTATCATATCAAATTGATATTTTAAATATATATTTCTTAATATTTTAATTAGATGTTTTTGAGAAATCGTTAACTTTAAGCAGCTGTAAGGCAGATTTACCTTCTATGCTACCAGTGTAAAAGTTTGTATGCTCAGGTACATGCTCGACATAATCTCTTTGTCTTTCATTAACTAACAGTGACCTGACCCAGAATTTACCATGCTGCATGTTGAGGATCTAGATGATTGTGTTATTCACTATAGTTATATTTAAAGAAAGCAATGTTACAAAAAACTGGCTTGATTATTGCTGGTACAGATTTTTTCCTGACTAAAACCAGTCCCTCCAGGATAAAAATACCTCAAAACATCCCAACATCCAAAAACTGCTGTGAAATCGTGCATTTTGGGCCATAGCAATCCCCAAAAAAGCCAGTGAAATCTTGGTGGGACTGTATCCAGTATATTGTAGGGCTGCAACAAATGATTATTTGATTAATCTCTCAATCGTTTTCTCAATCGATTGGTTCTTCGGTCCATAGAATGTCAGAAAAATTGTCTAAAGCCCAAGGTGATATCCTCAAATGTCTTGTTTTGTCTACGACCCAAAGATATTCATTTTACAGTCACCTAAAAAAAAGGACTCAAAGCGATTAATCGATTATGAAAATAGTTGGTAATTAATTTAATAGGTGACAATGAACTGATTAATGGGCTGATGCTGTTTTTGAAAAGCTCACGGGGGAATGGTGGAGAAAAAAATGCATTTTAAAAACGTTCATCTCCATCAGTGTGGACATGGCCAAAACAGATAAAGCATTTAGTTACATTGATTGATTGATTCTAAGTGTCTGCACCACATGGTGCTCAGACTGTCTCGGCTTACAAGACACTAAGCAACAACAACCAGGATGGTCACAAAACAGTCAGTTAAGTATACTTGGACAAACTCAATTTCTTATTTGATATGAAACATTCCAGCTATTTCTTTTTTATTAAAGAGCATACAATTCAATTCAATTTCAATTCAATTCAATTCAATTTTATTTGTATGGCGCCAATTCATAACAGAAGTTATCTCAGGACACTTTTCAAATAGAGCAGGTCTAGACCGAAGTCTTTATAACATTATTTACAAAGACCCAACAGTACCACCATGAGCAAGCACTTGGCGACAAGGGCAAGGAAAAACTTCCTTTTAAAAGGCAGAAACCTAGGACAGATCCTTCGGCTCTAGGTGGGTGGTCGTCTGTCTCGACCAGTTGGGGTGAGAGAAGAGAGAGAGAGAGAGACAGAGACAGAGACAGAGAGAGAGAGAGAGACAGACAGACAGAGACAGAGAGAGAGACAGACAGACAGACAGACAGACAGGTGTACAGCAACAACAGTATTGGCAATGGCAATCTAGCAGGACCATGGCAGGAGGCTCCACCAGGATCAATAAGAACCTGCGAGACGAGAAAGCACAAGAACTCCTGGGAAGAAGTGAAGTTAGTAACATGCATTAATGGAACATGAATGAGTGCAGAAAGAGAGAGGAAGGGAGGAGCTCAGTGCATCATGGGAAATCCCCCGATAGTCTAGGCCTATAGCAGCATAACTAAGGGATGGTTCAGGACTCACCTGATCCAGCCCTAACTATAAGCTTTATCAAAGAGGAATGTCTTAAGCCTACTCTTGAATGTGGAGAGGGTGTCTGCCTCCCGAACCACAACTGGAAGCTGGTTCCACAGGAGAGGAGCTTGGTAACTGAAGGCTCTGGCTCCTGTTCTACTTTTAGAGACTATAGGAACCACAAGTAGCCCAGCATTCAGAGAAGTAGTGTTCTAGAGGGGTAATAGGGTACTATGAGCTCTTTAAGATATGAAGGGGCCTGACCATGAAGAGCTTTATAGGTGAGGAGGAGGATTTTAAATTCTATTCTACATTTTACAGGAAGCCAGTGCAGAGAAGCTAGTACAGGAGAGATGTGATCTCTTTTTCTAGTTCCTGTCAATACTCGTGCTGCAGCGTTCTGAATTAATTGGAGCGTTTTAATGGACTTATTGGGGCAACCTGATAACAAAGAGTTGCAGTAATCCAGCCTTGAAGTAACAAATGCATGGATTAGTTTTTCTGCATCTGTCTGTGATAGGATGTGTCTAATTTTTGTAATATTACGTAAATGAAAGAAGGCAGTCCTGGTGGTCTGCTTTATGTGGGAGTTAAATGACAAATCCTGATCAAAGATAACTCCAAGATTCCTGACAGTGGTGCTCGAGGCCAAGGTAATGCCATCTAGAGTAACTATATCTTTAGACAGTGAGTCTCTAAGGTTTTTGGGGCCAAGAACAAGAATTTCATTTTTTAGAGTTTAACATCAGAAAATTGCAGCTCATCCAGCATTTTATGTCCTTAAGACATGTTTGTAATTTAGATAATTGATTAATTTCATCGGGCTTAATCGATAGATATAACTGCGTATCATCTGCATAACAGTGAAAGTTAATGGAGTGATTCCTAATAATGTTGCCTAAAGGGAGCATATATAAAGTAAATAGTATTAGTCCAAGTACAGAACCTTGTGGAACTCCATGACTAACTGTAGTATTTATTGAAGATTCATCGTTAGCGTGTACAAACTGCGAACAATCTGATAAATATGACTTAAACCAGCTTAGTGCGGTTCCTTTAATGCCAATTTGATGCTCAAGTCTCTGTAAAAGAATATCATGGTCAATGGTGTCAAATGCAGCACTAAGATCTAATAATACAAGTACCGAGACAAGTTCATTGTCAGAAGCAATCAGAAGGTCATTATTAACTTTAACCAGAGCTGTCTCTGTGCTATGATGAACTCTAAATCCTGACTGAAAATCCTCAAATAAACTATTGTTATGTAGAAAGTCACACAACTCTTTGGCGACTACTTTCTCCAGAATCTTAGAGAGGAAGGGGAGGTTAGAAATCGGTCTATAGTTGGCTAAAACCCCTGGGTCAAGAGTGGGCTTTTTAAAAAGGGGTTTAATTACAGCTACTTTAAATACAGTGGACAGAGGTGATAGGAAATCAGATGAGATTCCAACCAGACTTGTAATTGCAACGGTGCTGATTCATTGTCAGCATGTTAAGCCTCTAGGCCACCAGGAGGTCCGACATTCCTTTTATTTCAGTAACTACTCCAAACCAACAAAGTGTGAAAAATGATAATTGTATTGTCACGTCAAGTCTCTTGAGTCTGTGCAAACTGCCACACTTTGACCACTGTCACTTTGGACATAAAGGCTGCAGTGTCTATGAGACACGTTGAGATTTGGACCAGTACTAAAAGACAAGGCCTTGTCCTGTACTGGACTGACTCATTATGGTCATGGACTGCCCATTAGAGAGAACGTTCCCATGCAAATCAACATTCTTTGTGGTCAGTAGTCATCTCTCACAATGTGAATACACTGGATCAAATGTAATTTCATCACTCAGTAATAGATTGCATTGTTTTCCCAGGATGTTTTATCGTAAGCATTAGCATTCCCCTTTTTTAGATATTGATTAGTCTAGAAATGGATGGTGGCTGAGTAGTTAGCACTGTCAGGTTACAGCGAGCTTCCTGGCTTGAATGTCTATTCTTTTCTTGTTCATGTGGCTCGCTTTCTACAGTCATTATTAAACCTCACTTAAACATGGAAACAATTTTCTAATGTGTGTTCTAATTATCTAATCTAATCTAATCCAATTATCAAAGTGAAAACTTTGAAAAGCTATTCATTTTACACATTCTTTTCACTTCCATTCTAAACTGCAGTTTATGGCTAATTAAATAATTTTCTGATGTGCGTTTTGGAAACTTCAGATTCAGCAGGGTAGTTTTGATACAGTGTAAGACTTGTGCATGCACCAGGTGAAATCCCTTGCAAATACCATGAAACATCTCTAAATTGATGGAGGCACAAATTAATATAAATTCAAGGTTGCTCAGATTGTTTTTGTTTTTTCAATGTGGATAATAGGCATCGGACAGTTATCTTGGTCAAAATAATTGTGATACATGATATTATTGCTATAATCATGAAAATGCTATACTTTTAAAATGGCACTAAAACATACTGGAATCACTTCCATACATGACCTTACATTTTGTTAAGAAACACAGATAGACATCTCATCTCCATGTACTGTATGTTTCTATACTATTTCTACGCATCCACTTTTTTTGTGGAGGATACAACAGGCAAGCCAAGCCTTCAGCTATGAGCCTGAGATTTTGGAATGACTGGAAAGATGTGGGCTCCCCCTTGTCCCCTTGTTCAAAATAAAGCAGGAAATCAATATAGGACTGTATGCTGGCCAGCTAGACAACTTTTTCAAGTCATGTCACATGAGAATATTCACGATCAGCACGATAAATTATTGTTTTTTATTGCGATTATATCGTATATCGTCCCATCCTTAGTGGCCAAAATAAGTTTTTCTGCTGCTTTCCTGTCTGCTTCTCCGTATTGGGGGTGCGCTGAGCATCGTCTTTTGTAGGTGATTCATTGACTATGGTAACTCATACAACCCTACCAAAACACCGAAACTATCCCTTTAAGACACTGGCACAGAACTAGAGTATGTTTACTTCACTTATGCTACTGCTTTCAGTATATATCTGTATTGGTTTCACAGTACAGTAGTAGAGTACAGTTAGCAGACAAACAACAAGCTATGAATCACTGGATGTTTTTCCCCACTGCTCAGTGCTGAATCATAGAGCCAACACTGCAGTCTCAGCTGCAGCTTTCTCAACAGATTTATGTGAGTGATCAAATTGTCAAAGTTCACCAGTGTGGAGATTTATGCCCCTGTGGTTGTGAAACCATTTTAAACCAGACACCTTTGCTTTGCCGTTGTTCCTAACATTTCTGTGGGGATGTAGAATTCCAAAATATTGATGCTTTTCATGCAGCTTCATGCCACAATGGTTTAGAGCTTTGTGTTTTGAACATTGTATTCCAGTGTAAATATTAAGTATGTTTTGATCGAAGAAATAAAGACTGTAATCTCTCTGTCACCCACTCACACACACTCACACTCACACAGTGATCAGAGGGCGTGTCAGCAGGTTTTAGCTCCAGTCTTTGCTACCTGTGTAAGTGCAGGTTAGTAAAGCTCTTAAACACAGGTGTGGGCAGCTCTGTGGACATGCATTCAGATTCTTTGTTGTGTATTGCACATACTCATTTCTGAAAGTGTTGGGTCACCTGATAGAATTACTGGCTAGCTAAACAGCTAACAGCTTCCTCTTTTCTCTTCTTTTCTATGTAGGACAGAATTAATTATGAATGAATTATAAAGCTGAATACATCATGAACTAAAGTTACACTGGCTGGTTTAGTTACAATGCTTGTTAGCAGTAGCCTGGTCCCAGACCTCCAGATCACTGCACACAAGTCTGATGTTTTGCCCAATGATAGCCATTTCATCCAGTTGGAGTTGACCAGTCGGGGCTTTGTAGGCAGGATTAAGACTGGGGAAGTCCCTTTTCTACATACAGTAGCTATCCAGCTGCTGAGCTACATTCTTTAAAAACAGTCTCAGTAACATGGCCACACACTGCCAACAAGCTTAAATGAGATGGATGTAGCTCAATGCGGTTGTTGTTAAGTCGACTACTAATAACTGTTGAACTGACATTATTTATTTGATCAATGTGAAAAACGTTAAATGCGCTTAGCAACCCCTACTATATCTTCCCTGTCAACAGAAAATGACATCAGCATGTTGGATATATCAGAACAAAATACTGCCTCCAAATTCCCTAACAGTAATTGGCTAACATGATCACGATTTCGAGCTTAATAAATTGACAATTCGTTGTAATACATTCCAGGGGCCTTTCAGAACTGTAAGCTTCCTGTCTTTTAAATGAAATGGGAGGCAAAATAAGTTAAGGAAACATTTAAAAGTACTTCAGTCAGAGCTTATCAGTAGTAAAAGCATTTCTACTTGTGTAAGATGTTTTGATTCTTCCACCCTCCATTTCTTTCTGTTGTTTGCAAGGAAGAGCTGCTTTGAATGAGCAACTATTTGTGTGTGTGTGTCTGTGTGTGTCTGTGTGTGTGTGTGTGTGTGTATGTGTGTGTGGTGTGTGTCTGTGTGGCAGCTATTCATAAGTTTCTACAAGGGCTGTCTGTCAACAGGTTAAGCAACAGTGAGGCCACACCCCTTTGTGAGTCTATCCTGTGCTTGAGGCTACACAATCGCTGCTGTTGTTTCTGCTGTTAGTCATAGTCTGAGGGCAGGAATTCTTCAGCTGGCATCATCACTCGTTAAGGTAGCAGCCTTACAGTAACTAGCACTTAGCATGGCACATAAAGCTGGGGCTGTTTGGAAAATCCAGATTTTGTTGCAAAGAATGATCCATCACAGCATGCATATTTAGAAGCTGGCATATTTATAGTGTGAACCCTAAAAATGAAAGGTTTCTCTGGGGGACCTTTTAGATGGCCTTCAGGGACCATTTGGAAAGAGTAGACTCCCAAGAGAACTCAAAGGGACTGAACAGTTCCCAAGGATATTGTGTCAGACTGAAAACGGAAACTGAGCACCTTCTTTTGGTATCTCTTGGAACACTGCTTCGAAATATTTTTTTTTTTGGGGGTACATTGAAGCCCCAGTAATAATGGGAACATTTCATTGTGTTCTATAGGAATTAATCAAGTAACAGAAAATGTCTGAATCCGTCCCACCTTTCATTGAAGAGTTTCATTACATTACATGTATCGGAACCTTTTGAACATTTACTTTGTATTTAAGCACCACTATCTATATATAAATGTAGTGTAGTTGTTCTTCCAGGAACCCCTCCCTCCAGATTTTAGAGAAATCTTTGGAAGATGCTATGTAAAATGTTCCCAAAAACTCACATAGAAACAGAATTACTGAAGGAAATGACCAAGGAACTGGGGGATATCAACCAAATGAGGATCTACCACTAACCTCAAAGGCTCTGATGAATGATGATTGTTGAGTCCCAGGGTGTTAAATACAGACGCTTTGGGACCCTGGGAATGAGACTCAACAATCAACTATCTTCAAGCCTCCAACCTAAAGCCTCCTCATAACTTTCTTGGCTCTGATTATTATTTTCTTTCCATACAGGCCCGGTGAATTCTTGCAATACCATTAGGAGCACTAGAAGGAGCCAGAGGAACCTGATTGTTTCACAGATTATCTGTCTCGTGTACTACTGTCAGGATATAGTGAAAGTTTCAGTGAATATGACAAAAAGTATTTTTTATAATAGTTACCTTCTGCAGGTTTAATGGCAAAAATTCACAGCAAGATTACCTCAGTAACTGTAGTACTGTAAAGCATTTGGATGATTGAATACTGCAATTCTCTGCTGAAACAAGATATAACACATAGTTTCACACTATTGAAACTGGTCCCACAGAGCAGCAGTAGTATTATTAGCTAAGAAGTGATAGATGACCAATATATAGAGCCTAGTCATGTACTCTGGGCCTGTAAATATGTTGTAAACGTCAGTCCCAGCTCCACCCAGATGCTCAGCTGGGTGGAGGATTCTTTCTGCTGTTGTACGAATCAGCCGTGCACTCACAACTATTTCTCAAGAACAATCCAACATGCCAAGACAGGAAAAAATTGAGGATTGGGGGAGGACAAACTTTAAGGCGAAAGAAGTGGAGGTTGGGAGAGAGGGGAAGGAGGGGATGGAGGGTAGAGCGTAGGAAAAAAGAGAAGGAAGGACGCAAATAAAGGAAGGAAAAAAAGGATTGCTCTGGTTCTGTTTGTTGGGTTCTCATCTCTATGATGAAATGCAAGAATCTCTGTGTGTGTGTGTGTGTGTGTGTGTGTGTGTGTGTGTGTGTGTGTGTGTGTGTGTGTGTGTGTGTGTGTGTGTGCGTGCGTGCGTGCGTGCTGTGACACCTCTGGAATGTGAGGTAATTGGAGAGATGTGTGTTTGGATGTGGAGGCTGTGGAATGCTGTAGTAAGTGTAAGTGTGTGTGTGTGTGTGAGAGAGAGAGAGGGCGGGGGGGACAAGAGACAGGCCCAGGCTCGCTTAAGCAATAGCAGGAATGAAACACACACACCTCTGCTATGAGACAGTAGAGCATCTGCAGGTCCTGGAAGACTGAAAAACTCTTAAAAATTAGTTGTAATAAAAATCTGTCAATCATTTCCTTGATTAATTGATTAGTTGTTTGGTAATGAAATATCAGAAAAATTCTCAAAACGGTGCTAAACACAGGGTGACTTCATGACCCTCAGTGTTTTTTTGGGTTGTTTCCTTCTCTTTCCTTAAAATTGTAGATTAAATGTATTACCAGGTACTAATACCATGTGATGGGACATTTTACACAGGAGAAGTGTCTGAATCTTTGGTAAATGTGTCTAAAAGGATGCACAGAAGATACAGAATAGTTCCTTCAGATAAAATGGTACAGCCATAAAACCACAGAAGATTTCACTCAGTGTAAACATCAGATGAGCAGCATAAAGCTGATACACAGAGTGGAAAATACTCTTTTAAAGCTATGCCATGGGTACTATGCAACAGTTTGGATACTGAGATAACTGTGTGCTATAATCAAGCAAACCTGTGCAACATTTTCGGGTTGCAGTTTCTGTAAACTGAAGATCTGCTGCAGGAAAAATTGGAATGTTATCAGAGCAGTGCATGCTCTCGTGTGCTCTTCTGTCATGTGGAGTCTTGTTTAAGGACACTTCGTTTGCAAATCTTGTACTGCCATCATCACACACACACACACACACACACACACACACACACACACACACACACACACACAGAGAGAGAGAGAGAAACACACAAAACCTCTTGTGGCAAGCTATTTGTCCCCAGGGGTCAAACAGGAGGCAAGAGACAAAGGACATTAAGCAAAGCACACACATACACACACTCGCACCCTCACTCACACAGATGAGCGACCTGTCTATACTAAGCTCACTCCACCAGCTGTTCACATTACTTTCTCTTCAGTGGACATCTCTCCATTTCTCCCATCCTCTTATTCTTTCTTCTTTGTGTTTTAGTGGTTGGAGTTGTTTTACCCATTTGCTAGCACGTCACATCATTTAAATAATTTCATGCCATTTTTTCAAATAAATACCCTTCAGAAAACAACAGTGTCAAGGTCATCTTCAAATGTCTTTGTCTGACCAACAGTCCAAAACCCAAAGATGTTATTTTTATAATGATTAAACTGCAAAAGCATCACGTATACATACATACACAGGGGAAATCATGTTTTCTTTAATTGTTTTCAAAGTTATGCAAATGGTTTGGAATGTAATAAATGGAAATCAATGGCTGGCCAGCACCAATGTTCTAAAGTGGATTAAAACAAAGGAAACCCCCTAAAATGGTTGTTTTAAAGGGAGAAAATGAAAGTTATAGTGAACAGAGCTAACAATAACCTCTTAATAGACCCTTTTCCACAGCAGCCAGTTTAACATAAAATAGTAGGGTAAACACAGGTGTTACCAATGATACTGATTAAGGTTCTGTTCCATTCAGGTCAAACAGAGTCAGTGTGGTGCATGTTGGCTGACTGAAAAGGCTGTGCTACACTATATGAATTGAATCTTAACTAGAATTATCGGTAACACTGTTTACCCTTCTACTTCATGTCAAAATGGCTGCTTTGAAAAAGGTCTATTTGTTGTAAAAGTTTCTTGTAACCGAATAATAACAACCTTGGCCAAAGAAGCATTAAATGCAGTTTATAGCCATTTCATTTGTATTTTCTACTCAAACTCTTTCTGTCTCGATTGATTTTGATTATTTCCTGCTTTACCTCTGACATTATGGAAAGATCCACTTAAATGGGTTAGGGGAGGTGACGGAGGTCGGTAGCATCTCCTGCACTTGCCTTACAGTTTAGGTAGCCTGTTGACAATTTTGGGACCGTGTATCCCTGAATCAGGCTGATGGCCACAGTTTAGTGCTGTAAATGGAGCATCCCTACTTCCAATCACACAATGACCAAACATTACTAGGACAATACAAAGCAGAATAGTCTTAAAAGACTATGGAATTCCTTAACCCATGCTCTGCTTGCAAAATTAGCAAACCACAATATAATGCTCTGAGAGTTATTTAGTGGAATTTGAAGCATTTTGTGAAATCATCATCAGAGACGTTTCAGTGCTTCACTTAACATTCATGCCTTTAAACTCCTCTGCTCCTCTTCACCCTCTCTTTTGTCCATCCTCTACTCTCTTTCATCCTTACGACACCATTGAAGTTTTGGCGTCGCTCAGTGGCAAGCTGGTTGTCCTGGCAGCGGCCGCCGTATCACTTTGTTGGGGCCTGTTGCTGCTGGGATTTATCCTGAGAGGTCTTGGTAATGTGATTAGCCCCCACTGTGTTCTCATTTCTTTACATTCTAAGACAGCCTCTGTAGAGTGGATGTACAAGTGTCTACTTGATGGCTTTCTCATGCTGATTAACAGATAAGGATGTTTTAGAGCTTCCAGCCATGTCTACACAGAGCTGATCAGGCTTTTTAAAAGTTGAAACTGTGGATTAGCACTCTAAGTGCTTACTAATATTTACTTCCACTATACAGTAGCTTTATTTTTTGACGTGCCAAAATGTCAGGTAGTACACTTTCAAACCTTGATTACTGGTACTTTTACTGACTTACTCTGCACTGGTCTGTCCATCAAGCAAAGTATCTCTACCTACTAGCCAGATTGCTAGCGACCCCCTAACTCCACTATGGGTGCTCTTCATCAGGACAAACTGTGTTGTCCTGTGCTGTCTACAGTACATGCACTGTGACTTGAGTGAAAGTGAAAGACTTTGTGGCTACACATTGCAAGTCAAAGCATCCAGTGTTATTGGTGTGCAGCATTGCTTTGTGTTGGAGAATGTAATCTGTGTCAGCAGGTCATCCATTAATCAGAAGGTTGTTGGTTCGATCCCCGGCTCCTCCCGCTGCATGTCGAATTATCCTTGAGCAAGATACTACACCCCAAATTGCCCCTGATGCTGCGTCATCGGTGTGTGAATGTGAATGAATAAATTAGTTTCTGTTCTATGGACTTCCCCATCACTATGTGAATAAGTGTGAAAGGGTGAATGTGGCATGTAGTGTAAAAGCGCTACAGACTAGAAGAACGCTATACAAGTGCAGGTCCATTCCGTCCATTTAAAATTATGTATCTGATCCAAAAGGGACCCACGGAATATTTACCCAAACTCAACTTGCATAATTTTTTTAAAAGACCAGTTTGAAAGAGTCCTTTGGGAAAGTTCAAACCAGTCACAGCCCAATCCTGAAACAAAAGTCAGTAAAAAGGTCAAAAAACAAAATGATTATTGGATCATTTATCCACTGGTTGCAGTTGTCAGAAGTTTCTTCTGGTATCGGGTTCAAGTCAACCAAATTGGAAGCTCACAAAGGGACATCCTGGATCCAATAACATGTCGGCATGACATGACCTGACACCAACTGTATTGCTGTTTTGCTGGAGTTTGATTTGTTAATCTGTAGCAGTTGTTCATGAGTCATACCTGAGTTCCCACGTAGCGGATGTTGTTCGGTCACTCAGGTGTGGAATTTAGTCAGTATAACCATAGAAATAGGCATTTATTTTATAGAGGTCTCTCTTTTTTCTCTAGTCTGGGGAGAAAGTGCCTTGAAGAAGAAACTGCTTGGCTTCAAAATGTTCAGTATAAGTGCTAGGGTTGCAGTGGGGTTTTGGGGCATGCATCAAAGCAAGCTGATTATGAGACATAGTCGCAATTTAAATTGCAGTCGCTAGATTGGTTCGAAAAATCACAATATTTTATTATATTTTTCTAAAATTATCAATACCCAGGACTAGAAGATAATGTCATAGAATGAGTGAGTGAAAGACAGATCGTGTGTGATAACACACAAATTGAAAGCTAATTATCATTATATATTGTAATTTCTATGGCAGCGACATTTGGGGAGCAACCTATTCTAAAACTTGGACTAATGTGGATTAGACAAACCCGAGTGGGATTCACAAAGAGACAGAAATAGAGAGTGCATGAGAACCTATTCAGGGTGATTCTAAGACCTCTGGGTCAAGTCACTGACTCATCGTCCAATCAGGAGGGTGTGTGAATCATCCTCATTGCACTTCCTGTTTCTTTGGACACTAGAATGGAGTAAGAAGAAGATTTCTGTGTGTGTGAAAACAGTCAGATTTTTCAAGCCACAGAGATTCCTGCTTAGGTTTTCACTTCATAAGCAGCTGTTTTATTAATCACATCCATGTCTTTATTTTATAGATAGAAAATTCTAATACTGACCTGATACGTTGGTGTAATCCTACAGTTTGTGTGTGGGGGGCGGGGGGGCATGTGTGTGACAAGGAGTGACCTCAGTCTGGCCTCAGTAGCTGTATTCCTTTAGACTTAGTGAGAGAAAGCGCAGAAAACAGACAGAGAAGTGCATTCCTCATCCACTCAGCACTCACAGAAGGAACGGAGCTGGTTGGCAGCGGCTCTAGAGTGTGTGCACATACAGTGCATACACTTCTACACCCAGAGGAACAAAAACACAGAAAAAGAGATAAAGCACATACAATCTGAATGACTGCAGGAGTGTGTATCACTGACTTCCATGTCAGAGTAACCCAGCTATCGTACTGACTATTAAATAGATGAAACACTTAAAGATCCTAATAGTTAAGTCCTGGCGGCTCCCAAACAACTGACAATCCTGGATTGTAACTATGAACCAGGACTGAAAAGAAATGTCAAAGAACAGCACAGAGTGATAATGTTTCAAATGTGAGAAATGGTGAATCGCAAAAAGCAGAAAATCAAATAATGAAAAGATAAATATTTCTTGAAATGCATCAAAACCTTTTCTTTTAATGCCGAACTTACCAGAAGACACCTATAATTGAGAATACGTTTTTGTATTATACGTCTGATAGTCCTTCCTGATTGTTGTCTTTTGGGATTTTGGTAAACATCAACATTTAAACCAGTTAAGAGTACATCTTAATATCTGGTAAAGAATAACGAGCAAATTAGCACCAGTGTTTCCCTGACTGCTCCGGGTCAAAGTAGAGCTGTCACAATATCAGATTTTCACTACCTGATTATCATGACCAAAAGAATTCACAGTACTGTAATATCTATAGAAAATTCAAAAGAAAAAAGTAATGCTAGTCAAAATTCATCTTGAACTTTTATTGTGTGTTTTGTCTCTTTCTTGGCAAATTAATTACACTCAACTATAGAACATTAAGATGAAAGTTTCAAGCCTGTTGCCCTCTGTTTGGTATGATCTTGAGTGTGCTCTGATACAATTGAAGCCACACCCAACAGTGATGTCACAGTGTCCTGAGACACCCTGGAGCACACTTCTATATTACTGCTGCAGGATGACAGCTTAAACTGATGTGCACGGATGGTTTTCTGCTTCTGACAGCTTTAGAACATACTTCAACATTCGTGTGTGCAGCAAAAAGAGCCTAATTCTGAAACTAGAACATGCAATAATTATGTTGTGTTGACAGGTAAAGGTCTCCATTATGTTGCCTCAGGCTGAAAGTTCTCCAGAGTTCAAAGGTCATAATGTGGAGCAGTTTTACTGTTGGGTTGTTGTTATTCCTGTGGGGAGAAAACTGAGAAGACTCGTGGTTAGATCCCCAACTCCTCCTGCTGCATGTCAAAGTGTCCTTGAACAAGAACCCAAAATGCTGTGCCATCGGTGTGTGAATGTACTCAGTTTTCCCTTTCCAATGAGCATCTGTCATCAATGTGAATGGGTGAATGTGACATGTAGTGTAAAGCACATTGAATGGTCAGAAGACTAGAAAGGCACTATATAAGTACAGTCCATCTACCATTAAAACCACTGCAGCTCAGAGGCTGTTTTTCCTAACATGTGCTTCATATTGATCTTGATGGGTACCTAAAGGGCAGACTAGGGTTGAGTCATTACCTGGGCTGAAACAAGTATCCGATACAGATAATGTAAGTAGTTTTCTTACTCTTGTGATCAAAAACATTGTTCTTGCTAAATTCTATAAATAGTTTCTAATAAATATAGCAACTTCTGATCAACCCATATCAGTCTTTAAGTTTACAACTTCCGCTTTGTCCTACCCACTTCTGGATAAAGTAAGTTACATAACGGACCATGATTGGCTCATGATGTCACAAAGTCCTTCTGATGTTTCAAACTCAGATTTAAGGTAAGCATAGAGAAACTTTGTCCCTTCAGCAGATGAAAGTATAAACAGTAACAACTTTGCTCATACATCATTCTGCACAGTGAAGCTCAAACATGTGTGATAAAATGTGAAGGTAAAATCACTTCGACTGGAGGGGGGACTTAAGTATGAGATGACCAGCAGGTATCTAGAAAATAAGTTAGACTTTTTGATCACATAGTAACTGAATATCAGGGGGCTGTGGCATGTGGAACCCCAAATTGCTCCTGATGCTGTGCATCGGTGTGAATGTGTATGAATGCATTAGTTTCTGTTTGATGGACTTTGCCATCGCTGTGTGAATGTGTGTGAAAGGGTGAATGTGGCATTTAGTGTAAAAGCGCTTTGAGTTGTTGGAAGACTAGAAAGGCGCTATACAAGTACAGGTCCATTTACCATTTACCATATCACGGAAATATGGAGGAGTATCTGGCAGGTATTTTCTGTGCGTGTTAACACAGCTAGTGAATCTGATGAAGTGAGTATATTGTATGTATGTGTTCGAGTGTCTTTCTCTGTCTGGTTCCCAGCCCACTCTGAAGCCATGAACAGGCCTTCAGTTCAGTGAAAGAAAATTCTGACTATTAATCTGGAAGCCAATTACATGGCCTCATTTAAATGGGCAGTGCTTTGTGCTTAGGTTGGTGTGTGTGTGTGTGGAGCTGGAATGGGGCCAGTACAGGCTGTACCAGTCTGTGATAGTTGGGATGGAACTCAGACACACAGGGAGGGAGGAGAGTGGGCTGAGTTCAGATGTGGACGGCAAATATTGGTTTAGTTTTAAAGAATTCCAGAGAGACTAAGGGGAGGTGTTTCTGTTTGCACGCTGGGTTTCCACACAGATGGCCGCATATGTGCATGTGTGTTGGTAAGATTCAACCAAAATGGAGTTCGGAACTGCCTGTTTTCTGCTTCTATTATTGAATGTTTCCCATAATGTAGAATTTCTCCACCCGTTATGATTGTGTTAATGGTTTTCTGCTGGTTTGTCCCAGACTATCCATGATCAAACAGTAGGAGCACTTCAGTGTCCTTGTACTTTGCCCTTTCTCTGGCTGCATGGTAACACATGTAACAGCATGTCATTTATGAAAATGAATGACAGTATGGCTCAGTGCTATAGCTGCTATCCTAATTATGTGCACAGCTGTGGCTGGCATTTTTCAGGTTTTCTCACATGGAAGGACACACACATTGTCAATGGCTCAGCACAAGAACTTTTATCATAGCTGCTGTGCTCCAGTTCCATACTACATACTCATTCTGAGTGTGTAACTGGAAAAGTAACAGAAGAAGAATCTTAAAATAGAGAATGCAGACTAAATGTGCTTTATTTGATGGACAATATTGAGCCATCGTGTATTGCCTAAGGAAAATAAAGGAGCTACTCACAGCTGCAAGAAATTAAAATCCTTGTCACTGGTTGTGAAACAGCTCCAGGAAGATCTCGGAAATTAAATCTTTAAACAACCATTTTGCTTTTGAGACAACTGGAGCCACTGGATGTTGCATTACAGCACCAGCATCTCAGACCAAAATAATGGGATAGAAATAAAATAAAACATCAAAACCGTCTTTGTTAGTCTTTCCAATAATCCCTAATACAGGTTTGGTCAAAGTAAACCCTTAATTCCCTGAGTTACATATGAAGATATTCGCAAACAGTGCTGCAATAGCCGTAACGTAACATTAATCCTTGGGGGCAAATGTAGTCAAAGTATGTTAAATAGTGCTTGTTTCTGCCACTGACAGGCTCAGATTGTTATTCTAAGGGTCTGGCAACATTATGGAATGGATCCCTACAGAGATAGACCTTTTGTTTAACCACAAACAGCCGTTATATCACTATCACTCTCCACCAGACTCCAGAGACAAAATGGTAATTTTACCTTACCTATCAGTGTAACAGCATAATGTCATTAAAGTGGACAGATACAAAATAAAACTCACCAAAACCACCTTTGTTGTTCTTCTCACTGGTCCAACAATCAGCAACTCTGGTTTGGTGGAAATAAATCCTTAATTGACAGACGTAGATGATAAAAACAGCAGTTCCAGTCGCTCAACTCAGCTGCACACCGGCTATGGAAACAAACCACAGAGAGGCTGTGATAGCAACACAGGCAGCGGGAGTTTGACGCCATGACTCCACTATATCTTTACATAGAGAATAGTTGTTTGCTGCTAAATTCATCTCTTAAATCTCATACATATAACTTTTAAACATAAGGGCAGCACATCAGAAAACCGCTATGACATAAGACAAAGTCATCCCCACACATTGGTGAAATGAAAAGTTATGATTGGAAATGAAGGTTCCTTAAGGCATGTATTGACATTTGGATTTAGGTTTAACATATATACATACATAGAAAACCATCATATTTATGGCTCATCACTAAATCAGTTGTAATTGAAGTTTTGACTGTGTCAGTCACATGATCTGCCACTACACGGACAAACAAATGCTAAACAAAAATTATAAAGAAACAATACAGACAGGACACTTTAAATAGGCAGCTATACACCACAAAATAAGTTATT
This sequence comes from Dicentrarchus labrax, assembly GCF_905237075.1. Classification (NCBI taxonomy): domain Eukaryota; kingdom Metazoa; phylum Chordata; class Actinopteri; family Moronidae; genus Dicentrarchus; species Dicentrarchus labrax. The sequence continues at coordinate 26,523,561 of NW_026136720.1, forward strand.
TTGTCTGTACACTGTGTTGCTTTCTCTGCAGTTTTTCTTGTTCTACACACTAACAGCTCAGATGGAGACTGCCTTGATTTGTTAAAGCCACATTTAACAGTAGATGGCAACATGAACCAATTGGAGTATATTTCTTCAGTCTTTCTTATATATTTCTCTTTGTCCTTTTACAGAATGTGTTGGCCAAGGCGTTGTATGACAACGTGGCAGAGTCTCCGGACGAGCTGTCCTTTCGCAAGGGTGACATCATGACGGTGTTGGAGCGGGACACGCAGGGATTGGACGGCTGGTGGCTCTGCTCGCTCCATGGTCGCCAAGGTATTGTCCCTGGCAACCGTCTCAAGATCCTGGTCGGCATGTACGACAGCAAGCAACAGCAACAGGCCACGCCTTCCATGCCAGATCCAGCCACTTCCTGTCCCGCCTCCCTGTTGCAGCGACCCCTGCCCCTTCAAAGCGCTTATGCCAAACCAACACCTGCTCCATCATCTGCTGCCATCGCTACTTCCACTTCCGGGTTTGCCAACAAGCCCCTCCCCTCAACTCAGTACACATCTATGCACCCGGCTTACTCCACCCCCAGCCCGGCACAGCCCAATCCTGACTCTGTCTACATGATGCCCCCATCCCATGGCCCCAAACCAAGTCCCCAAAGTCTGTATCAGATCCCCTCTGGCCCAAGTGGACCACCTCCACAGGCCCAGCAAGGACCCCCTAGCAAGGCCCCAGCTCTAGCCCAGAGACAGTACCAGCTGCCTGGGCAGGACATCTACCAAGTCCCCCCCTCTGTAGGCCCAGTGCCAGGCCAGGGAACAGCCCCAGCCGGGGGGCCAGGAGCTGGGCAGGATGTGTACCAGGTGCCCCCCTCCCTGGATAAGAGAAACTGGGAGAGCAGCAACAAGCCATTAGCCAAGGTAAGGAAGGAAGGAAGGAGCTGATTCTGTAACGTACCATTATTGGATGGATATATGCTCTTAGTTTACAGAAACTGAAAAGAGAGGAGTAGAGGATGAAAGAGAGAAAGCTTTAAATTAGCAAATGATAAAAAGGGAAAATAAACCGACCCTAACCCTAACCCTAAGGAGAAAGAAAGAAATAGAGAGAGAATATGTTGCTGATGTCAGATGAGAATAAAACATTTAGTTTCATTGTTCTGACCTGAGTTGTGGGTGTTTTTGTATCATACACACACCCACTTCCTGCTATTTTCACTATTTGCTGGTACCTCTGTGTCTTATTGTTTGTCAGACCAAAACTCAAGGTTGTCCTTGGTGCTGTGCTGTGTGATATGGTTTACAGATATTTGACTGTTATTGGAGTCTCATCTGCAGTTGTGTATTACAGTTTTCCTGAAGGTTCCTCGGACAGACCCGGCTCTAGGTGGGTGGTCGTCAGAGAGAGAGAGAGAGAGAGAGAGAGAGAGAGAGAGAGAGAGAGAGAGAGAGAGAGAGAGAGAGAGAGAGAGAGAGAGAGAGAGAGAGAGAGAGAGAGAGAGAGAGAGAGAGAGAGAGAGAGAGAGAATAGAGGTAATGACAGAAGGACAGAGACAGAGACAAAGGTGCACAGCAACAACAGTAGCAACAACTACACTAATAGTAGTGACTGATGATGATGATGATGAACATGAAGATGATGACGACAATGACAACAACTATGGGGGACAATGAGCAGTGATTACAGCAATAATAGTAACTGTAGTAATAATAATAGTAATAATAATAATAACAACACTAATATCAGTGATATTAGCAATGGCAATCTAGCAGGACCATGGCAGGAGGCTCCACCAGAATCGATAAGAACCTGTGAGACGAGAAAGCACAAGAACTCCGGGGAAGAAGTGAAGTTAGTAACATGCATTAATAGAACATGAATGAGTGCAGAAAGAGAGAGAGAGGAAGAGAGGAGCTCAGTGCACCATGGGAAATCCCCCGATAGTCTAGGCCTATAGCAGCATAGCTAAGGGATGGTTCAGGACTCACCTGATCCAGCCCTAACTATAAGCTTTATCAAAGAGGAATGTCTTAAGCCTACTCTTGAATGTGGTGAGGGTGTCTGCCTCCCGAACCACAACTGGAAGCTGGTTCCACAGGAGAGGAGCTTGGTAACTGAAGGCTCTGGCTCCTGTTCAGACACTGTAGGTGTTTTTATGTTAATGTTCCTGATTGTCTGACATGACAGGACCACAGAAGGGAACTTGTGCGCGCAATATTTGTTTCTCCAACACTCAAACATCAAACTGTAGGAACAAGAATAAAAAAAAATTTGAATGGAGGGGGGCTTAAAGGGAAAAAAGAAAAGAATATTTTCTGTTTTCTCACAGGCTGAAAGTTTATTTTGCCATTAATGCCATAGGGACACTCACCCCCACGTTTCCTGTGGATCACCTAGTAATTTGTACATTTTCTCATAATTCTGCATAATGTATAATATAAAGCAGTGCAAAGTATAGACAAAACATTAAGTTGTAGCTTTTGTTTAATTCCTCTTCGCTCACATGCTGTATCTTATATAGAGCATTAGGCTAGATATTCATATTTGTCCATGCAGTTTATTACTACTATTATTACTATTACTATGGTTGTACAAGTTTGTTTTTTTAATTACTTTTGGTCTGGTTGCAACCAGGAAAGACTCTCCCTTATTACACATAATGGACGCATTCAGTTTTAATTTGATGTTTGAAATGAGAAACTAACACATTTTTTCCACATGCAAAAAACTACATTGTTTTTGCCCCAAACTGCATGGGATTAGCATACAATGGGCATGTCTACAAGGGGAAACTTGTGGGTACTCATAGAATCCATTTTCATTCAGATATTTTTTGCCTAACTTTGCATTGTTATTTAGCCCCCTTGTCAACATGCTAGCATTGGTAGGTACCAATGAATGAACAGAGCCTAATACAGCCCCTGAAACTGGGGATTAATTAAGGTATATCTTATCTTATTTTATATCTTAGATTTATGACAGCGATCTTAATCAGGAGAACACGACATGCATTTAATTTCCCTCCCAGGTGGATGTCTGAAAAGGGATTATGTGTGAATTGTCCTGATCTACATTAACAGACACCTGCCAGCCAATGAGACATTAGTATCATCAGTGGTGGTGAGAAAGATAAAGATGATGATGGGATTACCTAACAAACCGTGAAAAAACTAGGACATGAATTGTTGTGATAAAATCCCATAGCAGCTTTTACCTTAATGAATATAAGTCTTTACACTCCACATCACAGTGCCCCGCTGGACCCACACAACCTGCACAACAGTTCCACTCAATGAGAACGAAAAGAAAGAGAGGAATACTAAGCAGCTGAGAGACAGAAAAGGTAGAGAAGGAAAAGACAGCATGGATGACAAAAGAAGGAGAAAACACTGGTAGAATAAACAGTAATGGTAAATGGTAAATGGACCTGTACTTGTAGAGCGCCTTTCTAGTCTTCCGACCACTCAAAGCGTGTGTGTGTGTGTGTGTGTGTGTGTGTGTGTGTGTGTGTGTGTGTGTGTGCGTGTGCGTGCATGTGCAGAGAAGGACCAGTGAAATAATAAGATTGTTAATAATTCAGCTCTGATCTTGTGGTTGGATGAGTAAGCACTTTAATGCACCAGCAGGTGACAGGTTGTGTGTGTGTGTGTGTCTGTGTGTGTGTGTGCGTGTACTCTGGGGAAGCCCCTCCAGACTTGCTGTGGTGCACTGAGCCATATGTGTAAGCACCACTGTGAGCGGGAGTGTGTGTGAGTGTGTGTGTGTGTGTGTGTGTGTGTGTGTGTGTGTGTGTGTGTGTGTGTGTGTGTGTGTGTGTGTGTGTGTGTGTGTGTTGGTGATGAAGGTGATGTTGGGTCCAGCTGCTCCCCTGCTCCTTAACATATGACCTCATCTGTGTTCCTCTGTATGTCTCCAACTGCCTCATAATAAATTTATATGCAGGAACTGAAATGTTACATCTAGTGAAGTTCTGCAGCACTGGAGCATCACACTGAAGGTGGACATGTGGTGTCTCAGAACAAGGTCATAGAATGCTAAAGATATATAGAATCATTTGTTTTTATCTGCAGAGGGAGTGGGTTCTCTTCTACAGATTCCGCCATGTTTCTACAGTAGCCCAGAATGGACAAACCAAACACTGGTCCATTAAGGTGGCCTACCTTATTAAATACTAAACTCAATAAGCAAAAGCCACCAAGGCGCAAGTGAAATTAGCCACTGAACAGTTCTCAGGTGGACTGCAGGTTGGACAGTGCTGCGTCTCTTTTAATATCCATGACTTGCTTTCTAACTGTCTCTATGTTTATAATCAGTCTGCATGTTCATACACACACTGCATACACAAATGTAAGGCAACATAAGGCAAAGGATTGCTGTGGCACTAAAACTGGTCTGTAAAACTTTTTACTGATAGCAAAAACACAGTTTCATTATGACATTGACAAAGAAACTGTATTTATTGTGGCTTGTTCACATCATGGCCAATACCGGATCCGCCTAATAAGTTCAGTAGCAGGCCAGATACCAATTTGGTGTATCATATTGCTGTGTCCTTAATCTGTACACAGCCGAATATACAAAAATGTGGAGCTTTCTCTCTGTTCGCCTGCACAATGTTACGTGTGTTGTTTACTGTCAGACATGGAAGGGTTGAGGGATGAGTCCGTCAGGGCTTGGCTCCAATGCTAGGCAACGGACAGTACTGGAAATCAACACGTTTACGAGACTCATACATAGACTGTATAATAAAAAATGGCCGTAATGTCACCAGTTGGTTTCTGAAGAGCCGTTGTGAAGCTCAGTCTGGTCGGCTCCGGTTGTTGCCATCGTGACAGTCCGGACCTTACTGGCTCCCGGCTAATCCATTGGTGGGTAGAGCTGAGGTGGGCTGAACAAACAGAAACCTGGAGTGGACAGAAATCTAATAAATAAAAGGTCTTGATGGTCCGTATTGATTGCGGTGATTCACCAGAATTTACATTTGTCCATACATAGATATTTCATGATGTAATGCCATCACATCACTTGAGATCAGCCATGCTGCCTGGAGGAAAAAGCCCTTAGAATTTGGTGATTTATTGGCATCCAACTAAGACTATCCTAGTTTCAGCCCTGCTTCTGCTAGGGGTCTAAGAATACAAAGATTATTAGTACAGTGTGTCTCTAAAATGTTCATATTGTAGGGTGTAATGTTACGCAGTACTCTGTTGTTTGTAGAAGCTGGATAGTGTTCCATGTTGCTCTACTCTAACAGAGTCATCCTAATTAACTCTAAAGGGAGATTTGTGTAGCAGTAAGGTCATACTCTGGGTCTACATATAGCCAGGAATTCACATGGGAGAGTGATAGAGTGGTGTCTCTGTAGACTGTATATGTTGTGTCACTACAGTATTTACAGTGAGATAACAGAGGGAGGCGTCTATCTAAAAAAATATTTTGTCAGATAGTATCATATAAACTGATTAAGAGGGAGGATACACTGACAGGAGCACTGCCAGTTTCCAACCTCCACATCTATTAGTCACAGTTGTGTGTTAAAGGGTGATACCAGTCTTTTTACACACTCTTTGCCCATTTACATAACAAATCACACATACTTTACATTTCCACCAACCATCACAGTATGCTGCAGTTTTGTAGATGTCTGTATTTTCTACCTTCCAGGCAGCCTTTAGTCTTTAGTTTATTTCAGTGTGGAATTTTATATATATATATATATATATATATATATATATATATATATATATATATATATATACACATGTTTATGTACTCTGCATGCCTGTTTGTGTGTGGCCACTCAAACTTTCCAGCCATAAGTGGTAGTCATTCAAAAACATGAAAATGAACGTGCAGCTAAAACAGCCCGGACTCTTCCTGCTGCAGGGATTTGCTTCCATTGAGACACAAGAGCATTAGTGACGCTGATACTGGATAAGGCCTGGCTATATCACTGTATGCTGTAGTATCAAGTAGTGCTGGGCGGTATACCGGATGAACTCAAGTTTTTGATAATGTTTTCATAACGCCATACTGTTGGATATCTGAAACAACTGCTGTAACTTATTTGTTTCTTGTACAGTAGAACATTTGAGAAATATCTCTTTGATACTTATATATTTTGAGAATTTTATATTATTTATATTATTAGTGTTTATAAAACTATTGTATGTACATGATGAAATTAAATTTTTTATATACTATGTACTCCTGGCAGTGGATTGGCAAAAAGCCACTATAAACATACAAAAAGGCACAGATATACACATTTTTTTAATAAATAATAAATACTAATGTATACCGTGAAACTGTGAAAAAGTTACACATTTTTGGTCATAATATTAAGATATCTTTTTAATTATCGGAACTAAGGGGCTTAGATCAAACCATGAATTTTCCCTCTATTTTCACTTATTTTATATTTCAACAGATCCCATGAAAAGACCCAAACCAACATTGAATGTATCTAATCCAAATACTCACTATATCTGGGGTCTCAGACTCAAATTGTCTTGGGGCCACTGCTGGTATTGTCATCTCATAGGAGGGCCACTTCAAGTACTACAAGAAAGACCAGTATTCTAAAAATATTTCCATTACTTACATCATACTTAACAAAGCAGCTGTTTCTGTCCTTTTTTCATTATATATCCTATTTTGCTGCCAAACAACAACTAAAATTGTACAACCTGATCTTTCTTATCAACCATTTGCACACATTTGCAGGAACTTTGACCTTTGCAAAGTAGAATTGTATTTTTAGAATAATAATCTCGCAGGCCGGTTTTATTATATATTACTGCTGTACTTTGACATCATGTTGCGGGGGGGGGTCCACCGGGTCGGCAGTTTGAGATGTTTAATAAAAACTATAGTGACCGCCTCTTTTAGGGAAAACTCTTTATTTGTGAGGTATTTTTATGGTCAGACAGCAGTCAGAAAGCATTGAAAACCCTCAAATATCAATTATGGTATCTGCTTCAAAATCCAGTTTTGGTGTATGTGTAGTCATGCACTGTGTCACCAGGATACCAGAAAACATGAATAATTGATAAATTGTCCTTTAAATCTTTCTCTGAATTGATCATGTTTTTCACCAAGGTTAAGGCCAGGCAGTTAGGAATTGGGGACATTTTAGTCACAGTTATAGTTTAGTATTGGATCTGTTATTGTCAGTGCATGAGCAAAGTGTGTGCGCCACATGCTTTTAGTATTTACCTTGCCAATGCCCTTCATTGTAATGAGTTGCTCTTATGCTCACTTACCTCCCCTTGCCTCCCTCTACACACACACGTCACTCCTGCCAGTTAGTCATTACGAGATAAGGAATTCCTGCTGAGAGAAGACTCCGCACACTCTCTCTCTTTCACCCACACATACACAGACGGACGAGTAGTAATTGGAGAGTGATGAAAACGGCAGTGTTTGTTTCGACATGGAGAGAGGATGATGGTAGGACCGAGCAGAGAGGCAGAGTGAGCTCCAGCTGCAGCTGCCGAGGAAGGCTCCAGCTCGGATTTACACACCAAATGTCCCTTTGTGAGACTGTTTAGACAGACACATGACTGTCTACACCCTGCATAGACAGACAGAGGTGCTGATGAGAATAATGTGAGGGGAATTTGAAACTGAGAAGAAAAGCCAGTAAAATACTATGAGGAACAACAATCAATGATGATTTCTTTCATTTTTTTTAAACACAGAGATAATACAAAACACAGAAACAAGACCCCAACCCGATCCATTAGACAGCACATGCTATACAGGGTTAAACAAAAAAAAGTGAAAATAGTCATAATGACCAAGACAATAATAATAATGAATAGTAATTTAAAAAAAATAATAATAAAAAAAAAGTTTAAAAAAAATACAGTTCTAGTTTGTTTCCAGTCCGCAGTATGTAATCATGAGTTGAGGGTAACCAGTCATCAGCAGCCTATCTGTGGGCCATTGCAAGGGGATGTCTAATTCCATTCATAAAACTGTCTGCCCATCAATAGCAGATTTTATCTGTATCTGAACCCCAAATTGCTCCTGATGATGTGCATCAGTGTGTGAATGTGTATGAAGGTTAGTTTCTGTTTGATGGACTTTGCCATGTAGCATGTAGTGTAAAAGCGCTTTGAGTGGTCAGAAGACTAGAAAGTACAGGTCTTACCATTTACCATAATCTAGGAAGGGCCCAACTTTTAAAAAAACTCATCCTTACCCTTTACAACAGCTTGTAACCTTTCATGAGGAAGGATATTAAAGACCTCCCTGTAAAAAAGGGTGACACTAGGTGGAAAAGTTTTGATCCAGTTTTGCAGTATACATTTTCGAGCAACTAGAAGGAGTTTTTCAAAGAGCTTACAATGTGATGCAGTGAGATGCAAGTCCCTAGAGGGAAGGCCTAGGAGGAAAACCCCAGGGTCTTTCTTTATGTTTTATTTTAAATATCCCACTGACTAACTTTGAAATAAGTGTCCAAAATCTGGAAATCAGTTTACATTCCCAAAAGTAATGGAAATACATCCCCCTTTCTAAGTTGCACTTGTTACACAGAGGAGAAATGGAGTGGTCAATTTTGTTTAAAATAACAGGAGTAATATGCAGCCTGTGAAGTATCTTGTACTTCACAGGCTGTAACGGGTTACAAGTAGATGTGGACCTGATCAGGCGTATAGTTGCCTGCCAATCATTCTCAATATATTCATTGTTCAAGTCTTTTTCCCATCTATGAGAGATGGTAAATGGTATATGATGGAAGAACCAAGAAGTGAGTAAAATTATGCTATGTTTTCTGTTTTTGCGCTTTAGAAGAAATCTCTCAGCATCACTGTAAGAGATGTTAGTAGAGAATGAGGTGATCTGTGAAGACACAAAGTGCCTAATATGTAAATAGCCCCAAAAAATGGTGCTTAGAAATATTGAATGTCTCCTGTAGCTGCTGGAAGGACAGTAAGGTATTATCTCTCAATAAATCACCAATTACATGAATTCCCTTGTCCCTCCAAGAGAGGAAAATGGGTGAGCTGACACCTGCATAAAAATCAGGATTTTGAGGTGTGGGACACAGTAAAGACTTCACATTTTTCCTTCCCAGATATTTAGATATATCATGCCATATTCTGATACTGTTGTAAATGATAAGATTGCCTTTTACTTCTGGATTTATCTTCTTTGTTTCACATGTGATTAAGCTCCATGGGAAGTAAGGGTGGCAAGCCCAGGAATCAATACAGGTCTCTCTCTTAACATATGAATGTAACCAAAGCCAGAAGTGGCGTGCATGACAGGCCCAGTTATAAAACAATATAATAGGCATAGAAAGACCACCCATGTCTGTAGGTAATTGCAGGGGCGTTTCTAGACCCCTTGGGGGCCCTAGGCAAGAAGGACCATGGGGCCCCCCAGAATCATGAGGAATGAAAGAAATCTTTTATTAAACAATTAACATATAAAATAAATAATAAATAACATAACTATCTGAATGCAAACTTTACATACAATATATAAATAACAGAAAAACAAACATAACTGAAATGTGCAACATTTTCAGAATGATAAAAACGCAACCGAGCAAGAAAACAAACAAACAAGGAATTGAAGTGGAAAGGAATAACTTAAGACTTGCTGTGACACCTTGGTCCTACATCTACAGTCCAATAGTAGTGTCTTTTTTTTTTTTTAAACTGCTGCTTGCGGGCCTTGGCTTCTGCAAATGCAGCCACTATGTCTTCCATATCTAAGGACCCCTGAACATCATTACAACATTAAGAAAATATTTGTGTAGTCATATTAAATCAGATAGATCCCATGATATATTTTAAATGGGAGAGCAAGTCACTGTAATCTTAACTTTAAAAAGGAAACTAAATAAGTTCCTACTTTGATGTGTATAGGTCTGCTGCTGCTGTTGTTGTTGTTGTTGTTGTTGTTGTTGTTGTTGTGGGCCAAAAAACGTCAACAAAGCACCTTGAGGAAGAAAAAAGAAAAGAGCACAATGTATTTGGTTGGCTTGCGTAAAGTAAAGAACTGTGCATGCTACACAAACACAACATTTGAGATCTGTATGGAATAATTAATGAACATCCATTTGCAGTAACAACTTTAATGCTTCATGTTAACATTTTATTTAATGTAACATTTAGGCTATAGCAGAAAATGTATGGATATATAGGATGGGATATACTTTATTTATCCCCGAAGGGAAATTCAGTTGTCCAGCAGCTCACATTTAAAAAACATAATTCCAAATACAAATTGGCACCAGTTCAGACAGACTAAACTGACAGCAGAATTGATGCTGGTATCAGTTTTAACATTTGACAACAAATGCTTTATTCTGGGAGAAAATATCATAGGCATTGGCAGCAAAGGAAACATATACAAACATATTGTGTGGCTATGAATGTGTTTAGAAGAAAATGGCTGAATTCACTTTACACAGACTTGAATGTGCTGTAAACTTTTTTGGTGCTTGGTGGATGACTGGGAGTTTGGGATAAAGTGGCAGGCTGGCTGGAACCACTATTTTTTTATAATGTAACACACATAGCTTACATTCCCACTTACCACTGTCACGTTTTTTATTTTCGTGTGCCCAGAGAGATATGTTCACTTCATTTTTTCATCTGTGTGTTTGACCGGCTAGTAAGGGGGCCCCATTAGGGAGATTCCCGACGTGTCATTGCAGTGTCTACGGGGGTTTCAAGTTGTGTCGCTGATATGGAGCGATATCAGCTGTCTGTCGGGGCCCCCTACTAGCCAGTGACAACTCGGAAAGGGCCCTGTGACGTCAGCCGTCCCTCGGTGCCCCCTTCAGCTCGGGGCCCTAGGCAATTGCCGGGGTTGCCTGCCCCGTTGTGGCGTCTCTGGGTAATTATAATATCTTAAGCCTCTGCCTAGGTTTTCTGCCTTGCAAAATAAATTTGGAAAATGCCTTCTCTATGTCTAGGTTGATTTTCTTTGATAGATATAAGGGGAGCATTTGCAAAGGGTATAAGAGTCGAGGGAGCACATTCATCTTAATGAGACTGATTCGACCAAACAGGGAAAGGGTTAAGTTCTGCCATCGCTCCAGGTCTCTCTTGACTGAAGTACAGATTGGGGCAAAATGTAATTTGTCTGAGGACACTTTTATCCCCAAATAAGTAAAGCCAGATCTCGACCAAAGGGAAACTCTCCCGAACATCTGTAGCATTTAGGGCTCTCAGTGGCATAGCTTTAGATTTACTAAAATTTATTTTGTAGCCAGATATGTTACTAAACTTATTGAAAATATCCATAATTGCAGAAATGTATAGCTGAGGGTACAAGGCAATTTTGTGTTCAGTATGTTCTATTGTTATTCCCTTTATATTGATATGTAGTCGAATAGTTCCGGCTAATGGTTCCAATGCTAAGGCAAAGAGGAGCGGACTGAGAGGGCACCCCTGACGGACACCTCTTGCTATTGGAAAGCGCAGGGGATGAGGCGTTCACATACCCCGTTGAATTGAAGCCGGGCTTCCCTCATCCGGGCTGATAGGTCCTGGGAGATGTAAATCTTGCCGCCCTGATAGGTGATCTCACCTTTCTCTCGGACAGCAGCAAGGATCCGTTGTTTGTCACTAAAATTGTGCAACTTGCTAATAACGATTCAAATTTTTCTTCGGCGAGTCTAAGGCTCTGTGTGCCCGGTCAATTTGGTTGGTCTCCAGTTTCAGTGTGTCTGGAAGCCAGGTCCCAAAAAACCTGACAGCCTGGTTCCCCTCTACACCTTCCTTAAGTCCAATAATTCGTATGTTATCTCTGCGGCTCCTGTTCTCTCTGTCCTTGGCTCGGTCGGTTAAGATCTTCACTCGTTGTTCAAGTTCAGCTAGCTTGTTTTCCAGAGTGGTTGTGCGGTCCTCGCCATCAGATATACGGTTCTCAGGCTTCGTGCTGTCCTCGACGCGGCTGCTCAGCTTGTCCAGAATAGAGTGTAGTTCGGTTAACTTCTGCTCCATGAGAGCGCTAATCTTTTTAGTAACAGTTTTGGAAACTGTGTTAGCCACTTTTTCCTCAAACGACGTGCTGTCGCCATCATCCATGCTAGCCTCTGTGTTAGCTGCGAGCAACTTTTTTGCTTCTGGACGAGCTCTACGCGGTGCCTCTTGTGGATTAGTATTCCCTTTAGTGCCGGACATGTTTCCAGCAAATGTAGCCAAAATAATTGAGGTTTAGTCTGTCATAAATTAAATTTGTCAGCTGAGGAAGAGGGAGGTTGGCAAAAGCGATCCTCTCAGTCCAAATGCATCATGGGCCCCCAATGACGATTTCTTTATTGTTCAACAACACACACAGGACTTGAGGGGCAATTTTCTCAAATTTGTTTTTGACAGAGTCAATTTGGTGGGTCCCCATGAACATAGTAACACAACGATTTGTGTGTGTTGTGTGTGTGTGTGTGTGTGTGTGTGTGTGTCACAAGGTCAAGCAGTATTGTCAGCTGACACAGCTGTCATCAAAGGCATCAATGTGTTAGGAGGGGTGTGTCAGCGGCCACGTGTCACAGCAACTCCCAGCTCTTAACACACACACACATACACAGCAACAGCTGAAGACAATCTGTTGTGTGTGTGTGTGTGTGTGTGTGTGTGTGTGTGTGTGTGTGTTTGTGTGTGCCCTTTGGGGTCCATTTGATTACCTGCAGCGGACTCATTTTCTGCTCTGGTAGCGTGTAAAGAGCAAAGATGTGTGTTGTGTGATGAAATTGCATTTGTATTAAGGAACTGAAAAGTCAGGGGCATATTGGTGTACTGTTTTGAAGTGTGTGTGTGTGTGTGTGTGTGTGTGTGTGTGTGTGTGTGTGTGTTTGTGTGTATTTGTGTGTGGGCTCCATCTCGAGCCCTGTCATCATCTACACACACACACACAGCTACATTATATACTCCAGTTAGCGCTCTGAATAGGGCTTTGAATATAAAAGCATATTCCTTCCTTTTAAGTTGTATTCAGTTATTTTTAAACTTTTGTGTGTGTGGGTGTACACGTCTGTACATCTAGAATGCTATAGCTTACCATTTCTGTAAATATGTAAATCAGCAGCCATAATACAGTTAGCTGATTTCAGTGTAGAGGTGTTAAGACACTCAGTTTGAGGGTGGCACACTGACAGTGTGGTCATAGTGCTGAGTGTGTTACCACCTGTGTTAGACGCATCCAAGAGGGAACAGCTGGAGAACAGTCACACACACACTGTAAGGTGTTCTTATAAACTGCAATAAAATCAATGAGAATTAACTTGACATATAAATCAAACAGTCCCTAAAATATTGTATTGATTCCACAGGAGAAGTGCACCATAGGCATCTACAAATTATGTTGGTCTCACATCTGAATAAGAACATGAGCCACCTTCACGAAGGTTCTCAGAAGCCCATTTGTAAGTTAAGCACGTGTGATCTATAAATCTCAAATTAAATTAAATGATTATATATAAAAATTCAGAATTACTTCCCCTTATGTAATGCTTGCACAATGAGGGTTTAATCAGGAATAGCCATGGACCAAAAGACACAAATAATAGATGGTGGATAAACAGTGTTATGAGTCAGCGTTTAATAGGCCATTTATCTTATCCACCAATCAGCACTTACTTTAGTGAGAAATCTTAACATTTGAAAGTGTTTGCCTCTCATTCCCACGGTCTTGTAGCTAACCAATGAAGGCTGAGTGAGTTGAAGCAGCAAAATATAAACTTTGTCCAGAACACAGTTTATCTATATAGATTATATTAATGCCAAATTGACAAGAAGACAACATATGACGCCCTTTATCTTGTGTTTCTGTTGTTTTGTGTTTGTACAGACACATTAGGAATTGTTACAATGTGATATTTCTTAAAGGGAGTTTGGTGATATAGTTTCCCTGGAGACCACAGGGAGCTTTTCAAACTGCTGTGAAATTTTCTTAACGTTCTGTCACCACTACAGAAACATTAATGTATAATATGGGTGACTGTTACATTGTCAGTGCACTGCATTAGAGAACACATTTCATCCAGCACTTACAGCAAAGAAATATAAATAGCATTAAATATAAATACATATTATAATACAAAACCACATGGAATATGTTAAACAAGCAGATGATATTCAGTTTATATGTAAGGCTGCATTCTGCACCACGTGCTGAGATTAACTGGAGACTAATGAAGTCAACACGTCGGTCTGGCACACTCCCACACATATCAATATGCTCACACAGACACGCTCTTTTGTTTTGCTCCTCCAATCTCATTTCTTTGTCCTATTTGTTTCGTAGTCAGTCGTCACGATTAAAGTCTAAAAGGTCTGCTGTTTTACAATGAAAGAAAAATCAGTGCTTTGTGCTCACCAGAAAAAGTCTACTTTCAAGACCTGGTTTCACAAGTTCTGTTTAGATTTTAATCTTTCTACAACTTGTACCACCTCAGAAAATATCAGGCCAAGTACCACCATTATGATCGAGGTTAAAATACAGCAGTGTAGGTCGACCGTGTTCAGCTACAGACAGTTCACACAGAGGCAGCTTTATTCCTAATAAGATTAGTTATTGTTGACTGATGTATACATTACAGTATAGACACTCAGTCCTAAAGAAGTCTTTAGGCTGTTTTTTTTTTGCTAAAGAATTGCAGGAGAAATTTCATTTTTTCCATAATTCATCAAAAACAGAGGGCAACTTGTTAAGGTGAGAATAAAATTGATAGTTTGTTGACGTTTTGTGCAGGGAACTGTTATGATACAGAAAAGTTGCAGAGATTGGACAAAATTTCAAGGTCATGTGGAATTCACAAGATTTGGTTGGATTTGTGTTAATTGTTGTGATGGCAACAGCGCTACTTCCTGGAATTGCAGCACGGCTATCGTGATTATTATGACTGATATTGCGATATGATTTATGATAAGTGAGAATGATTATTTGTGCATCACAAAGTTCATTCTCACTGAAAAAAACTATCCAAATAATGATTATGTGACATTTGTTAAGGGTAAAATATTTGTAGTGCAGGGTATCTCTGCAGCACTCCAGTAGGTTATTATAATGCTGTTTGTCACACATTTTACATTTATCAAAATATTGCAGCTTCTGTGATTTGCATATTACAATTTTGATAATATTGCGATTAATTGTGCAGCCCTACTAAACATTACTGTCTACGGTCAGTCAGTGTAACTACCACTACTACTAACTACTACTGTCTAACTGTAGGTTAGTGTTGGACATAAATTATACTTTTTTTTATTCTATTGAACTTACAGGAATTTCATGATTCTTTTACTGTATGTGTGGGTACACAAAGAGAGAAAGGTGAGCTGGAGAAACCCAGTAAATGACAATACAGTCTGGTGCAGGGACGTTGTTGAATGTGACGTTCATAGCCTCCCACTGCTTTCTCACTCTTTGCTGAGTTTTCTCCTTGAATGTGTCAGGGTTGTGAAGATTGTTTCTCCACCAACGAACATCACAGTCGGGGGAAATGACACACACACACACACACACACACACACACACACACACACACACACACACACACACACAGAGAGAGAGCTTGCAAAGAGAGGATTGCAACAACAGTCAACCGTTCCTAATATGTGTTGTAGTTGTATCACCAAGAGAATGCATCATATGACATCCTGAAGAATAAATACTTTACAACTAATTATTTTTTCATCACCATAGTCCTACAGCCCCAAGCTGAGTCAGTCCATCTGGATTTTGCCATCATTGCCAGACAGCCAGTCTGAGCACGCACACATGGACAGAACACACACACACCAGCCATGCCATGTGGTGTTGGAATCCAGTTTAGTGGGGGGTAGAGTGTGTTGGTGCTCTCCTGCAGACATGTCTCCCCCTGCACTAATCTGTTAAGACCCCCGCACTGCCTCTGTGTGTGTGTGTGTGTGTGTGTGTGTGTGTGTGTGTGTGTGTGTGTGTGCGTGTGCGTGCGTGTTTGTGTGCGGGTGTGTGCGTGCATGTGTGTTGCCACATGCCCCACATAGCGGGCATGGTATTCACAGGCTGTGGCTCCAACTCTCTCTCATTCATTCTTTCTCCCTCTAGCTGCTCTCGCTTTGTTTCAACTTCTTTGTCTAGCAGGTTTGTGCTCATGACCAACAGTGTTACACCGACAGTCCTGTACTCCTTACAGCAGTTGGTAAAGTTAAAGCTGCAGTAGGTAATTTTTTTTTTTTTTTAAATCAAATAATCTGTGAAAAAATCAGGTTCCTCTGGTTCCTCCTAGTGTTCCTAATGGCAGAATGAAAATAACAATTCAATTCATTAGAATGAGTTGTTTTTATCTACGCCAGAGGTCGCCTTCCATGTAGTCGGCAAGATCATCAAATATACAACAAAATATTATGTTTGATTTAAAATGTGTCAAACTTGTTGTGATCTTACAATTTAAAAAAAAAAACAAGAATAAAATTTACTATGCAAGATACAATCCTGGACAGGTCGGCAGTCACACCAAATAAAAATCTAAGGCAGCATGATGTATATGCATATAATCGCTTCAAACAGCCCTGTATACACATACGCATGTTTATATAATGTATGCATTCAGTATGTTCCCCTGCACATACTGCTGTAATGTATATATTAGTATGCATAGACTATAGACTACATCTATACATGTATCTTTAAAATGAGATATATATATGATATATACAGTAAGTGTTCTTTCTCGTTTCTATTCATATTTATGTTCAAATGTATATTTATTTGCACATTTGTGTATATATCTATAATGTATATATATATATATATATATATATATATATCAGAATCTTTTAGTTGAATGTTATACCAAGTCTTATCCAAAGACACTATCCAAAACAAAAAAAGTCTTCACTGTCAGTACATAGAGATAGTAACACAACAAAAAATGCATAAACAAACAAACTTGTACATACAGAAAAGTACTAGTACATTCTTATGCAGTACTGTAAGTGTATGAGTAGTACACAGTAGTTTCTATCCGTTGAGAAAAGAAGCAGTTTGTATACATACACTCTCTAATGACCAGACTTCTGGGACAATGGAGGTCGTTGGTAAAGCCTCTCCACCCTGCCGACTGCATTGTGGATCTCTCTACTAAAACACAGAGCAGAGTGAGAGCACAGTATAGATTAGGATCTGAGGTCCACCAGCTTAGACAAACCACCCAACCCTCCTACTGTAATTAGGCCTCTCTCTATTTTTACCGCCGTCTCTCTTTGAACTTCACATCTGTGCTGTAGAGATTTATTTTTCTCTGCTGCAGCTTCACGTATAAAAAAGTCTATTTTTCTCTGTGTGGTTACAGTGATCATTTTGAAGGATTGGGCTTCATTTGAGAATGTGACCATGGCCTATATATATTTCATCCTGCCTTTTCTTTCTAGACCAAAGTAGAGCTTTGATTAGGCTCAAAAAATCTGACCCAAGCCCGACCTACGGCAGCAGTTTTTGGGCCCGGAATCAGAGAATCAGAGTTCTAGACCAAGCTCACACCTGGTTTCTGTGTCCTTTTGTCATAAAGCAGGAAACAAGAAAGAAAGAAAAGGAGTGGAAGATGGGGCGGTAGTGGCGTTGCTGCTGGGAAGGAGGGAGGGACATTGCTAGGAGCAAAGGTCATCTGTTGAACAATGACTTGACGTAATTGTACACAAGGAACAAAGAGTGAACATCACAGCTTGTGCCACACATGGCCCTCCGTCAGTGTGTGTGTGCACATTTGCATGTAGAGGAATTCTCCCTCATTGAACCCTCATAAATAAATGTGTGTCAAAGGCATTTTTATTGTCGGTAGGTCGGAGTAGCTGCAGCTTTTATGAGGCCACTGATTTATTTTGAGAACATGACACACAGAGGTTTTTCTTTGGTGGATATGTAGGTCAGTAAATCTGAAAGTATACAGCCATCCTCGGGCCAGAGTTCTGTGATGAGACATAAGGAACAGGGCTGTGCAGGGACCTGATACAGCTGCATGCTCGCTGCCATTCATTCCTGGTGAGTGATGGGAGAGCGGGTGTGTGTGTTGAGCCTGTCAGAGTATCAAGACAGTCAATTCAACACTGTAAAACCAGTTAATTTAACTCAAAAAAATGTTACAAACTGAAACTAACTAAATTTTGTAAGTAAAAGAAAAACTTTCTTGATAAAGTAGTTTTAGTCATTTTTTTGGTACTCGACATGTAAACTAAATACCTAGTAAAAAGTTACTAATGAGGAATGTTTCTTTAACTTACAAAACTAAGTTAGTGTTACTTAAAATTACAAGTAAAAGCAATTTTCTGAATTAAATTAACTTATCTGGTTTTACAGTGAAGGTATTTAAGAGGCAGTCCAACCAGAGGTAGACCTTTTCATTTTGACATTAAAAATTCTTGATCTATTATTACTCATCATTTTCATTTTATAATGGTAATGAGACATATAGACTACTTATAAACATTATATTTTAAAAAAACTTGATCATAATAACATTTAATATACAGAACTTACAGATTATACATTAATCAAGGCATGGAGAGAAAATTTGAACACCATCTGTGTGCTCACTTTTATCAACATTTATCAACCACATCACAATTGTTGGGCTTTATGAGGAAACAGCTGCCGTGACATTTTGTGATAGCTAAGCAGAGATATTATCATATATATTTATATATTATTCACAAAAACTAAAATAAAGTTATAAAATCATCTCCAAATCCCATCTAAAACAACATATTACTAGCCAATTGTATTTTAGATTACAATGCGCATGGAATAATGGAATTATCCATGACGACATTATATATCGGCCATCAGTCACCCTGCTCTCTAAATATCGGCATCTGCCATTGAAAAATACATATCGGTCAACCACTAGTAAAAATAACCACAAATTCACATGCTGAAGTTGACCAAGGCTGAAGTCATTGGAAGCCAGATGTGGATCCACTGACTGTGATCCTTTTTTTTTGGCTGTTCTGATGATGGAATGGAGGGGAGATATGGAATGTAAGTGCTGTTGGCAGTTAAAGAGAAACAAATCACAATGGAGACATGAAGCAGTCATGCTGTGATTATATTAAATTAGGTTATTAGTTAACAGTTAACACACTCACTCACTCACACACACACACACACACACACACACACACACACACACACACACACACACACACACACACACACACACACGTAGTCATAAAAAGAGTAGAACCCAGTAGTTGACCCATAGTTCTGATCTCCCAAAGGGATTAAAAGGCTCAGGAGGCTATTACTATTACTAGACCTTATACACACACATACACACACACACACACACACACACACACACACACACACACAAACAGATCACTCAGTGTTAGTGTGCAAGTTTGTGTCTATTCTCTAGGGTGGACACAGACAGGTAATCAATAACATGGGTTATTAATCTGACACAGCGCTGTGGATGCTTTGTGTGTGTGTGTGTGTGTGTGTGTGTGTGTGTGTGTGTGTGTGTGTGTGTGTGTGTGTGTCTCTCTCTCTCTGCAGGACGCATCTGGCACTTAGCCGAGTGTCGTCAATACTGTTGAAAGCTTTTTGACAATGAGGGGCTGTTTACATGAGTGTGTACGTGTGTGACCCACAGACTGAGAATTAGAGAGAAAACCCAGACAGAAATGTTAAATAAGGAATGTTTCTCAGCTTTTCAGGAGTGGGTTCTTTTGGTAATGGTGAAATTAGTCTTCTAGAATAAAATAATTGTTGTAATTCCCCCCCTGGGAAGGAATAGAGAGAATGTGTTTTGAGGCGTTTTAGCTGAAGGCAGAGGGAGAGTGGGGAGGCAGAGGCAGATTAGTACAGACAGGTTGTCAAATGGATGGTTTTATCATTTGTCTCTGTCTGTCTCACACACAGCGTACCTCTGACAGCTGGGGAGCTGAGCAAATATTATCAGAGAGCTTCCATTAATCAGGGCTGGAGCTGTGATTAAACAATGATTTGACTTGCAAACAGACAGACTGACACAGAATGTTAGGTCTGATACTGATGATCAGTATTTGGAATTAAACAATTATGTCTACAGATACACAGTATATTATAGCATACATTATAAAACACTATTATTCAATTAATTTAGTTATATATTTACATTTATGTAGCTCATATAATGAAATTTACGGAAGGTTTTTTGTGCCCTAGCTTGGTTTTTGTTGGACTACATTGCATGAACCAATGCCACATACCACAGAATTGACCATTAACCTAAGTCCCACTCCCTTTTTGCTCTGTGTTCCAATAATAGTTGAGCAAGCCTCCGTCAGAACCTTGGTCAACTTCCTCCTTTCCTGTACTTAGATATGCTATAATAGAGAAGGACAGAGACAGAGGAAGGTGCACAACAACTATACTAATAGAAATGACTGATGATGATGATGATGATGATGATAACATTATTAGGAATCACTCCATTAACTTTCATTGTTATGCAGATGATGCACTGTTATATCTATCGATCAAGCCCAATGAAATTAATCAATTATCTAAATTACAAACATGTCTTAAGGACATAAAATCCTGGATGAGCTGCAATTTTCTGATGTTAAACTCAGAAAAAAGCAAAATTCTTGTTCTTGGCCCCAAAAACCTTAGAGACTCAGTGTCTAAAGATATAGTTACTCTAGATGGCATTACCTTGGCCTCTAGCACCACTGTCAGGAATCTTGGAGTTATTTTTGATCACGATTTGTCATCTAATTCCCACATGAAGCAGACCTCTAGGACTGCCTTCTTTCATTTACGTAATATTACAAAAATTAGACACATCCTATCACAGACAGATGCAGAAAAACTAATCCATGCATTTGTTACTTCTAGGCTGGATTACTGCAACTCTTTATTATCAGGTTGCCCCAATAAGTCCATTAAAACGCTCCAATTAATTCAGAACGCTGCAGCACGAGTACTGACAGGAACTAGAAAAAGAGATCACATCTCTCCTGTACTAGCTTCTCTGCACTGGCTCCCTGTAAAATGTAGAATAGAATTTAAAATCCTCCTCCTCACCTATAAAGCTCTTCATGGTCAGGCCCCTTCATATCTTAAAGAGCTCATAGTACCCTATTACCCCTCTAGAACACTACGTTCTCTGAATGCTGGGCTACTTGTGGTTCCTATAGTCTCTAAAAGTAGAACAGGAGCCAGAGCCTTCAGTTACCAAGCTCCTCTCCTGTGGAACCAGCTTCCAGTTGTGGTTCGGGAGGCAGACACCCTCTCCACATTCCAGTAGGGCTGCTCGATTATGGAAAAAATCATAATCACGATTATTTGGGTCAAAATTGAAATCACGATTATTCAAACGATTATTTTTTTAAACTTCAGAAACATGCTGCATTTAGTGGACATTTGTCAAAAACACTTTGCCAGGAAGTCCTCAGTTACACTTTCCTTTCCCCATAAACATTTGTAAGTCTCTGCGTTACCTGTTCAAACGAAAACAACGTGACAGGAAAAGACTGCAACTAGTGTCGCGACCACCGGCGCAAGTATAAATAGTTAAGGCGCTCCCGTGACTTCACATTGTCGCGCGACAGGTCGGGAACGGCGAGTATACCGAGCACATGACGCATGTGCAGTGCATGCTGTGGGGGAGGGACGGAAATATGCATGCGCGAAATACGCAGCCCCTGAATTGGGACACAGCTTTTTTCGTTTCACAACAGAAAAAAAAAATCGTTTCCCCTCGATTTTATTAGTTTTGAGATCGTTTGGCCCCAAAATCGTAATCATGACAAAATTTCGAATAATTGAGCAGCCTTACATTCCAGGACATGGCAATGTTATGGAAATGACAGGGAAAGGTAAGAAGAGAGGATGATGAAAGGAGTGAGCTAGCTGAAGTAGCTAAGTCTGTTGTATGTGTTGTATACCACAGCTGTTGTGTTTTCCCAGGCTGGCTGGTTGACTCTACACTCAAACCAGATAATACTCAGTTTAAAGAGGCACACAATAGGGCAGCCTGGTTCCCACGACAACTATGACAGGACCCCTGCTTTGTTTTTACTGCCTGTGTGTGTCAAGCTTTTTTTGTTTTAATGAGACTGAACAAACTTAAGTCTCTGTTCATTTAGTGTGAAGAAGCAATAAATTCTCATTCAAAGTGAAGAAGCCTTTTAGTTTTAGGCTGTTGTGACTGGGTGGTGCATTGTGACCTTTGCAGGTTGCAATAGTCACATTAACACAGGTTTAACGCCTTTTTTCAGAGAAAGATTAGGAGTTTAATCTTGTGTTTTCTGTTCATAAATGTCAGTGTTTTTTCTCTTTGTAACAACCCTTGGTAGGGTTGATATACACCCTCATACCTTCAGGCTGACTGATTGACTCTCACCTGCCTCTCCTCTCTCTGTGTGTCTATGTCCAGGTGGTAGTTCCTACTCGGATTGGACAGGTGTATGTGTACGACACAGTGAAACTAGAGCAGGATGAGTACGACGTCCCACCCAGACATCAGCCTCCGACCCAGCAGGACATATATGACGTGCCGCCCACTCGCCAGCAGTACAACACACAGGTCAGATTGCTCTGTGTGTGTGAGAGAGAGACAGAGTGTGTGATTCTTCTGGACTGGGTGTGTATCCATCTGACAGGATGGATAGGATTCAGTGTGATTAATCACATATCTGTTGTATAATCTATCAGTGCCACATAAAGACAGTTTGGTGCACAAAAAATGGATTAATGTTGCTTTCACAGTATTTCATGATTACTTTGGTTCAGTTTTCACAGTGTTTCTGTATTTAAAAAAACCCACATGATTATCTAAATTCTTAAAGCCTCCCTCCAGTCAGAAATCAGTGTTTCTTCTTGTTCATGCAGTGTGATGTTTGAATGCTGTCTGTGCAGAGTTTTCACATTCTTCTGCTAAAAGTGGAATGTTTCTCTGTGCTCATTGAAAAGCTAATTTTAAGGAGCATTATTACCAGCCTGATTTGTGACATCACAAAAAATTTGGAAGTCAAGTGAAGTAGGAGACATCTTGTGTCCAGCAGGAAAACTTGATGAACATAATTTGCATATTCAAAGATATAGTGAAAGTTTCAGCAAATATGACAAAAATATATTTTTATAAAAAAGTTACCTACTGCAGCTTTAATCCATGTCTGGAGCGGATTTTTCCTGTAGTGTTGTGGCTATTCTTAGCAGTAATGCAGCTGCTGCAGTGTGTATGTGGATGTTGTGACAGTAGCCCTGTGTTGTAAAGCTGTAAATGTGTTAGTGATTGTATGAGAGAGGTTATGTACACTTCAGAGGATTGTAATCTTGTCCATCAACATGTCTTGTACAACACACACACCACACACACACACACACACACACACACACACACACACACACACACACACACACACACACAGGTACTGTCTGGCACCAAGTAGCCTCTCTGTCTGCTGAATATTAATATTTGATGTGATGTAACAATCAACCTCTCCCTCTCTAAATATTAGATCTATCTTTAGTGACAGTCATTCATACCCAACAGGCTGGCGTGATGTGCAACTGTGTGTGTAGGGTGTGTGTGTGTGTGTGTGTGTGTGTGTGTGTGATATACGAGACACTTGGACTATCCCGTGGCAACAAGAAGACTCAGCTGTATTTTTCCGCTGCAGAGAATTGATGTGTTTGTGTACTGTAAGCATGTGTGTGTGCCTTTCCATTGAATGCCACATACACACAGGTCAGTTTGTTCCTGAGTAATTCCACACATACTGTTCACAATGTTTTCTGCTTAATAAGCAGGCACCATGTGCACACCTACACACACACACAAAATGTACAAAGAATAGAATCTTGATGCTGACGAGCTAAAAGAGAAAGGTCACTCACGTACAACCACAGCAAAATGAGAGCTGGAGTCCCAGGAGGAGGAAGAGGAGGAGAAAATGAGCTGTAGGAGGGAGGAGGGGAGGAGCACAGAGAGGATGGAGTATGAAGAAAAACAAGATGACAATAAATGATGAGAAAAATGAAGGCTGGGAAGATGAGGAAGAGCAGGAAGAAGATGTGTTGCTGCAATAACAGGTGTAGCTGCTGGGCTTTTTTTTTTTGAAGTGGGCAATCAAAAAAGTGAAGAATGAAGGTGCCGCGACACAAGGCACTTCATCAAAATGTCTGCTGTGTGGGAGACGGCTCATGGTAGATGGCTCTGACCGTTACAAGTACTCACACACTCACACACACACTCAGAGTACAGCTGTAGGGTACAGAGCTGTTTCATAACGCAGTGTATCACACTCACTGTACGTCTGTGCAGAAATGTTTGCACTGGAACATCAGCACTGAATGATGAGTTTACAGTAATCCTCTATCTGTCCAACTGTGCAGGTGTAATGGTGTACAAGCTGTTCTCTGTCATACACCTCCCCCTAAAAACGGTGTATTACTGTGTTTACCTTCTTGCCAGCTTGCCACTATAATATTGTAATCAAGGTAGTTGCCATGTAATTAAAACCTTGGGAGAATTTTGTGGGGGGGAAAAAAAAAAAAAAGAATTGGAATTCATTTGATGTTGTACCCATGTTGTACCCTGCATTCTGGTGGTTTGTGGGGAGACCCAAAGCCGCTGATAGGGGCAGCCTACTGGAGATGGACAATATTGGTTACATTCTGAGAAGCAGACATAGCTGAAGGTCCACCCCCAGGAAATTAAGTAGATGTGATTTCCTGCATTCTAGTGGATTTTTGGGTGGTCTGCTAAAGATATGCACTACCTGAACTTATTCTGATTCATGTTCGGCATCATGACTCGTAGGGCTTTCTAGACTTGAGCTGAACATTCAACCAGAAAACTATTGTTGTGCCTAAATGACTGCCTGTATCACAATAAAGCCTTATTCATAGACCAGTGTTTAAGATTGGACCTAGGTACCTGTAGGTTGATTGATATTTTGATTAGAATGGTGTTAAACTGTGCGTAAATAAACAATGCAATGAGCTGATATTTTGAGCATGCAGTATACCACCAGGTTAACAAGGTGCTCTCCTGCTGCTTGTTATGACAGCTTTCACCACACTAAATCATGTTCACACGCACAAACACAAACAAATAACTTATATCAAGATTTAAAGTTTAAGTGAGTGAGTACTCAATTGGACGACATTTCATTGTTACATACCTAGTCCCAGCTCAGATCAAGGACAACATTTTGATTTCAGAGGTGGGGGGGACACAAGTATTTTTTTTTTTTTTAACTTATTTTTTTGGCCTTTTGATGGCTTTATTTATAGAGACAGCTGTGGGGAGACAGTGATGGTGGGTGGAGAGGGAGGGGAAGCCACGCAGCAAAGGGCAGCAGGTCGGATTTGAGCTCGAGCCGCTGCAGCGACTACCGTATATGGGTCGCCAGCTCTACCGACTGAGCTAACCGGCGGGCGCCCTGTCACACAATAGTAGTTCTTCTAGTTTTCTGTTGTTACTGTTACGTTTACTGTTCCCTTTTTGGTTTGACTGGTTGTAAAGCATGTAAATGTAAATATAGAAAAAACATTCTGGACACACGCACGCACATACACACATGGACACCGATTCAAACGTTAATGTAAATGAAACCTCTGATGTTACCTGGGCAACTCCAGCAGACCGGTGTGCAAGCAAGATGGAGTGACAGCGGGAACGGCCAATCACACAAGAAACGGCAGAGCCAATCGAGGAGCTTGTGGGCGGGTCTAAACTAAGGGTAACAGGCTTCAGCTGGAGCGGCCGTTTTCCTCTTGGTCCTAGTGCTTGACGAGTCTCTGTTTACTAT
This sequence comes from Dicentrarchus labrax, assembly GCF_905237075.1. Taxonomy (NCBI): domain Eukaryota; kingdom Metazoa; phylum Chordata; class Actinopteri; family Moronidae; genus Dicentrarchus; species Dicentrarchus labrax. Next base: position 26,549,309 of record NW_026136720.1, read on the forward strand.
AGCGTAACATTGTTTTTGGACGGTACAAACTGCAGGGGACCGAAACGGCCCAACATCGGATTTTTTTAGTGTGAGAAATTGGATGTGTGGCGTGAGTGCGTGTGAAAACAGGCAAATGCGTGAGTCAAACGGTGAAAGCGTGAGAGTTGGCAGCTCTGGAACTTCCGTTCTCTACTGTAATTGAACCCCCTTGACCAACCCTGCCCCATTTTTCTTTGGTCCTGACCGCTGTGAGCATGCTCAGACGATGCATCTGTCAGGCAGCCAATACCACACAACTGACCTCTGTGCAAAAGGGCGGGCGTTCAGTGCTCATGTGGATAAAAGCTTTGGAATCTCAGCCTGAGGAAGACTCGCCATGGCCATACTTAAAAAAAAATAAAGTGGCATCTAGCGGTGAAGTTGCAGATCACAACTCCATTGCTTCCTCCCCTTCCAAAAACAAAAAGGTGAAACAACAGTGGCTGTAAAAAGCACGAATGCCCCTATTTAGAGCCAGCGTTTTGGTTTGTCCCTTCTGAGCTACTGTAGAACATTCAACATGGTGGCCTCCGTGGAAGGCGACCCACTCCCTCTGTAGATACAAACAGCTCATTCTAAGCTAACAAAAACACAACGATTCTTATATCCAGGTGATGATACAGTAATGAAAACATAGCTTTGAATATTATATTCCATTTCTGAATAATAGATCCTCCTCAATGTTACATACTGGACCTTTAGACTAATACATAAATACATGACTGACTAGCTCCACCTACAAAACCTACATATCTACTTGTGTGCTTTGTTTATGTATGACCTGAGAATAAGTGGGCATTTTTTGCTGATGTGACTTTTTGTGTTATATTTTGTTATAATTTTCTATCACATGTACATTGTCAATTTGATCACGTCAAGTACTTATAACTACAGTAGCTTTAGTTAACTAAACTCGATTTCTCCCTAGGGTAGCTTTGCTGTAGTTCAACACTGTGCATGGATACAAATCTTATATCACAGTATTTCTTTTGTATCATACTGTAATATTAATATATATATTAATTACACTGAACTGAATTTAATTGAATTGAATATATAGTATATTAAAATTGAGAAAACTGTTAAATAAATCAATGTATTGGTTGAACTCAACCTTTCTTTCATATTCAAATTATTTTTCCTGGCATGACCACAATTAGGTATAATATATATACTATACTATATACAGTGTATGTATATGTGCTAAGATGAGATATAATTAATGTATTGTTATTTTTATTGTTGTTGATAATATTGCCTGGGTCCGATTCCAACACTTCGTTGCTTGTATTATAAATAGCCAACTATATGAGGAAAGTAGTGGTGGATGAGTGGGCTAAGCACAGGACTTGTATCTGATTAAGACTGGGATTTTCCCAGTCAGACTTTTTATACTTTGTTGCCTTATAATTCATGTTATTTATTATTATCTTTAGTTTTCAGTCGCACTTTGGTTAGGTTTATCCAACAAAACTACTTGGTTAGGTTTAGGAAAATATCATGCTTTGGATTAAAATAGACGCTTTTACAACATTAACTACTTGTTAGAAAAGCTTTCTGGCAGAAACTTGTGTAAGCATGGGCCCCTGGCCAATCCTAGCGACTGCAGGCTGGTTTGAGATTTGAGAAGCAGTGGAATCCATAATAATGCGACAGGAGCAGGTAGTCTTACAGTATGTGTGGGACAAAAAGAGGACTTGGCTGAAGGACATGAATGATTGAGGGACAGTGTTAGATGGTCATGTGACCAAGACCACACTGGTTCTGATTACTGGGATGGCTCTTCACTTCCATTTCTCCACCTCTGCCTTTTCTGTAGCAACAGTAGCAACAACTACACTAATAGTAGTGACTGATGATGATGAAAATTTACGTAATATTACAAAAATTAGACACATCCTGTCACAGACGTATGCAGAAAAACTAATCCATGCATTTGTTACTTCAAGGCTGGATTACTGCAACTCTTTGTTATCAGGTTGCCCCAATAAGTCCATTAAAACGCTCCAATTAATTCAGAACGCTGCAGCACGAGTACTGACAGGAACTAGGAAAAGAGATCACATCTCTCCTGTACTAGCTTCTCTGCACTGGCTCCCTGTAAAATGTAGAATAGAATTTAAAATCCTCCTCCTCACCTATAAAGCTCTTCATGGTCAGGCCCCTTCATATCTTAAAGAGTTCATAGTACCCTATAACCCCTCTAGAACACTGCATTCTCTGAATGCTGGGCTACTTGTGGTTCCTATACCCTCTCCACATGATCTCATCCAGGATTTTATGTCCTTAAGACATGTTTGTTATTTAGATAATTGAGTAATTTCATCGGGCTTGATCGATAGATATAACTGTGTATCATCTGCATAGCAATGAAAGTTAATGGAGTGATTCCTAATAATGTTGCCTAAAGGAAGCATATATAAAGTAAACAGTATTGGTCCAAGTACAGAACCTTGTGGAACTCCATGAATAACTGTAGTATTTATGGAAGATTCGTTAACGTGTACAAACTGAGAACGATCTGATAAGTATGACCTAAACCAGCTTAGTGCGGTTCCTTTAATGCCAATTTGATGCTCAAGTCTTTTTAAAATAATATCATGGTCAATGGTGTCAAATGCAGCTAATCTAATATAATACAAGTACAGAGACAAGTCCATTGTCAGAAGCAATCAAAGGTCATTATTAACTTTAACCAGAGCTGTCTTTGTGCTGTGATGAACTCTAAATCCTGACTGAAAATCCTCAAATAAGCTGTTGCTATGTAGAAAGTCACACAACTATTTGGTGACTACTTTCTCCAGAATCTTAGAGAGTAAGGGGAGGTTAGAAATCGGTCTATAGTTGCCTAAAACCCCTGGGTCAAGAGTGGGCTTTTTAAGAAGGGGTTTAATTACAGCTACTTTAAAGGACTGTGGTACATATCCTGACAATAAGGAAAGATTAATCATATCTAGTAAACAGTGCCAATTAAGGGTACAACTTCTTTAAGCAGCCTACCAGTGTATATCCACTGAGAATGGACATCTTGTGTCCAGCAGGAAAACTTTAGAAATGAACAACTTTTGCATATTCACAGATTCTGAAATTCTTAATGACGTAGAAGATTACTTTTTAAGTATTTCACATGGAAATTATACTTTTTGCATAAAAACATATCAGACACATTTTTGTTCCTAGCAGACTATTTGTATTTGTGTCCTAATACATGACTGGAGAGGATCTTTATGTAACTTTCTGAACCCTACAGAGCCCTTTATCCTTCACAGACAGGTGGACTTCATAACAACTACTAATTAAATCTGAGTCTAGTATAAGATATGGGCCTATATGTTGTGTGTATGGCACTTCATTGCACGGACAGATGTTTGTTTGTGTGTGTGTGTGTGTGTGTGTGTGTGTGTCTGTCCAATGTGATGTGTGTTAATAACATGTTATTTATCTCTGTCTATTGCTCTGTGTTCAGGTGTATGACACCCCTCCCATGGTGGTGAAGGGCCCCTCCAGTGGTCAAGATATATATGACACCCCAGCAAGTGCAGACAAGAATACACAGCAGACGGTAAGGCTTTGGATTTGGGAGTTCCAGTGCTTTTATCTATTTCAACAATCTTGTTGAAATAGATAACTGCTAGATACTGGCAATCTGAAGATTGTGTTGGTAATCTTTAGTTGGTTTGGTTTATTGTGAACATTCTTTTGAACATATAGCTGTAAAATGCAACATATCGGACTTTCAGGGACAGAACTATAAAGACTTATTTCCATTGTAGACAACTACAAAAAAAGAGAAATTTCCTAATATCAGAAAAAAAACCTGAAAATCCCATATCACATCACATCATTGAATCAAATATGAAAAAATGTGTGCTCTTATTTAACAAATGCAGTAAGGCACAGGGCATTTATCAGGTTGTTTCACGCATGTATAGCAAAATGTTACATTAACAGCAAAACACTGCACCAAAATATCATCACAAAGATGACCTAATGGTATTCACATCAGCCTCAGTGGATTTTGGTCATTAACCAAAATATTAGATAATCAAATCATGTGTGCACCTCATATCACCAGACAGCCGCCCACCTAGAGCCGGGGTCTGCTCAAGGTTTCTGCCTCTTAAAAGGACATTTTGTTATGAATTGGCGCTATACAAAATAAATGTAATTGAATATGATTATATGAACAGAAATGACAGAATAAAGCCAGTTTAATAGTGTGATTACGACCGATCAGGTTTAAATAACAGCAAAGAGATAGCTATCAGTAAACAATAAGCTGAAATTGTTTCAGAAATTATAGGTGTGTTGATCTGTCAGATAAGATAAGATAATATAGACTTAATTGATCCCACACTAGGGAAATTCACACGTTACATTGCTATGTCAGGGAAGACTTGGAAACTAAAACTGTGGATTTGTAACTGTAACTATGCTGTAAACACACAGCATACAGTACAAACAATAAAATAAAACACTTTGTCATAGAGGATATTTCTCTCTCTTCAGGTCTATGACTTCCCTCCGTCTGTCAGTAAAGACGTCCCTGATGCTCAGCCAATCAGAGAGGAGACCTATGATGTACCGCCCCACTTTGCCAAACTCAAGCCACAAGTCCCTGTCCCTCCTGCCCAGTACCTGCACAACAATCTCAACGATGATGACGAGCCGCCCATTCCGGAGGACGTGTATGACGTCCCACCCCCTATCCTGACCGACAAGCATTATCACGGAGACAGGGCCGGGGTCAGTCAGGACCCCCAGGAGATCTATGACATCCCGGCGAGCCTGCGGACCGGAGGTCACCCCGCCCAGGATGTCTATGACTTCCCTCGGGAACGGGAAGAGAAAGGAGGAGAAAGGAGAGACCACTATGTCTACGATGTCCCACCACAGGTAGGACAGTTAAAGGGGAAGTCCACATTCTAGGGAATATTCAGATGTTATGTTTCATCTCTGTGCATCCAGTGTAAAGACAGGTCTACTTTTAGTCTAGTTGTAATTACAGACCGACTCACTGTCTTTACTGCAGCTATCCGTTCTCTACTGTCTGGGTTTAATTTGAGACAAGAACAAGGGCTTTACTGTTGATATGATAATGTAACAATAATGTTTGCTTACCTTTTTTATGTTGTGAAGTGTCTGGTGTGCAGACTTTGCTTTAAAAATAGTACAGTATCGTTCATTTATCTCTTCAATCTTGTCCCTTTCATTAAGTTGTTGATTCTTGACAAAAATTTAACTCATTTCCAAAGTTGCTTTTTATTTAGGTTTTGTCTTGTTTTCATCTAAGGTCATTAACAAATACTTTATATCATAGATTTTATTGATGAAATGAACACTGCTAGTTTAGCACAGGAAGGACGAGGAAGGAAGAGACATGTTGAAAGTGCTACCAAGGCCAGACATATACTTGCTTTTAACTACGCGTTCGCATGATGGCTGCCTCGTATATTGTGTTTGTTCGGACCTCAGAAACAAGTATATCTTGTATCTGTGTATCAAGTGCATCCTGCCTTCATTCAGACAGACAGTCTCTTTTAATGATCATATGTGTGTTCCAGGTCGTGCGCGATGCCCAGTCCACCAGTGAGGAGCTGACCATGTCCTTTAAGCGGCTGTCTGCCTCGAGCACAGGAAGCACACGAAGCAACCACTCCGCTTCATCCTTAGACATGGTCCCTGTCCGCGACACCCCCTCTTCCTCCTCACTTCCGGCTTCTGGCTCCATTCCAGGGAAGCCCCTCATCTTGGACCTGGAGCAGGCCATGGAGCGTCTGTCTCGCTTGCAGCAAGCGGTTGAGTCCAGCGTTTCCCTCATGATGTCCTTCATCACAGGCAACTGGAGAAGCCCCGCCCACCTGGAAGGGAACCTCGCGGCAATACATCAAGCTGCTGACCGGGTGCGCGCCACTGTCCGAGACTTCCTAGAATTTGCCCGGGGCGCTGTGGCGAACGCTGCCCAGGCCACGGACCGCTCTCTGCAAACCAAACTGGGCCGTCAGGTGGGGAAGATGGAGGAGGTGTTCCAGAGCTTGATTCGACACAGTCAGAGCTTAGATGCTGTTTCCTGGTCGCATTCGGCGCTCACGGCACCGCCACCGGGAGGGGATGACTTAGATCGACTAATCATGACAGCACGAGGCATCCCCGACGACGCCAAGCAGCTTGCATCCTTTCTACACGGTAACGCCTCCCTGCTCTTCAAACGGACCAACCGGCAGCAGCAGCAGCTGCCGCTTCCTCCGATCCCAGGGGAGATCAGTGGTCACATGACAGGATCAGGAAGTGGAAGCTATCAAGGAGGGGAGAAGGTAAACATTCAGTCGCGGCCCCTCCCCTCCCCGCCAAAGTTTACAGCTGCAGAGGAAGAGGAAGGTGAGGACAGGCCGTATGAGACCACAGAGGAAGGCTGGATGGAGGATTACGACTACGTACATTTACAGGTACATCACACACACACACACACACACACACACACACACACACACACACATTTTTTATATAGGTATTAGGCCATTTCATTGACTCACAAGTTAATAAGAAACCCTGTGGCTGTGTTTTACCATTATGGAACCACACCTAATGCTGGAGGTGGTGTGTTGAGGAGCAGTGTGAACTAAATGAATTGTTTCTGCCACTGACAGGCTCAGATTGTTATTCTAAGAGTCTGACAGCATTATGGAAAGGATCCCTACAGAGCTAGACCTTTAGTTTAACCAGAAACAGCAGTAATATCACCATCACTCTCCACCAGACTCCATAGAGAAAAACTGTAATTTTACCTCACATATCATCGTAACATCATAACTTCATTCAAAGTGGACAGAAACAAAATAAAACTCACCATAACCACCTTTGTGAGTCTTTCCACTGTTCCAACAATCACAATCTCTGATTTGGAGGAAATAAATCCTTAATTCACAGACATAGACAATACAAACAGCAGTTTCAGTCACTCTACTCAGCTGCACACGGAGTAGACTGGATATGAAGAAGATATATACTTTATTAATCCCCTATTGGGGAAATATTTTTTTAATTCTTACACACACAGGCTGAAATGCACTTGTGGACATGCAAACAGGGAGAGAGATGGTGGAGTGATGGGCTCGCCACGTTAGCGGCGCCAATGAGCAGTTTCTTGGGGTTAATGCGATAACAGCTCAGACAGAGGGAAACAGTATTGGGGAAAAGCATAGTGTCATTACAAATTGTTTCAATAAACTATAAGAACTGCACCCTAAATGAATGAATTCAGCTCACTGTGTGAGGCCTGTGTGTATGTGGGAACATGGCAGAGGGAAACACTCAATTTGGAAAATGTTTGGGTAAGATACATATACACACACCTACAGTATACGTGGGCCTGTGAAGAGTCAGCACCCTTTTTAACAAAAAGTCTGAGCAAGAAATGTGTGTTGTTGTAGTTCCTGTTGGTCACCGCTAGGGGGAGAGAAAAGCCGTCTATTACTTGTGATTTTCCTACTGATCCACACACAGATGTTTGCTGTTAAACAAATAATTTAAGTGAGTGCACATGGTGTAACAACTGTGTGTGTGTTGATCTGTCAGGGAAAGGAAGAGTTTGAGAAGAACCAAAGACAGCTGCTGGAGAAAGGCAACATCATCAGACACAAGACACAACTGGAACACCAACAGGTACCTAGAACCGTAGGTTGTTCTGTTTTTCTGAATTAAAGATATTCCTCCAGCACATTCTCCATGCCAGGACCAGCTCTCAACCCCCCTTAAACCTAACCCAAATCCTGTATTCACCCTCCAGCTGATTCAGGCGGGGTACTGGTGAAATTAGTTTTTGGCTGACAGTGGACTATAATTGACCAAATTAAAAAATGATTGACAGTTACCCCGCTCTTTCAAAGTCTCCAGTCTGCAGAGATACCCTTCTCTAACCAGAGAAAAGCAGCCAATCCAGACATTTCATAAGCTGGAAGCAGAGAATGTTAACAGATTTGAATGATAATGACTTAAAACCATTAATCGATCGTAAATTGTTGCAGATAATTTTTTTGTCTACAATGACTCTACAACAGCTCTACAATGATTTAAAAGTGTCATTGCTCTTCCTTTTCTTCCAGATTAAACAGTTTGAGCGGCTAGAGCAGGAAGTCAGCCGGCCAATCAACAATGACATGACGGGCTGGGTCCCGTCCCCACACCACCCTCTGGCCAACCAGCTGGCCCAGAATGGCTCTGGAGGCCCCTCCTCCTCCAAACTGTGCCATGGGGACCGGCAGCTCCTCCTCTTCTACCAGGAGCAATGTGAGCAGAACGTCACAACTGTGACCAACGCCATCGACGCCTTCTTCACCTCTGTCAACTCCAACCAGCCCCCCAAGATCTTTGTGGCGCACAGCAAGTTTGTCATCCTCAGCGCGCATAAGTTGGTATTCATTGGCGACACGCTGTCTCGCCAGGCCAAGTCCCCTGACGTGAGGGCCCGGGTGGCCCAGAGCAGCAACACCCTCTGCGAAAAACTCAAAGACATCGTGATCAGTACAAAGACAGCGGCGCTTCAGTATCCGTCCCCTGGAGCTGTCAGAGAGATGACTGAGAGGGTGAGAGAGCTGGCAGGGTGCACGCAGCAGTTCAGGATGGTGTTGGGGCAGCTGCTGGTGATGTAGGGGGGTGAGGGGGGAGGAAGAAAACAAACCAAACAGTGACACAAACTGAGAAGTCCCAGGAACACGGGGCAGTAAATCCTCTCTGTAACAAGGGGCAGACGAACCTGTACGCCCTGCAGAATGCTGCAGGAAACCCTGTACACCCTTCCAGTGTGAGGTTGGAGGCCCTGCATGCCTTGACAGGGTGAGGCTTTCCATTCCCTTGCGCTCCTGATATGTAGCATGGGAAACCCTGTGCAGTGGCCCTGGATCCTGGGGGTCTAGGACCCTGTCTTGGAATGGGGAAGCTGACCTCACATCCATCCTCTGCTCCCTCCCTACCTCGCCTTTCACCAGGACCATTCCTCTATTTCTCTGTGCGCTTTTTATTCTAGACAAGCTAAAAGGAACATTCATCTTCAGTGGGCTGGGCCAATGGTTGTAAAATAATCATTGTAAATATTTAAGTTACCTATTTAGTCAGAAAACCAGAAAAAAGACTTGAGAACTTCCAGTATATAAATATAAATATATGGTCTTTTTTTTTGAAGAAGAAGAAGAAGAAGAAGAAGAAGAAGAAAGAAACTATGAAAACATAAGTGTAGTTTTTAGACAATATCAATAATTGACCCTTCCTGATTCCCACTCCTTTTTGCTCTGCGGAGCAAACATCGGTCAGAACCTCAACTTCATCATTTCCTGTACTTAGGCTATGTGCTAGGCTAATCTAAGTTAAAAAGACAACCTCATTTTGAAGATGCTTAAAAGATAAAAGTGACATACAGAAGAGTCATAGAGTTTACATCAATTGTTAATTAGCTTGTTAGCTACTCTTGGTAACATAGCTAATTAAAGATGTCAATATATATGATTATTAGCTAGCTAGTTACATCTGATAGCTAATGTTCACAAAAAGCTAGCTAGTTAATTGACAAATGAATTGATGTACATTAACTATCTTTTATCTTTCAACCATCAGGTGTGGTTGTCTTTTCAACATAGATTAGCCTAGCATATAGCATATCTAAGTACAGGAAAGGAGGAAGTTGATCGAGGTTCTGACTGAGGATTGCTCAACTGTTATTGGAGCACAGAGCAAAAAGGGGCGGGACTTAGAAAGGTGTCAGTTGTTATTATTATTGCTATACCGTATAATTATGGCTCTGATTCTTGATCCTTGTATCATTATTGTTATGGATGTGTAAATTCCAGATGATATGTATGACTGTATGTTGTAGTACTTCTCTGCTCCTCTCCATCCCTGACAAAGGCACACTTTCCCAAAAAAAAACAAAAAAAAAACACTGGAGCACACACCCATCTTTAAACTTCAATGACAAACTGACAGTTCTACATGTTGCCCTGTTGCCTCTGTGTTGGAGCGGTGCGTTACGGCCTGTGGCTCAACACGTTGAACCACACTGATTTCAATCCACCAGTGCAGGCAGCACTGCTGCCAAAAGATGTCCACCTGACTGAACAGTTAAAGTTATTAAAGATGATCTCAGTGCCATCTCAGTTGCTTTTTTTGGAAAACTATGCGTAGGTTGTTTTGTAAGACGCATGTTTTAGAGAAAAGGAGTGTAAAAGGTTAAAAACCACAAATGAAATTAAACCTGCTTTTCCTCTTTTCTCTGACACAGTGTTTTTTTTTTTTTATGGTGTTTTTTTTCAATATTCATGATGTGAAAAGTCAGTCTGCACAGGTATCTGTGTATCACCCTAATTTCCTAACCTTGTGCCAGTGATTATCTCAACATAGCGAGAAACCTAAGTCTCACTGCTAGGAAGCTTTTAAGTTGTTATCTGATTTATATTGCAAAGAGAAGGAAAAGAAGAAGCAAACTCACGGAATTAAAAAATATGACCCAACTTATTTTATTGTGGGTTTGTGTGAAATGAATGTTTTCAGTGAAATATGGCTGGTAACTAACAGTGGACGTTTCACATTAAAGGTGCAAAAAATAAATTCTGTAAAATATTTTTGCGGAATTTTCAGATTTGCATAGTTTTTTGCTTCTTAAAAGATGTCTTGGATGTGAAACCATTTTTAGGGTACATACACAATATTTTCAGAAGTGTAGCTCCTCAAGCTCAAGCAAGGTCACTGACGGTGTACAAGAGATCCAAATGATTGAAAGAAGACAATATAATTAATATATATATATATATATATAATTTATTAATCCCTTATTGGGGAAATTCTTCTTTTCAATCTTTTTTATTCTTACACACACACACACACAGGCTGAAATACACACTTCACACTTGTGGACATACAAACGGAGAGAGATGGTGGAGTGATGGGCTCGCCACATTAGCGGCGCCTGTGAGCAGTTTCTTGGGGTTAGGTTGCTTGCTCAAGGGCACCTCAGCAGTGCACAGGAGGGGAAACTGGCACCTCTCCAGCTACCAGTCCACACTCCATATTGTGGTCTGTGGGATTTGAACCAGCGACCCTGAGCTACTGCCACCCTGAAAGGCACTAGCAGATGTCATATTATTCAGTACTGGCTTTTGAAAATGTAAAGTTAGTGCGTTTCGGGCCCCAGGCTATCCCCCAAAGTATAAACACATCCGGTGTTTGATCTTGTGCCAAATGTCAAGGGCTCATCATGAACACCTGTGTGTAACCAAAGTTTGTTATATGGACTCACTATGAGACAGATAATCTGTGAAAAAAACAACCAATCAAAGACAAGATGTTCTGGGACCTCAGGAATGAGACTAAACAATCAGCTCTTCACACAGAAGAAGTGATCAACAGAACAAAAATCGTTTTTGTTACCTTAGTATGAGCAGTTTTATCTACAGAGGGACCGGGTCACTACAGAATACACCATTCTGAACTGCCATGTTTCTACAGTAGCGCAGAATGGACAAACCAAACACTGGCTCGAGAGAGGGCCTTTCACATTTTTCGCACCATAGTTTCTCCTACACACTTGGAAGAGTGAACAGTATTCAGTTAGTAGCAATCTGAAACTTCACCACTAGATGCCACTGAATCCTATACTCTCATCCTTTACCTCTAACTTCACAGAATAGTCACATATTCATATGTATGTTAAAATGATTATTTGTCTATAATCATCCCTCCTGTCCATGCTCACTATGAAGCAATGCCACTATAAAATGTGATAATGTGTGATAAATAAAATAGAAGGGCTTCTGCAGTCTGAGTTAGACAAATCTTATTCCTGGCAGTTGTGTGTAGGTTGATTGCTGGGTGCTGTGACCAGGCAACAAACATACTGTATATGCAACTACCAGGACGTATCCTATTTTCTGATGGAACACAAAGAGAGAAATGTCTACTAAAACAACTGTGATTTGTCTAACTACATTTTTGACAAAACAAGGCATTTTGTCTCCCATCAGTTAGAGAACCCCTACGAACGACCTGCTTCATGGCCAGTATGAACAGGAGGAATGATTACAGCATCTCCCTGGTATACTGTATACTTTATATGCAAAATCATTAGTCTGGAGGGTCTGGTGAGGTTGTCATGGTGACTGCTACCAGGGGATCATGTTGCCCTGCCAGTCCAGCAGCATCCCACTGTCTTTGTTGCTGAGTGATGACATCACACTGAGCATGCCAACTACGCTGTCCTGGGTGGTCAAAGGAGCCTGGGGGAGACAACAATCACCAGAGAGAGGAATGTTAATAGAAACTGGAACATTTCGTAAGAAGATATTTGTTCTTGGAAGGCCGAGATACTTGAAATTAAAAGTTTTTATCTGCAGTTTTAAGATTTTATATGTAAAGTAAAAGCCCTGCATTGAAAATGTTACTTAAAAGTAGTAGTAAAAGTGAAATGGGCTTTGTTTGTTTGTTTCAGCAAATGTGCTTTAAACCTTCTGAAATTACAAGTGTGACCTTTTGCGTCATGTATTTAAAAGGCCTACAGCACTACCCTCTCAACCACCTCACCTCTTCTCCTCCCATCTCAGTGCGGACCCAGCCAGGGTGGATTGAGGTCACCAGTATGTTGTGTGTCTTGAATTCCTCAGCTTGACAGCGTGTCAGCATGTTCAGGGCTGCCTGGTGACCAACAGCCGAAAAGGACAGAAGCTTTGTTGTTCAAAAAACCAGCAATTTAAAAATGACACCCAATTTAATATACTTTAGCATAATCTACAATATTTCATATTTTATATATATGTTATAGAAAACAGGGTAAATAAATCCTACAAATAAAACAGGAAGGTTTTGTGTATGTAAATGTAAGTGCTACTGAAGTGGAGATTTCTGTGTGAGAAAATATTAACTTAGAGAAAACGGACTATAAAGATGTTTTGTGAAATTCCATACATTTCAAGACACTACAGGTGAATAGGGAAAATAATTTAACTAAATGATATCACCATGAAACCTCCCCAGTTGATTACTTACATTACATAATTTCTTTTATTGCAAGTTTTTGGAAATGTTATATTTAAATATGCAAAATAGGCATTATCTAATGATATCTGTAGGAGAAATCTACAGATGTAAACAGACAAAGCTGCTGTGTCAAACTCGATTTTCTCCCACAGGGGATCAATAGAGGAACATCTTATCTTATCTTATCTTCAAGAGTCTGAACACTTACATGAGTAATTTCACTTTTTTATTTAACCTCTGCTCAGGTTGGAGGTAATGCGAGGAGATAAGAATGATAAATAGGGAGGTTGTCTTGCCCTAACAGGTGCAACAGAACTAACAGGAAAGACAGGAAGATGCCAGTGCAGTACATTAAGTAGAGAACACACCTGTGTGGGTGGGCCATGTGCAGACACACGTCATTGTAACTAGAACATAGTGTCCACCATACCAAAAGCCTTTGTTGCATGTTTGGCCCGACAGCATTTTGAAGAATCCAACTGATGGCGCAATTAAAAACTGGATGTTGTGAAAATTTTCACCTAAATAAAAGCTCCATTGTGAAGACTTTTTCCTTAAAGGGGAACTTCGGCAGATTTTCACCCTAGTCTTGATCACTAGAGGTCACCGAGTACTGTCGATTGCACTTCCTGCAACAATCTCTTCTTCTACGTTTCCCTGCAACAAGTGAAATCCTCGGGACTGCTCTGGCGCTGAAGTCCCGTGGGATTTCTTGTTGCAGGTAAACGCAGAAGAAGAAATGAGTGGAGATCGGAGGTGTTTACAAGTGAAGAAGCTTGGAGTAAGAATAACGTGTGTTGATCTACTGTGGAGAAGAAATGGTTGTACAGCTGGATGTGCAAACTCCCATACAAGTACTATGCGAAAATGATCACCGCATTTGCAGCGAACATTTTGAGGAGGATGACTACAGAGACACAACACAGCGGGGCCGGCTGAAGAGAAATGCCATTCCGAGGATGAAGACTGCTGCAACCACTGTGGAGGTAATGTTATATTCATAACTTCATTTAGCTGCGTTTTGGCAGACACGGCTTGAGAAGGGATGTGCAGCAACACATTTTTGAGGGGAAATAAACTTTTTTTCGTTGCGAAGGCATTATCTCTGTGATCACATAGAACTTGTATGGGAGTTTGCACATCCAGCTGAAGAACAACTGGCCACAACTGCAGTATCTCATGGTCATGGAAAGGTAGACGATGAAAGTGTAGGCACTTGTACCTTCTCATTCTGTTGCCACCATTTGGAAAGGCACAAACGCAAACCATTTCTTCTACACAGTAGATCAACACACGTTATTCTTACTCCAAGCTTCTTCCCCTGTAAACACCTCCGATCAACAATCTCTTCTTCTTCTGCGTTTATCCCACGGGACTTCAGCGCGAGTCACTTTCACTTGTTGCAGGTAAACGCAGAAGAAGAAATTGTTGCAGGAAGTGTGCAAATCGGAGAGTAGTGTGTGAAGACATGGACATTTTTAAGGGGGAAATAAACTTTTTTCCGTCGTGAAGGCATTATCTCCGTGATCGATTATTCTGGGCTTTCGGTGAAGCGAGCGGTGTAAAAACAGGTAGGCGACAGTAATGTTTGTACGGTATCTGCACAACGTATGAGTTGAAAAGGCATGTTGTTGTCACGTAAGGGCCCTGATCATGTTGCAGAGACATTTTAATTGCATTTTGTGTCTGTTAAGAGGAGCAAAAGGCACTCTTTAGGATATGCCCCCAAGAAGTGTATTATAACTAACTAGGAGCTCTGGCCATTAGCTGCTGGATCTCTAGTTTGCTAGAACCAATTCTGGTCGTTCTTTTTCCTATAGACAGTACTCGGTGACCTCTAGTGATCAAGACTAGGGTAAAAATCTGCCGAAGTTCCCCTTTAATTCTAAGTACGTTTCTATTTACATACTAATTTGAAATTTTTTTTTAAAAAAATCCAACATTTGAGTCTGTTTTTTTTTTAAAAATGGTTTTTAATCTTAGCTGATTTCTTTAAGCTTTCATCTGATTTTCTGATTTTGTGCAAATTTCCAGAATTTTCTTCTCATAGTTTATTTTCTCAAAAACTCAATTTCAGCAGCACATGATGGATGCAAATATTTCCATCCTAAAAGATGTATTTGGTACTTTACTTGGCAAATGTACAAGTCTGGTGATATTCTATATTTTTGTTGTCAACACATCCTGTGTGCAGAGCCAAACCAATTAATCCTACGACCAAGTACTGTGTTTGTATAAAAGCCTGACATATCTCAGTCCTCTATGCCATAGAGCTCTATTGTCGTCCACACACTGTAGTTTATTTTGACTCAGTCCCACATCATTGTCTTGCTGCACCAAATGTAGATGGTAAATGGTAAATGGACCTGTACTTGTATAGTGCCTTTCTAGTCTTCCGACCACTCAAAGCGCTTTTACACTACGTGCCACATTCACTCTTTCACACACATTCACACACTGAGGCACAGCATAGGGAGCAACAACCTTCCGATTAGAGGATGACCCGCTCTTCCTCTGAGACACAGCAACCCACTGATCAATCCACTGCTGAAAATAGTCCCCAACAAATGCACTATTTCCTCCTGTCTGAATAACATTTGATAAAAACTACAGTGAGCAGCTGAAATTACTGAGCCTTTGAGAAAAATCTAATATATAGTGAGGTATTTTTTAAAGATTTACGTCTTCATTAGGGGGCCAATGGGCTTGGAGGTGAGACAACTTAGCACTTTTGGTCTTTTCATGGGATTTGGTGACAAAAAATAAACAATAATACCAGCCTTAAAATAATGAGGACACACCAAGTAAATATGTTTAGAGGATAGGAAAAATAGGGTCTTATTTAGAGTTTCAACCATAACGACTTTGATACTGAACTTTGTTTCTCTGGCGTTTTGGGGCCTCCATATGGGTATGATCCTAAAACCAAATTATAGAGCTTTGAGTCTTCCAGAGAAATTTCATGCAGATTACAAATAGAACAACAGTGCTAGTTTTTTAAATTCTTCCTAAATAATATACTAGGCCTATCAAATTCAGGTTTTGTAAGTCAACGGTACCTTGCTGGTCCTATAAGGATACATCTGTGCCATATGGAAGGTTTCTGGACATTTCTCTATGGATGAGATGAGTGTGGAGATATTGATGATGGCTGATCTCCTGCATGACATTTTATCACCTGAGAGACACAGAGAGACAAAGAAACTTGTCTCATGAAATAGGAATACCAGTAATAACTACTATAATGCAATACTGGTAATTGGCATGTGATACAAATAATTTTTGTACATGTATGTGCATCGTGTGTAAACCATAACAATTCATGCTTTTTCAAATTTATTTTTTGGCGCTTTGAGCACCACAAGCTGAGTGTCACCTGGTTCCATTATATCAGAGAGAAGGCAGACATCTCTATCGATCTCTCCAAAACCCAACAACTCACAGTCAAACAATCTATATGGATAAATGGCACCACAGGTCAGAGGAAGAACATGTACATTACAACAGTACTTTTTGAGGGGTGAACTGTCCCTTTAAATTTGAATTGAATTGAATTAAAGCCTGAACATGTTTGCTGTTGATGCTAGTTCTTCTGACAAGACTTTTGTCTGTCTGTTAAAGGTCCAGTGTGTGACATTTAGAAGGATATGTTGTCAGAAATGAAATATAATATTCATAGGTATGTATGTTTTCTTTAGTGTATAATCACCTGAAAATAAGATTCATTGTGTTTTGGGGTTTTTTTGGACCTTTATTTGATAGATACAGCTGAAGATAGACAGGAAGGGGGGTAGAGAGAGAGAGGGGATGACACACAGCAAAAGGCTGCACGTCGGATTTGAAACCTGGGCCGTTGCAGCAAGAACTCAGCCTTAGTACATGGGTCGCCAGCTCTATCCACTGAGCTAACTGGGGACCCCAGATTCATTGTGTTTTTGTTACTAGGTTACCAGGAAATCACGGAAAATGTGACAGCAGGTGTAGAGCATGAAGTACAAAAGCACAGCGCAATAGAGCATGAAACTGTAAGTGATTATTGATTCTCTAACATTTTGGTAAATGGACCTGTACTTGTATAGCGCCTTTCTAGCCTTCCGACCACTCAAAGCGCTTTTACACTATGTGCCACATTCACCCTTTCACACACATTCACTCAGTGATGGCAAAGTCCATCAAACAGAAACTAACATTCATACTCATTCACATGCACGACATCGGGAGCAATTTGGGGTTCAGTATCTTGCTCAAAGATACTTCGACATGTGGCACCAGGAGCCGGGGATCGAACCCACAACCTTCCAATTAAGGAACGACCCGCTCTGCCTCTGAGCCACAGCCTCAATGCCTGTATCTGCCATTGGAATTCTATCGTGATACGAAAGAACAGATATATACCCTTGTCCTTTTCAGGTGTGTCCCTCTCTGCTGCTCTCTGGAGGAGTGGAAGAAACATCTGAAGAGAGGGAGGCGATAGCTGATTAGTAAATTATATTTATTATACTGTAATTTAGTGCACACTATAAGCACAGAGATGAGTGAGACAAACCAACCTTTACAAGGAGAAATGGTCCGGCCACATTGGTTTCGTATACTTCCATCATGTCCTTTTTACCAGTGGCAGCCAACGACCCAGGCAAGGCCGGTTTGTTGATCGCAGCGTTGTTGATGAGGAGGTTCAACCCAGCAGCCCCGATCTGCTTGCTCACAGCTCGGACGGCACCTGAGATACTGTCCTCATCTGACGTGTCTGTAGAATATAGGAATCATTATGTCTTTGTTACCATTTTTATCTACAGATGCTGCTGGTTGCCTTCCATGGAGTTCACCATGTTGAACCGCCATGTTTCTACTGTAGCCCAGAACAGACAAACCAAACACTGGCTCTAGGTAGGGCAGTTCGCGTTTTTTCGCGAGTTTCACAGCCACTATCACACTCTTGGAAGGAGAGGGTGAAGACGCTAGATGCTACTAAATGCACACCTTTAATGGCTGTTATTTTTTCATTGTCAAAAAATCTACCAACATTAACAAGTATCATTTGTGTGAATGTGTATGAATGAGTTAGTTTCTGTTTGTGATGAGTGCTTGCCATCACTGTATGAATGTGTGTGAATGGGTGAATGTGGCATGTAGTGTAAAAGCACTTTGAGTGGTTGGAAGACTAGAAAGGCAGTAGTACAGTCCATTTAGCAATTAATTTTATTATGTTACAACCCATTCACTCATTGGGAATAAAACATGTTTCATACATAAAAATAATAAAGAAAATCCTTGAGAACCTTACATATGGAACCTTTAAATACTAAGAGTCACAAGTGAGGATGGGTGATGGAGACGACCAGTCCTCTTCATTTCAATTCAGTTTTATTTGTATAGCACGAATTCATAAAGAAAATTATCTCAGGACACTTAGATAGACACTCAAATAGAGCAGGTCTAGACCATACTCTTCTGGAAGGTACTGCCCTTTCTTCCCCTATAAAAAATGTGTCATCTCTGTGGTATGACCAGTGTTGAAAGTATCTGGAAATGAACCCTAAATTAGGTGACATAACCAGCTTCTTATTTTGTCCACTGTAAAGTAAAATTATCTAGCTTTAGTGAGAAAAATACTGCACTCTCCAGTTCTGATATGACTGATGCTCACAGCATCTACGCCAACATCTTTAGCAGCTGCCATTGTTGTTCTCGAATAAGAACTTTTGTGCCACATACCTTTAGCTTCAAATACGCCCGTAACTCGTTCTGTAGCAACCAGTAGTTCTGCATAGGACACTGCAGATGGATTCTTGCATGATCCTGTGATCATCCTGTGTTACACATCTGGCTTTGTAACATTTCAATTCTGTAAGTGTAAGTATGTACTTATGAGTGTGTGTTGTGTTTACCTAGTTTGATTATAGTGATCTTTCCAGGATACTGAGTGGCAAGGTCTCTCAGGGCCTGAAGAAAACAGAAAGAAGAAAGGAAACATGGAGATTGAATGAAAGATAAGGGATAACGGAAGAATGGATGGACAGAGACAGACAGAGACTGGAAAGAAATACACTGCTCATTCACTCACGTCATGGTAGTTTGTATTTTGTTTGCTACCACATTTCTGCCGATGGTTTTCACACTTATAGTCTCTAAAAGTAGAACAGGAGCCAGAGCCTTCAGTTACCAAGCTCCTCTCCTGTGGAACCAGCTTCCAGTTGTGGTTCGGGAGGCAGACACCCTCTCCACATTCAAGAGTAGGCTTAAGACATTCCTCTTTGATAAAGCTTATAGTTAGGGCTGGATCAGGTGAGTCCTGAACCTTCCCTTAGTTATAGGCCTAGACTGCCGGGGGATTTCCCATAATGCACTGAGCTTCTCTTTTCCTCGCCCTCTCTTTCTGTACACATGCATGTTATTAACTTCACGTCTTCCCCGGAGTTCTTGTGCTTTCTCGTCTCACAGGTTCTCATGGATCCTGGTCGTGCCTCCTGCCATGGTCCTGCTTGTCTCCCAAAGAGAATTTGCCGCCAGTATATAATGTTTCCATCAAAATGTTTTTTGGGAAAACCATGTAGTAGTATTGAAATGAAATAGAGTGAATTTCCAGCAGAAATGGTAAATTACTGGTACAATTGGCAAATAATAATAATGATCCTAGACAGCGTCTTTGAGGCACCTCGTAACACTCAAAATGTTCACTGAAGACATTTGTTTTTCCTTGGTCAAAAAACTGTAAAGCCAGAAAGTTTATATATCAAAAGCTCCATTCTATCAGTCATCTGAGCCAAAGCCAAAGTTCAATACACAACTCTGTAGGTTAAAATTGTCTCACTCAAGCTGTCAGAAATAGAACTATATTTGTTCTTGATTGGATGAGTAACAGGGCTTGTGAGTGCTATATTAGACTTAGGAAACACAGTATTTTACTCTAAGTAAGCATCATAAAACTGTTGTAACAAAGAGAAGTATATGTAACAAAGGTAACATGATTATGTAAATTGTAAACATGTAAATTGTTTGAATTTTAAACACCTTAATTCAATAAATATGGGTTTAAGTGGATACATTCAAACAACAGCACATTAAAAAATATCTCAGCACTTCTTATTTTTAAGTCAATCTTATTAATTAACAATCAACAAAAAGTTTTGGCAACTTGTAAGGAAACTATGTTCAACAAATGTGCTACACTGAATTAGGGGAATTAGCTTTCCGTCTACAACCCCATGTATGACCACTTACTTAATAATTGGTAGCAAGTTTTTAAGTTGTTTAGGCCTAAAAATGAACTTGCTCCAATAATTATTTCTACTAAAAGTTTTATCTTGCAACCATGCATTTATTTAAGTGTATAGGAGTGTGTGTGTGTGTGTGTGTGTGTGTGTGTGTGTGTGTGTGTGTGTGTGTGTGTGTGTGTGTGTGTGTGTGTGTGTGTGTGTGTGTGTTACAATAGATTCCTTCAAGTATTCACGTGTGACGGCCTCACCTCAGCCCTGACTCCCTCTGGCTCTCTGCAGCAGGCGTAGATGTGAGACTCCTCTCCTGTCTTCTCTGCCAGTTGTTTCACCAGCTCCAAACCAATGCCTCTGTTTGTCCCAGTGACTAGAATGTTGCCTTTCAGTCTCTCTGACATGTTAGCTGATCAGCTGTCAAAGCTCAGCAGCTGTCTGACTACTCTCTCGTGACAGTGGCTGAACATGTGTGAAAGCAGTGTTGCTGTAATGCTAGTCCTGTGTGCGTCATGCCCTTAATATAGGTGTGTACTGTACAAGGAGGCAGGAGTAAGCCTCTCCCCTCTGTGTGTGTCAACACATGTACCATATCGCCTACTGCGCATATAGTATATGTGTGGACAACCTTTATCTTGCTTATATATACTCATAATATAGTCCCTGTTTCACTTGAAGTGACATTTTTCACTTCCAGTGCTGAGGTCTCTGTCTGTTAATAAATATTTACTAAAATCGGAAGCTCGCCTCATAACTATCCTTTGTTCACGAGCCAGCAGCTGATATGTCTTCGTCATTTGACAGTGCATATTTAATTAAGCAACACAGTGATTCAGAGTGCGCAAAATTCCATGGACAGTCTGATATGGACAGAGAATGAGTTAATCTGTGATGATGTCGAGACTCAGAATATGTGGAAAGTGTGTGGTTAACCGAGCTGCAGAAATATGAGGTTACCACACTGCCAGAAGTGAAAGAATTCTGCCTCTTCCTGTCTACACTGTTTCAACTTACAGACAGACAGAATGTGCTAGAGACTCACTATCGGCCAGCTGAAGAAGAAGAAGCTATCATCTTGTCAATCCAAATTCTGGGTTGTTGCAGTTTAACTTTAAAGTTCATCAGCACAGTTGTTGCATCTAAATGGACTATTATAATAGGCTGTAATATACATTTATGCTTAGCTGCAATGTACTGTTTTGGTTTTGGTTATTTATAGTTGATGGAGAAGGCTTTAATACCAGAGCCTCAAATAAATTAAACTGAATATCCCATTTGGAAGTTGGGTGGAAAAAATTTGTACTAATACAAACTTGCTGCATTTTTGTTTCAATCTCTATTTTTTGGGGGCTTAATTGCTGAAAATATAATTGAATGTTGTCTGATGGGGTTTGATTTCTGATTTTTAAGGGCTTAGCCAAAATTGCTCAAATCGACTGGATCAGGAGATTTTGTGTGCAATGGCTGCACATTCAGATGCTGTGGATGATAGGCTAGCTCCTTTAAACATTTCTGTTTTTGTTTTAATCAGTTTTTGGCTTTCTTGCTGAAACACATATTATCAATGACAAAAGTAGCCTGCAGTCATTGGAAAAGGAAGGGTGGGGTTTGGATTAAAGAGCAGCGGACCTTGACACAATCCACCCAGGCAAATGAGCCAGACAAGCCCAGTTGGTCACCCCAAGAGGAGAGGAAGAGGACCATGCTTGGACTGAAGGCTGCTCCTGGCTAAAGTCTGGTCTGGACAGAATGGGGATTAGGCTGGCCAAACAACGGGAAATCAGAAACTGAGTTGTTACAGAGACCAACACTCAACAGGCGGATTGTTTTCAGAGCCAACAGAAGGCAGGACAGGAGGAAGCTCTGTGTTTACATCGATGATGCTTGGTGCTCAAACAAAGACTACGTGGATAGACACTGTTTCTTTTTATGTGAAGATGAAACCTTATTATCATCTCTATCTTGTTGCTACAAATTCAAAAGATGTACTGCAGAAATATTTCCTGGGTGAATATGTGTATGTATATATGTATATAAACAACTGTATATGTTGGTTTGTTTCTTTTTTATTTTCTATCTTATTCTATAAATGTAATTATCTTGTTCTTTTTGTGTAGCATGACAGGACTGCAAACTTTCCTTTCATTGTACAACCTTGTGTTGTGTAATGATAGATACATTTCCTTGATCCTTTAACTTAGTCCTGCGCAAACCCCGTCGTAATTACAGTGGGTGGTGTGCCGTGAATACAGCCACTAAAAAATATATTTCCTGAAAATCTGTCTGGCATATTTAATATCTTTGGAAACAGGGATCTCCACTAGAGATCAAATATTCACATATTCTGGCAACACAATGTGCAAGTTTGTACTGTGACCCAGCAGCCTGGCATACTGTAGACTACCTACAGTATGTTACACTACTTCAGACTAAAAGTCTAAAATCTAATTTTTTTAGGAAAACAAAATTCCAGATAGCTGACACATTAACTTCTTAATCTTTAAAGTGAAAAACAAACCTTGGAAAATCATTGATTTTACAGGTTCCTGAAAATAAGGAGCAAAGTCCCTGTGTTCAAGGTTAAAACATTTAATCAGCAACTGAAACAGAGCCCTGCTATCAGAGTCTGAGCAAAGACACAAATTATAAGTCCACCATTCGGAAGATCAGAAATGGAAGCTAATATTCCTATGGTATGTTTTTATTAGTGTATAATCACCTAAAGGAATCATGTTTTTGTTACCTTTGAATGAGCATTTTTATCTACAGATGCCCATGGACTCCACTATGTTTCTACAGTTTCCCAGAAGGGATTAACACCAAATAAAACACTGGTTCTAGATAGGGGTGCTGCATTTTTTGCACATTTTGCTGCCACCATTAATTCTACTTCACACATGGAAGGGGAGGGTGAAACGAGGGACTTGCGATCTGCAACTAGACTGCTAGGCACCAATACATCTTACACACTGTTCCTTTAAAGCTGCAGTAGGTAACCTTTATAAAAAATAACTGACAGTGTCATGACAGTAGTACATGAGACAGTAGCATTGACAAGAATCTACCAGGCCTGGACAATATATGTATATATATGTATATGCATAGGAGAAAGTACAGTGGCCATGAAACTCGTGAAAAATGTGAAAGCCTATGTAGAACCAATGTTTGTTATTTCAGTGATGATCATTTTAGCCTGTCTTGATGAGCTCCAGAGTACAATAGAAATATGGCCCTCTAATTTAGCTGATGACATTCATGACTTCTTGATCAACAATCGTAGTGAGACACAGGCACTGATGTCTAATATAGGCCACACCCTAGTTACACATCTAAAGGAGATTAAAAAACCATATTCCACCATTGAGGGGAGTAAAAAAAACAGTCAAGAACTTTAAGCTGTAACAGAAGCTGAAGCCAATTCAATTACTTCAAACACACGGAGAAGAACCATATCTTATATACAGAAATACATGTGGAGCTAGATTAGCGACACGAATCTAATCAGTCAATCAGTTAGTAACATCATACTGCGAACCAAAAGGCAAACAGCAGGTTTTATTCATTTTGTAGCATCTTTATTGTTTGCAGCCAAACAAGGGCTGAAACCTGTTCTGTTCTTATAGTCTTTGCACGCATTTGCAGGCACCTTTGACCTTTGCCTTATTTTTTGCCAAACAAAAAAAAATTAAAAAATTTAATTGTGATTTTATTTTGTATGAAGGGGTATTTTAAATTGATATGAAAAAACTATAAGAGAGGGAGGGAGGTACATGGGTTTTGGAAATGGCCCCGGGCTGGTATCCTAATGCAGTGGTTCACATAGCCCCCACTAGAGGGAGCCATAACAAAGGACACATGAATAGACTTTTTTTACATTGTCACTTATAAAAATGTTTATTGCAACAAACACTCTCTCCTCCACTGCTCCCTATACCACTGGTTCCCAAACTTTTCTCCTTCAGGGAGCCCTTTTTTGTATCACTGAATATAGCAATAGTTACTGTAATTTTCAAGATAATGATGTTTATTATAGTTCTATAACTGTAAAAAGAAAAGAAATTTTCTTTTTACAGATTAAGATAAGAAAAATCAACAATAATCAATCATCAATAACTTGTTTGAATTTAAGCTTGGTTATTTGTATTATAGCACGGTAATTTCATTATTTTTATATGTGCAAATATCCAAAAGCCAAGAAATTATAGATTTTTTGTAAACTGTAAAACTGTAAACTGTATTAATACTATATTTAATTGTAGAAAAGCTGCCAGAATATTATTATTTTTATTTTTTTAATTCTGTTTAATTTTGTAGAGTTGCACAATAGTATCCTCTTACAAGTATAACACCAACAGGCTCTCATAAGACAGTTTTCCTTTAATTCATCTTTATGCTCTGTGCTAAGACAGACAAACAGTGCATCAACACAGAGCTTAACCTCATACGAGCTTATGTCATGAGGGCAGTACCCTAAAAAAATAAAAATAAAATGTTACTCATTCCACTGTGTAGGTATTTAGTTGTGGCTTCTCTATTCAAGACCATTCAGGACCATTGTTATGTGTTTATGTATAGAGCAGCTGAATCCAGAAAAGCAGTCTTTGACAGTATTTCCACTCTTGAGAAGAACTTTTAGCACTGTACAAGTCAAGTGATGAGAAATAATAAATATGAGAGGCAAAATACAGTAGTACACTTTACAAAACTAGTACTGCTTCATCGCTTTTCCTGGAGAACAGAAAGACTGTATGTGCAGTTAAAAAGTTATTTTTGTCCAGTCTGATTGTTAAACAGTTCATTATGCATTCATTCAGAGTTGCAATAGCTTCTAATGACATTACTCGTCAATGGACTGACATGGGACAAGCAACCAAAAACAACAACACCATCAGCATAGATCTGCATTCCCTCTAGTGGTATAAAGTGTGCATTACACTGCATTACATTACATTAGAACAGTGGTTTCACTTTGTTCTAGGTACTTGCACCTTATGACGAAAGGTGATCTAAGGTATATTTTATTAGTCAAATAGCTTTTCTTGGTCCATTTTGGAAAGCTCAACTGTTGTTCTTTTTTTCTTTTGCCAGTTGTGCATCATGTCTTCAGCAAAACATCATAGCTCATACTGTTAACTATATCACAGAACACATTTTATTGTCCGTAAGAGGGCAACTGTCTGGGCCCATATTTATCAAACTGCTAAAAATGATAAAAGATACAAATTTTAGAAATACCTCACTTTTACTCCTTAAAAAAAAAGTCTCTTAAGAGTAACCTGTTGGGGTCTTCGACTTCTGCAGTGCAGAGGCAGTGATCAGCTGATAAGACTTTTAATGAACTTTTCTACTCCAGAGCTGAAAGCGTTCTTAGTGTAACTCTTATGTGTTTGATTAAAAACAGGCCCATGGATGTCTAACATCACAATCAGTTTCTGAGGCTAGATGGTTTCAATTTGGGAGGAGATGTAGGGTAAGAGCGGCCTATAGGCCTTCAACGCCTTGGTGGGTGCAGCCTGCTGGCACCAGCTGTCACCCACAGGTGAACACATGTTACTCTTAGAGTCATTTCTGCAGTGAGAGCTGAATTCCAGTCTTAACATTGTCAGTGTCCTGGACGTGATGATGTCCAGTCAGCCTCTCCGCCACAGTTCATAATGGACTTCATGTTAACAGTTCTGACACACTGTTGAGTCCAGTCACTTCGGAGCGATTGAAAACACACACTACATCATGTCAAACAAAAGCCACGAGTCTTTTTGTTATTTGAGCATGTCCAAAATGACCATCCACTTCACTAGTTCACCCCACTCCATGACTGGCAATCAGATGTTTATGTCTCGGACATCTGTGGGCGTAGTTGAGAGGTCCTGCCCCTCACTGATGTTCTTAGTTTCCATGGTAACTGCATTATGTTGTTGCTGTGCCTGCCTGAGACTGGTTTCCAGCAGCGACTCGATTTGTTCCTGACACGCCCTGAGACAATCCTGAAGAGGGATGGATCGGGTTAGATTGAGAATCAGAGATCGTTTTAGTTGAGTGTGAATGTACCCATCATGTCCCAGACTGATGTACCCACCGGGTCGCTCCTGATGGTCTGTGCCAGCTGCTCTGTCAGTTTCTGAGACATCATGGCGTTGCCCAACATTCTCATCTGCAAGCCCTCCACTGCTGCCACCATGCTGCCTGCTGCTACCATGGACGGGGGGCTGGCTATGAACTTAACATCTGAAGAGAGAATCAGAATGGAACTTAATGTTAATATGGCACCTTTAAAAAAGCCGATAACAATAAAGAGGACCATATAAAAACATTCAGAATTCAAACTTACAAGACGTTTCTCCACCAAAACAAAGCTTTCTTTTTAAGAAATTATTTTCCAGGAGTTTTTCTTCACAATACAGGACAGCACACATT
Source organism: Dicentrarchus labrax (assembly GCF_905237075.1). Classification (NCBI taxonomy): domain Eukaryota; kingdom Metazoa; phylum Chordata; class Actinopteri; family Moronidae; genus Dicentrarchus; species Dicentrarchus labrax. The sequence continues at coordinate 26,575,969 of NW_026136720.1, forward strand.
TAAGTTTACATTTTATTCCTCCTTTTTTAATGATGCAGTCCATCACAGGTAGGTGGTCAGCTGTTTTAAATACATCCAATTTTTCCTGCAGCGTCTCAAGTGATTTGACTACAGTTTACTACAGGTTTCCTCTCCTCTAGTACAGGTTAATGTAGGCAATCTGACTGAGGGGCTAACATACAATTAACATTTGCCAAGAAAACTGATTATTTCAAGGATATGTGGTCATTTTAATCAGTTTCCAGGTGTCAACACATCTCTATAAATGCAGGTTTACCAGGACTCATGGTAACCCTGCCAAAAGTACCCCGAACTTTCAGTACCAGGAAATATAAGTATAATATAATAAGTATGAAAAGCCTGCAGTTGTTCCACTGCCTGGGCATCGATGAGCCAAATTATTCCTCTGACGTATGAAAAAGTGACAGCTGTTTTTACACATCATTTTGTTTGCAACTATAAGGCAATGTGGTTGTCGGTCCATCTGTCTGACGCTTTCATCTGTACAACAAAACAAACAAGAAACAAACTGATTTGCGGCTGCAGATTTTTAAAAATGGTGGCTGAAATAAAATGCTGAGAGTTTTGGACCAATTTGAAATGTTCAGTGCTTTGAGCCCCACTCCCAAGGTTCCTGTAAGTTTGAAAGTATACAAAGCCGAGCAGAGTGGTTAAGAAGCAACCAAGTGGGACCTTAAGTCAGACAGTATGAAACACATAACATTCATTCATTCATCCATCATCATCATCATCATCATCAGTCACTACTATTAGTGTAGTTGTTGCTATCTGTCTCTGTCTCCCTCTCTCACTCACCCCAACTGGTGCGGACAAGGGACAAACCAAAACACTTTTGCAGCCACTCCTTCATGCTTGGAAGGGCAGGGTGGAGCAACGAGTTACAATCACTGGTGCTTTAAGTGTTGTAAATACGTTGTGAATATGTTAAATTAATGGACATTATTCATGTGTTCCACTTTCAATAGCCAACACTGTTTCAAGTAAATTGAGATAAAATGGCAATTACAAAATTACTCAGTAAAATGAATTAGAGCAAACTGCCTACTCTGAGCCATGAAGTAGGGTATTCGAGAGGGTATGATGCAATGGATTTCTTGTTGAAAGTAGACAATCATTTCATAAAATGAATTAACTTGTAAATGTGGCATTTCCTTCAAAAAGATTTATCAAAGACTAAAGAAGAAGTGTATTTGTAGTTTTTGTCATGTTTATTAACATGTAACAACACGTAAGAGCTCTCCAACGTTAATTAAATTCAAAGAAACAACAGAGAGATATGTGTAGCCTCAGATCGAGGCACAATGAGCTAGTGAGGTAGAACATAAAATTTCAAGACATCCCTTGTACATTTTTTTTTCTGAAAAGAGAACACAAAGTGGCTAATTGTAAGTAGTAAGCAGATTGTCAGTCATTTAAAGTGCTGTTTTAACATGCATCTGCTTAATAAAATCCCCACTAGTAACTACTAGTGTATTTCTTTTTTCTTTTTTTTTTAAATGTCATCTTGCCACATGTAAACTAAATAACTATCAAAAACAATTACATCTCGTTCATTTTCTATTAGTTTTCTCACTCTTCTGAGACAGTGTCCAACACTGTATGCTTGGTGCACTCACACGTACACACACACACACTTGACCATTATATGTTCATCCCATACACGCAGTGAAGAAGTTCAGGTATGCTTAATGCTTTTAATTTGTCGTACTACCGGAGTACTTTATCGCAGTTTTACAGTCTTTGATTATAGCGACGCTTTTATCCAGTACTCTATTCTTCAAATAAAATCTGAATTTCTTCCACACTTTAGACTTTAAACTTGCCGGAGCATTGTGAATCCTGCCCAAGTCAGCCATTTTTTAAACTTTCCCTCACAAACTCACAGTGCTATCTGACGTAACTGCGACAAGTCTCGCGGTCAGAGAGAGATGCAGTTTTCAGCAGCTGCTGCTGCATCAGCTGCATAAACCGATTTATAACTTTTTAATCGGGCCATCGGCCGGTTCAAGCTACATTAAGACCGATTTATTAGTCCGTGTACTGATGCACTCGCATCTTTTAAATCAAAATCGATTTTCCGATTCAATTCGTTTTTGTTACACCCCTATTTATTAGGTCAACCTAAAGCAAATGTCAAATTATTCAATTATTCCACCTTAACTCATATTTGATTTAATTAACAATGCTGCTGCATGGTCAATGTGTAACCCTGCTATAGTGTGCAGTATTCTGCACAACAAATAAGTCCAAATAAGACCTTAAGTCGCACCATCTAAATAGAGTAACAAGACAAATTTGACCCTTTTATGATAGTCATGTATATAGTATAGACCCATGCATACCTGTGGCACACAGCGCCACAAAGGTCTGAGCGTGCTTCCTGAGTATGGGTCTGTTCTCTCTCCTGACAGGCAGCTGCGACAGGAAGTGGTCAATGAAGTCAAGCGGAGTCACTGAAGCCAGGTCCCACTTCAGCTTGTTCAGAACCAGCAGCTCCATTTGCTGTGAGTTTATGAGGACAGAGACATGGGAACAGAAGGACAGGTTTAAGTGTGATCCAGACAGACAAATGCAAGGTTACCAAAGATGGGGATGGATATTTTTTGTGTCTACTTATGGGATTTTTGGATTTAAGGTGGCACTGGAGAAAAGGTCAGTGGGGTCATCAAAACCATTACGAATCCTCTTCTTGGGGTTCATAAATGTCCACAGCCATTTCCACCAAGTCATGGTCTAATTGTTGGTCAACAGGAAAATCTAACATTGTTGTCTGCCTAAAAAACTATTAGGAATCATCCTCAAGGGAGCATCAAATCCTTTCAGACCTGCCTGATGGACACTAAGACAAAGCATTTTCATGTGACGGTCAGCAGTGAATGACCTACCAGCAGCTGAGACGGTGTGACAGAGTTGTCTGTGTAGATGCAGAGTTTCTCAGCAGTGAGTGGGATTGTTTCCTTCAGTTTGGATGCCAGGAACATACAAGCAGCTCCCAGTAACTGCAGGTGGTTCTTCTTGGTGGGTTCCACTGACAGGAAACGGTCCATGTAATTCATAGCCAGAGGGAAAACCTCTTCCTCGCACTTCTGCTCCTCACACACCTACACAGGCAAATCAGACAACAATACTGTCATTAAAAGTTTACTTGATAGTGTCATAAAATGTACTGTTAATATGATTGGTTACATTGGTTTAAAGGTTCTATGTGTAAGATTCTGCAGAATTTTACATACAGTTTTTATGTATTACCACTTTTTCATGGCAATGTGTGAATGGGATACAGGTTGGGGATGAGACTTTTCGATATTGCGAAATGATTCATGATTAGTGTGGAATTCACTAAAAAACTATTAAAATCATGAAATTAATTTTTGGAGTACCAAACAAATTTGTTTCTCAAATTTGGACCGGGGCAGCACTAGAGTACTTCATTATAATGCTGTTTTATCACATATTTTATCTCACAACTTCTGCGATTTGGATATTACACATGGCCATTTTCATAATATTGGGATTAATTGTGCAGCCCCTAACAAGAAGAAAATTAAGAAATTAACATTAAGACCAACTGGAAGAATTCCATGAATTGACACAAAAACCCTTAAAACAAAGACAATTTTGATTAATTCAAGTCAATTAGCAACTAAAATTAAACACTGTGAAATGTGAATTTGTTGCTTTTCTTGGTTTCATATCATTACATGAAAACCTTTAAGCAAAAGAACAGGTAAGGCGACAAACTCAAGATAATTCTATATAATTGGTTATAAGAGTTAATTTGACAAATAAAAAATGTAAACTGAAATTTTTAAGCAACACTATCTCAACTTAGTTAAAAACTTGATTAAGCAGCTTTTACTAGTCATTTTAAATAAATTAGTAATAATTCCTGTTCTATTTGAAATAATATTACTATTGTATATTGTTTCTGTTGTTGGTTTTGAACGTACTATAGAACATTCTTATAGTAATACTATGATGATGCTTTAGTAAATGTAAAGTATTACTATAGTGTTTTTAATAGTATTACTATATTGATTTTAATAGTATTACTATGGTCACTTACTATAGTGTGAATGAAAAACCACAGAAAGACTATAGAACATACTATAGTAATACTGTATCAAAAATATAGTAGAACTATAGTAATTCCCTGGAAATACTACAGGAATGACTATAGTGATTTTTATATAAAAACACTATCGTGTACATATCATTTCACTATAACATAACTAACTAGTAAAAAACAAAGAAATACTATAGTAATACTGCTTTTTCTTGTCTTTCTATAGTCATTCTTTAAAGTGATACTATAGTGTTTTTGTTACAGTAGGTGTCACAGAGGCTGTATGATATGAAGCTGAAGACCTGTTGGCTCTAGGTCTCCTCACGATCCCCCCAACACAAAGGCAGCGCGTGGTCTGCACAGACTGCAGCTCGCACCATTTTCCAAAAATATCCTCAAGCTGTTTAGTTTTATATTGTGTTATGCATTGTCTGAGGATTTGAATGTCCTTTCTACACTGTGGGCCATTAACGTGCATATGAGCGCGTGGAAATCGTTTATTTTAAGGTTAACTTTAAAACCGGCGTCGCGTTTGTTTAAGTACTTTTTAAAGGGCATAAAAACGACATTTACACTTAGCAACGTAATTTTTGCTTTCTCAGGCTACATGTAGTTAGATATATACATTACAAGTATGTATGCCCATGGTGAACGTGTTAGATAGCAACTCCAGCACGTTACTCCACTGACAACTTCATTCCAAACTCCATTGAAAAATACCACTAAAAATCCAAAATGCTCTCTGTTTATCGTTAAGACTGCATTACATGTAACTTGTCTAAGCACTGCTGAGTCTTTAGCAGTAAAACTTCAACTCGGCATCCATTACGGAACAAAAACTACATATATCTGCCCCTTCCCCATCTGAATATATATATGCACATTATAGCGTGTGTGCCGAATTCACCAGCGACTTTCAATTACTCACAAATACACAACACTTTATTGTAATACGTACATATAACTTTCCCTACAAGCAGGGGAGCTTTAAAACAGCAGTTCTGTAAACGTATTTCTGTTCGTACAACACGTAATGAAATGCATTGGCTTTAACTCACCTCCAGCATCCAGGTAGCCACTATCCTCCTCATATACGGGGCTACTTCTCTCTGGACGCATTTGAAGTAGTTCGGAGCGGGGAGGTACTTGTCTTCTGCCCGCAACAGAGCGTGCAGGACCCGGTCAGTCAACAGGTTGGAGTCCCGGTAGGCCCTGCGGATAGCAGGCCTGTCCCCCTCGCAGCACAACAACTGAGGTTCCATTTACCTCACTATGCCTTTAACAATCTGTCTGTCTGTCTGTTTCAGCTGTTTTCTTCGTGCCACAAACCCTAAAACAAATTTCGACTTTAGCTAACAACTATCAGCCTCTCCACATTTTGTAGACAAAAGCACACTTCCTTTTTACTTGTGGCACATGTAGTTACCGGTTGGAGTAGTTATGGAAAATGTAGTGAATGAAAAATGTCCTTTTTTGTCTCCGTTTTGTCAATGGGTTAGTTTATTCCTTTTCCACCGGGTTATAAGTTACTTTCTTTTGTTGCACAAGACTTACAGGACAAACCAGAGCAGCAGCGGTGCTTCCACCGGCAGTGTGAGGGAAGTTACCATCAACAGCCCGCTGCTGCGCTCTTTTATTACCGGACCGGGTCAAGTCACCGTAAACTGACAATACGTCCGGCCACAAACTTTCAAAATAAAATACAGCTTCCTCTTTCATCAATCGCTGAAGATGACTTCAATACAGTCTATTTAAGGGGTTGGTTCATCTGCATTAGTCAACAGAAACACAAACTTTTCCACTTGTGATATTGCTATGTAAATATTTTCGGTGGTCTGTGCGAGATTTAAATATTACATTTCTGACATCACCACAAACAGGTGCATATAATTGTACTCCCGTTACACATACTAATGAGAACTTATTTTGAAAAACTTATTGCAGGTTCGGACTATTTAGTTTTACCCCCTACAGCTACAAATTAAACAGCAGTGTAATGAGATCAAGAGGAAGGGTATTGCACAGTTGAGGGGCAGAAAGCAACCTGGATTTTTTTTAATATAATCTTTGATTGATGCTTTGATGAATAAGGCACTAGGTATATAACTTTCAGGCTTCAGAAATACATAAAAACATCAGACATAGCATTAAAAAAGACACCACAGCTTCAGAGTGTGTGACGCAGCAGGCGATCGGGGTCACCAGCCATGAGCAGCTGCTGTCAGACTCTAAGTGGTACCTGTGTTGTGACATTAGCTAAGCTAGTGGCTCAGAGAGGCTAACTCTCCGGTGTCAATGGGGGAGTGAATGGCTACAGCTACGTAGCAGGCCATAGTCTGCAGAGTTTCAAGCCGGTTTCAACCAGTCATTAAAAATGACTCTCGTTGTATTTTCCAGCTAGAACATTATTATAGACTGCCTTCTGCCCCTAAATTGTGCAATACCCTCCTTCCTGGTATCATTAGACTGCTCTTTAATTTGGAAACAAGGCGGTTGAAACATTACCATTTTTGTCTACAGGGGCTGCCAGAATCAACTCAAAATGAAAGTTCCTTGTAGGGGCTTTAAATTTGAAAACCATTTTTTTATGAAGGGCAGTTTGTGAGTGTGCTGCTTTGATTTAGAAGGACAATGGTCTCTCTCATTGAGTTACTTTTGTATACCATTAACCATTTATTAACAGTACAGGTGGTCTTCAAGTATTCAGATCTTTTTCTAAAGTAAAAGTAGCATCTGTGGCTCAGAGGCTACTGTCGAAGTATCCTTAAGCAAGAAACTGAACCCCAAATTGCTCCCGATGCTGTGTCATCTGTGTCTGAATGTGCATGAATGACTTAGTTTCGGTTCAATGGACTTTGCTGTGTGACATGTTGTGTAAAAAGTGCTTTTAGTGGTCGGAAGACTAGAAAGGCTATACAAGTGTATAGGTCCATTTACCAATTTACAGGTTCATTTACCAATACCACAATGTTAGAATACTCATGTAACATGTTACATGTAAAAGTCCAGCATTCACAATTCTAACTGAGTAAAACTGCTATTAACTAACTACTAAGTATTACCACTGCAAAACAACTTTATCAGTCTTAGTACACTGTCATCTCACATAATTCCCTGCATATGTAACTTTACACTACCCCAATCAGGTCTAATCAGCCAAATAACTCAAAACACCTGTGTGAGTGTGCAGGGCCTTGAATGTAGAATACTGCATCATATTTTATTGGTTGATTATATGTTTTGTGTGTAAAGTATCTATGTCTGTTAGATAGATATAATACAATAAAAAGTCTGAATTGTAGAAAAGTAGAAGTATAAAATAGCATAAATAGGGAATATTCAAGTAAAGTAGAATTTGTATCTCTGAGATTGGATGTTCTTACCAAAATGCATCTTGGGGATTGTAGTAAAGATCCCCTTAAAGATAGGTAATCTCCTCCTTCTACCTTATTAAAGGGACATTGTGTAGTGTTTAAAGTATTTTATTAGCTAAAATAAATGTGTCCTTATTGGTGTAAAATTACCTCTGCCAATGATCTGACTTATCCTCGTGAGCGAAGAATTTCTTATCTGTATATACATTGGATGGGCAAGTCCATGGAGGCTTCCATGTCGTTCCGCCTTTTTGAAAAACTATAATCGCCAAGAGGGACATAAAGCACTAGCCTACCTGTCTAGCTAATCCACAACGCGTTTTCGTTCAGAGCCAGCGTCACGTGACTGAAACCAGCTATAACGGAGAAGGAGATCAATGAGAGGCGAAAGTCTGCACTGCACTTTAGTTAATAAAGGAGGATCATCCTTATGCCGAGCCACAGGAGAAGGAATCCTCGTCGCCAAAAAAGCGAAAAAGGGAATTAAAAAGGCAACTTGACCGGCAAATTAAAAAAACGAGGGTAAACATCGGGGTAGCTTTTCCCAGGTGGAAAAAGCTAATGAAGGAGAAAGACTTTCAAAGGGACGCTGAAGTTGCCTGCTTTCTCCTCGACAGGTAGGCTTCTTGGTACATAACGGCTACCGTAGTTGCAATACGCATTTGAAAACCCGAGGCACTAGAGAGCACTATTCGTTTGAATGCAAAATACAATTTCACCGCTAGATGGGAGAAATTCCTACACAGTGTCCCTTTAAGACTTAAGACACAAGATGTCTCTTACTTCACTGTAAAGTCCATTCTCAGTGGATGTGCACTGGTGGCTTCAAGTTTCTACATCACACTGTACAAGTTGATACTGGACCAGGACTGACTTCCAAACTATTTGAGATAGGTAAAATCAGCTTGTCACTGAGCACAGAGAAACTTTCCACTTTCAACAGATGAATGTGAAAACATCCTTTTAGAGTCAAACTCTGCACCGACATCATTCAAACAGCACAGTGTAGGGACAAGAAGAAACACTGATTTCTGACTGGAGGGGAGCTTCAAGTTTTATTGTAACATTGCTCTTTAATGTTTTACTCCTGGTCTTTACAGTCTGTAGACCAGAAAGAACTGATCTCAAGGTTTAGATCGTCTTGGGAGAGAGACGGAGACAGAGATCTATGTCGCCATGTCTCTCTCTGTCTGTGTTGTGTGACCTTTAACCTCAGTTTCTCAGGGTGGCCGGGTCCTGGGTCATACTCTGGACACTGCATACAATAGCAGTCTATAGATTCTATTGATTCATTGTGATTGATCCTTCCTACAATAGAGAGTGATCTGTGGTGATCAGCTTCGCTAGCCTTCTGCTGTGTCGTCCATTCATGTTGCTGGGTGAGCTTTGGCCTGCAGAGCTTCAACCCAGGACTTACTGAATACATCATAATGATTCCAATAATGTTCTCTTTAGGAAATAGGCATCAACATTTTGAGTTAGTAAGTTAGCTGGCATATGCATACTGTAACTGCACACTTGCTGATTTTAAAGGGAGACGCTAGGGTGAGTAGGGTAAAAAATTTTCTAATGGTTGTATCAAAATTCTTATAGCTTAGCTTATATGTGCCTCTGACCCATTAAAACTGAATGTTCTGTATCACATTCCACCTATTGTCTAAATAAACATACATTTACTTTGGATGTACTTTAAAAATTGATTCCCTGATAACAAAGGGAGATTTTAGAAATAAGCTTCTTAATCTTAATGATTTTGCATGTAACAGTTTTTTAACTAATGTTGATGTTTGTCTGTCTTCTTTTTTTAAATTATTTTTTCATTTTTAGGGACTGAGCCAGCGGCTGCTGGAGGTCCCTATTGTATTTGCTATGTTTCTTCTTCTTCTTATCTATTATTATTTTTAGCCCCCTTTGACTGCATTTTTGCCCCCTGAACATATACAAAAACTAAATTTTATTTGGCAGAGTTGTCAGGCATGGTGAAAATGGGGATATTCTATGCGTCGCTTTCGGATTGGCCACTAGGTGGCGCTACAATCATAACAAATGCGTTTAGGCTAATAACTTCTGCATAGTTTGTCGTATCCACGCGTTCGGTGAATAGAGCTGAATCTCCCCATATTGGCCACGCCCACTTCCGCCTATAATTTTTCTCCGCTAGAGCGCGAAATGTCCATAAACTACTTTTCCGTGTTCCCCCATGCGCTTTATCCGATTCGCACAAAAAATTTCACGTAGCATCTGGGGACTGTCCTTATAAAAAACTAATTCAAAGAATTTTGATATTTCCAAATCAAGGACGTTATAAAATTAGCACTTCCTTTAGATTTTTCGTCAAAAAAGGAAGTGGACCATTTCTCCACATTAGTATGTCTGATTGACACCAAGCTTGGGTCGATAGTTCCCCATGTCTTCCTTAGGCATCTTGCACAGTTTCAGGCCATCACCACTAGGTGGCACTCTTTAAAATGAAGAAGTTTATATCTCTGCAACGGCACGTGTGATTAAAATGAAAATTGGTATGATGCTTGCCCATGACTCCCTGAGGCACGCTAAAAATGTGTCAACAATCCTCCTCTAGGTGGCGCTCGTGTTTGTCGTGTTTGTAGCGCCCCACAGGAAGTCGGCCATTTTGATTTTCATTTTCACTTTCTGCGAACTTTTCGCGTTGTATTTGAACGAACTCCTCCTACGGAATTCATCGGATCTACTTCAAAATTTGTCAGTACAGTCAAAAAATTTTGCTATTTGTGCATGTACATTAAAGGGCGTGTCCGTGGCGTGACATCAAAGTCAGCCATTTTGAATTCCGTGCTCATTTTCTGTGATTTATCGGATCAACTTTAAATTTAATCAGCACAATCTAAAGACATTCATGATTAAAAGTTGTGCTATTTACGACATTCGGTCAAACGGCGTGCCCGTGGCGTTACGTTGAATTTCAACCATTCACCATGAACAGATTGTACACTGAAGTTGAGTACTATGTCCATCTCCACTAAACTTCACATATTCTGTAACACTCCTAGCCTTAACACATCCTCACAACTTCAGTGTACATTATCTGATCTCAACGAAACTTCACGTTTGATAAGAGTCCCGCCCTGAACACGTCTACATGACAATATTCAGACATAGTGATAGTGCCACCTACTGGGAACAGGAAATAAGCTCTGCGTGGTGATATTGAGCTGATTTACGTGACATTTTCATGTCGTGGTCCGCACGTGTTACGACGGCACGTGACGCAGCCGCAGCACGCCCTGAGTTGCGTGGAGTGCGAGGTCCTGCCCAACGCTGCTTGCAGCTTTAATTGTTTTTATTCTTTATGTTTTATCTCTGTTTTTGTTGTCTAATGTGAAGGGTTCATCCCGTAATGTATTCCTGGGAAGTAAATAAAGGTTGAATAAATGAAAATTTCTGAGCTTTACAAAGATGCTAACTAAGACCAGAGCAGGTGGAGAGTGAAAGAGACAGAGCTGGCGAGTGTGTGAACCTAGTTATAATGCTGAAGATGAATGAGGTGGCAGCTATAGAGAGCACACAGAGGTCTCCGAGCTGAGGAATCTAACCTTACCATCTTTCACTGGAGATAAATGAAAAGAAATGGACCTGACAGAATGACTTTACAGAGACAGAAAGGGAGAGTAATGGTTGAAAAGTTACTTTACCACTGGTGTGGGGTCTTTTGAATTGAAGCTGTCAACTGATATGTCTTTTTTGCAAATAACCCTTGTCATCAAATTTACATGATTTACATGCAAACAATGACAAATATTCAGTGTTCCTTCTATAACCTTCAAAAAATTAATTTACTTAATGGGACACTTAAAGTCTTCTGAGTAAAGTAGCCAACCACACAGTTGGTGTAAAGAGCATATAACGTTTACATCATGTTTATTTGGAGAGGGCAGCAAGGAACATGGCAGGGACAGAAATAACTGAGCGCCATCTTTCTACTGTTTACCAAAATGCACTTATTGCTGGGTAGATGAAAGTATGTCAAAACAGAAAAAATTAAATAATTGAAAATTGAAATAATGCAGATAGAGACCTTTCAGCAGCACCCGCGGCGTTACTATTGTGCCCGGGGCCTGGGCCCACCAATTTGACTCAGGCCTATAGTGAGTAGTGAGTGATTTTCATTCTAGCTGTTCATCCAATAAGCAGCCTGAGGAAAGCTTTGAGTGAAAGCTTCTCAGCCAATCAACGGCTTCTACCCCACGTGTGGACTCTTAAGCCTGCCCACAGGCTGCATCGTCACCAGCAAGTGATCCAATGAAATGAATGACGTTGGCGCGCAAGCTTTTCAAGCAAGCTCAATGAGACAGACGCAGACCGTAGCTATTAGCTAATATGAAAACATCAACATGGCAAAGCAAAGCAGCTTGTTTTCATTTAAATTCACCAAGAAACACTCCGAGGAGCAGGAGGAGGAAACTCCTGCCATTTTAAGTAACGTTACGAGTGACGAGTTACGATCCAGCTCGGCCGCCCTCTCCCCATCAAGTCCTCCCGTAGCCACCCCCTCACACCAGCAAGGCAAGTAACAGTTAGGCTAACGTTAACATTAGTGTCTGGCTGTCTGTATGCACATTTTCTGGAGGGAACAATAATATTGGCAGTAGGCAGAGGTAACTTATGATAGCGTTTTATTTATGTCTTTGTCCGCTTCAGCACTGAGCTGAGGACAGCGACACAAGAGCCACACAGGTAGGCTACTGAGTCGCTGTCCTCAGTGCATTTTTGGCTTAAGCCCTATTCGCACGGGACTAGTATTACCAGGGACCTCTAGTAATTTGTAATAATTGCAGAGGTCGTCTGTGATCTTAATCCCGTGAGAATCTGCCATGTCCATAATTTGTAAAGTAAAAATTCCACCGCAAATAACTACCATATTTCGCCAAACACAGAGGTCATGCGATCATATTAGTCCCGGGTGAATCGGCATCTCTGTGATTTGGGGTCGTTTTTTGTTTTTTTTAAGGTTTATTGTGTTTTCCACGCCTTTTTTCTGCCTTTTTCCCGGTCGAGAATTATGGAGGCTGCGTTGGCAATTATAAATTAAAGTTTTGACAGCATTTTGGGTGCAAATTCAGGAGGCTCATCTAGGTACACAGCATGGAGACCCATTTGCAGAACGAGCAAGCTCAAATCCATCAGAAGAGCGAAATCTCGAAAGATAATTAGATGGATTACATGCATGGCAGCATGCGGGAAGAAACATTTCTCTATCTTTCAACAAGCTCACCAGTTATTAGGTTTTTTATTGTTACGCATAGGCATAGGCTTCGCTTATCCCGTGCGAATGCGCCGCACGAAACACAGACGTGGTGGGGTAATTATTACTAAATAACATGAAGTCCCCAGGTAATAGGCTACTAGTTCCGTGTGAATAGGGCTATATTTTAACTGGCCCATCCAGTTTTCACAATCAAAATCCTGGCGCCGCTAGTTTTCAGCAGTCTTCACCTGCTCTACTTGCAAGGTGACCTGAAACAACTTTTGTAATGAATTGGCGCTATACAAATAAAATTGAATTAAATGATCTTTTTAGTTAGCTAGTTAGCTTAGTGTTCTAGCTAACTAATAAACGTTAATCATTAGCTTGCTAGTTCCATCTGATAGCTAATTTTAGCTAAATGGAAGCTAACTAGCTAGCTAATGAGTGATGGAGATTCTTAGCTAGCGTTTTCCTAACATGAGCTAACTTAAGATGTGATTATAGCTATACTGTATATATAAATTTTGTCTTCTAATCATCTTCAAATGTGGTTGTCTTTTCAACGTAGACAGCCTAGCACATAGCATACATAAGTACAGGAAAGTTGACCAAGTTCCCAAAAGGGGCGGGGCTCAGGAAGGGTCAATTACTCTTGTCCAGTGGTAGCAAAAGAGGAAGTCAAGTGGTGTTATTATAAAGCCACAAAGTCCGCTGAAAGAGGAAGTTTGAGTGGATGGATGGACCAGCAAAACTTCGGGCCTTGCAGTTGGGTTTGTGTTATGCCCATGATCTTTCCATATCCTTAATCACCTGGTTGTTATTGTTGCCATGACCAACAAAAATTAATCCACAGAATGCTTCTTCCCAAAAACCAAACCATTTTTTTTTTTAGTCCTGGCCAAACATTAAACCATACTGCTGTCACGTCATAAAACAGTTTCAACAATGTAAGTAATGTAGAAGATTTGTTGTGCAACTGATAATTGCAACTTACAATATCAGCAAAATAATTCTGTAGAAATAGAGAAGTTATCAGAGAAGTTAGTAGCATCAACAGCTCATAGAATTAGCTGCTAATGAAGCAGAAGTGCAACACAACGGACAGTGTCCTGCACACTCTACAAAGTTTGTGTTTGTGTGTATGGGTGAAGGGAAGGAAGGACGCTCCCAGTGGCTCTCAAGTGCGTCAGCGCCTTTTAAGTCCTTCAATGGCCTGGTATCACGGCTATCAAGTCTGGACACCAGGACAGAGAAAGAACCAGGGTTTCTTCCCAAAGAATCTGCCCTTCAGCCCTCACCACCAGCCCCCAGCTCCTGTCTTAACTGGGGGGATGGTACTGTGCTTTTTCCACTGGGGATTTAAACTCTTTAAACAGTTTACTGCAACACGTTAGGAAACAATTGATAGCAATTTAAAAAAAGTGTTATGTGAATTAATTTGGAACCAGAGGCAGTGCCATTATTATATTTCTATTAGTAGTGAAATATGTGTTGTAAAACCTTGCACCACCCACTAAATAAACTCTTTTTGCTAAATCCAATTCTAAACTGAAGAGGCCTTTTCGATGAGAGGCAAAACATCCTCAAGATTCTAAAGCAAGTCCAGGTGCCTTACACTTCTAGGTATTTTTTAGATAAAGTCTTCACTGTCTTTAAGCTAAATTCTTATCTACCACTATTAACTTCTTCACCTTGTACAAAATACAATGCATTCGATGCACACACCCCAACGATGCTTTAAGGCGAGACATTACAGGCAGGATATTTTTTTGCTCCTTTAACTTTCACACTAGAGGAAAGAAAACGCCCAAAATACACATTTAGGTGTTTATTTTACTTGACTTTGTCTATTTGTGTCTGTAGATTTCTCCTATAGTTAGCATTAGATAATGGAACATTTGTATATTTAAACATATAATTTGAGTAAGTAAAGCTCTTATTGTAAGTAATCAACTGGGGAAGTTTTATGGTGGTATCTATAGCAAGCCTCTTATTGAGATGTTGCAAGCACTCGCTATAACAAAAATATTATAAAAAAAAAAAAAAAAAATAAAAATAAAATTAAAAAAGCATAATATCTTATTTTTAATTTCTACAAAACAAGACTATAACTCAAACAGCTTGGAGTTTATTTGGAGATGCATTTATCTTTTGATGAAGCTAACCTAGCTGTTTGCCCTATGTCCAAGTTGTTCCCAGTTTCTTCCAGTTTTTAAGCTAGATAATGCATCATTTGTATATTTAAACATTACATTTTAGAAAACCTGTAATACATCACAATCATCGTAATGTAAGTAATCAACTGGTGAAGTTTCATTGTGATTTTAGTTTTAAAAATTGTTGTATGAGTTTTATCAGCAGTTAGCGCGTGTGTGGCTAATAGTTCACTGTTACTTTAGATACATTTTTAGGCTCAATTTAATGACCTCAATTTAATTTAACTATTGGACTTTGATACATTAACAAATTATATATTGTTAGCAACTCTCTTGTTGATTTTGAAAAAGTGTTTTTAGTAAGTCCATGGTTACCTTTTTGGTATAAAGAACTTCACCAAACTCACCACCAAATTGTTCACTAATTTTTATTGCTAGCATACATAACTGAAAACCAAAAGACACCTGTTAACATGTCCTCATTAGCAGCAACTGCTTTACCAAAGAAATGCATTTTATAATAACAATACTGCCGACAAGAGATACAGTATTTATTTATTTTCATATATGAATTGAGAGGTGACTGGTAGAAAACAACAATGTAAAATTTCTAATCATTTAAGCATGCCTTCAACACAAACACTAAATCTTGACAAGTCTGCCACTGACCCTGAACCTAAATCGGTATCATCACAGTTTTAAACGGTACAATGTGAATGTGGCCGAGAAGAAAGAGTTAAAAGAAGAGAAAGAGATGGTTTCCCCATAAAAGCTTTCTAAACCGAGGGTACAAACACAATAGGCCATAATGAAAAGATGGATAGAGTAATTGTCCTGTTAAGTGATCCGAAAAGACAGGGTAGGGAGGGGGTGGAGTGGACGCCAGTGTGTGATTCAGTGAGTGTGTGTGTGTGCGTGTGTGTGTGTGTGTGTGACACAGCACACTGAGAGGCCAAGGGTGCTAACAAGAGGAAAACCCCAAGACAATGCACTCCTCAATGGGTGCCCCACACTGTGTCGCTACCTTCCAAAAGAGGACTGGTTGGTCAGTCAGTGTGGTCCACCACAAATATACTGTGATTCAGTTTCATTGAGTAGCCTACTATATGTGTCTAGGTAAATATTGTGGGATGAAATTGTTGCCTGAAATGATTCTGCACAAAGTGGCCACTTTATTAGGAATACAACATAACTTCTCAGCCAGAAATTCTACTTTTAGAACAATATTAATATGTTCAGATTGAATGTAAGAAAGCTATTAAAGGTCCAGTGTGTAACATTTAGGACAATCTATTGGCAGAAATGAAATATAAGAATTAAAAGGTATATGTTTGCATTAGTATATAATCCCTAATATAGGCTATATTAACAGAATAAAGGCATTGTTATGTTTTTGTTTATCTACAGACACCACAGGTCAAGTCCGCCATGTTTCTAGAATAGCCCAGAACAGACAAACCAAACACTGGCTATAGCGCCTTTCACATTTCTTGCAGCCACCAGAGTTTCTTCTACACACTTCAGAGCCCATTCGTGCCCAGATCGTAAACATTTCAATGCTGGGAATGAGACTCAACAATCAACTATCTTCAAGCCACCAACCCAAAGCGTCTTCCATCTTTCTGGGCTCTGAGTTTTTGTTCAGGCCCGAAGATTCATGCAAATACCATTAGGTGCACTAAAGCGACCCAGAGGAAACTGATTTTTTCACACAGTGTTTGTCTCATCTACTACTGTCAGGATATAATGAAAGTTTCAGAAAAGATGACAAAAAGTTATAATTATCTAAATTATATTTCAATTTCAAAATTAAGCTTTCATGAACGTTCTGAAACGGTTACAGTTTGATTAGGTTTAGGCATAAAAACTAGTTGCTTACATTTAGGAAAAGTTTGCAAGTGACGTCACATAATTAACCGCACAGTATCCATCATGCACTGCGCAGCTGAATCCCCTGCTCTCCATAGAAAATAAATAAAATCTGTTGACTTAACATAAATCAACGGATCCAGTCTGTTTGCACCAAAAAACACAGAGGCTGCATTTTTATTTTGGTGTCTTTGTGGTGCGTCTTGCCAATAGTCCTATAGTACACAAAGCCAACAAGGTATCAAGTATTGCAATCCATCTAGTTTCACAATATAAGGTTTTACCTTTCCTTTCTTTCTATAAAATATATATATTTATGTGTATACACCATTTGGACCAATACTTTTGTCCATTTCATAAATTTCCTCTCTCCTTTTGTTGGTGGGACCTAATCTCTCTTGTCTCTGTCCCTGTCTCTCTCTCTCTCTCTCTCTCTCTCTCTCTCTCTCTCACTCTCTCTCTCTCTCTCACCCCAACTGGTCGAGGCAGACAACCACCCACATAGAGCCGAAGGATCTGTCCTAGGTTTCTGCCTCTTAACAGGCAGTTTTTCCTTACCCCCGTCGCCAAGGTCTTGCTCATGGTGGTACTGTTGGGTCTCTGTAAATAATGTTATAAGGAGTTTGGTCTAGACCTGCTCCATTTGAAAAAAGTCCTGAGATAACTTCTGTTATGAATTGGCGCTATACAAATAAACTTGAATTGAATTGAATTATCTGTTACCATATTAATATGGTGCCAAAACTATAATCCATCTCCAAACCCATTATTAATTTTATTTCTGTTTTTATCTCTAGCCAATATTGGATTACAATTCCAAAATATGTGAAACAGCCATTAAGTTATTACATTGTCTCCAGCATTGTCCAGAATCTGGTCTACCATTTTGTAAATATTTTCTTCTTGGGGTAATAAAAAACATGATGTTGTTCTTCTATCAAAATTTTATGAACTGGAGATGGTGGATTGTTTATTACATATATTTAGCCACTCTTCCTCAGGGTTAAGATTGCTTCCTTCTCCCATTTGACTTTACTATATAAAGTGGTTCTTTGAGTTGTTAAGGCTTGCTGTTTTGGTGACTGGCACAGCACTTGACCAGTAACTAGTGACACTTGACTTGAGGTGTCAGTTACCATCACTGCAATTCAGGTATCAAGGCTCAGTGGGATTTATTGCACTTCAAAACAATTAGCTGTTGATTGCACAGGTACCCTCAAAGAGACCCTACAACAATTCTAAAAGCCAACATAGAAATTAGAATGCAACTGTTGTTTTCTTTTCTGGGTTAGAGGAATGTTTGATCTAATGGCGACGTAAAATTTAATCGTCCTCTGTCTTCCTCCGTTTTTTATTATATAGGATTCCTTCTCATCACCAAACTACAAATGCTTCTGGTTACCATGTTCTCATCATGGGAAACACGACAGGTATCCAGTGGGTGTGTGTTTTTGTGTGTGTCTGTTATGTTGTCTTGCAAAAAAATGATGACTGTGTACCACAATCAGTGCTTTCTGAAGAAGGAAAGATACTGGCACTGGAAGGTCAACTTCAGAGCCAGAGCGGGTCTTCCACTAATCCGAAAGTTGTTGGTACGATCCCCGGCTCCTCCCGCCACATGTCTATGTATACTTGAGCAAGATACTGAACCCCAAAATGCTCCCGATGATGTGCATCGGTGTGTGAATGTGTATGGATGTGTTAGTTTCTGTTCGATGGACTTTGCCATCACTGTGTGAATGTGTGTGAAAGGGTGAATGTGCCATGTAGTGTAAAAGCGATTTGAGTGGTCTGAAGACTACAAAGGCGCTATACAAGTACAGATCCATTTACCATCCATTCCTGTTACCCTTTTCCACCTTACCTGTATTATTGAAATGCACTCTCTGTTACCACCAGTAACCACATACATAATAAACCAGGACTGAATCTTATTATTTTAAACCAGCACTAATCAGATTTGTTAAAATTGCATCAAACAACATGAACCCACTCAGAATGGTCACTCAACACTGCAGTTACCTTCAGTTCATGGGAGCTGTTTTCAGGGGTTTCCATTGAAAACACTTTGCTAAACCTGCTGTACACTACCTGCACAGCAGCAAAGAGCAGACAGACAGAGCTAGAGACTAGCTGGTAAACTAAGTATAGCTATTAGCAGCTAGATAGTCAGATATTTGTTTAAGGAGTTGGAGAGACCGAACCAGAGAGTGAATATTGAACTTACATTCATCCAGTGGATACAAGCATGACTCCAAATGAATGTTAATGTTGCTCTGTGTGTAGACTGTTTGGTTACTATCAACATTATTAGATAATAATACATCAGTACTGTTTACAGACAGTTTAGGTCCTCCTAAATGTTACACACCGGACCTTTAAAGTTGCATGAAGAGGATAAAACACTATGATATGTAATGAAATGTCTTAGTTAAATGAATTCAGGTTACAGTGTATACAATCTAGCAATTCTATAGTTGGTTTGAAATGAACCACACTGAGTGGATATTCAGTAAAGGCAGATATAGTGTGTTGATAGGCAGTGTAATTTGTACATTATCTGTTGCTGGATAGTTTTAGCAAATATTAACCCTGAAGTTGCTCTTTTGTCAGTGTCTGTTATATTTATATAAAGCGCTTTGAGTGGTCGGAAGACTAGAAAGGCGCTATAAATACAGGTCCATTTACCATTTACCATATTTGTAGTCCCCCAGGTTTGATGTTTTTGATAAAGTGAGTGAAGGAGCCTTTCCCTTCCCTTCCTGCAGTTCAACCCAGAAGCAAATGGTAGGTCAGGGCAGGACGGGGGTGACCTCTGACCTTCTGTCTCTCTGTCTAATCCTTGACAGCCATGAATCTAGGAGCTGAGAGAGATACATGGCTGGAAACCCCCTTCATCAGCCCTCTACTGCTCTCTCTTTACTCCTCTCCTTCCTCTTTCTGCTTCATCCCCTCCTGGCCCTCCCCCATGACCCTTTACTTCCATTTTCCCTCTCACCTCTTTCTCCTCTGCCTTAACCTCTCAGCAACCCCCCTTTTCATCATTGTCTGTCTCTCTCCTTCTATTTTCCCAGTTACAGCATGTGGTAGAGTTTGGTTGCACAGGGTTTTGAATATATGAGAATCTGATTCCCAAATAAATCTTGTGAAACAGCCCTTAAACTACCATAGGACATAAAACTGAACTGAAATCCACATTTTTCGACTTTTCATGTTTTAACTCCTTTATATGACTCATTAGTGTTTTGGTAACTAACAGAGGATAACTAGATAGGACAAAAATACCAGCGTCGGAGTTGCTGTAAGCTATATTTTTTCTGTTTTGACAGAGCTACTGCTGCCACCCTTTCTGCTAAACCTAACAGCATCATGGACCTACAGTGTGTCTGTTCTGGAGTCTGATATCACTTATATCATCTAACTTTTGATAGCGAGCCAAGTAATATGCAAGCGTGCATTACTTTATAAAAGGCACTGCAGAACTACACTGACTCATGTCCATCCAGCAGAGCTCTGGAATTCTGCCAGGGAGGTTCTTGGGTTGTTGTTATCTGCCTAACCCAGTGGTTCCCAACCTTTTTTCTGAAGGGACCCCATTTCTATCATTTAGTAAACTGACAACCCTGACTAAGTGGCATATTTTTTATTTTATTATATTATTCATACAATATATTTCAAAAAATGTATTGCATAAAAAACTACACAATTAACCCAAATTGTGAACTCAGTAACTGTAAAAAGTTTGCGTAAAATAAGTGATTTGGACAAACTTTGAGCAGATTATTTCCTGTTTAGGAAATGTTTTATACAAATCTCTATTAAGTATTTTTTATAATGTTTATCAATCATACAGACTTAATGGGCTTGTTTTATTTTGATAAATTCAGTGTTTTGTTGTCCCTGATGCTTGGCCATTTTTCTATTAGACAATTTACCTATTTATTTTACTTTTCATTTACTTTTCTTTACAGAAATGAACCAGATGCTGAGATATTAGCCTACCTTCTATATTTTTTAAGCTTTCTTACACACCTTAAAAACAAAAAGGCCTCTCAACCCCACATGAAGCTTTGGCAACCCATAGAGGGGGTCCTGACCCCGAGGTTGGGAACTACTGACCTAACCAACCACTCAGTCCTCATGTTTGTCTTTTCTCTAGCAAAACCAAAACATACTGTTTTTAACAGGCAGTTTTTCCTTGCCCCTGTCGCCAAGTGCTTGCTCATGGTGGTACTGTTGGGTCTCTGTAAATAATGTTATAAGGAGTTTGGTCTCGACCTACTCTATTTGAAAAGAGTCCTGAGATAACTTCTGTTATGAATTGGCGCTATACAAATAAAATTGAATTGAATTGAATTGAACTGTCTGAAAGCTGGGGCCCAGATGGTACAAAGCAAACTGTAACAACACCACAACATGTAATAACTCAACAAAATTTTATACATGTAATACATTTCCCTGTGTTTTGTAATAAATGATTACATATTGTGGTGGTTATTACAAAATGCAAGTTTAACTATGATAAAACTGTAATATGGTAAATTAGAAGTCTGTTTTGATTTTACAAGAGAAAGCCTTTCAAGAATGAGGACTCATTTGTTGGACTGCTTCAGATGGTCTGTTACACACGGCTGGGAAGTCATCATTTGAAAGTGTTTTTTTAAACAGCTGGCGCTTTTAAAAAATACTCAGCAGGTTATTAGATGAATCATCTGTGTATCACGTCTATCACATTTGCGATCTTCAGCCAATCAGATCCTGCACACTTCACAGCTCGTTCTCATTCCCAGGCCGACAAAATACAGACGCCAGCAGTTTGTTGCAATCTGCATCTTAACTGCTAGATGCTACTCAATCCTACACTAGTCCTTTCAGTTATAGAGACTTCTAAACGGCATTTTTTGGAAACGGGTCCCAGAGTGGGAAAATCCAAAAACGCCGGATTGCCCGGAGTCGTCAGGACGGCGAAACTGATTTTTCCCGAAACAATGACGTATTAGCCCCGCCTCTCTAGCCTTTAACCTCAGCCGCTGCCGCTAGACGTGTCATAACAACAACAACAATGGCGAACTACTACTACTTGTTTGTAAACAGTGCATGCTCCATGGCTTCTTTTCCGGTTTTAGTGTATTGGTGTGGTGGCGTCACAGCGCCACATACAGGCCTGGCATATGTACTACAGCGTTTTGGGTCGTTGTCAGTAAAACCGTGTGGACGCAAATAATTCTGGAAACGATGCCGTGTTTACGGAGATTTTTTTCGAAACGACATTGTATTGGGTGAGGCCGCGTATTCGTGAGGACAGGCTCTTAGGGCCTAGTGTGCTTCAGAGGGTATTGTGTTTTCTTTTAATTGTTCTAGTACAGCAGGTAGCAGGACCTTTGTTGACCTCATACCGTCAAAGGCCACAGGGAAAAAAGGAAAGAAAAGATAAAGGAATATGAGAATTTTAACACAATACATAACCACATGGAACTGGAGGGATAAGTCTTTTCTGTGTACATGCACAAGATATGATGGATTGTATGGAAACACAAAAAACGACGGCATTTTCAAATACCATTTATGTTGAAACCTACTCTTGAATTATTAGGAAACATATCTGCACACTAACAGCTAAAGAATGTGTTTTTATTTCTTAACGCTCTAATTAATTATAACTTTTTCTTTCTTTGATATATGTGCAGGTAACTGCTTGTCAAATTTGACTTATGTCCAAAAGTCATAGACTTTGAACCTTAAACTTCAGGCTGTGTTTAGATCCAAAAACAAGTTCACAGAGAACTGTCAGATACTTGCGAGAGAAAAGGTTGAGCAGGTCTTGTCAGATCAGCAGCATTCTTTACATATTCTTAGCAAACGCTGACAATGATATAATCCTTCAGACCAAATCAGGCACTTCAGCAGAAACACCCCTCCTCCTGTTCATTTTGAATGGGGGATGTGCGTCACACTGTGGTGGCCAATCCAGCAACCAGACTAGTCAAACTGCTCCACAGTCTGCTTGAAATATTACTGAAACCAGATGCTATCAGACAGAGTTCATGGACCAAACTATGGTACTCTCCAGGTTTGCCATTGCTTGGTTTATTTCTTTTACCCAGCTTCGACTTCTGGCTTTCAGTCTATTCTGCAAAATAGCGATACCAAATAGTTTCCTTTGGTTTGTGTCCATTTGTGAGAGAGATTGACAGAGGTGGTAGAGAGACATATATACAGTGAATAGGGATAGGGAGAGGCGATACCGCACTGGAGCACCAGTATTGATGCAGCAATGAAAGAGTTTTATGCCTTTTAGTGAGTTTTAAGAGTTCCTGCCCAGTCCATCTTGAGAGTGATTGATTAGCTTGCATACACAGTGCCTTATTTGCTCCATAAAATGTACCCTAATTCAGCACAACCCTAACCATAAACCTGACGTAACCCTAACCCTAATTCTTTTTCCTTTTTTTCCTTTTCCTCCTATAGCTTTTGGAAAAAATAGCAGTGAACTCAATGGTGGGTACAGCCATGCTCACCAGAGGTGGTGGTTCTCCATAAGAAGTAAGGACACGTATATGGGCAAAAAATCTGAAGGGCCGGTACTCCTACTGGTGAGTACTGGTCCATTTCACTGTGCATACCCCCAGTTTACCTGTTCCAAGGATTATTTTCCAACTCTGAGAGGTAACTCTGGAGTCACTACACTTAGTGATTCACTGTTATTGTTTAGTCAGTTGTGGAATTTAAAGTCTGGTGTATTTACTCACAGAGATTAAGTTCCTGGTTTTTTCATAAAAAGCCAAAGGTCCTGGCCTCTGGACATTATGAACTTAAGAAATCAACTATACCTTCCAAAGAGCATTGCACCTGTACACTTTATATTAATGTGAAACTGCCCTCAGTGGGTTCATATTTCCTCTATTCATCCCAATGAATAATGAAATGATGACACCAGCACAATGTATTCCAGTGCATTAAAATCACAATTTTATCAGACAAGAGATTACTGTGTAGTTATGTCATTACATGCATGATTATGCAACAGTCCATATGCAGATGCTCCTTATCCATAATCCTTAAATAAACAACAGGATATCCTTATAGGATTAACACTGAACAACATATGGTTCATATCATGTGCGCGCACGCACACACACACACACACACACACACACACACACACACACACACACACACACAAAAACAGTTCATAACTGGCGTTAAGCACAGCCCCATTTTTCTAAACACTGGTTCAATAAGCAGATGACTGGTTCCTCTTGGCCCACTTACAGAACAATAGACAGACTAAAGGTCACATGCATAAGACTGTGGGAAGAGAGGAGAGTACTGAGAGAGGGTGATGGGTGGAGGGATAGATGAAGGGGGCTGGGAGGTAGAAGACGGGCAGAGATGGGGTGAGAACTTTGGAGCTCAGGCGGGGGAGGACAAAATGATGACGCTCCTGAGCCTGATGTTTTAGTGACCCTTTTACCTTTCCTCTAATACCATTAGGCCAAAATGTCTTCTCCACCAACATAGCCAAAAATATTTAGAAAAGTAATGGCTGCATTTCCACAAACTTTGCTGTACCCAGAGGTGAATAAATGGAAACATTAATAAACATTGTGCATGTTTACCCTGGTCCTAATCAAAGCCTCTGACCATCTGCCTGCTTGTGTTTCTTGACCCACCACACTTCTGTTGTGTTCCCACACTGGAATAAATGCACAAAAATATGATACTATCCGAGTTTGTGATACTTTGTATTTGTCAAAGATACAAAAAGTATGCAGAAGATTATAGACTGATTTTATTTTGATATACGATATGATCTCATCTCATCTCATCTTCATCCGCTTATCCGGGATCGGGTCACGGAGGTAGCAAGTCCAGCAGAGGACCCCAAACTTCCCTTTCCCTGGCCACATCGGCCAACTCTGACTGAGGGATCCCGAGGCGTTCCCAGGCCAGTGTTGAGATATAATCTCTCCACCTGGTCCTCAGTCTGCCCCGTGGCCTCTTCCCAGCTGGACATGCCAGAAACATCCTCACCAGATGCCTGAACCATCTCAGCTGGCTCCTTTCTACGCAAAGGAGAAGAGGCTCTACTCCGAGTCCCTGGCAGATGACCGAGCTTCTCACCCTATCCCTAAGGGAGACTCCAGCCACCCTCCTGAGGAAACCCATTTCGACCGCTTGTACCCACGATCTCGTTCTTTCGGTCATGAACCATCTCTCATGACCATAGGTGAGGGTAGGAACAAAGATTGACCGGTAGATCGAGAGCTTTGCATTTCGGCTCAACTCTCTTTTCGTGACAACAGTGCAATAAAGGGACCGCAATACTGCCCCTCTTCCCCCATTTCTCCGGTCAATCTTCTGCTCCATTTTACCCTCGCTCGTGAACAAAACCCTGAGGTGAACTCCTTCACTTGGGGTAAGGACTCACTCCCTACCCGGAGAAGACGATCCATCAGTTTCCTGCTGAGAACCATGGCCTCCGATTTAGAGGTGCTGATCCTCATCCCAGCTGCTTGACACTCAGCTGCGAACCGATCCAGTGAGTGCTGAAGGTCGCAGGCTGATGATGCCATCAGGAACACATCATCCACAAAAAGCAACGATGCAATCCTCAGCCCACCAAACTGCACGACCAGGACGGAACCCACACTGTTCCTCTTTGATCAAAGGTTTGACAATCAACCGGACCCTCCTTTTCAGCACCTTAGAGTAAACTTTCCCAGGGAGGCTGAGTAGTGTGATGCCTCTGTAGTTTGCACACACTGCCCCCTATTTAAATAGGGGAACCACCACCCCCCCTTCGGCGCTGTCCCTGACTTCCCCAAGTTGAGGCGTGTCACCCACCCCTCACACCCAGCCTTCAGATTTCTGGGTGAATCTCATCAATCCCGCTTTGACTGTGGAGTTGTTTGACTACCTCAGTGAGCTCCAGCAGGGAAATTGATGCAGATTCCCCATCACACTCCAGCCCTGCATCTATCACAGAGGGCGGGTTTGTTGGTCTAGTTGGGTTCAGGAGTTCCCCAAAGTGTTCCTTCCACCGCCCAATTACCTCCTCAGTTGAGGTCAGCAGTGTCCCATCCCCACTGTACACAGCTTGAATGGTTCCCCGCTTCCCCCTCCTGAGGTGTCGGACGGTTTTCCAGAAGCGATTGGGTGCCGTCTGAAAGTCCTTCTCCATGGCTTCTCCGAACTCCTCCCACACCCGCTTTTTTGCTTCCCTCACAGCTGCGGCTGCAGTCCTTCGGGCCTGTCGGTACCCTGCAACTGCCTCAGGAGTCCCCCGGGATAACATATCCCAGAAGGCCTCCTTCTTCAGTTGGACGGCTTCCCTGACTACCGGTGTCCACCACCGTGTTCGAGGGTTACCGCCACATGAGGCGCCCAAGACCTTAAGACCACAGCTTACAGCCGCCACTTCAGCAATAGAAGCTTTGGACACCAACCACTCTGGTTCGATGTCCCCAGCCTCCACAGGAATGCTGGAGAAGCTCCACCGGAGGTGGGAGTTGAAGGTCTCTCGGACAAGGGCCTTCTCCAGACGTTCCCAGTTCACCCGTACCACATGTTTGGGTTTACCAGGTCTGTCCAGTGGCTTCCACCGCCACCTGACCCAACTCACCACCAGATGGTGATCAGTTGACAGCTCCACCCCTCTCTTTACCGAGTGGCCTCAGGTCTGATGATACGATAACAAAATCGATCATAGACCTTTGGCATAGGGTGCTCTGGTACCGCGTACACTTATGAGCATCCCTATGTACGAACATGATGTTTGTTATGGACAATCCATGACTAGCACAGAAGTCCAGTAATAAAACATCGCTTGGGTTCAAATCGGGAAGGCTGTTTCTCCCAATCACGCCCACATGTTCGTTGAAGTCTCCCAGGAGAACAATGGAGTCCCCTACTGGAGCCCTATACAGGACTTCATTCAGGGTCTCCAAGAAGGCAGAATACAGAGTCAGAGTTCCCCCCCACAGATCGTAGGCGTAGGGAGGCGACCCTCTTGTCCACCGGGTTGAACTCCAAAGTAGCGGCGCGGGTCTGGTCTGTCTAGGCCCCCTGCCTTTACTGCCACCCATTTGGCATTGCACCCGATCCCAGTGGTTTCTCCCGTGAGTGGTGGGCCCGCGGGATGAAGATGTGGCCACGTCACTCTTTCGGGCTATGCACGGCCGGGCTCCGTGGCAAATGGTAAATGGTAAATGGACCTGTACTGGTATAGCGCCTTTCTAGTCTTCCGACCACTCAAAGCGCTTTTACACTACGTGCCACATTCACCCTTTCACACACATTCACTCAGTGATGGCAAAGTCCACTAACTCATTCATACACCGATGCACAGCATCAGGAGCAATTTAGGGTTCAGTATCTTGCTCAAGGATACTTCGACATGTGGCATCAGGAGCCGGAGATCGAACCCACAACCTTCCGATTAAGGAACGACCCGCTCTGCCTCTGAGCCACAGCCGCCCCCGTAGCAAGACGGGCACCAGGCAATATGATATGATATGATATCATATCATATCATATCATATCACATGATATCATATCAAGTCCAAGACCAAGCCAGGACTAGAGTCCAAAGAGATTAGATTCCGGGTCAATACCAAGTCTAAATTATATTTTGCCATATATAAGGCCAGGCGTACGATTGCAAGGGACATTGATTGACCAATATCAATGCCAGTTCTAGATGGATTTTGAGTTAAACCAATACCCTGAGGAGGAACAGGCTGTCTGATGAACTATTTGAGAGACTCTTCCTCATGAGTTATAACTGGTGCTTTAGTGATAAACACATCAAATAATGGCAATGAAACCCATGCCATCCTGTACATTAAAATCGGGCAGTTGGATTTGTGGTAGCTTTAAAACTTAGCATCTATCTCATAATTGTGAGACTGTACTGTATCTCCAGCGCACTCCAAACCTGGGAGGTTGGTTTGGTCACACGCCACTGGTCAGACTGCTATCCTCCTGAACAATCCCAACGACTTGAAATGCCACTTTTGACTAATTAATGCCATCCATATAAAGTAACAATAATATTTCCCAGTGTAACAGTGGCCTGGGTCAGCAACAATCTATAACTAGGCCACCAAGATTGTTAGATTAGACTAACAAATTTAATTACTTTCTACAGGGAGAATTAAGTAAATGAATGCATTGAAAAGTAACAAGTAATGTGCAATAATGTTTGTGTGTGGCCAACATAAGCTAACATAGTGCAACAAAGCTAATCATACCATTTCTAAGGCTACATCCACACTACACCAGGTTTTAGTTTTAAAATGCATTTGTTCAGCTACGTTTGCACCTAGCATCCACACTACTGGGCGGCTGTGACTCAGAGGTACAGCGGGTCATCCACTAATCGGAAGGTTGGCAGTTCGCTTGCCGGCTCCTCTCGCTGGATGAAAAATAAGCACGCTATAAAATAAGCACTTCCTGTAGATTTTTGGTCAAAAGAGGAAGTGGAGCTTTTCTCCACATTGGTATGTCCAATTGACAGCAAGCTTGGGTCCACAGTTCCCCATGTCTTCCTTAGGCATTGTGCACAATTTCAGGCCATTGCCACAAGGTGGCGCTCTTTAAAATTAACAAGTTTATATCTCCGCATTGGCACGTGTGATTAAAATGAAACTTAGTACGATGATTGCCCAAGGCTCCCTGAGGCTCGCTAAAAAATTTGTCAACAATCCACCACTAGGTGGCGCTCTGGTGGCATGGTAAATCACTGTGCGGACAAGTGTAGACTGGTGCCTGTAGCTCACATACCAAAAATCGTGTATGTCGTGTTTGTAGTGCCCCCTATAGTATTTCAAAAAAGCAGGCCCCGCCACCACGTTTCACCGGTATGTATGAAACTCAGTAGGCACGTGTAACGTGCCAAGACGTATAAAAAGCCTCTTGGACCCATACCTCAAACCCCACAGGAAGTCAACCATTTTGATTTTGATTTTCACTTTCAGCAAACTTTTCGCCTTGTATCTGAACGAACTCCTCCTAGGGAATTTATCGGATCTACTTCAAAATTGGTCAGTACAGTCAAAAAATATTGCTGATGAAAAGTTGTGCTATTTGTGCATGTACGTTGAAGGGCGTGTCCGTGGTGTGGCATCAAAGGCAGCCATTTTGAATTTCTTTGTCATTTTCTGTGATTTTTCGTGTTGTATTTGAACGAACTCCTCCTAGGGAATTTATCGGATCTACTTCAAAATTGGTCAGTACAGTCAAAAAATGGTGCTGATTAAAAGTTGTGCTATTTGAGACTGTACATTGAAGGGCGTGTCTGTGGCGTGCCGTCAAAGTTGTTTGAATTCTGTGGTCATACAAACCAGATGAAAATTTCAGCTATTTGTGACTGTAAGTCAAACTGTGTGCCAGTGACGACTTGTCAAATTCAGCCGATTCGCCATAAAACAGCACTCATAACTTCAGTGTGCAATGTCCAATCTCCAATAAACTTAATATATTCTGTAACAATGTCGCCCTGAACATGTCCTCATAACTTCAGCGTACGTGGTCCAATCTCAATGAAACTTCACGTGTTTGATAAGAGTCCCGCCCTGAACATGTCTACATGACAATATTCAAACATAGTGATAGCGGCACCGACTGGCAACAGAAAGTAAGCACTGCGTGGCGATTCTGAGCTGATTTACGTGAAATTTTCATGTTGTGGTCCACACGTGTAACGACTAGGACTGTAATGGTTCTGAAACCGAGACCAAAATCGCGACACAAAAGTCCACGGTCTCATGTCGCGGATCCGAGAGACAGAACCGTGACACACTCGCTCCCTGGACTGTTGAGCTCCCGTTAAGACAGTGTACCTGCGGCGATGGCGGCGGCCCGTGGGGTGGTAGTGGTGTACGCCTATATCGTATTTGTATTGACAGTAGGTTATTCTAGATCATTTTCCACCTTATTTTAGTGTTTATTTACTACTTTAATCTGCTCCCTTTCTCTTCTCCCCACACTCACACACAGCACACACACCTAGCCTGGACCTCTGGTGACTCACGGCAAACATGCCCGCTTGCTCCGCCTCATTCTGTCTCTCTCTCCCTGTGTGTGTCTCTGCTGACATTCTCCATCAACAGTACGTTTCATAAACTCACCCGTGATTCAGTTTTCAAGTGCGCCACATGTGTGTCCAAACCAAAACTAACGTTAGTGAGTGACATCTGCAGTGGTGCGTTCACTGACGCCCCGTAATGTATGATTTCTGCCGTTTTTGCTTAATGTAATATCAGATAACATCTCTCTCTCTCTGTTTCTCTGCAAAATGGGAAAACCGCGGTATGAACCAAACCGTGGCTCAACAATCGAAGTCTGAACCGAACCGTGGATTTGGTGAATCGTTACACCCCTAGTAACGACGGGACGAGACGCAGCCGCAGCATGCGAGGTCCCGCCCAATGCTGCTTGCAGCTTTAATTTTATAATGCTACTACTGCGTACATGCAAGCTATAATTCAAGCAATTTGGGACAATCCCTGTGTCCGTAAAAGTCCAAAAAGATCATTGGATGTTGTTGTAAGTGTCTAGTCCTTCAATATAATACCAACCCCACTTTTTCAATTTCACTTCCCCTGTCTCAAGAGTATGATCATACTACTTTTTACTTTTTAAACCATTTCTCAGTCAATTCCACAGTTAGATGTATCTAGAAATAAATAAACCATGAGTTGCAGAGATAAAAGTAAGCCTGGGAAGGATGTATGAATGCAAGAGTGGGAGAAAAAATGAGTACAGTATGTGTCACAGAGGAAAACTGTCGGCATCCTCTGAACTTGTGTTAGCTCATCTTATCAGTCAGCTGTAAATAACCTCTGTTCATAAAAGATAGCTAGGGTGTGTGTGTGTGACAGACTGAGGTTTAAATAGCAAGCATACCTTTAAACCTTTTAGCTTCAGGAAGCCCATATATGGAGTTCCATTTTATTTGATTGTCACTCTTTTTTTAAAAATGAAACCAGTCATTACTTGTTGACTGTACAGTCAGTGAACTTAACTAAACTAAAGACAGGAAACAAACATTTTAACCAAATGCTGCAAACACTGGTTTATTTAAAAGAAATGTATCACATGAACTACTTAAATTATTTATTTCATTACCAAACAATATGTGCAATCACAAATCACATTACAGTGCTACACACCATAATGTCTACCTGTCAAGGTTGATGCTAATGCTAATGTCAAGTATATATAAAATTTAATGGAAAACCATAACATAGACTGACATTGCCATCCCTAGTGCCAAGTTATATGCTATGTGCCATGTTTGGACAGAAATTACATTCTCTATCTAGACTTTTTTTTAAAAGATTTTTTGGGGATTTTATTGCCTTAATAAATATGACCTCTTTCTAGATGGTTAACAACAAAACTCAAATTTGTTTCATGGCATTCATATTTATCTGCTCTTCAAGCTTGTAAGTTGGGTTCTTCCTTCTGCCCAGGCGAACAGTTTTTTGGTCTTACCTATATTTAATTTTAATACTCTGACTGAAAGCAATGCTCTTTTTCTGCCGCACACGCATGCAGTCACACATGGAGGCTGGTCGGTACAATTAAAGTCTGATTTGTTGGTTACTGAGCAGCTCCACTGGAGCAGCTGGGGGTGAAGGGCATTGCTCAAGGGCACTTCAGTGACAGTACTAAGGAAGAGGCAAGTGCTCCTCTTTCACTTTCCTCAACCCCTTCTGCTCTAAGCATTTTAATGAACTAAAGAAAATGTTTTCCCACTTTTACTATATCATGTCTTACAATTAGACACTACATGTATGCATCAGCACACTTAAAGCAGCTTGCAGGAGTTTTTATATGTGTACACAATCAGGTGAACAGATATGCTAAAACTTTTAGACACACACGCACACACATACACAGTGTGATGGAAGGAGGGAACATGCTAGAAGTGCGTGGGTGTTGAAATATGTGTTCAGGAGAAGTGTGCCTCACCCACAGCCTCAAGGTTACAGAGGCAGTCAGTAAATGGCTTCGACTCAATGTGTTTACTCTACATTATATAAAGTGTGTTGAAATAATGCAGGCGAGCCACAAACCTGACTGACAGTCATCTAGCTTCTTTCACTTTTGTATTCACCAAGACTGACAGCTTTATATTTAAAGCAACAGAAGATTTGATATTTGTGTGATTTGGCGCCCCCAGTTGCAATACCACTGTGGTAAACATTTGTTCTGATTACATTAGTTTTGATCAAAAACTGGCGAGTCGCTAACTTTGCTATGTTATTGTTGTACTTGCTTGACGTTTGGCTGTGTTTCAACTTGCTTGTTTTTGATCATAAGTAATGTAATCATAAGAAATGTACAGCTGTCCTTATAGTATTGTAACTGGGGGCACCAAATCGCACAAATATCAAATCTTACAGTGTAGCTTTAAATAAATCCTTGTGTGTCTTATTTGTTATGCACTCTGTAAAAACATTGCTGCAGAAAAGCAAATTTTTCCTATGATAAATTATAAACACTGTAGTTTTGACATTTCTGTCAACCAATTGTAATGAAATAGATCATTATTTAAATGTAGAATATGTACATCAATGCTCTGTTGATCTCTCCCCACAAAGAAACACCAAGCTCAGCAGGAGTGGGAGTTGGGGCTTTTATGTATATCTTATACACAGTAAACTAGTGCACTTGATATCACTGTATCGTCACCATCACGGCCCCTTGGGTGGCATATACATCATCCATCTGCACACAGACAACCAGAATAGATGGTACATTTACACATATTGTAATGATAAATGGTAAATGGAACTGTACTATTACTATTAGTACTATTGTACTATCGTATGGGTAAAGCTCCAAAATGGAAACTGAATACTACAAGCCCCACAATGCAACTCAGGGCTGTCTCACTTCTAAACGCCCACTTCTCTCAAACAGCACACCTCTGGACACTTTGAGTGACAGGTGGGTGCTGTCACAGGCAGCTGTTTTGAGTAACCAGGCTTCATTCAGCCCACCTCAGCTCCACCTCCTTGCCCATTTTTTGATTAGCTGAGAGCCGGTGGAGTCAGAACTGCCAAGATGGCGACGGTCAGACGGGATGTCATGGTCTCGACTCTGCAGACTGTGGCCTGCTACGTAGCTGTAGCCTGACACTTCTCCACAGACACTGGAGAGTTAGCCTCTCTAAGCAGCTAGCATAGTCCCTATATCATTAACTTAGCTGCAGTTTTTAAAATTTGTTGAGACGGGGGGAGCTAGCAAAATATTGCGGTTTAATTACACTTAAATACTCCTAATGACAGAGTAATGAACTGAACTACATATGTAAAATCAGTGTCAACAACAACTGTCTGTCATTACTAATACCCTGCATATGAACCGAGTCTCCTGTATGAAAGATCCACGTTGTCATAAACCGGAATCGTCATTAAAGCAAGGCACATGGCAGTATAATCTCTCTCTTGGAGCAGTTCAGTAGCTGATTACTGTGGTGTTTCTTTCTTCAGCCAAACTGTTCCCCC
Organism: Dicentrarchus labrax; assembly: GCF_905237075.1. Lineage (NCBI taxonomy): Eukaryota > Metazoa > Chordata > Actinopteri > Moronidae > Dicentrarchus > Dicentrarchus labrax. The sequence continues at coordinate 26,609,202 of NW_026136720.1, forward strand.
ATGTGTGCCCCGCTTTCGGCTCTTTGTTGTGTTAACATAGACGTGTGGGCTTGTGGAGCAGCTGAACACTGAGAGGACAGAGAAGAAAGAGCCTATCAAGGCTCCTCCTCTCACCACAATCAAGGACAATAATGCCAGCTGATGCCAGCTGCCTGCCTGGCAACCGGCCTGGCTTGTGGCATGTCATTTGGAGGAGAAGAAGTTTTGTAGTTGTCCACTGAACCAAGGCTGAGTTTGCCTTGCTGAACAGGAGGCTCACTGCCTGTTTAATAGTGTGTGTGTGTGTGTGTGTGTGTGTGTGTGTGTGTGTGTGTGTGTGTGTTTATTTTGGTGTTCTGAACAGCCTATCTGGTTTGATTAATAATACCATTATAATGATTTCTTTTTTTTAAATGGAAGAGGACACAGAGGGATCTTTGACTGTAAAAGTCATTTTAATATACAACATATAGTGTATACAGGAAGCTGGAAGCTAGGAGCCCAATGGTCTGGGCTGAAAAAACATGATTCAGGGGCCTGGAAATCAAAGTGGACTATAACAAAGACAAAAAAAGAGGCCCAGAACTGAACGACTACGTTTTAAATAAATATAATGATATCTATATAGTGGTATTGAAGAGTAAGGGCCACACTAGCATCTAACCGTATCAAATTTTCAGTAATGTACGTACATCCTGTTTAGCACTCTGCAGCTGAGCAGTTAATGAGCTAAGTAGCCTGCAAACTGACATTAGCAGTGTACTTTTCCCCTGTGAATGTTTGTAGGTTGGATAAGAAGCTAATGTGGGTTGTTGTTCTGGCATCTACTAGTTTTTCATGAAATAAATTGATTAAACAGCCAGATACCAGCCTGCTACACAAGAAAGTGACAACCTCTCTGGCTGCAAATTAAGCTAAAGCACAAAAACTGCAGTTTCTCTAACGGCCACTTGAGGCTGGCTCCAGAGGTGAGTCAATCTCCATAAGGCCCATTATTAAAATGCCCAACTTTATAGCAAAAAAAAACGTAAAAATAAATATTTACAGCCTGGTACAAAAAACACTTTTGGTCCCTATAGCTAATTTCCCCTTTCAAGACTGTACAGGGATGGTTTTTTTATACAACTCATCCCTTTTAATAATATTAAGGCTTCAATTTTTGCATAATTAATATCTCATAATAATTAAAAGTGTCCTACAGCATCTGTATTTGACACCCTGGGAATGAGACTCAACAATCAACTATCTTTCTTGGCTCGGATTTGTTGTTTTCATCCAGGCTACTAGCATTAGGATGAGCCATAGGAACCTGATTTTTTCACAGATTATCTGTGTCATGCACTACTGTCAGAATATAGTAAAAATGTTTGTATAAAAATGACCTACTGCAGATTTTAAGTACAGATAGAAGTAGAGGTTGTTGTGAACACCAGGGTTTGTCATTGGCTGATAAGTGTTCATCAGTTCATCAGCCAACAGTGTGTCCAGTCAGTGCTGTCCTACAGTAGGTGCTGCCTTTATCTACCCACCAAAGATCCCATATAGTAGACCCCATGGCCTCATCAACTTCACTGAGTGTATCTATGAATATAACTCTGTGGCCTTCTGTTCAATTATATTCTGGCTGTCTCTGTGTGATAATATACTGCTCCTTTGAGTCAAGCCATATGCTGAACTCTATAGTGTCACATCCTCACAGTCACTGAGCACGTAAACAACACAGATCTGAGGGACAGAGTCTGCATTCACTGGAATAAGTTAACTCCCAAGATAAGTTGGTGTGTGGTACAAAACCGCACTGTAGCCAGGCTGACAGAGAGTCACAGCTCTATTGAGCCATGTCATAGAGACTAAATTAATCACCAACTACCCTCAACAGGTATCACTGTCTCTCCAAAGTCAGGAATTTTAACAAAAGTAAAATCAGATATACTCTTAGACTGTTTTTCTGCAATCGAGCTGCATTAATTAACTTCAATAATTTCTTCATCGAAGCCATCAACCTGTCTCTTAGATCCCATCCTAACTAGGCTACTTAAAGAAGTCTTACCCTTAGTTGGCCTTCTTTACTGGATATGATCAATCTTTCTTTATTGTCAGGATATGTACCACAGTCCTTTAAAGTAGCTGTAATTGAACCCCTCCTTGAAAAGCCCACTCTTGACCCAGGGGTTTAAGCCAACTATAGACCCATTTTTTAGTTTTGTGATTTTCTACATAGCAACCCTAACCCTAACCCATAGCAACAACTATTTGAGGCTTTTCAGTCAGGATTTAGAGATCATCACAGCACAGAGACAGCACTGGTGAAAGTTAATAACAACATTTTATTTGCTTCAGACAACCGACTTGTCTCTGTACTTGTATTGTTAGATCTTAGTGCTGCATTTGACACCATTTATGATCATATTCTATTACAGAGACTTGAGCATCTAATTGGCATTAAAGGAACCAGGATTGTTCTCAGTTTGTACATGTTAACGACGAATCCTACATAAACACAAAAGTTAGTCATGGAGTTCCACAAGGTTCTGTGCTTGGACCAATTCTATTCACTTTATATATGCTTCCCTTAGGCAACATTATTAGGAAGCACTCCATTTACTTTCATTGTTATGCAGATGATACCCAGTTATATCTATCAATCAAGCCCGATGAAATTAATCAATTAGCTAAATTACAAGCATGTCTTAAGGACATGAAATCCTGGATGTCCTGCAATTTTCGGATATTAAACTCAAGAATAGTTTCTCTAGACGGTATTACCTTGGCCTCCATCACCACCGTCAGGAATCTTAAAATTATCTTCAATCAGGCTATGTCCTTTAACTCCCACATAAAGCAACCCTCTAGGACTGCCTTTTTTCATTTACGTAACATTGCAAAGATCAGACACATCAATTAAATTAAAATTGAATTAAATTCAATTTTATTTATTTCTATAGCACCAATTCATAACAGAAGTTATCTCAGGACACTTTTCAAATAGAGCACCTCTAAACCGTACTCCTTATAACATTATTTACAGAGAACCAACAGTTCCCACCATGAGCAAGCACTTGGTGACAGCGGCAAGGAAAAACTTCCTTTTTAGAGGCAGAAACCTAGGACAGACCCTGGCTCTAGGTGGGTGGTCTACTGCCTCGACCAGTTAGGGTGAGAGAGAGAGAGAGAGAGAGAGAGAGAGAGAGAGAACTCAATACAGTTCCGGAGTTCCAGAATGTATTTGTATACAGAAGTCATGTTTAAGGCTTGCTGCTAAACAAAACGCTTGTTTTCGGTCCAAAAATTGGATAAACACCGACTTTTTATGAGGAAAATGCAAAAGGAGTGACCACAATACACCAGAAGAGAGAAAAAGAGGAAAAAGAAGGAGAAAGAAAGAGAAAGAAGGAAAAAAGATATAGTTGGAAGAAGGAGCTCAGAAAACAGAGCTCAGAAACAGAGCATCAAGCTGAAGAGAAACAAACAAGGAGAAAACAAAAAACAAACAAAGAAGAGGACAGGGGAGACTAAAGCAAGTAACAGCAAACTACTGGACACTGAAATCAGTAAGTTTTTGCATTTATTACTATAAAACAAGTCCCAACTGAAACACTCAAGCTAATAGCTAACAAGCTAACAATGGACTGTGGTCACCTATCAACGGCATCAATAACAGCAGTAGTGCTGTTTTAAACACAAAACACAGAACCTCGAAGATCAACAGCTGTATCATGATGTCTAGACACTCTACAAACCATTGAACATCCCCCAGCTATCAAAAGCAAAACTACAAAAGGAAAATATAAACAAACAATACTTCGAGAAAGACCAGACATCCTATTCCTGGACCATCACAAAGATGGAAGGTCCTGCAATTTAATCTTCTGGACTGTTGAACCATTCGCCTGGCTGAATATGTTCAGATCGCATTACCCAGCAATAAAGAGAACAAAAATGTTCAAAAATGGAACTGCCATGATACAAGGCGACCTGAGACAGTTTGAGCTCGACTTTCCTGCTTTGAGACTGAGTGCTGAGAAGGAAAAGGAGATCCTCACAAGCATTGCTCCAGCCCTGGGAGCCAAACCCCCCTGTTCTGTCCCTGCTCCAGCCAGACAGCCTGCAGATGCTGACACTAATCTTCCCCTGCTACAGCACTCTGAGGCCCTGGAAATCATGAGAGAACACTTCTCCCAGATGGAAATAGAACTGGTTCAGATCAGAGAGCAGCTGGACCAACAGCAGCCTATTTCTCCTACTGTCAGTGACTTCCAGGCCAAGAAAGAACAGAACAATGTCAACTCACAGCTGAGAGAGTTTCAACAAGAACTAGCTCGTCAGAGAACACAGTTGGATCATCTCAGTGAGGAGGTGAAGGAACTTAGGAAGGACAGAGACAACTGCAGAACTGAGTTGGCTACTCTAGAAGAGCTACATGAGAGGGACAGAAAGGGCTCAGTCTACAAGCCAGACTGAACTCCACACAACCCCCTGTGCTCACCTTTCAGACCCAGACCACATCCAGCCAAACTCCCACTACACCTGCTGAAGTACAACAGGGCCCTTTCCTCGAGGACTCACCCCCTCTCACCCAGCCTGGTGCAGACTCTAATCCCCCCCCGTACCAACCAGCTGCCTCCATACACACATCCCAAGCCAAGACGCCAGTCACACCCCTGCACCTGTCCGAAGCCCAACCTCTAGCCAGCCTCCAACTAGGAGCTCCAGACCTGAAACCACCACCACAGCTCCACATCCAGACCCGACAGCTGAGACTGAACAAACACACACAGGCAGAAGGGCTGACATTATCCTCCTTATGGACTCTAATGGAAAGTTCCTGGATGAAAAGACCTTATTTCCAAGACACAGAACAGAGAAGATCTGGTGCCCCAACACCAGGAGAGCCCTGGAGCTGTTAACAGTGCCTGAGCTAGGCTCACCTAGCCACATCATCATCCTTACAGGCACCAACGACTTAAGGTGCCAACAGGACAGACTGGCAGACTCTCTGAGGAGAGTCATTGAGCAAGCTTCCACCAATTTCCCTAACAGCAAAATAATCATATCCACACTGCTGCACAGGAGAGACTTCCACCCCCACACCATTCACAGAGTAAATATCAGCCTCTCCAGGGACTATGCCCTCAAACCCAACGTGTTCTTGGCCCACCACCCGACTCTCCACCTGGACTGCCTGTATGATAACATACACCAACACAGAAATGCAGTCCCCACCCTTGCTAGGACCCTGAAGGATGTTGCCCTTGGAAGGAGCCTTACTACCACTCCAAGGGGTAACCACACAACGCAGACCCCACGCAGACCGCCAGGACCTCCTCGACCTTCAAGACCATCCAGACCTCCACCATGCTTCCACCCCCGGCTGTCAGAGAGGACGACCAGGCCACCAAATCCACCGCATCACCAACATCACAACCCACAGCCCACCCCACAGCCAACACAACACTGGCCTCTGATACCCAGCCAGAGAGCCCCCCAGCCTGGAGGTCCTATACCCCCCCTCCTCCCAACGGCAGAAGCAAGACTACAGGAGCAGCAGCCTGTTGGGCTGAACTATGCTGCAGCGGTGAGAAGAACCACAGCCCCACCCCCCTCTGGTGAACTCATAGAAATATAACACATGCTAAACCTGCTCTGCTTTCGCCTCATGTAGCTACATGGTGGAAGAGCAGAGACACCACAATAATTAATAGTTAAACATGTTGTATATCATTTTAAATGAATAGTAATATAAGGACAATTCTTAACAGTATTTCACACATGATACATTCTAAAATGTCACTCAAAGTTTAATATTTTATTAATTTACTTCTTTTCGTCTTTTTACACTTTTCATTTATTACTATTATTATTTTTTAATATCTAGTTTTTTATTATTATTATTATTTTTCTTTTAAGGTGTTTGTCTAATTTTTTAACGGATCACACTTAGAGATGAAATCATTTACAATAACATGTTGGAACATTCAAGGTCTGAGATCTGCTGATGCTTTTGGTTTAAAGAGCAGAAATTCAGATTTTAATAGAGTTAAAAGACTCTGGCATATAGTTTTACAGGAGACATGGTGCAGAGAAGATGTTTCCACTGGTTGTCCTCACGGCTACACTGAGATTATCATACCATCAACAAAACATCCCACAATAACCCAAGGCAGAGATTCAGGAGGCATGATTATATGGTGTAAATCAGAACTGAGCCAGTCCATCACAGTTATTAAAAAAGAAGAATCTTATATATGGTTGAAAATTAACAAAAAGATTGTTTGTGCTGAGGAACATGTCTACATGTGTGCCATCTATATACCTCCATCAGAGCACAGCAGCAAAATCACAATCTATCTGAAAAGGGCCCAGTCTAACTGTGGAGCCCCTAGTGCCTGTGAACTGTTTAACAGCACATACAGATGGACCCCTGACAGCATGGGAGCGTACCAAAAGGCACTGGAAAATCAAAACATATATGATTTAACTTATTTATTTCTAACTGAAACATTTTCCCATAATAATTCTGGTGTAAATTCTGCTGTGGACAAAATCAATTAAATTTTTCATCATTTGGCTCTATTGTCTAATTTGAAAGCCTCCAAACCAAAATCTCAACAAATGAACAATAACAAATGGTTTGACACTGAATGCAAAAACATAAGGAAAACATAAGGAAATTATCAAATGAAAAGCATAGAGACCCAGATAACCACAACATACGCTGTCAATATGAGGCCACTGTGAAACAATACAAGTACACCCTAAAAACAAAGAAAGAACAACACAGCAAGAACCAGCTCTGTGAAATTGAGGAATCCCTCAAATCCAACCAGTTCTGGGAGAAATGGAACAACCTAAACAAAACCCAGCAGGATGAATTGGCGATCCAAGATGGAAATACTTGGATTAATCACTTTAGTGAATTATACAGTAATGTTACAAAAAATGATGATCAGTACAAGATATTCACGAAATGGAAAACTCTGGAGGCGGTGATAAAAAACAACCAAAACCCTCTAGATTACCCAGTAACAGAACAAGAATTAACAGAAGTCACCCAGTCCCTGAAAGGAAAAAAGGCTTGTGGTATTGATGGAATCCTCAACGAAATTAGATCAAATACTCAGACCATAAAATCAGATTGGCTATACTAAAACTATTCAATACTATTCTCTCAACTGGAGCTTTTCCAGACATCTGGAACAAAGGTTTAATAACCCCAATTAATAAACCTGGAAATAAATATGATCCAAATAACTACAGAGGAATATGTGTCTCCAGTAACCTGGGAAAAATATTCTGCAACATCATTAATAAACGACTTGTCAACTTTCTTGATGACCACAACATGTATACAAAAAGTGAATGTGCTGTAAAGATTGGAAACAAACAAACAGCGTTCTTCTCCCAGGGCCAGGGAGTGAGGCAGGGATGCAATCCCAGGCCAATTCTCTTCAATCTATATATCAATGAATTAGCGAACCAACTAGAGCGTTCCACGGCACCTGGCCTCACCCTGAACGACACAGAGATCAGAGGTCTGCTATATGCAGATGACTTAGTGTTGCTTTCACCTACTAAAGAAGGTTTGCAGCAGCACCTTAATCTCCTGCAGAGATTTTGTCAGACCTGGGCCCTGACAGTAAACACAGCAAAAACAATACAGAAATCAGGTTACACACAATTTCTATTTAGACACCACTAAATTACAACATACAAAAAACTAAACTTACCTTGGCCTCAACATTACATACACAGGAAACCTCAACATGGCTGTGAAAGACCTGAGGGACAAAGCAAGGACAGCTTTCTATGCAATAAAGAGAAACATTAAAATCTATATTCCAATCGAAATCTGGCTTAAAATTTTACAATTTGTACTAGAACCAATAATTCTATATGGCAGCGAAATTTGGGGACCAAAACTAAATGATCAAAACAATCATAGAATCTTTCCACAGCGAGTTCTGTAAGAGCATCCTGCAGGTGCAGAGAAAAACACCAAATAATCTGTGCAGAGCAGAACTCGGCCAATACCCCCTCCTACTAAAAATGCACTGAATCTGCACTAATCAAAATCACAAACGACCTCCTCCTGGCAGCCGACTCTGGTTTACTCACTATTCTCATCCTCCTCGATCTGAGTGCGGCCTTCGACACCATCTCTGACACTATCCTCCTCAACAGATTAATTTCCATTGGTATTTCATACACAGCCCTTGACTGGTTTAATTCCTACCTCTCAGGCCGCACTCAGTTCATCCAACTCCAATCCTTCAGTTCCCACCCGTCCCCCGTTACCACTGGCGTGCCCCAGGGCTCTGTCCTGGGGCCCCTTCTCTTCATCATCTACCTCCTTCCCCTTGGCAATATCTTCCGTAAATATAACATCCACTTTCATTGCTACGCGGATGACACCCAGCTCTACCTCTCCAGCAAACCAAATTCCACTCTCCCACCTTCCTCCCTCACTGACTGCTTAACCGAGCTCAAATCCTGGTTCTCCTCCAACTTCCTCAAACTCAACAGTGATAAAACCGAATTTCTTTTTATTGGCACTAAATCAACCCTCTCAAAAGCTAACAGTTTTTCCCTCACCATCGACCACTCCTCTGTCTCCCCTTCCCCCAGGTTAAGAGTCTGGGTGTCATCCTCGACAGCACATTATCTTTCCAATCCCATATCAATAACATCACCCGGTCTGCATATTTCCACCTACGCAATATTAATCGACTCCGCCCCTCCCTTTCTCCCCACTCCACTGCCATCCTTGTACACAGCCTTGTCACCTCCCGCATCGACTACTGCAACTCCCTTCTCTTCGGTCTACCTCACAAATACCTCCATAAACTTCAACTGGTTCAGAACTCTGCAGCTCGAATTATCACCAGAACCCCCTCCATCCACCACATCACCCCTGTTCTACAGCAACTCCACTGGCTCCCGGTAAAACTCCGCATTGACTTCAAAATCCTCCTATTCACGTTCAAGGCCATCCACAACCTCTCCCCTCCTTATCTGTCCGAACTCCTCCACATCGCCAACCCTTCCCGTTCCCTCAGATCTGCCTCCTCTGTCCACCTCTCTGTCCCTCCCGCCCGCCTCGTCACCATGGGGAGCAGGGCTTTCAGTCGCTCTGCCCCCCAACTCTGGAACTCACTCCCACCGGACCTCAGGAACCTGGACTCTCTCACACTCTTCAAATCAAGATTAAAAACTCACCTATTCAGAACTGCCTACCCCACTTAACCATCTACATTGTCTTTTCTTATCTGTTTCTTATTTCTTGCTGTTTTTTTTTTTTTGTGTGTTGTACGGTGTCCTCGAGTGCCCAGAGAGGCGCCTCTAATAATTTAATGTATTATTATTATTATTATTATTATTAAATACAGAAAAGATCAATTAAATTTTACAATCACTTAAAATCAGTTTTAACACCCAGACATACCATCACAAAGCCCTAACATACCAGGAGCTGAAACCAGAGAAGAGTCCCCTCAGCCAGCTGGTCCTGAGGCTCTCTGCAGTAACATGTCCCCAACAGCCTCAGGACAGCAACACCAACTCAATCAGACCAAACCAAATTATCAACAAACAAAAAGAAAAATATATTGAATACTGGAAAGAAATGACCAAAACACAAAGTAAATTACAAAGTTATCTGACCCTAAAAAGAGAATTCAAACTGGCAAATTACCTGACCACAATAAAATGTCCTAAATTAAGAAAAATGTTGACAATGTACAGACTGAGTGAACACAGCCTGGCCATAGAAAAGGGTCGCCACAGACAGAACTGGCTACCAGAAGAGGAGAGACTCTGCTCCCAGTGTGACAGAGGACAGGTAGAGACAGAGCTGCACTTTCTAACCTCATGCCCTAAATTCAAAACTTTAAGAGAAAAACAATTTGCAAACATTTCCCAAATATACCCTGAATTCGAATTATTATCAGACACACAGAAACTCCCCTATTTACTGGGAGAAATGCCAAAAAGTGAAATTATTGCAGCAAAATATGTCTGCTCATGCCACGAACTGAGGACAACCAGTGGAAACTCAGATAAATGTATCAAATAATTTTGTTTTTTTGTTGTTGTTTTTTAATATATACACACACACACACACACACACACACACACACACACACACACACACACACACACACACACACACACACACACACACACACAATTACAGTTTTATCTATCTATTTAATTTTATATATTTTAATATTAAATATATTATATATTATATTTAATAATTTGTTATTACTGTTATATTGACAACAGACTACTTGTTTTAACTGTAGCCTGTTACTTTACTACTGTTTTAATGACATTTTTAGTTAACACAAACTGATTGATTGATTGATTCATTGTAATTAATTACTTATTGACTGAGATTGATTGATTGTGACTGTGACTGTGATTGAGTCAATCATAGTTACAGTATTACCAACAGTATTGATTATAATTAATTTATTGTAAATATTGTTTTCCTTTATTGTTACTATTATTATTTTTAATTCCAAACGCTTGCTTTGGCAATATGTACAGTGTTACGTCATGCCAATAAAGCCATTTGAATTGAATTGAATTGAGAGACAGAGAGCCAGAAAGAGAGAAAGAGAGAGAGAACAGAGGTGACGACAGAAGTACAGAGACAAAGGTGCACAGCAACAACAGTAGCAACAACTACACTAATAGTACTGACTGATGATGAACATGAAGAAGATGATGACGACCACGACGACAACAACGATGGGGGACAATGAGCAGTGATTATAGTAATAATAGTATCCATAGTAATAATAATAGTAATAATAATATCAGTGATATTAGTAATGGGAGTCAAGCAGGACCATGGCAGGAGGCTCCACCAGGATCCATGAGAACCTGCGAGACGAGAAAGCACAAGAACTCCGGGAAGAAGAGAAGATAGTAACATGCATTAATGGGACATGAATGTGTGCAGAAAGAGAGAAAAGCCAAAACGCGTGCTAAAGTGCCCTCTACAGTTGTGAGGACACGCTATATGTGCCCATTTTTTTCTTTCCGCCCCTGCCCTTCAAAAAGTCTGTGCACGCCACTGAACTCCGTACATTATTGCAATATTATTAAGTAAGTAGTAATGAGTTACTGCCCAACACTGGTATGCAGTGACAACAATTCTTAGGTACTCTTGTAATATTTTTGGTTTTAGTTTATTTTTTTATTGTATGGATATGGGTCCTAAAAGAAAGAAAGAAAAAAAAAAAGATTGTACTTTATTAGATTTTCTGGTGCTTACAACTCAATTTTTTTTTGTGGCGGGCCTCAGTGACAGGAAGGCAGAGACAACCAGGCAGACCTATCCAAAAGTGGCAGAAGTCTGAAAAGCAGGCTGGGGGGAAAAGGCTGGACCGATATGACTGGTGAGATGATCCAGCAAGGAATGATGCTAAATGGGCGGGTCATCCAATAATCGGAAGGTTTGATCCCCAGCTCCTCTCGTTGCATGTCGAAGTGTCCTTGAGCAAGACACTGAACCCCAAATTGCTTCAGATGCTGTGCATCAGTGTATGAGTGTGTATGAATGATTAGTTTCCATTCTGGTGAACAGTTGGCACCTTGCATGTCAGCCACTGCAATCAGTGTATGAATGTGTTTGAATGGGGTGAGCATGTAGTGTACAGCGCATTGAGTGGTCAAAAGACTAGAAAGGCGTTATATAAGTACAGTCCATTTACCATTTACCATTTATACTACTGAGCTGGAGAACAGGTGTGCTGGGGTGACAGGAATGGCAGGAACACTGTGGGACATATGGAAATGCTTCTATCTGATATTTTACAGTAGGCCATTTTCATTTAAATCCTTTAATTTAATTAATTAATGTATAATTAAATAAATTGTGAATATTTTTCTGACCTGTTCATGAAGAAAAAGCATAGTCATAGTCCAACCCCCCAGACAGCCCAAGATTTTCAGTGCTCACATCTGGCCACCCCTATGAAACATTTCTGGGGGCATCACTGCAGTGACCACCAGTACTTTAAACTCCACCCAGATAGTTCCTGGGTCATCAGAAGGTGCTGCCTCTTTTTTTTTTTGGGGGGGGAACTACTACCAAGAAGTAGAAATAAGGTTATTGACATCTTTTGTCCATCAGGAAAACTTTAGAAATAAACATATGCATATTCATAGATTCTGGAATTTTTAATGAGATAGAAGGAGTAGATGACTTTCTAAGGATTTTAATATGAAAATTATACCTTCTTTGACCGACACATATTTTTGTTCCAAGCAGACTATTTGTATATATGTCTTAATACATGACTGGAGGGGATCTTTAATGTCCAACCAAGAAATTAAGCTCACCAATGTGTTACAGAAAGGAATGGAATGGGGGTGGGCACTAAAGACGCTACCTAACTAGCGTCAAATTCAGTCCTTTTTGTCAATTTGAGTGGAGGATTTCTTTGTGTGTGTGTGTGTGTGTGTGTGTGTGTGTGTGTGTGTGTGTGTGTGTGTGTGTGAGAATGTGCGTGTGTGTGTGGAGGAAAGGCATGGGAAAAAAAAGATCTGCAGTCCATCACAATGCTGCGGGACATGCTTGATAAGACACATTAATTTTATATGACATTATTCAGCTGATTATGAAGCAGGCCATGCCACCCGCTGAGGCTAAACAAGCAGGAACATCCTCTGACGCCAAGCTTCTCATAGACACTTCTCCTTCTGATGAGGATGCCACCCTCCTCCGCTACCACCATCATTGTTGTCTATGTCCAAATCAAACTAAAAAAAAACAGTAAATGGACCTGTACTTGTATAACACCTTTCTAGTCTTCCGACCACTCAAAGCACTTTTACACTACCTGCCACATTCACCCTTTCACACACATTCACACACTGATGGCACAGCATTGGGAGCAATTTGGGGTTTCGTATCTTGCTCAAGGATACTCGACATGTGGCACCAGGAGCTGGGGATTGAACCCACAACCTTCCGATTAAGGAACGACCCGCTGTGCCTCTGAGCCACAGCCGTAACCATGCACAACGTTATTATATTATCTGCTTGAGTTCTTGAAATTCTAAAAAGCATCATCATTGTCCTCATGTAACCAGTGGATTACAGTGGTGGTGCAGTGATGAGGTAAAACTTGAAGTTTGATGATGGAAGGACGTCCTGGAGGGGCTGCGAGCCGAGCTGCTGCTAACGTTAGCTCAGCTTGTTTCTCTGATAACTTAAGATCCAGACGTCCGATGACTAAAATCCTTCATCCGGTTCAAATCTAGAGTTAAAAAGCACCAAGATCTAAACAGTGGATGGTAACAATGTGGCTCCAGACTGGATAAACAGTCAATGTATGACAGCTTCTGACAGACAACCACAACGCTGACGCAGGCACAAAGGGGATATAACGCCATCAACAGGCGACCGGTGAAACGCAGCGTTACCTGAATAAAATGACAGAATTCTCTGAGTTTGAACATTGTTGGAAACATTTGGGATAATGTCAGTACACAACTCAACTACATATAGAACATAGCTCTAGAGTTTATAGACATTTTAATGTGGAAGTGTGGGTTGGTACATATAAACCTCTTGAATAAAATGTGCAACTTATTGTCCGGTTAGCTAACTGGCGGTCAGCAAGCATACTAGCTTGGGGTGCTATGATAGCTCGCCAGCTACAGTTCACCACCTAGCTCTGCAAGTCACTACATCACCAAGGTTCCAGCAGCACCTATTTCACGAGGACACAGATAATCACATGAATCCCTTTGCAAATCAAGCATACCAGCAATCCAGAAGCATTGGTGGTGAAGCAAACAAATCTGTCAGCGCACTATTAAATTCTGTATTTTCTTTATTTGGATTTGGAATCTATAGCTAGTCTAGCTAGGGAGACCCCAGCTATTGAGGGTATAGAGGGAAAGGTGCCACATCAGGATGTAACGTGTGATGAACATTTTAGCTGACAAAATGTTGAAACATGTTTTTTATTGGATGTGTAATGGCTATACATTTTTACAATTGTAAAAATTACTACAATAATGAAAAATTAAACTGTTAAAAAATAACTGTTATTGGCTTCCATATAATTTGTTGTCAAAGCCACAGGGAGTACATTTTTTCTGAGGTAATAAAAACACAACTTATTTTAAACTGCCTATGAATATTATATTCAATTTCTGCCAATAGATCCTCCTAAATGTCATACGCTAGACAAAAGTTAGAGAAAAATTGGGGTATTTTACCCAGTGATAATGGTGTCGGATCAGCATATGGATCAATTTTGAATGCACTGACTAATTACCTAAATGTGTCATTTAGGTTGATGACTTGTTGCTGTATATCGGTCCATCCTTAAAACTTACATTTTTATTTTTCACCACAATCAAAGTCATCATGCTTTGAACCCCTCCATTCATTTTTGCTATTTTAGAAGTCGCAATTTTTTTTTAAATTTGGTATGAAAAGGCATATAGCCTATTAAAAGTCCTTCCATTTGGACTTTATTATGCAGATATCTTGTCTTTGTATACCTCAGCATGTCTCTCTGTGTCACTTCTCAAACCATATGATCCCTCCAACCATCCAGCTCAAACATTCTGGTTTTCTCATACCCATCATCTTTCTTTTTTCTCAGCCCATTACCCCATGGTTCAACCCAAGCTGTGCTGTCTCTTTGTTTCCCCTACGCTTCGATCGATCTGACATGGCCTGGCTTCCAGCAGCATAATGGCCATCAAGATACACAGGAACTCAGTACAAACTGACTAGCTTAAACAATACCAGCAACAATACCATCACATAAGGACAATACAAGCCAGACAGATTTCACTGAACAATGGTTTATTCTGCGCACACACACCCACACACACACGTATACATAGTGTATGCATAGAACATAGCTCACAGACTGAAGTAGGCCAAATGGTGCTTTGTTCATCAGATTATAGTTATTTGCATTTCACACATCATGGCTCTCATCATTGATTTACAGCTGGACATCAAATTTGGACGTTTTAAAAAAGTTTAGAAAAATTTTAAATCTTTTTAAAAAAAGATCATTTTGGAGTTTGTATTTACAATTTTGGCGTCCTAATACACAAGCTTCACAAATAAGTGTTAAGCATGCTTTTGTACTCACAAAGTATGTTGAATAAACTTCTCTGAGCTGTAGTTGGTGGTTGGTGGATGGATAAATGTCAGTTTTGTTGGTTAATATATGCAATAAACTCAGAAACAGAAACTTCAGTTTTTGTTTGCTTCATGTCTTAGATTGTGAAATAGATAGTTGGACTGTAAGCCATTTAAAGCTCTATCTTTGTGTTATCATATCAGAATACTGAGTCATTATCATGACTATAATGTATATTACCACACCTCAGATTTGTATAATATCTCTGGATTAGTATTAAAAACAGAAGGCACAAGGGATTGTGCAGGATTACATCACAATGGAATATCCTCAAATGTGGAGATAGACAGCATCTCTGACATCTTCTCAGTATAATAAAAATCCCTCTGCAGCACTTTTGTGCCTGTTGAGACTAACAATTACTTTGCTGGGGAAGGAAATAATTCAATTCAATTCAATTCAGTTTTATCTGTATAGCGCCAATTCATAACAAAAGTTATCTCAGAACACAAATACAGCAGGTCTAGACCATAAAAATTATAAAAAATGATTTATGTCTCATTTATTAAAGAATCAACAACAGTCATTTCCATTATGTGACCATTTTTGATAAACGCAAACACTGTCCTATCTTAGCTTTATTTTAAATACACTTTCAAGGGTTAGGGTTAGGGTTACTTTCAAATACACTAAGACTGAATATGTTGTAATTAATTAACAAGGGTGAATGGTTCTTACATATGTACTACAGATGACCAAGTAGTACATATTGGACGAATCTGGTGTGAACAATTTACATCCAATGCCAAGGATCAGGAAGTAAGTCAGAGACAGTAAGGAATGAGGTCCCTAATCTTAACCAAGTTGCCCAGTCTTTACCATTCCTTAACCGTATAATAGTGGCAGACATTGTAGAATTTGTATACATTTTTGTAAAAATTAGTTCAGTAGAATTATCCAGTATCGCAATATTCTCTGGTCAGTTGTATGATGGTGCATTAAGGTGGTCTTCATCTTTGAGGTGGTCAGTTGTCCATATTGTCTTGTGAATAAACAGTTCAAACGAAGTCAAGCCAGTCAAAACGAAACTTGGCATTGTTAACCTCTATTATACTTTGCTCCTTGGCCATTCAAGGACAATTTCCTGGTCATAAATTTGGAAATAATTAACTTGAACTCTACCTTACTGCTGTGTTCAGGTCCAGACCATTTTATTTCGGGCAGGGGTGGGTACTTAAAATGAAGAAGAAGGTTCTGGCTACACTCAGATCCAAAAAGTAGGATGTGTGCTTCATGCAGAAGACATACCTATCAGAAACGCAATCTAGGAATCTATGCACGGGCTGGATGGGACATTGGCTCTTTTCAAGGTTCATTTACTTATAATTCTACAACAGAGGGTTGTACAATGAAATGGAAGTTGTAGTCCTTGTGTGGTACACACAGAACAAAACAAAACAATTATTTATAGTGAAGTGGTAAAAGTCACACAGCCTGAGGAAAGAAGCTGTCTTTAGGTCTGGTGGTACGGCAGGGGATACTTCTGTATCTCTTCCCAGGGGTTAGGGTAAGGGTTAGGGTGAACAGACTGTAGTTGGGGTGGGTGACGTATTTTTATCCCTTGGGCTCTGTGCAGGCACCTCACCAATATCCCTGATGCTCGGCAGCTGAGTACCAATGATGTTCTGGTTTAAATCAGCTGCTGCAGAGTCCTCCTGTCCCGGGCTTTACACATTGCATGCTAGTTTGTGGTGTTTCAAGTCAGGATGCTTTCTGTTGCTCCTTTGTAAAAGTTAACAAGAATTTGGTGTGGGGATCTTCATGTTGGTTTGAAATCCAGACGATGACAATTGCTGCAAAACTTTGCAAAAGTGTTCCTACCATGTCAGGGGATGATGGTCATGGTTGTACAGCGTGAACAGGAAACGGGTGAGGAGGAAGTCCAATATCCAGTTAGAGGGAGTGGTACTACAGGTGGTGCTTATTTTTCTTCCAGGAATATGGCAGCTGCAGTAGAGGACCTCCTCACACTCTTCCCCCATTCATGCTATCAATGAGATACATGTCTCTCTGATTTCCTCCAGCACCACCCTCAGGACAAGCTTTACCACTGCAAAGCATTGCAACATCATCCCTGTGTGGTTTCTTCAGTCCAACTTACTATTGTGTTCCTGCTTCATTGTATGTGGGATGTGTGTTGAAGTGTTGATGATTGTGTGTGCTCCTGACTAAGTAAATAGATGTAGAGGAAGAGGAAAAATGCAGACGCTTTATTTGTTTTAGATACAGTAAGATGACACACTTCCAGTTTCAGTGAAGCACCTGCTGCTCTGTGTGCACCATGTGGACATCTGGTCCATTCACCAAACCAGGACAGCTTATTGTGGGACCTATTGGTGAAATCTTCTCCTGTTTTACATCTCAATAGAAATCTATCTTGTGCTAGTTGCCCATCTGGTTTTATGATAAGGTTTGGTGATACTGTATCCTGTAATATTTGATAGCCTTCTTCTCAATTTAATTGCTATAATATGTAACATTTTGGCATTAAAATGTCTATAAACACTAGCAGTATGTTATATACACACATACACACAGACAGCACACACACACACACACACACACACACACACACACACACACACACACACACACAATTCAGGTTAAAAGTTTCAACACACTGAGATAAATATCTCTAAATATCTGACCCAGGTTAAGACAGTTACAGTACAGTGTTATGGCATTTCCCAGTCGGTTTTATAGAGACCTCTGTCCACAGTGCAACACCTGAACCAAAGAAAACCAGTTAAATCTCTTCTTCAGTATCCTCTTTTCAGCTGGTAAACAGCAAAACAAAACTTCTTGTAAGGAGTCAGACTGACCAAACCATTAGTTTATGATAGTGACATTGTTTGACAGAATCAACCCCAGGCCTGGTTCTATACTGCTTTGATTGGGGGGACAATAAGAAATGTTAAATGGTCACCAACTAATGCTGCCCCAAGGATAATGTTTTTCTGTAGGCCTACACAGATGTTAGCATCGTCGCCAGGGCCACTGCTGGCCATTTGGGTGCCCTAAGTGTAGTTGCTTTGTGGTGCCCATATAACACATTACACAATATATATCAGATATATATTTTAGGGAAGGCTTAGGTGCTGTGGTTGCATTGCGGAGCCCCCTCCGCCTTTACACAGAGCATGAAGCACATGTATGTCACGGCGGTGCTGGATTTTGCTATTAAACAGGGTTTGGCAGTCAGAGCATTTGACCCCGAGCCCATGCCTAGAACCGGACCTGGACCCCATTTTCCCCATACACACAAACACACCAAGAATTATAAACTCATTAGAACTTTTTTTGAACAGCTCCATTTGGGCAAGAAGAACATAATTGTAGTCTGACCATCTCTTAGGATATGTTTAAGGATATGGGATTGCTATTTACTCTCTATTCTCACTATTTCATTTTCAGACCATAACAGACCTCCACTCTTGCAGGTGTGCAGTAACCTGTAATACTTCACTGTGGCCTGAACTGAGGGTGGAGGTTCACTGACCCCTCCCCCCTCAGTTCAGTCCTAAGCACTGAAGTGGTCTGGGTGGCTGAACAGACAGAGTCACATCTGCTGTCAGAGCTTTAGGTCCACAGACAGTGTGAAGGAGGAGCACTGTCACACACAGCAGCTTTAAGTGTCCTCCATGCCTGACATGAAGATAGCAGCTTTCTGTTGACCTTTTAGGGTCAATGCAGCATACAGCACACTTTGACAATCCTATTATACACATTACATTTTTGCACTGTAATAATTAATTTCATCACATTCTTTTTTCTTATAAATACTATACTATACTATAACTTGGTGACAGGAGATCGGAGAGAGCATTTTTGTTTGAGGTCCTTTCATGGACCTACAGCTGCTGCACTAATGCCTCCTCACAGTGTCACCACCAGCCTCGTCCGCTGAAGAGGAAGTCTGTGGATGACAATTCAATTCAATTTTATTTTATTTTATTTGTATAGTGCCAATTCGTAACAGAAGTTATCTCAGGAAACTTTTCAAAAAGAGCAGGTCTAGACCGAACTGCTTATAACATTATTTACAGAGACCCAACAGTACCACCATGAGCAAGCACTTGGCGATGGCGGTAAGGAAAATTTTCCTTTAAGAGGCAGAAACCTCTGACCTCGGAGAGAGAGAGAGAGAGAGAGAGAGAGAGAGAGACAGACAGACAGACAGACAGACAGACAGACAGACAGACAGACAAACGTGCACAGCAACAACTACACTAATAATAGTGACTGATGATGAAAATTATGACAACAACGACGAAAACAACCATGGGGACAATGACAGTGATTATAGTAATAATTGTATCTGTAGTAATAATAATAGTAATAATAATAATAATAACAATAATATCAGTGATATTATTGTCCTGAGATAACTTCTGTTATGAATTGGCGCTATACAAATAAAATTGAAAAATTGAATTGAATTAGCAATGGCAGTCAAGCAGGACCATGGCAGGAGGCTCCACCAGGATCCATGAGAACCTGCAAGACGAGAAAGCACAAGAACTCCAGAAAGAAGTGAAGTTAGTAACATGCATTAATGGGACATGAATGAGTGCAGAAAGAGAGTAAGAGAGGAGCTCAGTGCACCATGGGAAATCCCCCGATAGTCTAGGCCTATAGCAGCATAACTAAGGGATGGTTCAGGACTCACCTGATCCAGTCCTAACTATAAGCTTTATCAAAGAGGAATGTCTTAAGCCTACTCTTGAATGTGGTGAGGGTGTCTGCCTCCCGAACCACAACTGGAAGCTGGTTCCACAGGAGAGGAGCTTGGTAACTGAAGGCTCTGGCTCCTGTTCTACTTTTAGAGACTATAGGAACCACAAGTAGCCGAGCATTCAGAGAACATAGTGTTCTAGTGGGGTAATAGGGTACTATGAGCTCTTTAAGATATGAACGGGTCTGACCATGAAGAGCTTTGTAGGTGAGGAGGAGGATTTTAAATTCTATTCTACATTTTACAGGGAGCCAGTGCAGAGAAGCTAGTACAGGAGAGATGTGATCTCTTTTTCTAGTTCCTGTCAGTACTCGTGCAGCAGCGTTCTGAATTAATTGGAGCGTCTTAATGGACTTATTGGGGCAACCTGATAATAAAGAGTTGCAGTAATCCAACCTAGAAGTAACAAATGCATGGATTAGTTTTTCTGCATCTCTCTGTGACAGGATGTGTCTAATATTTGTAATGTTACGTAAATGAAAGAAGGCAGTCCTAGAGGTCTGCTTTATGTGGGAATTAAATGACATGTCCTGATCAAAGATAACTCCTGACAGTGGTGCTAAAGGCCAAGGTAATGCCATCTAGAGTAACTAAACTTAGGAAATTTGTGTTTGGTTGATTATTTCTCTGTGGTAACAATGCTTTTTGGCAATAAATCTTATACCGTTGGAAAGCCTGTTAAGTTCCCTTTCAAATGGTGCCCCATTTGTAAGGAACATGCACTTGTGGGATAAGCAGCAGACCTGAGTATGTGGGTTGCACCCATGAAAAATTTGCCTCTGCCAATGCCAAACAGCTTATTCTGCCATTGACTCGCTTGATGTTTGGTGGATTCGATGATTGAAGTTTGAAGAAACAAGACATATTGGCAATTTAACAATGTATTCATTTCACAAACAGGAGCCTCAGTAGCGTGTGGAAGAACCATACACAGCCACAACGGCCTGGCACCTCCTCCTCATGCTGGTCACCAGCCTGGTCACACACTGCTGTGGGATGGCATCCCATTCTTCAACCAGTATCTGTCGCAAGTCAGCCAACGTGGTTGTGTTGGTCACTCTGGCATGAACAGCACGCCCAAGCTGATCCCACAAGTGTTCAATGGGATTGAGGTCAGGACTGCTGGCAGGCCATTCCATCCTCTCCACTCCCACATTCTGGAGGTAGTCTCTGATAAACCCCGCCCTGTGGGGGTGAGCGTTGTCATCTTGGAGGATAGAGTTCGGTCCCAGACTGTGGAGCTATGGGATTGCCACTGGTTGCAGAATCTCATCTCTATATCCCTCTGCATTGAGATTGCCTCCAATGATGACAAGCCTCGTTTTTCCAGTGAGGGAGATGGCGCCCCACACCATCACACGGCCTCCACCAAAAGATGTTATTCTATCGGTGCAGCAATCAGCATAGCGTTCTCCGCGTCTTCTCCACACTTTGACCCATGATCCAACTGCCGTAGGCAGAATCTGGACTCATCACTGAACATAACGTTCCTCCACATGTTCAGGTTCCAGTGCACGTGTTGCCGACATCAGCGCAAACGGGCCTGATGGTGAAGGGCAGTCATGGCAGGACTCCTGGCAGCCCTATGAGACTGGAGATTGGCTGTGTGTAGTCTGTTCCGGATTGTCTGGGCAGAGAACCGTCGGCCATATTGTCCTGCAAACCTTGATTGCAAATCTGTAGAAAACAGCCTACGGCACCTAAGTGCTGACAGGGTGAGGAAATGGTCTTCTTGGGGTGTCATCTTCTTGGGACGCCCACTTCGCGGCCTGTCTTTGACATCCAGCGTTATATGGAACTTGGCCCTCAGTTTGGAGATGGTACTAGGGCTCACTCCAAATAATACTGCAACTTGGTTTTGCGGAACACCAGCTTGAAGTTGCCCTATTGCCCCATTAGTTGCCCAATCAGGTGCCAATCAGGCTGGCTGACTTGCAACAGATGCTGGTTGAAGAATGGGATGCCATCCCACAGCAGTGTGTGACCAGGCTGATGAGGAGGAGGTGCCAGGCTGTTGTGGCTGTGTATGGTTCCTCCACATGCTACTGAGGGTCCTGTTTGTGAAATGAATACATTGTTAAATTGCCAATATGTCTAGTTTCTTCAAACTTCAATCATCCAATCCACCAAAAAAAAAAAGAGTAAAAAAAAAAAAAACCTTTTTGGGAACTGGAAAAAAAATTTTAAAAAATTTTTTAAGAAAAACATACTCAGCGCTGCTGCTCATCCCACAAATGCATGTTCCTTACAAATGGGGCCATTTGAAAGGGAACTAAACAGGCTTTCCAACGATCCAAGATTTATTGCCAAAAAGCATTGTTACCAGTGAGAAATAATCTACCAAACACAAATTTCCTTACATTTTGTGCTAAGTTTATATCTGTAGACAGTGAGTCTCTGGGGTCTTTGGGGCCAAGTACAAGAATTGAGTTTTTTTCTGAGTTTAACATCAGAAAATTGCAGCTCATCCAGGTTTTTATGTCCTTAAGACATGTTTGTAATTTAGATAATTGATGAATTTCATCAGGCTTGATCGATAGACATAACTGGATATCATCTGCATAACAATGAAAGTTAATTGAGTGATTCTTAATAATATTGGAAGCATATATAAAGTGAACAGAATTGGTCCAAGTACAGAACCTTGTGGAACTCCATGACTAACTGTAGTATTTATGGAAGATTCATCGTTGACAGATAAAAAAAAAAATTTCTTTTTACTAAACTGTGAGCTTTGAACCCAATTTTTCATTATTTCAGTGCTTGATATTTAAATAGTTGCAATTGAAAATATATCAATTCTATATTACATTATGAAATACATTGTCTGCCACTAAAAAGCAGTAGGTTAAATTGACCCAGTATAGGGTTAATCTACCACAATACTGGGTTCATTTTATCCAGTACCAATGGGATATTTTGACCAAGTGTTGGTGTTGTTTGTATATTATTAGTATATTTGTATAACAACCCTTATATTGGGTGTTTTCTTACCAATTGACCCCACACTGGGTCTTTTTTAGAGTGTACTTATTCATCTGTAGGATGTGTTCACATGAAAATGGCAGAAGGGTTCATTCACTATTGTAAAACTTCAATATGTAATTTTATAATGTCCTGACCATTGAAACATTTTCTTTGGAAACTTGAGTCTATAAATGACCAGGTCTGCTTAACTGCTGTCCTTCAGAAG
This sequence comes from Dicentrarchus labrax, assembly GCF_905237075.1. Taxonomy (NCBI): domain Eukaryota; kingdom Metazoa; phylum Chordata; class Actinopteri; family Moronidae; genus Dicentrarchus; species Dicentrarchus labrax. The sequence continues at coordinate 26,632,300 of NW_026136720.1, forward strand.
GGAAACATGAGAGTGATGTAAACTCCAGCAACCCCCTGTCCCATCAGCCTTCCAAAGCGCTAATGAGGAGTTTCAGATAGATCTCTCCATATGTCCCAATTCTGTGGGAAACATGTGATCTGCCTTTATCCTCCCTCTTTCATTTGACTGAATAAAAGTCAGCCCCCCTCCCTCCCTGACACCTTACATCCTATAGGCTCAGTCAGTGTCCGAAACTCTGTCAGAAGGGAGAACTGTGGGAACCAGTGCTAGGCATTTTTTTCTGTCTGTCCATGGAAAAACATGTTTCTAGAAATCTGCATTTAAAGGACCAGTGAGTAGGATTTAGTGGCATCAAGTGGTGAAGTTGCAGATTGAAACTAACTGAATACTGCTTGCATCTGTATTTAACAACCTGGGAATGAGAACAGGCTCAGAAGTGAAGAGAAACTACAGTAAATACGAAACTTGTGAAAGGCCTAGTCTACAGCCAAGTGATTATACACTTATGAAAACATACCTATGAATATTATATTCCATTTCTGCTGATAGATCCTAAATGTTACACACTGGACCTTTGAACCTATCACTTAGTCTTAAATGTGTCCATAACAGATTATTACATTAATTTCCGTTTCAAAGTTAAACTTTACACATTTTTTAAATATATCTAAATTAATAGTTTGACTGCATTTGACACCAAACTGGGCTGGCCAGGCAATTTTGCCACCCCTCTAAGTAAGTGGTTCCCAACCTTGGGTTCACCAAAGTTTCATAGGGGGTCATGACGCCTTTTTGATTTGAACATGTGCTAGAAAACTGAAAAAATAATCATAGCATATGCACAGTCAGCTCAAATCTCAGCATCTGATTTTCCCTTGGTGAACAAAAGTAAATATAAATTGTTAAGTAAACTGTCCAATAGAATAATTGCCAAGTGTCAGGGACAGAAAAACACAGATTTTTTTAAAGAAGAAGCCTAATAACATTATTGGAAAAAAATATTTTTTTCTAAAATAGAGAGAGACAAAGAATAGTATAAAAAGTTCCCTAAACAAAAAAATTATCTGCTCAGAACTCAAACACCAAATTGTAAAGATTTGCATATAATCTGAAATATCCATAAATATGTCACTTAGTCAGGAGTCGTCAGTTTACTAAGAACATCAGTAGACATGGCAAATATGCCAAAACAAAGCTAAAACAATAGTGTCGGATCTGAAAGGAAAAGAACATTGTACACTGCAATCTCTATGTTTATGGGGTTTTGCTCATTTATTTTACAGACTTTTTTATTTAATTTATGAAATGACAAAAATAGTAATGTCTAATGTTAAATAACATGAAAAATCTTCACATAAAAAGATTAAAATACATTTGCAAATGTACAATTTTTCACAGATATTTACATTTATTTAATAGATTAAACTGTTCAATTCAAAGTTATTACTGTTACATTTCTAAAATTATGTAAAATTAATGACAATTAACAGTTCTTTTATTTTATGGATTTTTGTTAATTGACAGATATCTTGTATAAATTAGGTTTTCACAACAAGAAAGTTGAACAAATATTTTTTATCAGTGTATTAGCATTGGTAAACTGTCAAAATAAAGTTTTTTACATTTTTTTATATTTTTAGTATTAGTTCCATTTGACCTATTGAGAGCCAGTTCTGATACTGATATACAGGGAGCCAACTGATTGCACACACCAAGGATCTCCCATTCAAGTCAAGCTGCAGTCTAACTCTGTATAGGCCCATAGGTGTGGTCACTTGGCAGGTGCAACACTTTTTTGGGGGGGAAGGAACAGCGGTGAGGGAGGAGAGGGAACATTAAAAGAATTTCAGGAGAAGAGAGGGAGATAAAACAGAGGTGACAGGCGAGGCAGAGAGAGAGAATGAGAAAAAAGACCCACAGGTTCCAGGCAGCTGGCGTAATTACAGAGCGGCGAGCGCACAGAGAGAATAAAGGAAGAGAAAAAACAAAAAAGTTGTAGAAGTTGTAGTGCTGGTCTCCACCTCTTCCCTGCCTCTGTTCAGCCCTCAGCACCTGTCTGCCAGCTGGACAACCTTCACTGGAAAGTTTCCCTCTTCACCTGGACACATTACCGTCCTTTTATTCTGACCTCGGCAATTGCATTCTCAGAGGCCCTTCTTGTATCCGATCGCCATGCTAACACAGTATACTTCAATTCAGTTTACTCTAGTCTAGAAGTCTAAAAGTTCCATTTAAAGAGACACTTCGTAACCATGTTTCTCCAAAATATCCTTTGATTTTGAATTTGGGACAAAATGTTGTATGAGGCTATTTGGATTCCATGTCCCCAACCTCCCATGGGATGTATGAGAAATCCTCTGGAGGGGGAAGTTAAAGCCCTCGCAGATAGGGACCTCGGTCAGACGTTCTCAGTTTACTCTCACTACACAATTATGTTTTGAAGTCTCCTCTGCAAATCTGTTCAAACTCACTGGTGATCAGTTGACAGCTCTTCTCCTCTCTTCACCAAAGACATACAGCCGCAGATCTGATGATACGATCCCAAAGTCAATCATTCATCTTTGACCTAAGGTGTTCTGGTGCCAAGCACACCTCACACTACATTTGACCATGGTGCTTGTTATGACTAATCTATGACTACTGCAGAAGCCCAGTAACAAAGTACCATTCAGGTTTAGATCTTCCTCAAAATTACCCCCTCCAGGTTTGTCTGTTGTTGCCCACATAAGTGGCATAAAGTAGGGGCGGTATCTTTCCTACCTAGAGTATCTAAGAAGGCTGGGTACTCTGAACTGCAGTTCATCCATCAGTGATGCAACCTGAGAAAGAACAGTTGGTCTGGGGGAGTATTTTCAGCAGCACGACACTACTAAATAATTATTGCAATATTATAGGACTATTATAGGAATAGTAACAGACCACTTTTTCTCTATGATCCTTTCACTTTTCTGTAACTACACGTTGCTACTTTGTCACTTTGATCATGAAGGTGACACTACTGTATAGAGAATAAAAGCTACGATATAAAATTGAGTGTTTAGAGTATGTAGTTTATGGAATATTGTAGATCCAAGACGAAACAAACCATCAGACTCTAGTCTAATTTCTGATTTACATTTGTAACTTTCTCTTATCTATATTTAAGGTTAACCTTTGACCTATGACTCAGCTCTAGCATGCACAATAGTACACAAATGGCATTGCCAATAGTAACATAGAATTTATCTAAACTTGTGAAATGAATAGCGCAAAAATGACTGCGTTCCATACAGGGTTCAATTTTACCCACTGGTGCTTGTAGGTATAAATGCCCACTTTGTAAATCTGGCTTTATGTTAACCATTTTGTTAAAATTATAAGGAGTGCTACATAACACACTTTTAGCCAAAGTCAAAGACTGGGGGACTTGAATGTCTTGGTGGTTCTAGTGTTAAAGTCTTCTCTGTCTGAATGACCAAAGCCCATAGTTCATACTGAGGACGTGCAGCTTTAAAATCAGCTGACAAATATATAGTTTAATTCTTTAATGTCCAGCAGTTTCTTAAAATAGCAGGACACTGTAGTTTCTAACAAACTTTGAGTAGGCAACATGCCATCCAGTGCAACAGTGTGGTTCACTGATGCACTTTTAATGGGTTTTGGACAACAATGAAGCTCTATCACACAGAGGAAGGAAAAATATTAGGCTTTAGATACACATTTGTTACAACATTCATTGTTGGTTTGGGTCTTTTCAAATGGAACACAGGACATGAACATGTATTTGACAGAGCAATTTAGTAGTATGCAAACATATTTTGTTGGAGTCTGGGGTGCAATAGTATGATGCCATTCAACTTTCTTCCTTATGACACTAACTGTTACCCCAGGCAGGGACGGACACATGGCTGACAACAGGATGCCATGCATTTTGTAGCAGACCTACACAATACAATATGTTGTATATCCAGATAATACTACACAATATCACACTATGCATAAAAGGTACCCAGATCAGGTAACAGCAGTAGAGATGGGATTTATTTCTCTTGATGATAAGATTTGGATCAGAATTATTTTGAAATATTGACGTGCCACTGTGTCGGACAACTCAGATGACGTCAAGTGAAATTTGCATATCAAATTGGCACCCCACGTGTACTCTGCTACGCTCCTCCCCTCGTTGTGCATGCTCTCCGTCTCAGTGGAGGAGCAAAGGAGGAGCTTGTGTGCGTGACAGCGAGAAAAAAAAAAGAAAAGAAAAAGAACGGCTCTCAACTGCGACTTGGTTCCCATCGTTCACGTTGAAGAGCCGTTCATTAAACAGCAGTGAACATTTTGGTTGTTTAAGTACAAAATTAAGATGGCCTATAGCTTCAGAGTTCCAGAGACAAAAGACTGACCTGAAGAACCATAGAAGTGTCTGAGTGTCTGTGGAGCTGGTTCACACACACAGCTGAGCCAGATTAATACTGGCCAACACTGAGAGGACGGATTCACAATGTCAGTGGGAAATTCCCTCTCCCCTTACAGAAGAGGACGGTCACAGAGAGCTGATAGTAGCCTGCAGGTGGGAAAACAGAGGACGCCAGAGGGAAAGACTGCAACAGGAAGGGAATGGGGGGTATCGGGATCCCAACACTGAACAGGAATGGCAGCAGCATCAATCAGGAGCCTTTGGTTGAATGTTTGTGACTAAGATTTGAAATACCCATTTGGTGATATTTGGGGCTGATGTTGGGTTTGATAACTGATATTGTTGGTCCTTTGGTGCCTCTTCGTTCATTGTTTGTTAGGATTTTGTGTTGTAGTTGCAGATTGCTTCTCTCTCACTTCACCTTCCTCTTCCAAGCATGAAGCACTACAGCCAGTGTTTGATTTGTCCCTGGGGGTGTAAAGTATGGCTAGTGTAAGGCTGTGTGCAGACAATGCTAAATCAGATAAATTGACTGCATTAGGCGAATAAGCTTTTTCATAGCAGACATGTTAGCAATTAATTTCATGTCATATAAAAGGAGAGAAAACCAGAGGGGTGTAAGTGACATTACAGGGGAGCCTAAATAAAAAACACACTTATTGAATTCAATCTTTATTATTAAAGCTTCATAAATACATGGATGACAATATACTTTGTACTATAGGTTTTTTTTTTTGGATTATATTATTATTATATTATTATTTGGATAATCTCTGGATTAACTCCATTAACGTTATGCAGATGATACGCAGTTATATCTATCAATCAAGCCCAATGAAATTAATCAATTATCTAAATTACAAACATGTCTTAAGGACATAAAATCCTGGATGAGCTGCAATTACAATTCTTGTACTTGGCCCCAAAGAGACTCACTGTCTAAAGATATAGTTACTCTAGATGGCATTACCTTGGCCTCTAGCACCACTGTCAGGAATCTTGGAGTTATCTTTGATCAGGATTTGTCATTTAACTCCCACATAAAGCAGACCTCCAGGACTGCCTTCTTTCATTTACGTAATATTACAAAAATTAGACACATCCTATCACAGACAGATGCAGAAAAACTAATCCATGCATTTGTTACTTCAAGGCTGGATTACTGCAACTCTTTATTATCAGGTTGCCCCAATAAGTCCATTAAAACGCTCCAATTAATTCAGAACGCTGCAGCACGAGTACTGACAGGAACTAGAAAAAGAGATCACATCTCTCCTGTACTAGCTTCTCTGCACTGGCTCCCTGTAAAATGTAGAATAGAATTTAAAATCCTCCTCCTCACCTACAAAGCTCTTCATGGTCAGGCCCCTTCATATCTTAAAGAACTCATAGTACCCTATTACCCCTCTAGAACACTACGTTCTCTGAATGCTGGGCTACTTGTGGTTCCTATAGTCTCTAAAAGTAGAACAGGAGCCAGAGCCTTCAGTTACCAAGCTCCTCTCCTGTGGAACCAGCTTCCAGTTGTGGTTCGGGAGGCAGACACCCTCACCACATTCAAGAGTAGGCTTAAGACGTTCCTCTTTGATAAAGCTTATAGTTAGGGCTGGATCAGGTGAGTCCTGAACCATCCCTTAGTTATGCTGCTATAGGCCTAGACTATCGGGGGATTTCCCATGGTGCAGTGAGCTCCTCTCTTCCTCTCTCTTTCTGCACTCATTCATGTTCCATTAATGCATGTTACTAACTTCACTTCTTCCCCGGAGTTCTTGTGCTTTCTCGTCTCGCAGGTTCTTATCGATCCTGGTGGAGCCTCCTGCCATGGTCCTGCTAGATTGCCATTGCCAATACTGTTGTTGCTGTGCACCTGTCTGTCTGTCTGTCTGTCTGCCTGTCTGTCTGTCTGTCTGTCTCTCTCTCTGTCTCTGTCTGTCTCTGTCTGTCTGTCTCTCTCTCTCTCTCTCTCACCCCAACTGGTCGAGACAGACGACCACCCACCTAGAGCCGAAGGGTCTGTCCTAGGTTTCTGCCTTTTAAACAGGCAGTTTTTCCTTGCCCTTGTCGCCAAGGTCTTGCTCATGGTGGTACTGTTGGGTCTCTGTAATTAATGTTATAAGGAGTTCGGTCTAGACCTGCTCTATTTGAAAAGTGTCCTGAGATAACTTCTGTTATGAATTGGTGCTATACAAATAAAATTGAATTTAATTGAACTGAATTGGTTTTCACATCTGCCCATTTGGCAGTAGACAGAGCTCATCCAGAGCTTTCCTTTGATTTGTAGGCTAGAGGGCCTCAAAAGTGCTTTAGTTTTCAAGATTCTCCAAGGTCTTCCATATATGAAATGGATACAAATATTTTACTGCAAAAGTGGTTAAATTGACAGTTATTGTGACACACCCCATGAATAAAGTAAGTGAAAAATAAAGCTGAAGATGAAAGATGAAAGATGATACACCTGAACTCATGTAATTTCGTAATGCAAGCTGTGATGGATTCCAATGTTGGTGTGGAAGTTGGAAGGGGGTTACTCTACATGTCTGAAAAAATAGAATGTGAATATTTTGATGCGTTGAGAAAATACAGGACAACAAACACAGAAGTACAATAGGCAGAAATATCAAATTTTAGGATTTATGATGAATGTATTAATTTACTTTAAGTTAGCTTTGGCAATGTCACTCCAAATGTCTGCTACCAGACAGACCGATAAGCACCAGAATGGGACAGACACAGCTGTTGGGATTTTGACAAAAATCATACAGCGCGATTACTGTGTTCTACCAGTAGATGTCACTCTTACATGACAATAAGAACAGACACAATGTGCCGTGTGGAAAGGTTTTAATACCTTTCTGCTGACTTGTATAACATGGTGGCTCGTTGGTCTAGGGGTATGATTCTCGCTTTGGGTGCGAGAGGTCCCGGGTTCAAATCCCGGACGAGCCCAATGTTTTTATATTTTTAATAAAACATCGGAGGAGACAACACGTCTGCCCTCAAATTTGTTTTCACAGTTCCCGTTATTGGTATGTGTAGTATGTGCTCTGACAGTTTTTTTTTATGTACTTACACAGAAGTAGAAATGCAGCTAAAAACAAGTTTAACAAAGCTGAACAAAATACATATTATTGATTAATATAACTCAATACTTCAATGTATTGAATAGTGTTAATTCATTAATTTATATATATATATATATATATATATATAGAATATGATATATATATATCATATAGAATATGATATGAACAAAATTAATTGCATAACTGTGTTTACAGCATTGTTTTTTTATGAAAACAGGTTTCACCATCTTTAAAACTGCCATCTTACATAATCTCATTAAGTAATCCAGTTTACGTGTAATGAGTTACTACCTAACACTGGTGTCACTACACCTACAACTACACAGCTGTTGGTACTGCTTCTTCTGAGTGGAATGCAGATGTTCTTCTCCTGCTAAAGCATGTCAACAGCTGCATTCCATTTAGGTTTAAGTGTTCTGCTATTGTCTGTGCTGGTTTACAGTCATGGCTTACCATCATTATTGGCTTTAATGGGAGGCGGCTGTGGCTCAGGAAGCTGAGCATCTTATCCACTCATCAGAAGGTTGGTGTTTAAATCTCCAACTCATCCTGCTACATGTCGAAGTGTCCTTGAGCAAGATACAGAACCCCAAATTGCTCTCGATGCTGTGCACTGGTGTGTGAATGTGGATGAGTGAGTTTGTTTGTTTGTGATGGCCTTTTCCATCACTGTGTGACTGAAAAAGAGCTCAAAGAGCTTTGACTAGAAAGGAGCTGTATAAGTATTGTCCATTTAACTTAATGTTATTAGTTCCACTTGTTTTCTTCGTTCAATGACAATGCTGTGGTAAGGCCTATTGCTCCTTGTAGAGTGGTGCTCACAATACTACAACAGGAAACAGCCTTCACTGACCTCCAACTCAAAGCAACACACACACATACAACATTCCTTAAAATAGAACCTTTATTATATAAAAATGCTTTTGATACAAAAAATGTCACAATTGTAAATTACACAAAGCATTTTTAGCTGAGACGACATACAGGGTTTTTAAGGAGTTGTACTGACACAGTGGTTTGAGGTGGGGCCTACAGCCCTTAATCTAAATGACTCGTGCTGCTCAGAGTTCCCACTTACAAATACAGATGCTACTCCAGCTGTTATCTGTCACCAGACATACAAAGTTCCCCACCTCCAAAAGTGCTTTTAGGAAACTGCAGTGTTCTCCATCTCTAACAGACAAACATCTTCCAGGCTCAATGACCATTACTGTCTGAAGAGACACACTCATTCATGGCTACAGTCTGACCTCTTAAGATCCCCTCCAGACATGTATTGTGACATTTATACACAGTCTGTTTGGAACAATAATATGTGTCTTTAAAATACTAAAATCGAATCTGTGAATATGCAAACGTTTCTAAAGTTTTCCTGCTGGACACAAAATGTCTCCTACTTCAAGTTAATGCATCACACTGTACAAGTTGATACTGGACCAGGACTGACTTCCAAATTATTTGTGTCACAAATCATGCTTTAAATCAGCTTCAGCAGATGAATGTGGAAACATCCTTCTAGTGTCAAACTCTGCACAGCTTTCAAATAGCACGCTGCAGGAACAAGAAGAAACACTGATTTCTGACTGGAGGGGCGCCAGCGCCGTAGTATTAAATGAAGGCCAGCTTAGAGGATGCTTGCTGTGTTCCCTTTGTCCAAACATTCTCCTGGGAGACGGTTTTCCATATTTTTGTGAGCATGACCTACGGTTGATTTATACTGCTAGAACACCCAGGTGAAAAGCCAAAACATTTTCCTTCTTTAAGAACACTCATTTATTTCCAGGGGGATCTCCTGTTTTTTATAAGTGCATCAAATGCCTTCCCACTCTTTGCTGCTACGTTCTGTAATGATAATATTACATAAAATAATAATAATGATTATAATAAGTGCTGGATAAACCCTGAAAACACAGTTTGTCTCCACATATCAGGCTGAATATAATAAGGCCCAGAGCGCGACCAACGACCACGCCCCCCTAGAGGCTGTTCAATGTTCGGTACACCCCATGGTCACAACATTTTGGACAGGGGTCTCACTCGTTTTAAGAAATCATTTTCCAGGACATTTTCGAGTTTTGTTGGACAATACAGTGATACAATAGTGGCTGGTGTCATCCTACCAACAACTGAGTTTGTAACTAAATACACACCCAGGTTTACATAGGCAATCTGAATGAGGGGCTAAAATAATATTAGAATTTTCTAGGGCAACATAAATTATTTCCAGGATATTTGGTCATTTTAATCTATTTCCAGGTGTTTCCCTGACTGAAAAACAAGTTTCTAAATTTTTTCCAGGAGGTGTGGGAACCCTGCTGGACAGAGCGAGCACGCTGATGATACAAGATGAAATCCTTAAACCTGATAGTGGGGCCAAATGTAAAGTTTGTCCCAAGAGTTAATATAGTGAAGATGACCTTAACACTAAAAACACTTACTACCTTTATACATACAGTATACAGTAACGTTATTGTATTGACAATGGATTCTAGTCCCAGTCTAAACTTTTTAGCGCTCTATTGTGTCCTCAAGAGCAAAAATCTGAAATTGTGTAAAACAAGGTGTTACGTTTCTGTTTCAAATCTGAAGTGTTCATCCCTTTAGGATACTTTTTACAAACTCCACAGCAGTTGAGGCAGGGTTCACTAGTCAGGGTCACTACACTGGAGGTGAGCAACAGCACAACTCAAGGCCTCAGTACGATTCAAACCAGGTGCTTGTCAGACTGTCTAACAGTCTCAAACACAGTGAAGCACACTGAGGCCTTCAGTGGACTTTTGGAGCGGCTCTGAATAAAATGTATCAGTGGGAACTCTTTCAACCTTTCACTTTTTGTGATTCCGAGAAGACTCCTTCAAACCAAACATGGCGAACGAAACAGATACATACATATTGATCTACACACAAACAGAAATACAAATAACAAAAGTTGCTATAAGAATAATTTGTTATTAACTGTAAAATAGCTTCATAATCTATTTTCAGAATGAGAGTGGTAATTTTGGGCTTTCTGTGTAGTTATAAGTCATAGTAATTGATATAGTATGTACACAATAGCAGCAAACATACTTTTGGTAAACGGGACAATGAGGGTAAAGTAAATGTGATGGAAGAGGTTCAGATTCACAATGATTCACAACTCAATCACTGACTTCATTACACATATGTACAATAGCTTTACATGTCGATATTCATTTGGTATGTTGTTGTCACGCAGAGATTACATGGGATAAAGAAGGGACTGCTGGCAAATTTGTTGACTTGGGAAGGCTCAACCACTTCAGAAGGCCTCATGTTCAACTACTAAGAATAGACCTTTTTCACGGCAGCCATTTTGACAATTAAAAAGTTGGCTGGTAAAATGGCTGATGTGAAAAAGGTCTATCTGAAATGTGAGCAACACAATTTCAAAACAATGTACAAAAGATTTCACACTTTGATCTTGGCCCTTTTGACCCTTCCAAAGTCCCGCCCCTTTTTGCTCTGTGCTCCAATAACAGTTGAGTAAGCCTCAGTCAGAACCTCTGTCAACTTCCTCCTTTCCTGTACTTAGATATGCTATGTGCTAGGCTAATCTATGTTGAAAAGACAACCACATTTTGAAGATGGTGAACAGATAAAAGCGACATATATGTGGTCACATCTTAAGTTAGCTAATGTTAGCAAAACATCCGCTAACTAGCTAACTACCAGATGACCTACCAGGCTGCCCCCGGAAAGGAGACATTTTACCCAGGTCTGTCGGCTACTGAGCTTGCTTAATTGTAACTGGAGCAAGGGCAGGGTTCTTAGGAAGGGTCAAATGCATCCATTCACTCATTCATCCAAACTTCTACACATTCATCAGTCATCATCTGCAAATGTATTTTATTTCCTACATGAAGCAAAACATTCACATATGCTCACGTACATAACTGTCCAATCATTCATTCATCCTTCATTCACTCATTCATCCACTTATCTATCTGTCCTTTGTTTTCTGTAGAGCGGTGGATCAGCCAACGTGAATAAAATAGTAAAATAATTTCCTCTCTGATTTATTTTTGTTCATATTATTTTAACACTATATACAGTCCTGCCGCTGGTCATGCCACTGGATGCTGTGAGGAAGGAGAAGACAAATGGTGTGAGGCTGGCGGGGGGGGCAGCCAAGTGGCAGTCCATACCTTGGCTTTATTCTTAATGAGTGATTTGTGGCTTGGGCTCATTATGGTTTACATACAACACCAGTTCCTAGTGGAGTTCAATGCAGTACATGCTGAAGAGTTGGGGGGGGCAGCGTGAGGCCAGGATTCAGACTTAAATCTGGACAGTTGGAAGTCTTGAAATTGTGTGATCAAGAAGTGGCCCAGCAAAGGAAGTTCTCTTCTTTTGGTGGAATGAATATTCAAGAAGGAGCTGCTTTCATCATCATCTCCTTGTGTGCCCTGCAGAGGGAGGGCCTCAAACCTTCAACCTGCCACGAGTAGAGTGAATCAGAGCAGGGCACAGGGGAGACAGACGTAGAACTGATCAGATGATGGTCACCCTGAGAGCTCCAAGATGACTGGAATGACAAAATGACCAAATGTGGGACGTAGGGACCTTAAGTAATGCACTTGAGCCTAACCAGCTGATATAAAGCAGCACGTGGGAGCTGGTCAGGCCTGGAAGTTGGCACATGAGTTCTTTCCCTAGTAATGTGGGCCTGACAAGGCCAGTTTCTTGTAGCAAGTGGACTTCATCCCTTCCTTCCTCACAGGGCTCCTGGGCTGTTGGAGGGTCACGAGGAGTCGGTGCAGGGTGAGGGAGGAGGGGGGCACAGGTGGAAGTAGGAGCGCTCGGTGGAAGGGGACGGGGGGCAGCTCTCCTCGGCTGACAGGTACTGGGAGCGGGGCGTCGGGGGTGGTGGGTAGGGGTCCGAGTCTGAATTAAGGTCCATGTAGTACTTGTTGTGTTTGCCGTGGCTGCCGTGGCCTGCGGCCTTCCAGCGGCCCGCTGACGATGCCAGGCCAGCCGGCGGGTGGTGGGGAGTGTAGTCGCTGTCACAGACATCAGTGCTGCAGGGAGTGGTGGGCGGGGCGGCGCCACGGACCGGGTGGTAGGGTCTGATAGGGAGGAGACACAGTTATTTTAGATCAGGTTCTCTTCTATTATATCTAATCTTTATTTGAACATATCCTTCTTAGTAGTTTCCACGGGGACTCCAAATTTTGATTGGAGCAGAATGTTACAGCTCCTTTTGTTTGTTAAAATCACCTCAATCCACATTCTCACACAGTTACATTTATTCAATCAACAGCTCTCCATTCAACCTACATGCAGGCTTTCTGCAGGTTTCAACAGGTTCAATTTAAGACTTTTTAAGACCATTGTCAACGCAATTTAAGACCTATTTCACATCCATACTGGCAAAGAAAGTATGACGGATATAAAGTAAAATGTTGGTTTGTCGTTGGTACAGCATGTTCAACTTATAATGTTCCCAAAAACACATTGCGGCAGCTATGGCTCAGAGGCAGAGCAGGTTGTCCCCTAATCGGAAGGTTGTTTGTTCAATCCCCGGCTCTTCCTGCCACGTGTCGAAGTATCCTTGAGCTGAATCCCAAATTGCTCCCAATGCACAGCATCAGTGTGTGAATGTGTATGAATGAGTTAGTTTCTGTTCGATGGACTTTGCCATCACTGAGTGAATGTGTATGAAAGGGTGAATGTGGCACGTAGTGTAAAAGCGCTATGAAGACTAGAAAGGCGCTATACAAGTACAGGTCCATTTACCATTTAAAAGAGACACTGAAAAACGTTAACGTCATTAATCCAGTCAATTTTTAAGACCTCTCAAAATCACTGCACCATTCCATCACATAAAAATATTCTACGTTGTAGTGTATCATTTTTACAAAATGTAGCTTCACATTTTTGGCGTCTTTGAAAAAATCTAAATTCTAAATTAAAGTTCTGTGGAATTGAGTTTCAGTTAAGGACTGAACAGCATGAGTTCAATGACTGACCCATGGATGTGGAATAAGTTAACTGCAGGAGGAACAAAAGCAAACCCAACAGTGAACTGACTGTAGAGCTAACCCTAACCAAAGGGTGTGTGTTACCTGTATGATCTGGTGGTAGATGGACTGTTGGAGGAGTAGAAGACCTCCGTATTGTAGAGAGAGCGGTCAGTAGCAGGGGACGGAGGAGGGTTCAAGATCTACAAAGAGAAAATACCTGTGTTATCTGACTGTCTGACTGCAAACTGTGTGTGCAGACAGTGTGTGTGTGTGAGTCTGGACCTGAGGGTAGAAGGCTCCCTTGGTTGACGACGAGCTGCTGGATGAGGCTCCAGTCACATGGTTCCTGTCATAGAGAGGAGCCCCGCTGCTGCTGCTACCCATCAGGCTGACTGAACTCATCATTGACTTCCCACAGGAAATACCTGCACACAGAAATTCACATTTTACCACGTGAACATATTAAAATTTTATTTTATTTGTATAGCGCCAATTCATAACAGAAGTTATCTCAGGACACTTTTCAAATAGAGCAGGTCTAGACCAAACTCTTTATAACATTATTTACAGAGACCCAACAGTACCACCATGAGCAAGACCTTGGCGACAAGGGCAAGGAAAAACTTCCTGTTAAAAGGCAGAAACCTAGGACAGATCCTTCGGCTCTAGGTGGGTGGTCGTCTGTCTCGACCAGTTGGGGTTAGAGAGAGAGAGAGAGAGAGAGAGAGAGAGAGAGAAAGAGAGAGAGAGAGACAGAGACAGAGAGAGAGACAGACAGACACACAGGTGCACAGCAACAACAGTATTAGTAATGGCAATCTAGCAGGACCATGGCAGGAGGCTCCACCAGGATCGATAAGAACCTGCGAGACGAGAAAGCACAAGAACTCCGGGGAAGAAGTGAAGTTAGTAACATGCATTAATGGTACATGAATGAGTGCAGAAAGAGAGAGGAAGAGAGGAGCTCAGTGCACCATGGGAAATCCCCCGATAGTCTAGGCCTATAGCAGCATAACTAAGGGATGGTTCAGGACTCCCCTGATCCAGCCCTAACTATAAGCTTTATCAAAGAGGAATGTCTTAAGCCTACTCTTGAATGTGGAGAGGGTGTCTGCCTCCAGAACCACAACTGGAAGCTGGTTCCACAGGAGAGGAGCTTGGTAACTGAAGGCTCTGGCTCCTGTTCTACTTTTAGAGACTATAGGAACCACAAGTAGCCCAGCATTCAGAGAACATAGTGTTCTAGAGGGGTAATAGGGTACTATGAGCTCTTTAAGATATGAAGGGGCCTGACCATGAAGAGCTTTGTAGGTGAGGAGGAGGATTTTAAATTCTATTCTACATTTTACAGGGAGCCAGTGCAGAGAAGCTAGTACAGGAGAGATGTGATCTCTTTTTCTAGTTCCTGTCAGTACTCGTGCTGCAGCGTTCTGAATTCATTGGAGCGTTTTAATGGACTTATTGGGGCAACCTGATAATAAAGAGTTGCAGTAATCCAGCCTTGAAGTGACAAATGCATGGATTAGTTTTTCTGCATCTGTCTGTGATAGGATGTGTCTAATTTTAGTAATATCACGTAAATGAAAGAAGGCGGTCCTAGAGGTCTGCTTTATGTGGGAGTTAAATGACAAATCCTGATCAAAGATAACTCCAAGATTCCTGACAGTGGTGCTAGAGGCCAAGTTAATGCCATCTAGGGTAACTATATCTTTAGACAGTGAGTCTCTGAGGATTTGGGGCCAAGAACAAGAATTTCGTTTTTTTCTGAGTTTAACATCAGAAAATTGCAGCTCATCCAGGATTTTATGTCCTTAAGACATGTTTGTAATTTAGATAATTGGTTAATTTCATTGGGCTTGATTGATAGATATAACTGCGAATCATCTGCATAACAATGAAAGTTAATGGAGTGATTTCTAATAATGTTGCCTAAAGGGAGCATATATAAAGTAAATAGTATTGGTCCCAGCATATACAACAGACAGAGCTTCCATGTCTGTGAAGTGAAGACAAAACTCATTAGGAAACTGTTTACTTAAATAATAGTGAGAAGTCGGCTCATTCCTTCACAAGACTCAGTTCTGTAGGACTTATTTTCTGCAGCCCATTATATATACTGTCGATACATTTTACAAATCCCTTTACACATGAGTAACGTTGCTTCTGTGTGTCGGATCTTACCTTGGAAGGTGCCATGCTGCGAGCTGCTGGGGGCGATGAAATTGAGGGGCACATGGGGCGTGCCACTGATGTACTCGTGAGGAAAAGTTCCACTGGGGCCCTTGTAGCGTCTACAGACCACGCGCTGGCACACAAAATAAGCACCACCGATCACGAAGACGAGCAGGATGATGGCAATGACCGGGCCGATGGTGTTGGGCCCTGTGTTAGGGATGCCGCTGGAGGGAGGAGACACATACTCTAAAAGACACAGAAAAGAAGAGTCAGCAGCAGGTTTAAGAGTAGTAAAAGAAGAAGTACTTAACCAGAGTATTTTAGTGTTTTTACCACAGGCGAGCTCATCTGATCCATCGGGACAATCAGAGTAATTGTCACACTGTTGCTTCTTGGTGATACACTGGTTGTCACCACAGCGGAACTGGTTAGGGGGGCAGATGGCTAGAGGAGAGCAAGGTGGAGATCCCTGTCAGTTTCTCACTAATGATAAGCTCTTGTATGGCAACATGTTATAGCTCCCATATAGTGTAGCTGCTAGCAGCTGCACATCAATGGAGCTAACATTTAATCTTTCAGTGTGTTCAAGTGTTTCGTAAGTTAGTTTTAACGTACTCTCACAGTCCTGCTCATCAGAGTGATCGGCACAGTCGGGTTCACCGTTGCAGCGCCTCTGAGCATCGATGCAGCCTCCTTTATCACACTGGAACTGGAAGGCTGAGCAAACAGGGCAGTTCTCCTCATCGCTGCTGTCGTCACATTCCGGGAAGCCGTCACAACGCCAGGCCATCGGAATACAGTCGATCTCACCCGTGGAGCAGGTGAACTGCTCTGTAGAGCAGGTGGGAGGCTCTGAGAGAAAGAGAGGGAGGGAGGGGGCAACATACATTCACAGTGTGGAGGAGACAGAGAGGGAGGAGCAGTGAGACATGTAACATTCAATGTAGATGAAAGGAGTGAACACTAAGTTTATTTGTCAGACACTATATTGTAGTGTTAAGTGGGTGTGTTTTTACCACAATTAAAACAATGATTATAATATTATACTTGTTTTCACGTTTACATAGACATCATGTTCTGTCCCACTCATTATTACCTAGAAAGATAAACACTGTACCACACGTCTGAATTCAACACTGATTTGTCTGTGGGTGTGTCAATCAATCAATGTGCCATTGTCAAAGCTGCAGCTCTTTCTGTCTGTATGTTAACAGTTAGCTGTCATCCTGGTAAGAAAGACAGTCTTTTCTAATGAGTATATGACTTTCAGTCTGACTGCACCATAATCCTGTTGGTGTGCTTTGTTTTTCACCTCCACAGTGCAGCAGGTCCTGCAGTAACACCAGATGCATGGGACAGGAGCAGCGAGGTGTGCCGTCACCCTTAGCAATGCAGATGTGAGAACAGCCACCGTTGTCGCGGGAGCAAGGGTGGGATGCTGGAGAGAGGAGGCAGTCATTACTAACCATAACCCGAAGGCACACACAAACTGCTACCTCAACAAAGACTAATTAAAACGGCCTGCTGCAATATACTACTCAATATACGACAGGAACTAATGCTTAAAGCTGGGTGCAGAGGTCCATACCAAACTCCTGTGGATCCATCTCTTCCACAGCATGGATGGAGGTCAGGTATGATATTCGTCCCTGTATGCGTGTGCGTCCGTCCCCGGTCAGTTTGTCCACCCTCTCTATCATCTGCTGTTGCCGGTCGATCCAGTACAGATGATCCCCAAGAACTGTCAGCCCCATTGGCTGGAGGATGTTGGAATCCTGGAGGACGATGCGATTGGCTCCTAGGGGAAGATATTAGAATTATGATCAATATATGCACCACGTAAGGGAATTTTAAACTTTAAAAATAAACCTGTCAGTGCTCTCTGGTGGACAATAGTAGCGGAGACAATAGGCCTCATGTAGAAACAATTCGTAAATAGATACAGAGAAATTAAAGAAATTCAGAAAAACAGAGCAGCATTTTTTTATTATGAAAACTTATCTCAGAATTCTGGGATAAGTGAGATAAGTTGTTATTTAAAAAACAGAGCAGTGTTTTTTCAATTATGAAAAATTATCTCAGAATTACGAGATAATAAATTGATGATTCAGAAAAACAGCAAATTTTTCAAGTGAATTCTATTCACTTCTGTAATTATTGCCTCAAGGAAATAAGAAATGCAAGGTTTTTTCTTTCTTTTTCTTAGTGAGGACTATAAAGTGTTAATACTTAATCAAGGGGTCAAGAGATTCTCGAAAAGAAATACTTGTATAATTTATAATAAATATCACATATGTTGAAATGACTGTATTTTGTACATAATTTTACTAAATGCAACCAATGTACTGACAAAATGAATTCTGTTGGAGTATGAACCTCTGTTTGAATTGCTATGGCTGTGGTTGGAGGAGCCAAAGTAAATAAATAAAGAGCAAGCAAGACAGCACACAAACAGTGTCACTGAAATATTCTGTTTAGCCCATACACTCGACTTATCAGTGGTTTTGGTTGCGTTTTTAATGTGGCTATAAATAAGCTATGGGAGTCTATGGGAGATCTTAAGGTCAGACAGGGAGCTACTAAAGCAGAAAAGGAAACTATTATTCAATTGATTTCTCTAACCACACAGGACAGGGCTTTCTTTACACTTGGATCAGACCAAATACTTCAATTTGCCATGTACTTTGGTTTATTTAATAGCAGTGGTGAGTTGTTATTATTTCTGCCACCATTCCAGTATTCATCATGTTGTCCAGGACTGTGTGAGCAGGACATGTGCAGACTATCATATCCAGGTTCATACTGAATCATCAGGCACTTAATTTACTACAACATATCTTCGAAATTTAGTAAAACACTAAGATTTATATCTTTTTAAATGTGATTGTTGTGTTTCTAGAGCAGTGGTTCCCAAACTTTTTCCTTAAGGGACCCATTTTCTTTCTTTTATTACTAAGTAACATATTTTATGGACATTTAACCCAAATTGTCCAATCAGTAACTTCAAGAAGTCTGTGTATAATTTGTGATTTGGATGAATTTAGAGCAGTTTATTTCCTGTTTAGGGAACCTTTTATACAATTCTGTCTGCATTATGTATTTTTATTATCTTAAACAATCATACAAACTTAATAGGCTTCTTTTTTTTTTTTTTTTTTTACAAATTTGGGGTTTACTTGTCCCTGATGCTTGGCCATTTCCTATTAGACAATTTACTTACTTTACTTAATTATTTATTTATTTGAATTATTTACTTGCGGATATGGTAACTCACCTGTCAGGTCACTGCTCTCGATGCGTTTGAGGTCAGCGTCAACCCAGAACAGTTTTCCCAGTTTATTGTCCAGAGCCAGTGCTACTGGTCTGATCAGACCAGTTGTGAACAGAGACTCTCTCTCTGTCCCATCCAGACTGGCTCCTTCAATCTTAGCTGAACGCTCCTGCACTGTGGTGAAATACATGTACCTAAAGAGGGGGACACAGACACAATTTATATAGGACATTGGGACACCCCAGGAAGTTCACACTTCCAACCACCAAAATCAAAATGAGCTCACCCTTTCTCAGCATTGACCACAATGGCCCGTGGCTTGTCGGTGTCGTCCTTCAGGACCACGCCCACGGTGTGTCCATCCATCCTCTGGACATTGATGGTGTTGGTTGTCTCACAGGTCCAGTAAACGTGGCGGCTGTAGGGGTCCAGGCTGAGATCATGAAGCTGGTTGTCCACCGGCTGAACATTGCTGCTCACTATCATGGTAGACTGGAGGCAAACACAGCAAAGTCATAATGTCAGCATTTTATTTTTATTGCAATTGTATTTATTTTAGTGTACTGTACTTTTAGTGTACTGTTTATCTGTAAGTTGAGAAAAGTTGTGATGGAACATCACACGTTTTGTTGCTCTGATTGGTTGAAGGTCTATCTAACTGCATCGAGTCTGCACCTGTTTATAATTTCTGGCTGATTGTTGAGTCTCATTCCCAAGTCGTCAAATAACGTAGATGGGAATGAGCCTCAACAATAGTCTATCTTCAACCTCCAGCCAAAGCATCTTTATATCTTCTATTGGTTGTTTTCATCCAGGCCCCAGTGGATTCTTGCAAATACCATCAGGAGCACCAGCAATCAGAGGAACCTGATTTTTTCACAGATTATCTGTCTGATGTACTGCTGTCAGGATATAGTCAAAGCTTCATCAAATATGCCAAGAAATTATTATTATTTTTAGTAGTTACCTACTGCAGCTTAGGTTGTTTGCTGAAATGCTGATGAAGTGAATAATTATAACCTGTGAACTTGGGTATCATGAAAGCTATTTCAACACTTCTTGGCATTAAATCTGGAAATTCCAAATCCAAATTAAAGCTGCAAGCAGCGATGAACAGGCCCTTGCACTCCACGCAACTCTGGGTGTGCTGCGGCCGCGTCACATGCGGACCACAACACGAAGATCAAAATCGCCATGCAGCAGTTACTTCCTGTTGCCAGTGGGTGGTGCTATCACTATATCTGAATATTGTCATGTAGACATGTTAAGGGCGGGACTCTTATTAAACATGTGAAGTTTCATTGAGATTGGACCACGTACACTGAAGTTATGAGGACGTGTTCAGGGTGGGACTGTTACAGAATATGTAAAGTTTAGTGGAGATTGGACATTGTACACTCAAGTTATCTGTTTTAACGCCACAGGCACGCCATTCAAGGTACAGTCACAAATAGGACAACTTTTAATCAGCAACATTTTTTAACTGTACTGACTAATTTTGAAGTAGATCCAATAAATTCCCTCGGAGGAGTTTGTTCAAATACAACGTGAAAAATCACAAAAAATGACCACGAAATTCAAAATGGCCGACTTCCTGTTGGGTTTGGGTTATGGGTCCAAGAGGCTTTTTTGCTTGTCCCATCATGATACACATGCGTCCCAATTTTCGTACATGTCGGTCATACGTGTCTTGGGGGCGCTTTCACTATTAATGAATATTATCACATAGACGTGTTCAGGGCGGGACTCTTATCAAACGTGAAGTTTCGTTGAGATCGGATCATGTACGCAGTTATGTTATGACAAATCCCTCTTTCATGGCGAGTCGTTGAAATTCCACGCCACGCCACATGTACGCTATTCAACAGAATGTCGTAAATAGCACAACTATCATCGTGAATGTCTTTAGATGGCTGTGTCCAAATCTGAAGTTTTTCGATCAATTCCCTAGGAGGAGTTTGTTCAAATACAACGTGTGCAAATCGCCAAAAATTGCTGCTAAATCCAAAATGACCGACTTCCTGTTGGGTTTGGGATATTTTTTGTTCGTCTGGATAAGATCTACGCATGTGCCGATTTTTATGCATATCGGTGAATGGGGCCCCGGATGGTACAGTTTATGGGCCCCTGAGGGGCCATTTTGCCATGCTCATAGTGGACCCCTAGAAAATACGAACATTTTCACCAGGCCTGACCACTTTGCCAAATAAAATTGACTTTTCGTATATGTTCAGGGGGGCAAAAATACAGTCGAAGTGTTGAAATAAATGATGAAAACCACCTGATAGCACCATTAGCTTTGGTCTCTGGGAAGAGAATCCTCTATAAACCAATTTGTTTGGGGGAGGAGGAGCAGGATTAAGCTGTTAGCCTTTAGTCCTCTGAGGGCCATTCTTTTGTAGACTGATGTTTGACTGTATGATTCCACAATAGCAAGCAGTCCCAGGTGAAACATGTTGAAGATAAAACATCTACTATCACACATTAGGAGAGTTTTACCATGGCTCCATCGTCTCTGGCCCTACGTATGTTCTGTCGTCCATCCAGCCAGTAAACCAGCCGGTCCAGGGGGTCATAGCTGACAGCTCGGACGTTCCTCAAGACGTGGATGGGCAGGATGATGTCAGGACTCTGTTCTCCCAGAACCATCCTGCTGATACTGGCCTTTTGACTGAAGAGCAGGAAACTAGAGGGAGCTGCAGACAGAGAGGCAGAAAGGAGGGGATGACGGGTGAAGGAATGGAGAGAAGGAGTGAGTAGACACTGTTCTCTCTGGTAAAAGGCAGGCCGAAAGTTGCTCAATGCATATTGTGAAATATAAAGAGAAACACGCAGGGTCAAAACCTAGTACGCCAAGCCCTAACACACACGTACACACATCATCATATCAGAGCAGCTGAAACCCCTCTGAATGATGGTCCCAGGAGCTGAGGAAGAGTTTGGAAACAAAAAGTATGCTGGATTTCACACAAAGGCAACTGAGGTTAATCCTTTTACCTTTTACTTGGATCCCTTCTGTTCCATTTGCTCTCGACTCCCAAATAAAGCTGCTTGGAAGTCCATCATAGGACAACTGCACTATCTCTCAAACACACACATACATTTCCAACCATCTCACTGTGAATTGTTTTAGAACCTGAGCAAAAAACAAATACGAGGTGAAATTTGAAATCTGTTCAGTATAAACCAGCTCATGTCTAAATAGCAGGGATTGTGCAGCTGTTTAAGAGTAAAATTCAAGCATGATGATTGCCATACAAGACTTACCTCCTGTTGCCAAAAGTTGGCGCTATGACTTAATATTGGCATGCAGATGTGTTCAAGTTGGGACTTTTATCAGACGTGAAGTCTGGCGCAGATTGGATAATCTGTTTATAATCTATAGACTGTACTGGCCAGATTTGAAGTCGATCCGATCAACTCCAGGGGAGGAGTGACTTAAAATACAATGCGTGGAAATGGCGCCAAAATGGCACTACTTATGCCCTAAATATGATGATTGTTGGAGGATTGTTGCATCACTTTTTTCAAGGGTTATTTCAAGCATATTCCACACCTTAAAAAACCTACGGTTAAAGTTTAGCATTTTCCAAACTTTAAAGACTTTGTATGAACCCTGTAACAGGGAGACAAATCAGTGCACTGGAAAAATTGGTATTAAAACTTCCTGTATGGATCTGCTTTTATCGTGTTTATCCACAGCCTTCTACTGTTTGCCAGTGAGGAGCTCCACTGAAGGAATGTGGCAATAAATTCGGAAATAGTGTGCTATTTAAGAACTGAGACAGACTCTCAACCACTATTAGAACAGCAGTACTGTATTTTACTGCCGTGTTCAAGGACACCTCAACTAGACTTCATAAAAGCGGGGATGTTTCTCATTTGTTTTTTACAGTCAGTCCTGGGACCTGACACCAGTGGCCTTCTATTCCCAAACATACTTGTGTTACTCTCTGAATCCCAGCAGCTCTGTACTTACAGCTACAGTTTCGTGCATCTGTGTTCAGTGTGTAGTGGGAGGCACAGCGGCACTGGGCGCCAGCAGGCGTAGCGAGGCAAAGGTGGGCACAGTTGCCGTTGTTATGTGAGCACTCGTTGGTACCCTCCTGACGAGAGGAATGGAACACCAGGATGTCCAGCATCAGCTCCAGCTGGCCCTGAGGACACAATGATGGAACAGTGGAAAAGCTCAGTATCCTAGGGCCTCATTTATAAAAACATTTCTAAGATTTGTACTTGAACCTAAGATCATTTCTGATGGGGTACTTACGTCGGATTTATAAAAGATACTGAGCATACTAATCCTTGCTTTAGCATGTTCTCAGAAGCCCATTTATAACTTTAAATCTTACATTAACGTAAAATTGACAGTACCTGCCTTACTGATTTCCCCTTACATAATGCAAGAACAAACAAGGGTTTACTTGGGAATAAGCATGGACCAAAAGATGAACACACAAAAGATAGTGAATTAACAGGGATATGAGTCTGTGTTTAATTCATTCCACAAACCAGCACTATTTTTGAAATCTTAATTTTTTTAACTGTCCGTAAGTCATTCCCAAGGTCTTCTCCCACTAAGCACAGCTACAATGGAGGTTGAGTGACTTTAGTTTGTACAGAATACAATTTATCTTTATGAATTATATTGATGCCGAATTGACAAGAGGACTGTGGACATGTATTTCTCGAGTTACATGTTGTTATGGACATAAGGGATTGTTAATCTGTCATATTTCTTAAAAGGGAGTTTGGTGTAATAATTTACACAGAAAGAGCACAGGGAGCCTTATAAACTGTTATGTATATATTTTTTAACGTCTGATGTTGACTGCTGTTAGTTATTGTTAGGATAAAAACTGATCTGAAAATGAAGTCCATTTTATAAAGCCCCGGGATTAGTGATTATTTCAATGCAAGTATTTAGTCTCCCCCCCAGATTTTAATGAAATTCTTTAAAAGAACAATTTAGGAACACGATAACTCCAACAATTTTGGTTATTGAATTTGCTGACTCATAAATAAAACTGGTTCCATACCTGCAGCACCACAGTGCGGTTGAGTCCGGTGCGTTTGTCTGCCCGTTCAATACTGCGCAGGTTGAAATCTGTCCAGTAGATAAAGTCCCGGTACTGAGTAAGACCGAAGGGGTGAGGGAGGTCGTCGACTATGATCTCTCTCTGAAGGCCTGTGAAAGTCATGACAGCATCTGTACACTGGCTCAAGGGCTCTTCATCTCATCATTAACTACAACAATGTCATCATCTAAGCATCAAGTAAAGCTTCCACCACCATTACTAGGGATGGGAATTGACAACAGGTTCCAGTTGAGTTGGTATTGGTATCAATAAAATATTTTCCCATCCCTAATCATTATAGATTTGTATTCAAGTAAACTAGATTAGATGTGTGTGATCAGAACTGTAGCCTACAATTAATGTATGAGTGTCAAAAACATACATAAGGATAACTGGTACTGTTAATGAGGGCCACAACTAACAATATTTTTTAACCTATTAATCTGTCGATAGTTGTTCGGTCAACAAAATGTTTGAAAATGGTAAAAAAATGTTGATAAGTGTTTACTAAAGCACAAGCTTACATTCTCAAATGTCTTGCTTTGTCTACAACCCAAAGATATTCAGTGTACTGTCATAGAGGACTAAAGAAAGCAGAAAGCATTTATATTTAAGAAGCTGAAAGAGAGTTCAGACATTTTTTCCTTCAAAAATGACTCAAAATGTCGACAACTAATAGATTAATTAACTAATAGCTGCTACTGTTCATATTTTGGGATATAGATGGCAGCATACGTAGTGCAGAGAGAGTCAGGAGATTGACTCAAATGACAATCAAGAGTTGGCCTGATGGTGGCACTAGAGGAAAAGTCATAAAGTGTCCAAAATCAATACATTTTGGCATGAGAACAGCAAATCTCATGCACAGCCAGCCTTTCATTTTAGAGATTGGTTTGGAATAGAACAACAAACAAATAAAGAGACCTTGGGATTCTTTAAATAACTGATGTTTGTGATATTTTTTTTACTGAAGATTAATTAAGTAACTTTTTGTTTATGTAAATGAAATGCATGTATATAGCGCCTTTCTAATCTTCCAACCACTCAAAGTGCTTTAGACCCTGCTCATGCATGGTAAGGGCCTGGTTGACAGAGTGTCAGTGCACATGTCCAAACCTTGCATGTTGGTGCTTTCGATCATGCACGTGTCCAGGTCAGTCCAGTAAAGACGATGGTCTACATAGTCAATGGTCAGCCCGTTGGCCCGGCCCACTTTGTCCACCAGGGTCGTGATGGTGCTGCCATCCATGTAGGCTCTGGCTATACGAGGTCGACCCCCCCACTCTGTCCAGTACATGTAGCTGCAGAGACAAAAACACAAGTTCAGCATAGGACAGCTATCCAGCTTTGTATGTAACAGAGTTATGTAAGAGTTACGCTGGTTTCAGTGAAATCTGTTTTGGTCTGATACACTATTTATTTAATTTGATCATATATTCCAGAGGGGGAACCTGTTTCCACTTTGTAACTGTTGTTTCTATTGTCTATATTAATGTGTGAGCATTGTATGTGATTATTAAATGACATCAGACGCCTCCAGGCAAGCGTGCTGACAGCTCTGGGCCATGACATCATCATCAAGACATCACCAAGTGAGTGACATGTTAGGAAATTTGACACGCTGGCACAGGTACTCAACACTCATACAAACACAGACTCACACAGTTCAGAGTGTCTGGGGGGGTTGGCCAGTGATGAAGGCTGATCATGTTGGCCTTGTTAACACACAGGTTCAATAGCATCATCCCTCTCTCAGCTGGAGGTTATGGGGAAAGGCGGGACGCTGGCGGTTGTACCTACATACCAACACAGTGACACTGCTACACTCTCACTACCTCAGACAGAATGAGGAGACACACTACATGAAGTCATTGGCACCAGCTCATGTGATTGACAGACGCGGACCTCCAGCATAATACAGGTGTCTGACAGTATACCTCCATAGGGCTTCTCCACTAACTGTTCTCTTCAACTGTTCAGTTTTGTCTTGCCTTATATATTTACACACTCGTCTAAGTTGGAGGTGAAACATTTAGAGCATGTAGCTAAGAGGGTTGGCAATAGATACAACACTGTTCATTAAACAACAATGGTGGCTGCTAAAGAGGTTAGCGTAGATGCTGCTAGCATCAGTTCTGCCAGAACTGGAGAGTATTTCTGCATTGAAAGAAGGGCAAAGAACGGCACTGAAGGCTTTTGTCCATGGAAAACTGCGTTATATAGTACATTGAGCTAACTGATTAACGTTCACCTGTGACAGATGGTCCATCCAATCACCTGTCACCATTAGTAGATCTTGTACAATTTAGCAAATGTGTATTAAATTCCTGCTCTTACCCATTGGCTGGGTCCAGTGCTAGTGACCGTGGGTTGTCCAGTGAGCGTGGGTTGTCAAGATCCTTGCACACCAGGACCTGCCGGTACTGGCCGTCCAGCCGGGCCACCTCGATGCGGTTAGTTCCTGTGTCAGCCCAGTAGATGTTACGACCCATCCAGTCAACCGCCATGCCTTCTGGGTAGTCCAATCCAAACTCTATGACATGTTCTACAGAGCTGCCATTCATATACGCTCTGCTGATTGTCTGAGAGAATTAGAGAGCACGAAAAAGGAGTGAGAGGTAAACAGGAAGAAATTAATTTCAATTTAACTTGGGACAATGACTCCAAATTACGCACTAGATATCCCAGCTTTCCTGAATTCCTTCAAATCGATTGGGTGATTGGGTACAAGGTATCCACAAAATACTTTTGTCACATAAAACTAATTATGAAGTTATTAAATCCAAAATACACCTAAACATTTGCCTTTTCTGAAGATGAATTACAAGATAACTCTTGCGGTTGAGTGCTTCTTATGTGAACAGTCTTTTTCCCTCACCCCTACTCTCCTCAACAAAAATCTTAAATAGGGAATAAATACACCGTCCAAATATGGTCAAATATGTGTTCTGCCTGAATTACATAACAACATTTTTTATAGAAATACACATATACAACCTATTTTTAATACAGCTTCATAAATTGTGTTTGTGTTTAATTTCTGCAGCCCAGCCTACCTTGGCCTGTATGTCTGTCCAGTAAATTCTTCTTTCAGACACATCAAAGTCGAGAGCAGACGCCTCTTTAACTCCGGTCAGAGGAATGGCCACATCGTTGCTGTTGGTACCCAAAGAGATGCTCCTGATGTTGTCCCTGAGGAAAAAAAGAGCATGTGACATGTGTTTTACATACACAGTTGCTTATTTTATCAAGTTAGTGTAGAGCTAAACCGGAAGCATGTGCCACAGAGCATGCACATTCATCCAGGTCATTTCTTTACATAGTGGAGTGGATTTTTTGGCTTCACGCACCACTGAAACTCTTACATAGTTATAAACAGAGACCAGCCTCCAGTTCTCCCTCTCTCTACACAGGCTGCATAGCATGAGGTGCATGTTAGCAGAGCAGCAGCTTTAGTCCACTGTCTGGTTCTACACAGGAAGCATTCAGGCACAGTATTAAGTGTAGGTCACCTGTGTTCTGGCAGTGCTCAGAGCCCCGCACACAACCAGTGAAGTTACGACCATAAAATGTAACAAAATAGACTTGTAAAAAAAAATACCTAGATCACTTTAACGTAATGCAACTGTTACGTGTAGAAAACAAGGCATAAACTCAACTCTTGATATCACAATATAATTTGCTCATTAGTTTTTTGAACAAAATTTGATTTTTTTTGTTAAAAAAAGAAGATAAATTATGACCAAAAAAGATTCTACAACCTAACGTAGGACATATAATTAGATAATTTTTTTTGATAAAACACCAATTTGAATCTGCACATATAAAACTGTCTCGCGATATACAGTCGTGAAAAAATTAGAACACCCTATGAAAACATATGTGTTTTTTAACATATTTAGACATATGGATATTTAATATCAGTTATAACACTACTGAGAGATTCAAGTAATATAACTAAACAAGTAAAACTGAAGAAAATACTTTTTAAAACTTTCTGTAAAATGTAATAAAATAAACATGGAATTTCTGGTGAGGAATAAATTAGGACACACCCACATTTTTTCCCACTTAAAATGGCTGAAATCACACACAGGTGTATCACATCAGGTGCACATGATTAGAACATTGTTACTCAGCATTTTGAAGGAGGCTTGCCCTATTTAAACCTCAGACATTCAGTTTAGTGTGCTCCTGACTGTTGACGTGAGAGTGAACACCATGGTGAGATCGAAAGACCTGTCTGAGGCCTTCAGAAAGAAGATTGTTGCAGCTTATGAGTCTGGTAAGGGATTTAAAAAGATCTCAAAAGAGTTTGAAATCAACCATTCCACTGTCCGGAAAATAGTGTACGTAAGTGGAGGACATTCAAAACAACTGCCAACATGCCCAGGCCGTCCAAGCAGGTTCACCCGAGAGCAGACCGCAAGATGCTAAAAGAAGTCTCCAAAACCCCTAAAATGTCATCGCGGGACCTACAGCAGGCTCTGGCGACTGTTGATGTGAAAGTGCATGCCTCTACAATCAGAAAGTTTAATTTTCACGGGAGGTGTGCAAGGAGGAAACCTTTACTCTCCAAGAGAAACATTAGGGCCAGACTGAAGTTTGCCAGAGAGAACGTAGACAAAGAACAGGACTTCTGGAATAATGTTCTTTGGACAGAAGAGTCTAAAATTGAATTATTTGGAGACCAGAACAGAGAACATGTTTGGCGCCCAACAAATACAGCGTTCCAGGAAAAGAACCTCATACCAACTGTGAAGCATGGAGGTGGAAATGTCATGGTTTGGGGATGCTTTGCTGCAGCAGGACCTGGCCAGCTCACCATCATAGAATCCATCATGAATTCTACAGTGTATCAGAGGGTGCTTGAGTAACATGTGAGACCATCTGTAAGAAAATTAAAGCTGAAGTGGAACTGGACCCTGCAACATGACAATGACCCTAAACATACCAGTAAATCCACCAAGGACTGGCTGAAAACTGAGAAATGGAGAGTCCTGGAATGGCCCAGTCAAAGCCCAGATCTTAATCCCATTGAGATGCTGTGGGGTGACTTGAAACTGGCTGTACATGCAAGAAACCCCTCAAACATCACACAGGTTAAAGCGTTCTGCATTGAGGAGTGGGGCAAACCTTCCTCAGACCGATGTCAGAGACTGGTAGAGGGTTACAAGAAGTGTCTCACTGAAGTTATTTCAGCCAAAGGGGGTAACACTAGGTATTAGGGGGTAGGATGTCCTAACTTTTTCCTCAGTTAGAATATGCATTTATGTTGTCTTTTGTTTAATGAGTAAAACAATGTTATTCTTTGCTGTTTACCTGCAATTAGATCACTTTCCTTTCCAGAGATAAATAAAAACAAGATTAGACATTGATATGTGAACATTTCTTAATGAATAACTGAATATTTAATGGGGTGTCCTAATTTTTTAACGACTGTATCTTTCCTAGTATCAACAGACGTGCATGAAATGAATGACTGAAAAATGCTGAAATGCCTCCTGCGTAGACAAGCTGTAATCTAGTTGGGACCACTGACTGAGACCAAGACAAATCAGTGTCAAAACAACCATTAGAAGTCGGATATAAAAGAATGTCTTGAGACCAAAACTGGACTCGAATACAACAGTTCTGCAAAGAGGTAGGAGCCTTGAGCTAGGAAGAAGGAAACAGTGGTCTACATAACTCATTTAGGTGTTTTGTGTCTTTGTTTTGTCATTTGGTTGAATAAATAGACATCATGAATGGAATATGTACTAGTAGCAGCTAGCAAGATCAGTGAACAGTGAGCAGGTTTCTATTGCAGGTTGACAGGTAGGCCTGTACCTGTTGGTGAAGAGCAGGAAAGCCTCAGGCACCACGCAGGTCTGCAGGTCTGAGAGGAGCTCCATCCCCATGGGACAAGCACAGCTGACGGCTTGCCGACACCAGAAACACAGATGGCTGCACCCGCCATTATTCACTGCACAGCCATTAGTACCTGGACACAGATTGGAGGAGGGAAAGTTTGAATATTCATTACATCTTTTCTTGTCTTCATTTTTGTTACTAAATCAGCTGTCCTCCTTACCATAAGTCTCTGTCACTTTAGTGGCCTTCAGCCCCATTAAATCTGGCAGCTGATCGATGATGATCTCTCTTACGGCCGTAGCTTTATGGACCCTCTCAATGCTGCGTCTCTGCCAGTCGGTCCAGTAGATGTAGTCACCCAGCAGAGTAAAACCAAAGATATGAGGCAGCTTGTCCTCCAGCAGAGTCTGTCTGTTACTGCCATCCACATTGATCACCTGAGGTGGGAACAAACAGAAGAGACAGGGAAAGCTTTAGAGTTTTTCCTTGGCTAGACTACATATTAAAAACATATTCTTAACATTCTTCATGGTCAAAAAAACTGCCAGCAACAATAGAATATAATACTTAACAGTTTGATTTTACAACTGTATGGGGGATAAAACCTGGAAAGGTAAAACACATCACATGTCCCAAAGAATGTGGTGACAGCGTCCCTCAAGCATCCTTGAGCAATACATCAAATCCATCAACTCTACAGTTGCTATTCTGTTGCTGACCCTAACCGCTGACGGGGTCCATTTCCATCCAGGGAGTTACATAAGGACACATATGATAGAGGTTGTAGCTGAAGAAACTGGTGTGCTGAAAAAATTAACAGGATGGAGGGAAATACTGACTGATGGGACAAAAGGCAGAAAACGATGTCCACAGGAAGTTCTATGCCCCAAAAACAGAATAAAAAATAACTGACTTTGACAGGGCAGGACAATAAATGTATATATTCCTTTCTCTGCCACCAGAACTTGGTCATTTGAAAGCAAAGTGAGTTTCTTTTAATGTCTCTGTCTGAATAGAAAGTCAGGAGGACCAAGAGGGTGCCAACATTTCGGCCTTTTCTGAGGTACAACACAAAAATAGACAAAACACAAGAAAATGAAGAAAACAACTTCACCACTTTGACAACACATACAGAAAACACAAGCCCCATTCACAACACACCAGTGGCATAAAGAAAGGTGCTGCAGATACAGAAAACACCAGCAAATACATTGACAACAGAACAACAGAGTAGAATTACAACACTAGTGCTGAAACTAACGATTATTTTCATTATTGATTAATCTGATCATTTTCTCAATGAATTGATTAGTAGTTTGGTCTATAAAATGTCAGAATTCTTTTTTTTTTTTTTCCCCCAAAGCCGAAGGTGACATCCTCAAATGCATTGTCCACAACCCAAAGCTGAAATCGGAGGATCTGGACATTTATTCTTAAAAAATTATTCAAAATGATTAATCGATAATCAAAATAGCACAAAACAGGTCTCCTGAATAAGTTGATCGGCAGAAGTTTGATTTGCTTTAGTCAGTTTTGAAGCATAACTGTCAAACTTTTGATGGTTCCAGCTTCTTAGAAGTAAAAATCTGCTGGTTTTGGACTATTTTCTGACATTTAATAGACAAATTGATAAAAACCTGATCAGATTTATCAATAAGGAAAACAATTTTTAGTTGCAGCCCTACTGACAACACAACAAGCTATGTTGCATTGTTTGAGAATGTTTTTTTCTGACTGATATTACTGGAGATATTGGATAGTGTAAACCTCTTACTAATTGACCCTACGTAAGTCCCGCCCCTTTTTGCTCTGTGCACCAACAGTTGAGAACCTCAGTCAGAACCTCAGTCAGAACCTACCTCAGTCAACTTCCAGTACTTAGAAATGCTATGTGCTATGTTTGTTTACATTGAAAAGACACATTTTGGAGAAAAGAAAAGGTAAAACCAACGTATATATAGTCACATATATATAATTGTTAGCTAGCTAGTTCCATCTAACGATGGATGTAGATTCGCTAAATCTACATCATAATATATGATGCTTTTATCTTTTAACTATCATCAAAATGTGGTTGTCTTTTCAACACAGATAAGCCTAGCACATAGCTCAACTAAGTACAGGAAAGGAGGAAGCTGACTGAGGTTCCAAAAGGGGCCGGACATAAGAACTGGATCCTGTCAGGATTGACAGGCAATAGAACAATAGAGAAGGCTTGCTGGACAAATAAGGATGTCCAGGTCCTCATTAGTATTTGTGTAGAGGTCATTGAGAGCTAGCTGGAGTCAGCAATTAGAAACCAAAAGGTGGACCATAAGATTTCTTAGCATCTGGCAAACATTAAGATACAACACACATAAGATTCAAGAAAAATAAAGTGTCACAATTCCACACAGTGGAGCAGACCAAAATCACTGTTTTTGGGCCAGAAACCAGTTTGTGCCGGCCCCAGCACAGCCTTGGATTGAGCAACAAAAACATTTTTCAGCCTGAAATTTCAATGCTGACACACAGATTACAAAATCACAGGCAAAACACACACTAATACACACATAACACACAACACAATTTCTCACAACCTGCCTCTCTGTTCTGCGTGTGTTTCTGTGTGTGTGTGTGAGTGTGTGCCTATCAGTCACAAGACATCTATTACTAGGTATTTGAAAACTGATACAGGCACCTCTGCCAACAAATCCCCTACTGAGTGTGTGCGTGTGTGTATGCATGTGTGTGTTTCTACGAGTGGAAAGTGAGAGCTGCAATTGACAAGGCTGCAATTAGAACTTGTGTCCAGCCCTCCTCCTCACCGCCTGTGCTATTACTGGACTGGCATCGACTGAAATAGACACATGCTTTTATTTTAGACACACTACAGTCATCTGCAGCCTGCGTGAGGGAGTTTGTGCATGAGTGTGTCACACGCTGCTGGAGGTTCTACAGTGTGCCATCCCAGAAATTTCACAAATGGGAAGAATTCTGTTGGACAGTTTGCAACACTATATGTGCTCGACAAACAGATACATTAAAACTGAATGCTCAGGAGCAGTTTAGTCTGGTGCAGTGTATACCAAGCAAGCAGCTGCAGGGATTTGTTGGTTTGAATGAGCCAGGATTAAGAAACTAACAGGCCATTTTCCATGTTAAACACTGAGAAAGACAGATGGAATCACAGGGAAACGTATGAAATGTAGCTGTTCTTGGGTTTTCCTGTCTTACTGTGGTCTTGTCATCCAGGATGAGTACTAGAGGGTATGACGCCCTGTTCACACTGACACACATTACCTACACAAAGTGTTCCGGTTTTTGGACTTATTGCTAAAAAGACAATATTCCTACTAAGCTTAGTTTACATGGCTACTGAAAAAAATATTATTGTTTACGTGCAGCTGTGCATACTCTGATTAACCTAACTGTTAAGGCCGTACATCCTATTGAGGAATTTCCCTCCTTCTTCCTGAAGGAGCTGATCAGATGACACATTTATTTTATTCCACAGGAAAGTTTATTCAGTCTTTCCCACACATAGATTTACTTGAACGGACTGCCTGGCATATTAATGGTCAGCAACTTATATTAGCGTTTTGCAGGGAAACACAGAGGGAGAGAAATTGTCTAGTGGATATTTTTCAAGCACAGACGAGGTAAAGCAAGTTTTGATTTTGATATGCAACATCATTAACGAGTCTTCACCTGCTGCTGTGAAAACTGAATCCAAAAGGTGAGTTGTGTTTCTTGGGTGACTTCATAAAGCATACAGCTGACAAAGAGAGTGAACAGAGCAGACACATACTGCCTGTATCATACATGGAAAGAGAGAGAGCAGGCCAGGGCAGGGCAAGCTGGTGTGTGTGAGACAGAGGTGTAGGCTAAGGCCTATAGAAACAGAAATATACCTCCTCCCTGCTACAGTTACACCAGTTAACATTCTGTGGAAACGATATTTGTATTTGTGTAGCTCTAAGCTGCTCCCAATAACCAAATGTAGGCTGCTCTGGTTAATTTTGTATCTCAAAATATATGTATCTGTACCATAAACAGCTGTCAATTCATGACACATTATCATTTCTTAATTTTAATGTGCAATATATTAAGAATATTTAAATAAATAATGGTACACAACAAATACAAGGTTTCAAGTAGACCCCATGACCTGTGATCGGAGCAGCCTTAGTTGGTTTGTTTAGAAGAGGATATACTTTATTAATCCCCCTTTACAACCAACCAACCAACCAACCCAGCTACTATCATGTCAAGAAATGTTCCTCTCTGTGAGACTCAAGCGGACTCCAGTGGAATTCCAGAAGAGTAGAGGTGAACTTTGTGTGACTTGCCAGGAATTAAACTTGTTCTGATAACTGACAGAAGTTGCCTAACTTGAAGGAGCAGATAACCAGGCTTAATAAGTCGTTGTACTTTTGTTTTTATTGTTGAGATAATATCACTATGTTAGAACGATCACCAGACTGTGACATTGTGATTGTGTCACCGCACCGCTGCTGCCTGTAAGGCTGTGGGCGCCAGCGCACTCAAGAGTCTCTCAACATGTTTTCCAAAGTGCAGTTGGTTCCATTTAAACTTTCCATTATTTTTTTTAATCTTCCACTGTGGTCCAAAACAAGAAATCACTTAACAACGCCAGACCTGTGGCCTTCACTTCACTTAAAACCCAACAACGTTCGCTTCTCAGGCAGCAAATGCGTTGACGATGCCGAGCTGTTAATTGTTAATATACTATATGTGAACACAGGCCTTTTCTTTTTGGTTTACAGACCTTCCTTTTGTTTTGAATAACTCCTAATCACATCTTTTAACTAACTAAATGTTGTCAAATTTTAATTTTCCTTCCCAGCTCAGAGTTTCTGATGTTTGATTGACAGATGGGGATGCTCTGGTTTGTTTTACCTCCAATACTTTTCTTTCAACCCAGCCCTGACTGCAGATTAAGAATGAATTAAAACGTGTTTTCATTGTTTGTCTACACCCAGTGCATTGATTTAAATAGTAAAGAAGAAAAGGAAGAGTTAAGTAGAAAGAAGTGAGTGGGTATACCAAAACGAGAATTTTAAAGGGAGAGTGGGGACGACAGAAAGAAAAAGAAAAAAGGAGAGAGAAAGTCACAGTAACGCATGGATGCTTACAGACACTGACTCCTCTGTCCACACACACCCCACACACACACACACACACACACACACACACACACACACACACACACACACACACACAGGAAATGGTCCACTGGGGGTTGAAACTCCACTTTGAGGAAGCCTCAAAACCAGAGCGAAGTCAAAATACCCTATAATGTACTTCCACAGAAAACAATGGATTTCACAAGGACAGCTTCACTATTTGCTCAAATGCACCACATATTTTGATTTCCTTTTGTCATCAGCTCACATTTTTGTGTCGTTATGTGCCAGAATATAATATCTAGAACAGAATCAGAAGAATCAGTGTTGTTGCTGTGATGAGCTGCAGTGTATCCAGCTATCTGTTCAGCGAATACTCATTTAAATATCCATTCAGAGAGTGGGGGTGAGCAAACAGAAAAAAATAAACCATTCACTTTGATGGGCCTCTGATCCAAGGGAGGTTCCTGACCCCTCTACAAAAAACCTATTCATTTATCACTGTGACACAAT
The DNA here is from genome assembly GCF_905237075.1 of Dicentrarchus labrax. NCBI lineage: Eukaryota > Metazoa > Chordata > Actinopteri > Moronidae > Dicentrarchus > Dicentrarchus labrax. Next base: position 26,667,764 of record NW_026136720.1, read on the forward strand.
TAGACATGGCCATCCCAGTGAAAAGATGACAGAGAGACTCCATTTCTCTGCCCTCTCCTCCTTTCTTGCTCTCTCTTTCTCTCCACTGGCTTTTTCAGGAAGAATTATGCACTGGGAGTGCGATTTTTTTTTTTCTTCTCCCTCGTCTGTTTTTCATTTTGGGTGTGAGAACGTCTCACTTCTTGATGGACATGGGGGAAAAAGGGACAAAAAGACAGAAAGAGAGCTAACAGAAAAGTAACAAAGGTCTCATCGGACACGCAGGGAGAAGTCAGACCGTCGCAGGACAGTTCACATACGCTCATACACACTGATATTCTCTGATAAACACAATGAAACACAGGATGATGGAATCACGTGGAAAACAGGAGGGTCGCACAGTCTTACAGACTTAAACTGTACACCAACCAGGGATTCACTGAAACCTCTGACAGCTGACTGTCACTTACAATGTTACTTACTTGTAAATCTGCTTCACCTCGCTCACTGTTATTTCCATTCTGAAGTACAGGGTCACCTGATTTTAGGAGTCATAACTGTGGAGTCATTTGTAGTTATAAACTACATCATTTCAACATATAGGAGGCTTATGGAGAACTGATGAAGTGTTGCAACAAGATTATGTGGCAAAATTGCAGGGTATAAGGAGTGTCAATTTTAAAGACTTCTAGGCTATAGCGGCTGTGGCTCAGGAGGCTGAGCATCTTATCCACTCATCAGAAGGTTGGTGGTTAAATCTCCAACTCATCCTGCTACATGTCGAAGTGTCCTTGAGCAAGATACAGAACCCCAAATTGCTCTCGATGCTGTGCACTGGTGTGTGAATGTGGATGAGTGAGTTTGTTTCTGTTTGTGATGGCCTTTTCCATCACTGTGTGACTGGGACATGTAGTGTAAAAGAGCTTTGAGTGTTCGGGAGACTAGAAAGGAGCTGTATAAGTCTAGTCTAGTAAGTATAGTCCATTTACACAGATTTATTTTTTATCAACGATGGACATTTAAGATACCACTGAATGGACGGAGTGAGTCGATCTCACTAACATTTTCATTAAATAGGAATAAAAAACATGTAGCTCCTCAACTGGTAACATTAATTACCAGACTATGTCAGTCTGTGGTCACATCCATAAACACACTGTGCTATCGGTTTCCTACATGAGCAAATAGAGAACGTAACAACACCCTGGGAGTGTTTACTTGTGTGTATGTTTCATAATGGGAGCATTTGTCAGAAATGTGCAACCTGAGACTAACCAATGTTTGACAGACGATACACTTGAGTCCTCCAGTAATCAAAGGTTGGTAATAACAGCAGCCACACTGAGTCCCAGTTGCTTTTGGCTGTGGTTGTGGCTGTATCTGTTCCTCTACTAGTCACCTTTAAATGCTTGTAGCTTTCATTTCTAAGCTATTTTTCATTCTAAAGATATCTAGAAATTCCTATACTCCTTCTAAAAGCACCATGGCATGTTTCCTGGTTACAGGTTAAGCTTAATTAGCTGTGGCTTGCTATGTAGCAATAGCCTGACACTCCCCTATAGACACCGGAGAGTTAGCCTCTCTGAGCTGCTAGCTTAGCTAATGTTACAACACAGGTACTGCACAGAAACCTTTACAAACAGCTGTTTGATGATTCTGTTGCATGCTTTGCCTTTGCTGAGAGGGAGGGAGCTAGCAGAATTGAAGGGTGTAGTTACACTTTAAGGATTTTTTTGGGATGTTTATACACACTCAATAATGCCGCTACTGCAAATGCTGTGAGAAAAGCAACATTGTGGCCACTTACATAATTACATGTAGGCAGAAATTCCCCTGATAATTCCATTGAAGGTGTTAGTAAAGTAAAAGTGTTTCTACAGACTTTGATGGAGCTGACACATCCTGAGGATCCTTGTTATACTTAAGATGATTTCAAGGTATACACTGAATACTGAAAAGTGAAAAAGTGGTAATCAAAATGTAGTTAAGTTATTAAGAATGTATACGTGGTACATGAAAAGAAATCCATTTCTTAGTTGTTAGTGTGTTAGTAGTTAGTTATTAGTAATAACATTTGAGGCAATTTTAAGTAGCTTGTATGAAAAAAATGTTGACTTGACCATCTATTGTGTGTCCCATCCACATGGGACACAGCAGAAACAAACACACACAGCTGTGGGCTAGTAGCTGCTATTGCTCGCTCACCACAACAGTGCTTACATCAGACCACAATATTACCATTCTAATGGGATACATAAGATCAGCCACAACACACACACATGTACAGATGTGGGCCAAAGGCTGAGCTCCCAGAGGAAATGAGACATGCAGCTACTGTCACTTTGTGGTAACAGGGATGGAGGAGCACATACAGCAGAGAGACAGAGAGAGGGAAACAGGATGGAAGAAACAGGGAGGGGAAAGAGCTGGCAGGACACTGTGGAAACTCTGAGCAACAACAGGTGTTTCTGTTATTCCTCTAACCTGAGAGCAAGTAGCACCGTAAGCTCAATCAGGATTTATGGAACCATTTATAATATGATATCAGAAGTTCCTCCGTGGCACCTCCCAGGCACTGTTGTAAAGACTGACCCATTCCTGTTGTGCTCCTGGTATGTGACCTTTAAAAACACTGTATCGTGCCATGTTAAAGTACTTGAGCCACATCATTGCACACAAGTGAACAAATGAATAGAAGCAAATGAAGAGAAATATTGTCCAAACCTTCCTAGCAAAGAAAGCTCCACACGGACACTTCCCTGTCTATAGATGTTACACAGAACACCATACAAAATATCATAGAAAACTAGGACAGCATTGCAGAGCTTATCAACTGTCACATGTATCACTTATATATATGGGATTTAAAACCTTTTTATAGCAGCAAACAACTATTAGCATGGTGTCACACTCCCTCTGCCTGTGTTGCTATCGCAGCCACTCTGTGGTTTGTTTCCGCTCTGCTCCGTGTGCAGCTGGGAGAGGGACTGAAGCTGCTGTTTTTATCATCTAAGTCTATTAAGTAAGTAAGCAAGTAAAATACCATGTTGACTAAACTCCAACTATGTATTGCGTTGTTTGGCATAAGGTTAAGAGCTAGGCTGATAAAGCGGGTCGTTCTTCAAAAGCACGTCAAGTTTTCCGAAAAAGTGTTGTTACAAGAGTCAACAGCATCTTAATTTGTATATGGGAAAGAAAAAAATTGACTTTGAGCAACTCGATTTCTGACTTTTGCCACCAGAACCCTGTTAAACTCCAACGCATCTGAAAATAATGCACACACACACACAGAGTAAAAACACACCATATACACTATAATACTCTGTGATATACAAACTACATAGCACATACCACCGAGTGAATAACAGCTGAGCTCAACTTCACTTGTAATAGTAGGACTGGCTTCATATATTCAGTTAGTTGGTCAAACCAGTGAAAAGAAAACTTAATTTGCCTTCTGCCTGTCAGGGAGTTGGAGCGTATATGTGTGTGTTTGCCTGTCTTTGGCTGCCTGCTCCATTATCACCACTGCCAGTGTTTTAAAGAGAGGCTCCCCCGACTCACAAAGCCGCCCCAAATCGTCTTTCATGGCCCTCACACAGAACAAAGCATCAGGGCAGCATAGAGCCTCTCAGAGGCCAATGTCCACACAAAACTTCATTTCAATCTTTTATCTAATTGATCCATTCAGCTGTGCACAATTTGCCAGGCAGCTACCAAAGGCACAGCAGACCTGAGCCAAACTGCTGATCTCCACTGTTGTTTCAGGAAAAGCACTAAAAGGTAAAAGAAAAAGTCAAGTTTGTTGTGTCAACATCTGTATGTTACATTTCTAGATAAAGTGGGATTTTATATATAGATATTAATATGTTATTCTGCACATCTGAGTCATATGTTCATACTATTTCACACACTATATTTATATTCAACACATTCCAGACACATAGTATTGGGAATGTTACTTTAACCCCTAACCTCCTGGATTACTGTTATCCTGGTGTTCTGTTTTTTTAATTCTGTTTCTAGCTTAAGGCTGTGTCTTCAAACGAGAGCAAATACAGACACATGCTGCAAGTACAGAACGATTACAAACACAAAAACTTGATTGTACGCAATACTGAAATTTGTCTTAGGTTTCACCATAAGACATGTCATAAAAACATAAAAACATTCACAAAAATACAACTCACAATACACAAGTCCACAGTATACACAATATTGCATGAATCTACTGTGCAAAAAAGTCAAGAGCACCACTCTGTATCCTATATACCAAATCCTACGATCAATTATTACTTATACAGCACTTAGGACAAAGGAGTTATATAGTTATGAGCACTCATAAATATTCATAATGCTTTATAACAATAATCCTAACATTATAGAGCATTTTAAAATGGCTTACATGGTCAAGAATCATAATTCTTCACAATTGCTAGTCACTGACTTTTTTTTACAAGGCACATAGTGTATAATTGTCATAGCTGTTATTATCCATTAAAACTATGACAATTACAATATACATTCAGATATACAGCAAAGATATTACATTTAAGGATGGCAACTTGTCACCACTGTTGGATCTTATGTGTATCAGAGCAGCAGCGTCATTCACATAGGGCTCATTCAGCTTTTTCTCAGCAGGCAGAGATTTACTCTGCGAGTAAAATTAAATTTTGTAAATAGAGTAGTTGAGTAAATGTCCTTGGTTACATTCCATCACTGGAATTATGTCTGAGCCCGTTTAGCTGGACAGCTTCAGAAACAAGACACAGGCAAGGAGACTAGCTATTGAAACAAGTGCATGGCCTTAAGCAGGGGAAATTCCACCATATACAGCTCCCAGTTCCACCTATCTCACACCCACAGACACACACACACACACACACACACACACACACACACACAAGCAGTTACCATATGGCTCCACAGTGTGATTGAATGGTGCTACGCATAGTCTATCTGCATAATCACAACAAAGCAGCCGTTTGGTGTGTGAGCAACACATCAGTCAAAGCAGCTAACTCTCACACACATTCTAACACACATTCTCACACACAGACACCCTCCTTTTCAAAAGGAGGGTGTCTGTGCGGTAACTTCAGAGGGTTTTTTTCCACAGATGAGGGGGTGGGGTGGGAGGTTGCAGTGGGGGAGTCAGATTTCTTTAAAAAAAGGCTTGAAAACACTGAGTGTGAGAGAGAGAGAGAGAGAGAGAGAGAGAGAGAGAGAGAGAGAGAGAGAGAGAGAGGGGTAGAGAAAGGGAGCATTCCTCCAGTGCTCTTGGATAACGTCTTCTAGTCATTTATCATTCTCTCTCTTCTCTCTTTCAAAAGGTAAAATGCTAGGCGCTGTTCAGTTTTCAGCTGTTTGGCAGGCTCACTTCACTCACACACACACACACACACACACACACACACACACACACACACACACACACACACACACACACACACACACACACACACATTGTCTGAAGTAGAGGTACATTCCAAATATCTAAGTATAATATATGTTCATACCACTGATGAAGAAAATCCACATTTAGCAGACTTACTACACACCTACCCTTCCTGCCCTTTGTCTCCATTTTTATACTTTCTATACTCTTTATACTGTGAACATTTACACTTTCAATATTTAGCACATTCCATCCTCTTTACTGTATAACACTGCGCAGCTCTTCATTTCATAATACAGTATATTTTAATTGCAAGTTTCTGTTCTATGTTCATGACTTGACTTTTACAGCACTTGTTTTTTATTTTTCTCTTTCTTTGTTTATTTTGACCGTTATGCACCACAGCGCCATATGTATAAACCTACTTGACAATAGACCTGTTTCTGGAAAAACCACCCACTTTCAGAGCATCCATCGCACCTTCTGGAAGTCGTGGCACCTATTTTCTTTTCTACACCCGTGGCCACAGCAGCTGAAGCCCAAGGTTTTCCAGCCTGTGAGATCTCCTGGCTTCAAAATTTGGCCAGGAAAACCACATGTGCATTTATAGCAGCAAGGTTGAGGCAGTTGAAGAAATAAGCCAGAGGCCAGCGCTTTGTTCTCTGCTGTACGCTGTAGTTGTGACTTCAGCTGGTCCACACAGTTCACAGCGCCCTTTGTTATAGAGTATGTTGATCATAGGCTTTCCAGATCTCTCAACCACCACCTTCTTCTCATGCATGCTGGACAGTAGAATAACTACTTATCCCTTGTTTGAGAGGTAAAAAACAGTTTGCTTCTGGGAAAATGCAGTGACATTTAGGGGTTGTGTCCCACCAATGTCTTTACAACTATGCCAGTCAGACATTGTCCACCTTCACGGCCCTCCACTGAATGTGTAAGTCAGTGAAACAATAGACTTTAAATCTAATTTTCATAGTATAAAGAACACACCATAACACATCCAGCATCATAGCCCTCAGTTTACAACACTATGCTATCTAGCTGTTAGGGTTTTTTAAGCACAAAAATCGATACAATGTTTTTGAGAACTGATACTAAATCACAAAGCCCTAATAGGACAGTGATTGGTCCGGTAGCACTGTGGTTGGACACAAGTGCCAAAGCATTGGCAGAGAGAGTTTCAGGCGGCATGGTGCTGACAAACCAACAGGTAAAAGGTTTCTTCTTATCCCTTGAATAAGACTAGCGTATTGCTGCCATACTGTTTGTTATTACTGCTCCTCCACTGACCGTTATTTATAGTTTTTATTTAGTGCAATACTTTGCAGATATTTAGTTTATTTCATCATTGTAGTCCAGTTGTCCAGGTTAGGTAAAGTGAGCAGAGTATGCAGTATTTTGTTGCCAATGAAACAAACTAATGCATACATTTCTCTCTCCACTCATTTTGCTACGTGTATCACAACCATATTAAAATAGTTTTTGCTAGTATATGAGGTTCCCTCATCTGTCTTTTGGGACCGCTACTTGGACGGCATGATGACAAAACTACAAAAATAAGAATTATCCTTTAATTTCTAGTGAATCTACTGTTCTGTCATTATATTATCATGTACATTTGCCAAATGGGATATCTTATAATCTTACAGAAGCCGTTCAACCTTGGTCTTGATGCATGTGTGTAATGACAAACAAAATCAGACTACACACATACACACACACACACACAACACACACACACACACACACACACACACACACACACACACACACACACACACAAAAGAGGCGCAGGCAGGCATACAATGAAAATGTCTTTACACCCAGCAGCAATTTCTTTTCGACAGGATAAAAACAAGGCTGAAATGTGGAAAAAAAGCCCTTTGAGGTGGGTCCTTTCACCCTGACAGAGAGAGAGAAGGGGGTGGGGATGGGGGGAGACAGAGCAGCCACCTTTTTTCAATTGGTAAGCATTCAGCCAGAAAGCTCAGGCAGTCACATTTTTGTCCTTGTCTTCTCTCTTCCTCTCTCTGCTGCTATGAAAATATGTTATGTTTATAACCAGACAAAAAATAGACAAGCACTGAGAAGCAAGAAATGGGGAAAAAAAAGAAAAAGAATACCCAAATGAAAGAGTAGTAACAAGCTGAAAGTTGTGAAAATACAAATACAGGGAAGAAAAGAGCAGGTGAGGGGCCTGTAGTTATTGTAATGTCTAAATAGGACACATAGCGTGTGATACTGACAGAGTGAAGGAGAATGGAGAACACCTGCTTTAAATGAGCTATACAAGTCTTGGGGAGAGGGGGAAGGGCAATGCGAACAACAACTAACACCCCCACCCATCTCCCAACCCTGCTTCACTTTGCTGTCCTCTGCTTCTCAGACTGGGCTGTGAAGGGGCTACTGGGCTCCAAATCAGTTATGTTAATGTAACTGTTTCTACTTCATTAACTGAGTAATACGTTACAGCTGCAGTAAGTGATTTTTATACAAATATAATTTTTGTCATATTTTGCTGAAACCTTCACTATATCCTGACAGTAGTACACAAGATAGATAATCTGTGAAACAATCAGGTTCCTCTGGCTCCTTCTAGCACTCCTAATAGCATTTGCAAGAATCCACAAAGGCTGAATGAAAACAACCAATCAGAGCCAAGAAAGATATGAAGACACTTTGGGTTGGAAGCCTGAAGATAGTTGATTGTTACGCCTAATTCCCAGGGTCCCAAAGTGTCTGTATTTTACGTCATGGGAATCAGACTCAGTTATCTTTCTTGGCTGTTCCTAAATCTCATCAACCATTGCACAACTCCACATTCCCTTGGATCAGAATTAAAACACACATACGTGCGCATACATCTGATTCCTTCGTTTTGCTCTGTGTCCTGTCTTTCAGGTAAGTCCCAGCTAAGGAGGAGCTGTTGAAACCACGCTCAGATGTTGTATAGACATACCTCTATCTTGTCAGTTTTTGCGTCTCCCCAGTACAGTTTTTCTGCTGCATAATCTATAGCCAGTCCGTTGGGCCAGCCCAGAGAGCTGTTGAGCAGAACCACCCGGTCCATTCCGTCAAGGTTGGCCCGCTCAATTTTGGGATGCTCCCCCAGTCGGTCCAGTACATATAGCTGAGAGAGACAGAGGCAGAGAGGGAGATGGAGCTTACTTCTAGACACAGGGAAATGACACATTTTATAGCTAATATGTAGATTATGTTGAGGCTATCCATTTTAGTTTTTTAAGATTCTTGAACATAACGTGAATTAAATTTTCACATACCTACAGCTCAATCATTTCATAATTTCTAAGGAAAAACAAGCCTATTGCCAGTGGAGTTCAATGGTATTTATCTTTTTTGGATTTATCTAAACCATCAGGATCAACCAGATGTTTCCCTGTCTGGTATTGCCCCCAGAGTTGGGATGCAGGACTATGGTTAGCATCTAAATCAGATTTTTTTTCTATTTTATTTTGTCTTTTATCTCCCAACGTGGACAAAAACTCTGGAATGGGTATAGAAAATAGCCACATAGTTTTAATTTCTATTTGAAGAGTCTAAACTCCCAAATTCCTCATTACCCCCTAACTGTCAGAAAAACTGTTGACAACATGAACTAAGTGTCCTCAATGCTGCTGCGAGGGCTAGCTCCAAACACATGCTAACACCACCTACCCGTTAATAGGGTCCAGGACGATGGCTCTGGGTTCATCCAGGTTCTCAGAAATCAAAATTTTCCGAGAGGTCCCATTGAGCCTGGTAACCTGGAATACCACGACACAATTCAATATTAAAATACAACATACTTACAGTACGACATTGTTTATATTCGTCCAACCTGTTTGTTCATGTGTATATATTTTTAGGGACCGAGCCAGTATCAACAGGAAGGTCCCTATTGTTTTTGCTATGTTTATTATTACGCTTAGCCCTTTTCACTGCATTTTTGACCCCCTGAACATATACTTCAGATGTATTTTATTTGGCAAAGTGGTCAGGCTTTGGATATTCTATGCGTCACATTCAGCTCGGCCACTAGGTGGCGCTACTATTAATAAAAGTAGGTTTAGGCTAATAACTCCTGCATCGTTTGTCTTACATTCAAAAACCTCATATCCACGCGTTCGGTGAATGGAACTGCATCTCCCCATATAGGCCACACCCATTTCCGCCTATAATTTTTCCAATCAATTACCACGCCAAATGTCCATGCACAATGTTCCGCGTTCCATCTATATGGTTTTTATCCGATCTGCATGAAACTTTGTGCGTAGCATCTGGAGACCGTCCTGGCAAAATTGAAGTATTGTGATATAACAATAAGCACGTTATTAAATTAGCACTTCCTGTTGATTTTTCGTCAGAAAAGGAAGTGGGGCCTTTCTCCACATTGGTATGTCCGATTGACACCATCCTTGGGTCAATAGTTCCTTATGTTTTCATTAGGCATCATGCACAATTTCAGGCATTCGCCACAAGGTGGCGCTCTTTAAAATAAAGAAGTTTATATCTCCACATCGGCAAGTGTGATTAAAACGAAACTTGGTACCATGATTGCCCATGGCTCCCTGAGGCTCACTTATGAAGGAGAAAAAACCACGCCACTGGGTGGTGCTCTGGTGGCATGGTATATCACTCTGCGGAGACCGTAATACTTAAAATATGAAATTCACAGGGCACGTGTAGACTGGTGCCTGAAGCTCACATACCAAAAATTGTGTTTGTCGCGTTTGTAGCGCCCCCTGCAGTATTTCAAGAAAGCAGCCCCGACGCCACGTTTCACCGATATGTATGAAACTCGGTAGGCACGTGTGTAACGTGCCGAGACCTACAGAAAAGCCTCTTGGACCTACACCCCAAAACCCACAGGAAGTCGGCTATTTTGATTTACATTTTTACTCTCTGCGGCAATTTTGTTTATTTTCACTTTCACTTTCACTTTTTCGCCTTGTATTTGAACGAAAGACTCCTAGGGAATTTATCGGATCTGCTTCATCATTGGTCAGTACAGTCAAAAAATGTCGCTGAATGAATGCCGTGCTTTTTGTGACTGTACGTTGAAGGGCGTGTCCGTAGCGTGCTGTCAAAGTTGGCCAACTTGAATCGAATGTCAAGCTGTGATGCCATTTCCAGCATTTCAGGGCTGCTATTTAAACCAACTCCTCCTACAGATTTTATAGGATTGACTTCAAATTTGATCACTGCAATCTAAACACATTGGTGATCTATAAGTCAATCAAATATTTACTGTGCGTCAAACGGTGCGTCCGTGGCGTGGTTTCGCAGTGAAGAATCTCGCTATGAAAGTGTAAGTCTTTTACACGGTGTCTGAAACGTGTGACAATGTAGAGCAGTCTCCCTCAGATTTCGGCGATGAAGGCTTGGCGGTGACGTGGCATGGAGCTTTAATTTTGTCTTTTTTCGATCATGCCATGTTCTGTCTAAAATAAACAATGTGCAGGGAGGCTGTGGGTATTGTAACAAAGTAAACAACACTTAAACATCGGTCTTCTACAGACAGCTTTCTACAATAAGTCTCAGATGTACCTCAATCCGGTCAGTGCCAGTGTCAGTCCAGTACAGGTTTCTGGCCACCCAGTCCACAGCAATACCATCTGGGTGGTTGATCTCCGTGGTAACCAGCATCATGGCATTGCTGCCGTCAATGTGAGATCGTCGGATGGCCCGAACCTCATCATCTGTCCAATAAACGTAACCCTCAACCGGGTCATAGTCTATAGCTATGGCATGACGGATGTCATCAACCTGCATTAGCAGAGGAACTACGATCAGTACATGAAGATGAAGCCAGGATTGATACGTTTGTGTGTGTGTGTGTAGTGTGTGTGTTTACCTGTAGCACTATGTCCGTGAAATCTGGCAGGTCTAGAGAGATTCTCCTCAGGTCAGTCCGTCGAGCCAACAGTAAAACCTGCTCTGCTCCTGAACAAACAAGTTGTATTAGTTAAGTATTAAACCTTGAAGATTTTTAGTAGCAGTTAATTTAGCTCTGAAACAGCCGGTCCTACTTTGATCTCATGAATTTAATGCATTTGAACACCAGCATGTTGGTGCTTTTGGCATTTTCAGCCTTAATGAACCTATTTAGCAACACAATATTGCCAATACTGTTGTTGCTGTGCACCTGTCTGTCTGTCTGTCTGTCTGTCTGTCTGTCTGTCTGTCTCTCGCTCTCTCTCTGTCTGCCTCTCTCTCTCGCTCTCTCTCTCTCTCATCCCAACTGGTCGAGACAGACGACCACCCACCTAGAGCCAGAGGATCTGTCCTAGGTTTCTGCCTTTTAACAGGCAGTTTTTCCTTGCCCTTGTCGCCAAGGTCTTGCTCATGGTGGTACTGTTGGGTCTCTGTAATTAATGTTAAAGAGTTCGGTCTAGACCTGCTCTATTTGAAAAGTGTCCTGAGATAACTTCTGTTATGAATTGGCGCTATACAAATAAAATTTAATTGAAATTGAATTGAATATTTATCTGTTGTTGCTGTGCACCTGTCTGTCTGTTTGTCTCTCTCTCTGTCTCTGTCTGTCTGTCTGTCTGTCTGTCTGTCTGTCTGTCTGTCTGTCTGTCTCTCTCTCTCTCTCTCTCTCTCTCTGTGTCACCCCAACTGGTCGAGACAGACAACCACCCACCTAGAGCCGAAGGATCTGTCCTAGGTTTCTGCCTTTTAACAGGCAGTTTTTCCTTGCCCTTGTCGCCAAGTGCTTGCTCATGGTGGTACTGTTGGGTCTCTGTAAATAATGTTATAAAGAGTTCGGTCTAGACCTGCTCTATTTGAAAAGTGTCCTGAGATAACTTCTGTTATGAATTGATATAGTGGAGTCATGGTGTCATTCCCTCTGCCTGTGTTGCTATCGCAACCTCTCTGTGGTTTGTTTCCATAGCCGGTCTGCTCCATGTGCAGCTGAGTAGAGTGACTGAAACTGCTGTTTTTATTGTCTACGTCTATGAATTAGAACTTTATTTCCACCAAACCAGAGATGTTGATTGTTGGAAAGACTATCAGAGATGGTGAATTTTATTTCTGTCCCATTGTTTTGTCTTAAATGCTAGTGCCCTAGTGCAATGTCCAGTGGCAAGTGAATTTCATGTATATAACCTTTAAGTACACTACTTGAGTAAACATACTATTTTATTATTCTCCATCTTTGTCTAATGGAGAGAGAACACCAACACCAACATGATGTTCTATTAATTCACAAACAACCACTGTGGAAAGGAGCAGAAACATTGCCTATAATAATTAAGAATAATTAAGTTCTATAAACGTAAAGTGAAAAAGATGTTAAGCCTGAGCCAAGCTCACTCTTATCACTTTTCTTGACTCCTCCTTGCTCCATCTGGTCTGGAAACAAAGGGCTCTGCTGTCCTGAGGGATCCTCCACTGTTTGGCTGTTGGTTTAGATTTAACAGGAGCCAAACTCACCTCATGGGAGTCAATTAACTGTTTTTTCTTTGTCTCTCACACCTCTGATTCTGAAGAGCTCACATTTAAAGCAGTTCAAAGTGTCTCTCCCTTTCTGTTCCCCCTATCTGCCTTACCTTTAAGCCTCTGCCTTCTTTCCCGTCTTTTAGTCTTACATTTCAAATCAATTCACTTGAATCTTGATTGTATAGCAGACGTAACACTGACATTACAAGTACGTCCATAAAAATCTACATTTTATAAAACCTAAAAAGACAGTTAATTATTTATAATTAAACTGTGTACTCTGCAATATGATTATACAATACATAGTACATGAGCTAAATATCTAAAATAATGTCAGATAGGTCAGATATGAAAAACACATGGTTCTGCGAATAACGTAAATCCTTTTCCCTCTCTTATTGCAGCTGCACTTTCACAACCAATCAATATCTGGCATCTCTCAGCCTTGGCACCAATCAGATTTGACATTGAAAGTTGTTCCATCGTTACCTAAATGACTGAGGCGAGGGGGGGATAAATGAAGGGAAAGAATGACAAGGAAGGAGGGAAAGCATCTGTGATTCCACTCTTGTCTTCGCTTGACTTCATTCTGAGACACTTAAAGACCCCTGACAAACAGTCTCCCTCTCTCACACACACACACACACACTCACACACACTCTGCTGCCAGCGCAATAACAAACGCCTTCAATTTAACCAGCCAAGCAAAACAAATTAGAAGCACGGACACAAAGACGCACACACACACACACACACACACACACACACACACACACACACACACACACACACACACACACACACTAACTGCAAGCTGACACAATAGAGCATTGTTGTTTTTATTGTCAACAGTGGCTAAGTAATTGGTTGGCATGCTTCATTCAAATTTAATACAATCACATAACACAGCCTAACAGACACATACGCACTCTAACGCAGAGTTGGGTTTTTGCAGAAGAAGGCTCCATTGTTTTAGCATCGTGGGAATCAACATGGCGACCGGTCAGTTAATATTCCATTCTGCTAGCAGAGAGGTCATTTTTACTTGTTTTCAAGCTGATGCTCTATGTGCATCACTACCTTAGACACCAAAGACAATGACGATGGAGGTCAGCAACAGCAAACACTAATTACTCTATGTATCCACAACTAGGGTCGGGTTTCAATAGAAGGTATCAAATCTCACTCTAGTATCTCATGTGCTCATCGAATCTCAATCAAATCAATTATCAAACAGGGCTGCAACTAATGATTATTTCCATTATTGATTAATCATCATCATTTTCTTGATTAATCCATTAGTTATTTGCTCCATAAAGTGTCAGAAAATTATGAAAAATATCGATCAGTGTTTCCCGAAGCCCAAGGTGACGTCCTCAAATGTCTTGTTTTGTCCACAACCCAAAGATATTAGGTTTACTGTCAGAGGACTAAAGAAAGCAGAAAATATTCACAGTTGAGAATCTGAAATCAGAGAATTTGGACATTGTTTCTGAAAAAAATTACTCAACACAATAAATGATCAAATTAGTTATATAATTAGTTAGTTAGTTAATTAACTAATCGTTGTACACTCACAGTTCACTTACACTAGCTTTCTCTGAAGCTTTTTAAAAAATCTCACCGTCTTCCTGAACAGCCTGTCATGAATTTGTCATGGAGATAGCTCAGTTGTTAACACAGGATCTAATTATGGAACACTGTATTTGGTGGTACGTAGCCACAGATGCTGGACCCCTTACAACGGTCAGTGCTGTAGAGTGGTAATCCAGCCCTCAAGTACTCCTATTTGGGTCAGCAAACTACATGGTATTCATAATCTATTCACTTGAAATTCTGTTTTGTTACAACAGAGATTTTATTTCAACGTCAATTATGTAGTTTTACTCATCAGCATCATTAGCTACATTCACACTGCAAGCCTTAGCGCTCAATTCTGATTCATTGCTCAGATCAGATTTTTTTTGTTTAGCTATTTTTTCACTGTGACCTATATCAAATTCCAGTTTGAACAGGTCACAGTCCTTAAGTGACCTGCATGATTATCGTAGATCTTAAGGGATATAAGAGACACATGAATTCTGACATGAATGTTCACTGAGGTCACACTGCAAAAAATCAGACCTGTATCTGATTTAGACCACATATGAAAGTGGCCTGAATCAGAATAGAAAAGATCAGATTTCTTGTGGTTTTTGCTGTTCACACTGTCATTAAAAATCTGATCCGAGTCAGATATAAGCAAAGTAATGCAATTTGGTTCACTTTGGCCTGCAGTCTGAACAGAGTTGGATCTTATTATCCATATTATAGTAACTTTTTTTGTCTTGTTGGCATATGGAGTTTATATAGGTAATTGAATCAGCAAAACATACTGTGTATGCTTTTGTTGCTAAAAATGAGCTTGTATGTGTCACGCTTGTATCATGACAAGATAGGCGAGACGTATGTTGACCCCCCAGACTGTGGTAGCAGCTGCCACGGCAAGTATAAAGAGCAAAAGACTTGCTAACTGTAGCCCCAGTGTGTGCCTCTCACATATACCTGCTGGCTGCATTAGTAATCCTGACCATGCTGGTGGAAAAAACAAGTTTCTTGTTCTTCCTGTGAAAGATGAATTCCTTTGCAGTGGCAGTAAACACAACACATGTATTAACAGCTTAATAAGATATTCGGGGGTGACAAAAGCTAACAACAATAAACAGCATTGCTATGGCTTTGTACTGACAATCCCCCACAGACAAACTTCAGAGAGGCTCTCATATTAGAGCTATGCTAGCTCAGTTACAACACAGGTACCCACACATCTCTCAAAGGGCCATGAACATGCTTCTAGTGACTGTCAAATCTCCGCCACACTCCCTGTCCTTCAGCAGGGAAACGGACAGTCTGAGAGTAGCTTCTCATGGCTGGTAACGTCAGACTGCCAGGTCTACATCAATGCTAAACTGAGTTGTGTTCAGTCAGCATCACACCAGTAGCCCCCAGCATCACACACTTCGTAGCCATGAGGCCTCTAACGGTCGCTGCTCTCTCACTCCTCTGCTGCATTATTTAAATATGCTGAGAGGAAGGGTTCTAGCAGAATTTGAGGATGTAGTTATCTCATTTAAAAGTAAAACGTATATGATGCATTAAAAAAGTGACTAATGAGTAATTATACTGGTTCTGAAAAAACACCTCTTACAGGTTTTAGGGATTACAAGACACTGATAATCCCTAAAACCGGTTTGGATAGTTTTTGTGGTCATACTGGTGTTAATAAGATCCATACCTGGCTTGCATGTCTTCCCATCTGGTTTAAGCTGGACTCCAGTGGGACAGGCACAGCTGTAGAAAGGCTGGACTGGAGACAGCAGGCAGAGATGACTGCAGCCTCCATTATTGTCACTACAGGGAGTCTGGACTGCAGTGGCACAAACAGAAAAACCAGACACAGAAGAATACAGAGGTGACAGAGAAAATATGATTAGTTTCTCAAAACAGCAAATCCATTTCTCTTTGTTTTTATGAAGACAGTGTGAAGATATAAATAAATGTAACCTAGTATAAGCTTTACAAATCTAGTGTATGTTGCTACAAAGATTTGTGTTCTATAACAAGTATGGGCGGCTGTGGCTCAGAGGCAGAGCGGGTCGTCCACTAATCAGAAGGTTGTTGGTTTGATCCCCGGCTCCTCCCACCACATGTCGAAGTATCCTTGAGCAAAACACTGAACACCAAATTGCTCCCGATGCTGTGTCATCGGTGTGTGAATGTGTATGAATGTCTTAGTTTCCATTTGATGGACTTTGCCATCACTGAGTGAATGTGTGTGAAAGGGTGAATGTGGCATTTAGTGTAAAAGCGCTTTGAGTGAGGCGCTATACAAGTACAGGTCCATTTACCATTTATGTACATATTTCTCAATAAGATCAATCCAGATCAATCCCAGAACAATCACACGAACTCCAGTTCACTGTAACTGCTGGTATATTGATCTCACTAATGCATGCATAGTATGCACTGTACTATTCTGTAGAACTTACTGTAAGGCTGTCGATAGGACTCCAGGACCTGGATGTCCATGGGAGAGTAAATCCCACTGAGGATCTCTCTGGCTTTGTCTCCACTGTGTTTGTTGCAGGCATGGATGGAGCGGGTCTGCCAGTCAGTCCAATATAAGGTCTCCTCAGAGAGCGTTAGTGCAAAAGGATGGGTCAGGGTGCCCTCCACCACTGTTTCACTGAAGGACAAAATAAAAGCTTCTTTAGAATGAGAGGAAGGTTTGTGTTTTATGTCGGAAAAGCCTGTTGCAAAATGCTATTTTGGTTTTATTGAAGCAAGCCACACAATATTTCTGAAATTAAAAATCTACAGATATTTCAACACAATATACAAGATTTCAGTTCTTGAGACCATTATTCAGTGCTACAGTTAAATTTTGATCAGTATCAAAAGTATTGAGATCTGATACTAAGCCCTACATCCACCTCAGTTCACTTGGACGCAAAACACACTAGTGAAAAATGGCTCTAGGATCGAAAATATCCTAGAGCCATTAGTGGTTTTTAAAGAAAGCGTTAAAAATAAAGCTTCACTGGGAAGCATTTATTTATTGTATATAAGTGACATTTTGGTCTGATGGAAACACTATAAGAAAGATCAGAGAACACTTAGACCACATTCCACATCATTGTGATCAGAAGTTTGACCTCAACGACGCAGATTTAAGATTCTTAACACTACAAAAAGCATGGAGGAGTGTGTATGAGAATGAAGTGTTAGATCTGATCAGGAGAGAGTCGCTCTTCTCTTAAACACACTTTAGAATCACTTACAGGAAAATGCGCTCACAAAAACGTGTTTCGGCACAGGATCAAAGGAGTCTTGTATTTAGAATATAAACACACCAGAAACTGGCTTTCATCAATCATCGTTTTAGTCCTGTGTGTGTGTGTGTGTGTGTGTGTGTGTTTTGTGTGTGCATGCGTGTGTGTGCGCTGTATAAGCAGAAGTGCCTGCCAGCAGTGGTTAAGGGAAAAAAAGAAAGAACAAATGTAACCAACTCCAGATTTCAAAGCTCAGTTCAGCTTGTGTGTGAGTGTGTGAGTGTGTAAGTGTGTGTGTGTGTGTACAAATTAATAAGCAAACAGGCAAATTATTTCATCACTCAAGCTGTCAGGTACATTCAAATTAGAGTTGTGCATGTACGTGTTTCTACTGTGACTCGATAGCTGTTAGTACAACAGAATGCCACATGTTCCTAACGTACATATGAACATACCCTGCCTTGGCTGCACGATGAGCACTGTGGTTATATAAAAATACTGCGTTGTGCAGCTTCAAGCATTAAGAAGGAGAGCTGCATATGGTGGTTGCAGAACTAGTGTGCTGTTGCCATAGAAACAAAGTTGCTGGCTCAGGTTACCACATTTTTCCAACAGCGTCAAACATTTCCACTAAGTTTTGGTCTGGATTTTACCCAACCTCTACACCAAATTGTAGCCACTATAGAAATTATCTGCAGGTAACAAATTACACTACCCTAGCAGTAGTTTCCAAGGAAACCACAGACTATCTGGTCAGTATCTAGTTCTGACAATCTATGTTGCGGACTGGTACAATAAGCAACGAACAAATAGTCTAAAATCGTACTTTTTTTTTATGGATTTTATGGATTTTTTGACAGCCAATGATAGAGAGATGGCAGGAAATGAGGACAGAGAGAGGGATCGGGAATGGCCTTGCAAATAAAGGTCTCAGGCTTGATGTGAACTATAAATGATTAGTCCCCATGGGTAGGATTTCTGACTTTGGTGACTCCTAGTGGTTGTATTAAAAAGACACTATGGTCAACAAAATTGTAATTGGTCAAGAAGAACTGAACCTTCCTCCCCTTTTTGCTCAGTTGGAACTTTCCCCGTTTCCTGTTTTTAGATATGCAATGTGCTACAAGATTAAAGCAATATATATATAGTCACATCTTAAGTTGGCTAATGTTAGCAAAACACTAGCTAACTAACTAATCTACACCAATCATTAGCTAGCTAGTTATATCTGAAAGATAATGTTAGCAAAACACTAGGTAACTTGCTAGCTAATTAAGATCAATTGCTAGGGTTGTTGACAGTTGATCAAGGTTCTGACTGATCAAATGTTACTGGAGCACAGTCCAAAGAGAGGCAGGAGATAAATATATATATATATATATATTTTCATATCAGCCACTCAAGTTAGATAAAGTTTGCAAAATGTTAACTGGCTAGATAATCGACAACAATCATTAGCCAGCTAGATCTGTTTTGTTAATATTAGCTAACATAAGATGTGCAACTTTTCAACACAGTATATGTCTGACCTGAATAGCAGCAGATTAACATAAAGGCAGCAGCAAGGTGAAACAATCATACTTCTCCTGAGGTTAGTGATCTTGAAACGGAACTAGTTCAACATTAAACTTTAGTAAATGATTGTCTAGTCACTTCCCTTGTAAGTGGAGCACCAAGAGAATGATGGAGACGAGCTGGACGGATAAAAAGAGAGAGAATGATAAGATGTGGGGAAAGAAGGCTGATAGATGGAGAAAAGGAGAGAAGGAAAGATTGAGCTGTGAGAGAGATGCACTGGGAGTGTGTGTGGAGCTGTGTGTTTTGACTGGGGCCTCCATACCACAGCTCTGTTTGTGTTGGACAAATCTCTCATACTCTCTCTCTATATATATTTTTCTTTCATTCTGTCTGTACAGTTTTTTTTCTCCTCCTCCTCCTCCCCTTCTCTGTTGGAAAGAAGTTGAACAGGGCGAAAACTAAAAGAATTTCTGCTGATCTGTAAAGTTTCAATAAAGGGAACCTGAAATAGTGTTCTGTGCTACAACCTTTAAAGCTGCTAGAATTTTAAGTGTTTTATTTAAGTGTTTGTCCATAATAGCAGCTAATAAGTGAGACAACCATGGTATTATAAACCTTTCATCAGTATTGATCAGAAGCTTTTAAGATTGACTGAATGTTTTAACCTGGGGTTTTGAGAAGTGATCATCTTACTGAGTACTGACATTTTCATGGCAGCCTTTCTACTGTTTGATTTAATTTTGATCTATGGGTAATTCCATTGGCACTTTTGTACACTACGAGTCAAACCATGCAGAGCTTATTTGCTTCTCCATTACTAGTTTAAACGTGCCGAGCTGGGTCGAGCCGTGCCCAAGATGGACCATCTGGGCCAAAGGGCGCCTGACTGCTTACAAGCGGATTGCGGTGACGTAGGCCAGTTTCTCTCCTCTGTTCCTGTTTGTACCTTTGGATATCTGCTTTATTTGTGTATTATGTTTCCAACATTTCCTGATTTGATAGCTTCATAATAAAAGCTTTTAAATAACAAAATAAGCAGAGACTTTCTTTGTGCGCTGCTGTAACCCCTAATTTAGTCTGGGATCAACAAAATGTTATCTTATCTTGTCTTATATTACTGGTAACCAATCACACAAATAGGGTTGTCACAATAAATAACATTTCAATACTGCTTCAAATCCATAACAAACTATCATCTAGAAAATGTCAATACTTGACAAAAAGAAAATATTTCATTGTGGAGCTTAGAGCAATTAATGTCAATTGTTGAGTGAGCTAATAGGACCATTAACTAGCTAGTGGCAGCAGCTAGTACATATGCATATGCAACAGTGCTGTTACAAGAGAAAAGGTCTGTGTTGCAGCGATACCCTGATACTTTCGTCCCAGTGACAAGGCGTAGCTCCTGAACTAAGCTTAATGTTGTTTTTTATGAGAATGAAAAGTGGGTCGACTAAGACTCTGTTGACTTTTGACTAATGGTTTAGTCAACCCAAAAAAATGTCATGCTGGGGTTTCATTGCTCATTGAAAGTATATCTGCTACCATCATTACTGCTGCTTTTTAGCTTTCAGTCAGCACCACTTCCACACTCTGACTCTAGCCGTCTGGGGAAAGATATTTTGTATTATCACACAGCTGTCTCCTTTACTGGTAGGGGTGTATGCTGAAGGGAGTGATGAGGTCTGGGCCAAGCCGTCGGAGGTGAACTATACTGCTGGGCTGTGTTCACATATCAATAAACCTTTCCCTGAGTTGGCTGACTGAACTGTATCCGTAAAAATACTCACCACTCTCTAACTTTAAGTTCATTTGACATTTCAGGTACTTAAAATTAGATGTAGTTTCTTAAAATAAGCTTATAGAGCTTTTTGTGTATAATAATTTGTACTGAATATAAGCGTAGAGGTTAGCACAGGTCTACTGCAACAAACAAACAAAGTTCCATACCGTGCTGATCCATCTAGGTTAGCTTTGTGGATGAAGCTGAGTTTGGCATCTGCCCAGTACAACTTCTGCTGCACCAGGTCTATTGTCAGACCATTGGGCCAGTATATGTCCACATCCACTATAACCTTCCTGTTAGAGACAAAGGCACATAAAATGATCTTACAAATACTGCTTTTGTTTTTATTATTATTGTTCTTGTAGAATTTTTACTGCTTCTGAACATCTAGATGATACAGTACTGTACAGAAGTTGGGTTTGCTTAAGGGTTATATATTTACAGTACCTGTTGCTGCCGTCCATACCAGCACGCTCTATCCTGGGCTCCTCTCCCCAGTCTGTCCAGTACATGTAGCTGAAGGAAAAAACAGAGAAGAAATACGTCAATAAAACAAATATAGGGCCACTTTACAATTTAGAGGTAAGTATGAATTTTGTGATTCTCAAAGACACCAGAGCATCTGTACGGGATCAATAAGGTTTTTGATCACTACTGGTTAGTCCCTGAAACTCCTCACTCTCGCTTTTTCGTACAAAAACTCCCCATCTACCAAAATTATACTTGTCTTCTGTATCTGATTGCTTTTTAATGTAAAATAATCACTTTAAAGTTGTATATATGAGCTTTAAAACATGAATATAACAACTAAATATATAGTGGAGTCATGGTGTCACACTCCCTCTGCCTGTGTTGCTATCGCAGCATCTCTGTGGTTTGTTTACATAGCCGGTCTGCTCCGTGTGCAGCTGAGTAGAGGGACTGAAGCTGCTGTTTATCATCTACATCAGTGATAAATGGTTTCAACCAAAGAGTTGGTGACTGTTGGAACAGTGGAAAGACAAACAAAGACAGTTTGGGTGAGTTTTATTTTGTTTCTGTCCAATTTGAAGAATGTTTTATGATTATCTGCTAGGAAAAATGACTGATTTTGTCACTGGATTTGGTCTAGTGGGAAGTGAATTTCATATATATAAACTTTTATGTTTCCAATAATTACCGTTCACTACCTTGGTGAACTGTAATTATTCATCCAGTCATTTTAATTACATTAATTTTCTCCATTTTACTATCCTCCATTTCCTTGCTTTGTTAGGGAAGTAGATATTCATTCAAATCTGCATAAATCTATAAAAAAAAGTAACTTATAAAATAAATACTCAAAATATAAAGTACTATGCATTTAATGGGAAAAATAACCAAAAAATAACAGAGAAGGAATATTATTACATAATATAAGTTGCTATTGTACTAAAGATGTGCTGTTTCTATAACATAAATCATATCTACAGTAGAATTGGCTCTGCTCTGGGTGAGTTCACAGTAAAATTAAAGCTGCAAGCAGCATTGGGCGGGACCTCGCACTCCACGCAACTCGGGGCGTGCTGCGGCCGCGTCACGTGCCGTCGTAACACGTGCGGACCACGACATGAAAATCTCACGTAAATCAGCTTAAAATCACCAGGCAGCGGTTGCTTCCTGTTGCCAGTAGGTGGCGCTATCACTATGTCTGAATATTGTGATGTAGACGTGTTCAGGGCGGGACTCTTATCAAACACGTGAAGTTTCATTGAGATTGGACCACGTACGCTGAAGTTATGGGGACGTGTTCAGGGCGAGACTGTTAGAGAATATATGAAGTTTATTGGAGATTGGACACTGAAGTTATGAGTACGGTTTAATGGCAAATCGGCTGAATTCGACAAGTCGTCACTGGCACACGGTTTGACGTACAGTCACAAATAGCTCAACTTTTCAATCAGTTTGTATGACCACAGAATTCAAAATGGCCAACTTTGAAGGTACGACACAGACACGCCTTTCAACGTACAGTCTCAAATAGCACAACTTTTGTTAACCAATGTGAATTTGAAGTCAATCTGATAAAATCTGTAGGAGGAGTTCGTTAAAACAGAAGCCCTTAAATGCCGGAAATGGCATCACAGTTTGATTGATTCAACCTGGCCAATTTTGAGGGCACGCCACGGACACGCCCTTCAACGTACAAGCACAAATAGCACAACTTTTAATCAGGACCATTTTTTGACTGAACTGACCAATTTTGAAGCAGATCTGATAAATTCTCTAGGAGGAGTTCATTCAAATACAACGCGAAAAATCACAGAAAATGACCCAAAAAATCAAAATGGCTGACTTTGATGCCACGCCACGGACGCGCCCTTTAATGTGAATGCACAAATAGCACAACTTTTAATCAGCACCATTTTTTGACTGTACTCACAAATTCTGAAGCAGATCTGTTGCTGATTAGAAGTTGTGCTATTTGTGACTGTACGTTGAAGGGCGTGTCCGTGACGTGCCCTCAAAGTTGGCCAGGTTGAATCGAATGTCAAACTGTGATACCATGTCCGGCATTACTGACTTCCAGCTTTTTTTTGCGTTGTATTTGAACAAACTCCTCCTAGAGAATTCATCGTATCTGCTTCAAAATTGGTCAGTACAGTCAAAAAACATTGCTGATTAAAAGTTGTGCTATTTGTGCATGTACATTAAAGGGCGTGTCCGTGGCATGGCATCAAAGTCAGCCATTTTGAATTCCGTGCTCATTTTCTGTGATTTTTCGTGTTGTATTTGAACGAACTCCTCCTAGGGAATTTATTCGATCTACTTCAAAATTAGTCAGTACAGTCAAAAAATGGTGCTGATTAAAAGTTGTGCTATTTGAGACTGTACGTTGACTGTACGTCTGTAGCGTGAGGTCAAAGTTGGCCATTTTGAATTCTGTCATCATACAAACTGATTGAAAAGTTGAGCTATTTGTGACTGTACGTCAAACCGCGTGCCAGTGACGACTTGTCGAATTCAGCCGATTTGCCATTAAACCGTACTCATAACTTCAGTGTCCAATCTCCAATAAACTTCATATATTCTCTAACAGTTGCCCTGAACACGTCCTCATAACTTCAGCGTACGTGGTCCAATCTCAATGAAACTTCACGTTTGATAACAGTCTCACCTTGAACATGTCTACATCACAACATTCAGACATAGTGATAGCGCCACCTACTGGCAACAGGAAGTAAGCGCTGCGTGCTGATTTTGAGCTGATTTACGTGAGATTTTCATGTTGTGGTCCGTACGTGTTACGACGGCACGTGACGCGGCCGCAGCACGCCCCGAGTTGCGTGGAGTGCGAGGTCCCGCTCAACGCTGCTCCCAGCTTTAATTCAAATTGAAGTTGACTTCAATAGAACAGCCTTTTTTTAATATATTTATGGGGCGTGGAGGACTCAACCTCGATACATGGAATGCCAGCTCCACCAGGTGAGCTGCTAGGGCACCCCTCAGGCATAGGACGATGTGAAAATGTCATGCTACATCTTATTTTGGCCAAAATAATTGCAATACACAATATTATCACGATAATCATGAGAATATACTTAATACAAATGGCACTAAAACATACTGAAATCACTTTACATTACATCTAGTTAAACACATACAGTTATTACATATCACGATACATGATAATATTGTATATCGTCCCATCCCTAGTTAAACTGACTAAGCATCACTTAATTCTGTTTGAAATAAACTAGGGTTAGTTAAATCAGAGCAACAAAGTGTACTGACCTTGCCTGAAAGATGATTTTAAAATGACTTAGGCAATCTGATCCCATTTAGCCAATCAATCAGGCAGTCTGGGGTTGTCTATATTTGTCCTATTGTCAAGATCAAAACCAACAACATCTCTCAATACCTTCTGACTTCCACACCTGAGTTACCTGAATGAACTGGATTCTACTGAATGTTTATTTTCATCGTCTGCATTTCTTTTGCACGCAGTACTTTAATAAATTACTCTTACTTGCTTTTTTCTTCGTGCAGCTGTTGTTGCACTTGCAGTGACGTGGTGAGTGAGAGGCTCTCCGTCACTTACTTTTTTTTTTTTTTTTTTACTTTTCTATGCAACCAGGATCATGTGATCTGCATTTGTATTCATCTCAGTTTACATTTACTACACTGTCTGGCAGTTGGGAGTTTAAACACAAAAATCGATACCAGGTTTTGTAAAATTGCTGCCCTGGTGAGTAACATGTTATCAGACACAGCAGGAATGTTGGACACTATCAAAATAAAACGCTCTTTTATCTCTAATCTCTAACCTAACTTCTTTATTTATGAGGTTTTTACAACAGTCCAGGTGAATACATATACAGATATAAAGCAGTGCACCAGGATGAGAGCAAAGATCATTAGTTGTTTTCACAATATTTAAACCTGTTTGGTCTCCACAGCTGATCAGTAGACCTGTTGTTACATTTAGACAAATTGGCACTAACCTGGTTTCTTGTGTGCTTGTAAACATAATCAAATCAGTTATCTTATTGTCCCCTGTGCCAGTGTATTTTCATCTTTCCTATTTTCTGCCGCCTGCCCTGCACCCACCGATGTTCAGATATATCAGCAACTCCAAACACAGACACACCCTGTTGTTATCCTAAACTATATATAAATGTTAGCTGAACATATTTGCAATCTGACTGTTCCTGGAGCTGACACGGTATATGTGCTGTTCAAGAACTCTGTTTACAGTATGATAGACCCATAATGCTTGAGCAATACAGGAAAAAAAGAGTGTTGACAAAAAGGATTCAGTGCATTTAGCCTGAATTCAGGAGGTCAGTGGACTCACTGAACCTCTGGTTTCAGTGTAGTAAAGTTAAAAAAACACCTTTGTACCCCAACCATCATAAAAACTGAGAAAATACAATCATCTGTCATTTGAGTTAAATAACAACCCAGGCAGTTTCACATAACAAGGTCAAACACCATTTAAGGCAATTAGCAGAAGTGCTCTTTTCCACTAACTGTAAACTAAAAGGACTGAATCAACCAACAACAGTAAATCCATCGTCTGAGGAGCTCAGGCTTTGCTGATCCAACAAGTTGTGTGTAAAGGAGAAGGGAGGTCAGTGTGAGGTCAAACCACAGAGTGAGGAAACTGTGCAGAGCAGGCCCTCTATATCACCATCTTTTCTATTCACTTCATTCGCTCTTTGTATCTCATTGTAGTTTCTTCTTCAAACTTGGTAGGGGAGGGTGAAGTGAGGGAGTATGTGGCAATCTGCAACTACCTTGCTAGAAGGCACTAAATCCTTTAAAAAAACAAACTATGCTGTTTTCATCCTGTTTACTTGTCTATTGAATTTCTGATGTTAGCTGCTTTTCCACCAGATGGCACGGCTAAACTCAACTCTACTCTACTCGCTCTTTATTGGGTTTCCATTATGGTACCCGGTACTTTTTTTGGTACCACTGCAGTCGAGGTTCCGAACAATCTGAGCTGCTACTGAAAGGTGACATTAAAACACTGCAGACATGGGACATCCTGCACAAACCCTAAATTATTAAATAGCCAAGCTACCATCAATAGTAAAGACCATTTTTCATTCCCTCAAAAAGGCAGCAAAACCACACCGTGGTCAACTGCAGTACAGACATATCAGGAACACCATCCCGTCATATCCTCTTTTATAAGAGTAGAGCAGTTAGTGTGTGGATGAGTGAATGAGAGAGAGAGTGGTGAATGCGAACGGTGCAGAGGAAAAGAGAGCAGTGAAGTTGTCAATCTGGCTGTAAATGTACAGTGGTAGGGCTGGGCATGGTTAAGAACCTCACGATTCGATTCGATTTTGATTCTTTAGGTCACAATTCGATTTCATTTCTATTCGTTATTGATTTAAATGCTTCGATATCGATTCAGCAATAAGTAGAATTAAACAAATAATTCATTAGAGTACCTGTTGACAATTTTAAAAGCTTCGGGACGGCGACTTCCGTCGTGTGTTTGCGTGTTGGTATGGCGTATCGTGGTTCGAGTGTGTATACCATCTTCTTAAAACCCCCGTTTTCCACGACACTGTACGGTCGTAGGTCCTTACATATGAAGACGGCCACAGACTCCGTTATCTTCTGTGCGCGGGCAGAGTTTGGCGGCAAAGGATGGATCTGTCGACTTGCGTCTGTTTTGAATCCACAGGCTGGTTTAACACTGCTGCTACCTGCTTCGGTTGCCATGTTGTTGTTGTTGTGTGGTTGAGTGTGGCCTCCGTCCATACAACGCAAATCACACACAGGTGTTGCTCACCGCCCCCCACTGGCCAGGGGCTTCAATGAATCGATTCAGAGGATTTAATGAATCGATATTGAATTGGGAAAAAATATATTGCAATGCATTGATGAATCGATATTTTTACCCACACCTCTACGGTGGTTGGCTTCCCATGAACAACGTTTCCTGGTTGTTTCCCAACTGCGTCACTAGGCTACAATGAGGGGGTACAATCCAAAGTACTATCTACAGTAGAAAGCGACACAGAGGTTCCAAAAGTAAGTCCAATCGAGCCAAACCGTGAAGTGGAAAAACAGCTGTAGTTCAGTCACTGCTTCTGAGAGCAGTGACACCATAACAAAGGTCTCTATGGATTCAACAGATGGACACTTTCAGGAGGACACTTTCATGGCTACCACATCTGCCCTCTGTTGTGAATTCAGAACAATTCTTTTCTAACTGAACACACCTTTACAACTTAAATAACTCATTAACATTTAAAATACATTGTACTCTAACAGCCCTATGACGAGTGTGTGTATGTCACCGTTGAGCAGGGTTGAGAGCGATAGCCCTGGGCTGGTCCAAGTCCATCCAAAACAGGACCTTCCTGGAGGTGCCATCCAGGTTGGCCACTTCGATCCGATTGGTCTCAGAGTCTGTCCAGTAGAGTTTTCTACCCAACCAGTCACAGGCCAGCCCGTCAGGACTGTCCAGCCCTGATACCACCACAGTCTGGCCAGTCCCCAGCGCCTCTTTAAGGGCTGCAACCAGAAAACATACAGAGTGTGAAACAGTGACAAGAAGGAGGGTGTATTCTTCATTAAACCACTTAACATCAGCATTAAAACACCACAGTTATTGTTGGTCTTAATGAGGAAATCTTCACTAAGCAGGATAATAAGCACACAGGAAACAGTATGCAGTCTTACAGTTGGATGACTGATTCCAGTGCGTCTGTTTGATGGCCTCCTCACTGACATCTGTCCAAAATATCAGGCCCTCAGCGTACAGGAAGTCCACTGCCGCTGCATCCTCCAGGTCACTAACAACGATGGCCGACTCACCCCGCACACCCTCTGCATCTACCAATCGTACGTCACGCCGGTTGGCGAAGAGGAGAAGAGGTGAGCCTGAAAAAAAGAAGATACTTTCATCAACATTTGAAACATTACATTGAAGAAAGTATAGTTATTTACCACAGTGAGAACAGAATACATGTTCAAAGTCTTGTCACTGTATCACACTTTCTGAATGCTGGTATTGAAAAGTTAAGCCCGACTTTGCCCAACTGGTCAATATAACAATAGCTTGATTATGGATTATAGATGAGTGCTGCAGTTTGGTTTAGGTTTGCAATGAATGCTTATGTTGAATACAATATGCCAACAGATGCACCAATGCCAATACAATGTTTAAAATAACAATTTGGTATTTCTTACAGTTATTTATACACCCGTTTCGTGGTGGTAATAAGATAAGCATCTCTGGTTACTGCTCTGTGACATGAAAATCTTTGAAATGAACTAATTGTTATTCTCTTAGTAAAAGCTCAGAGAGGCAAACTGTCCAGTGTCTGTGGGGGGACTGTCAGTGTCTGGGATCAAGGTAAAGAGACCGCAGTCTGGTGCTTCTATAGCAGCTAAAATAGAAAAATACTAAGTAGACAAAAACTAGCATAAACTCCTTTGAATTCCTTTGAGCTCCCACTCAAAGCAGAGGCTGGGGGAGGTGGGCCGCCCTCCTCTGATTAGAGCGCAAAAAACTGTTTAGGTGTGGAGTACCTCTTTAAAGAAAAAGTGGACAACATTTTAGCTTTCAGCTGCTCTGTTTCAAGGGTCACCGTACTGAAGACAAGCCTGACAGACCACATTTTGCAATGTGCAAACTTGAAAAACTCTATTGATCAACCTCATTTCCATTTCCACTGACGCATTAACTTTTGAGAACACAGAAAGTTCTGCTAACCCTTCTGGCATTACTGTTGTTGCATTGGTGTTTGAGATGTAACCATATCCTCTCTAAGGTTTATTTACACTGATTTTAATTTGGTGGTTATGCACTTTTGAGAAGTAGTTAGTATGGAAGTAATTAGTGAATTTAAAGGGGCACTCCACAAATTTTACACAATTTTATCAGTTTACTATTCATGAGGAGTACTATTCAGCCTGTGAAAACAGTTGTATCATGTCTTCTCTGTTACGTCTTGTGAAATAACCCTGACCATGTCATGAGTGTAAGGGAAAATATAGGATTTAGTGTTTTGGGGCTTAAAGGGGGACAAAAAGACAGGATACCTCAATTGTGACCATTATTTTTCAAATCTGTCTTCTCAGTCAAGAAGACCCCCGGTCAACTTGCATTATGTCAGCAGAATCTGTGCACTTTTGTTTTTTAGCTGTGTTACTGTACACAGAGTGACAGCATGGCAGGATGTAAACGTTACAGAGTCTCAAAATGAGCACAAACCACAAAAGTGAAGTCAGTGAAGTCAGCTTAACTGTGTTTTTCACATCACAGATGACAAAGAAAGGCAATCAAAACGTGAAGTGGGGTAAGATGTGAGACTTGTAGCCACGTTTCCACCACAGGAACTGCTGACATAGGACTTTAGTGTGGCACTGAACTGAAAAACTGAAAAAAGAGGAACAAATTGTCCCACCATTATATTGAACAGTGAAATCCGATACCACTGACAAAATTCGGAGTGTTCAGAGTTCAGTCCTACTGTCAAGAGAGGCACCACTTTTGTATCACTTTAATTTCAAAACTATTGATAATTCACACACATGAATCAAATGAATAAGAATCACTCTTGGACTGAATTGCAAACCATCAAATTTGATCAACTTCCCAACCAAAATGTGTTCCAAAGTCAGAATGAAACACACATTTGTTGATGTTTCAAGCTGATTTTGACTTTTTGAAATACCATCATCAAGTCAACCACCTATCAGTTTAGGGCTTTAGGGCCACTACTACTTAGTGGTCCTATTAGCCAACTGTACCCAGACTGGGAATTTGACTAGCCTACTAGCGTAGTTGTGGGGAATACTTCCAAGGAGCAGGACGGAATGAGCAACAGAACTAGAGTGGGGCGAGCGAGCAACGGGTTCACAGCCTCAAATACCAACAGAGACCAGCTGATTTACAGCAGCTCCGACCAGGACTGTGACTCTGGGGATGAAGACACGGCAGCACAGGCAGGGACAAGAGAGGCATGAAACGGAAGAAGAGAAGCGAGTTTGTAATCAGAATCAGAATCAGACATACTTAAATAATCCCAGTTACATACTCCATATGAAATAGACATACATATATTAAGAATATATCTATACACATAGTATAATTTAAAGTCACACTTTCAAATATGCAAAAATGGCAAGTGTAAAGTGGTCGCAGGCTTCCTCTTCACCAGAAGCACATAGCAGGATGTTGGGTTTGCAGAGGGAGGGATGTACGACGACGATGATGATGTGCGGGATCTCTCTCGGTAGATGATATGGACGGAGTCCAACAGCCAGCAGTTCAGCATCCGGGCCACAGAGCTGTTCGCTCTCAGTACAATCCCGGTCTGCCCGTACGGTGTGGAAGCCATCGACAGACACGTTCTGCTCCATAATGTCCCTGTGCAGCCATGTCTCAGTGAAACACATCAGACTCCTGGTACTCTGCGTGGCTCCGCTTTAATGCCGTTAGCTCGTATATTTTGTTGTATGAACTAAATGTTCAGTCTCCTTGCTGGTTGTTCTGACACATTCAGAATCATTACCACATTTTCTTTTAGCATTTAACAGGCCGCTGTTCAAATATATATAATTAAATAATCAAATGTTTGATGATCAGTCGAGCATTGTCAAATGGCAATTAGTCAGCTAGGAAAATCTTTAGTCGAGGGCAGCCCTAAATCAGTTCTATGCTGATTGTTTAAAGCCCTAGTAGTGTATGCTGCTGAATCATTACTACTACAGTGCCACAGTCATAGCAAGTCACTAAAATACCAAAGAAGCTTCAGTAAAATAAAAAGCTGTTTGCACCAGACAGGACTACTACTCATTGGAACAAAGCCCGACTATGGGTTATCAAAAGCCTCTGTCGGTCATCTGGCTAACAATTTGCAGAGACCGCGGCTGTGGCTGAGAGGCAGAACTAGTCATCCACTAATTGGAAGGTTGTTGGTTCGATTCCCGGCTCCTCCCGCCACAAGTGTCCTTGAGCAAGATACTGAACCCCAAATTGCTCCCGATATCGGTGTGTGAATGTGTGTGAAAGGGTGAATGTGGCATGTAGTGTAAAAGCGCTTTGAGTGGTTAGAAGACTAGAAAGGCGCTATAGTACAGGTCCATTTAGCATGTACCATTTACCATCAAAAAGAAAAAAAAAAGGCCCGAGAGCAGATCTTGTGTTTGTACGGACGAGTGTCACGTGAATCTTTCTGTCCTTGAATGCTTCAGTGTTTCCTCTAGGATTTTTTTACATTGTGCGTCTGCCCCATTTCTGATGCCGTGGCGGCAGAAATTTAACAGCAGCGGGCCGCCGCTCCAGAATCAACATAGAGGAAACACTGTGCTTGATACACACATCAGATACAGCACAAAAACAAGTTGAACGTCATATATGGTAAATGTTTACTTATCAATGTGGCAAGAACCGTCAGGGTCCAGATTCCAAACGTCACTCAGTGTCTGTGTGCTGGAGGCAGTAGCTGTCTCAGCTGCTGCCACAGTGCTGTGACATATTGTGGTTTTGGCCTGGCAGGGTGGCAGAGCTGCTACGCTGTGGTTTGGCACGAGTATGCCTCCTGTAATCCCACAGCGTTAAGAAATACAGCCTCGTCCTAAAACAACACCCAGCCCTTAAGAGAGACACTACATTACAGATTATTAATTATCATTCAATAATAGTTGACTTTGAAATAGTGCGGTTCCAGTCTACACAGGCATGCTCATATGACCACAATGAAGTTTCTTGCTCTTCACTCAGTACCAAAAAGTTGGAGAGCTTTGAAAGTCTTTCTGGTCTCTATCTGTAAATTCTCATGTTTTATAGTTAGTTTTTATAATATTTTGTTGGTTAGATAATAAGACCTAATAGATCAGACTGAACACACTGAGTCTTGATTTCATGCAGAGTTTCTGTAAATTTCAACAGATTCAATTTAAGACTTTTTAAGACCCTTTTAAAGCCATTTTAACGTCCATACTGGCAAAAAAAGGTATGAAGGATAATGAAGGAAAATCTGTATTGGTTCCATGTCGGTTTTGTTTTGTAGTTGTTAGAGCATAATCAACAGAATGTTTTTATTACTAATGGGTCGACTGGTTAATCAGGCCGATGTCTGTGCTCACAAGGCCAATAAAAACTGAATGTCTTCTGCAGGTAGCGTTGTCAGTGTGGCTGCTGTGGAACCATGTTTTTGGTAAGGTGGTGAAAGAGTTGTTTTCGAGCCCTGTACTATAACTCTCTCGATATCAAAATATGATGTTTTTCTTGGTCTTAAATTGAATATCTTTAGATGTTGGTCAGAAAAAAAAATAAATCTGATGACGTCCCATTCTGCTCAAGGATATTGTGATATGGATTTTTCACACTATTCTGATGTTTCATGGACCAATTACTCCAGTAAATAATAGGTAGAATAATCAGTCTAAAATGTTCCCATACAACAGGAAGTATAAATATCTTACTACACAGGAACAACAGAGGTAAGCTTCCATCTACTGAGCTCAACACAGCAGTAGCAATACAACTGCACAAGCCTTAAAAACCTCTGATCAATCGGCTCATCTATCAACACAGCGACAGTCCACAGGAACTGACACAGCTCAAAATAAATGACAAAAAATCACCACAGAGGAGCTCAGACCACACACTGAGGGCCTCTGAAGGTCCCCTCTGGCCTAACAGAGATGCTCCAGTGAGGATCTCCTCAGGCCGGATGAGGCTTCCTGGTGACTGAAGACAAGCCCAGACTGCTGCATCCAGACAGTACACTCACATATGGAAAATGAAAATAAAATAGAGAACACAAAAACAAAAACCTTGGCCAAAAACACTAGACACTAGAACAAGCCACACCGACTACAGCAAGCAGCCGTACATTCTAGTATAGCTCTCCATACTAGCAGGTGGCAGTGGTCTGCAATCATCTTTCTACACTGTAAGACCCTATGGCTGTACGTTTGCACACTCTCGCTCTGTCGTAAAACCGCTGCTTTCAAATAAAATATTATCTGTGTTTAAGTGATCAGATGAAGTTGAAAAATTTGATCATTTCGTGTGTCCCACAGTACGAGATGTGGCTTGAGTGCGTGTGTGTGTGTGTGTGTGTGTGTGTGTGTGTGTGTTTGGGGGAAGGAGGTCATACTGAGGTGGCAGCTTGAAAGGAAAAAGGGTCCTAAAAGAAGTTTCTAAAGCGTAGGCAATGCACTGCTGCACCCCTATCTGCACATGCACACACACACACACGCACGCATGCACACACACACACACACACGCACGCATGCACGCACAAAAACACGCAGTTCTCCTGTTTTGTTCTGCTTAGAGAAAGCTTAGAGGATCCCTCGCTTTACATCTTATCAGACCCATCTTAACAGAACCCTGTGTGTGTGTGTGTGTGTGTGTGTGTGTGTGTGTGTGTGTGTGTGTGTGTGAGGTTGCAAGGAAGGAAGAGATTTTCTTCACACCTCCCCAGTTGGGACAAGAAAAATGTGTGTGATGAGCGCAGGGAGCATATTTATACAGCCTGCATGTGTGTGTGTGTGTGTGGGGGGGGGGGACCCCAGAGAAATCAAGGTAGACTGCCACAGACTTCCTCCCTTTCTCCTCCTTTCCTCCTCCCTTTGTCTCGTCTGTGTCCTCCTCTCGGTTCCCTGTCCTCTCTCTGCAACCTTTCACTCATTCCCTTCTTCTTCCTCTCTGTCTTATCTCTGTCCTCTCTCTTCCTCTCTCCCTATCCTCCCTCCATCGGGCTCGCACGAAATCCAGCACAGCACAGAACCTCCTTGAGTTTCACACCAGAGCAACACAAACAGGAAAAGATATCAATCTCTTCCTTACATTCCTCCTCAGCACTGTCACCAAATCTCTTCTCCTGACCTTCAGCCCCTCACATTTCCCTCCTAGCACACTCTTTTCCTTTCCTTGCGGCTTCTTGTGCATCTCAATCAATCGGATATGGCCTAATTTCAGCACAGTTTTGCTCATTATAGACTGTATTTTGTATTTTTGTATTAGTGGTTGGAGTATCTATATTTTTTGACTGTTTATTTCATTTCCTAAAAAAACGGACATTTCCTAATGAATGAATGAAAAGTGATCTGGTGAAACGTATTAGGAGCGGCTGTTTTCTCAGTCCGCCTACTTTAGGTCTTGCCCTGTTTTGTTGAGTCGAGTGTGCCTCCGTCCAAACAAAAGAACAGACGCCTGAATGCAGTGAATGCAGTGGCCCATATAGTGCAGGCTAATGGCGAGGAGTGTGGAAATCACCTATTGGTTGAGGGTTTCTTTTTTCTTTTTTTTTCTTTTTTTGGGGGGCCCCGGCACCCAAATAGACTAACCCACAACAAAAAGATAATTTTTTCTATTCACAAGTTAGTAGAGCTAAGAATCAAACCTCAGTAGCTTTTTACTACCGAAAACACGTGGGTATGGCTGCTTGTGTGTTCAGTTAACCTACAAGAATGTTGGCTTCTTTTGTTAACTGAGACACTACAGAAAAAAACAGGGTTTGTCATACACTGCTAATTTGGAGATTTTGGCCAGTTTTTCTCAGAATAGTGGGAAAAAATGCCCAAAATACACATTTAGCTGTATATTTTACTGAACTTTGTCTGTTTGCATCTGCACATTTCACTAAAAGTTATTAATGTCAATAATGCCTCATTTGCATATTTAAACTAAATATTTCAGAAAACTTGCAATGCAAAAAAAACTGTCATAATGGAAGTAATCAACTGGTGAGGTTCCATAGTGATATCACTTAGTTAAACTATTTTACCCTATTGACCTTCAGTGAAATATTTTCTTTGACTCTAATATGTCAACACAATGAAACAAGAATTTTGATCCTGTTTTATCCGATGTATGCAAAATGTTGCACATTTTTAAATGGATAATGCCTTGTTTGCATATCAAAGGCCTGTAAAATAAAAAGAAATTGTCTTAATGTAATTGATCAACAGAGGAAATTTCATGGTGATATCTGTTAGTTTAAGACCTTCCCTCTCAAACCAGGACCAGAGAGAGACCAATTAAAACATGAAAAACTGCAATCCTACACACAATGCTGCAAATACTAAATGCATTATTTGTTTTTTTAAGAACAAAGGGTACTGGTTCAGATTGGCATTTTTACAAAGGATTAGCAGTAAAAAGAACGCTTCCATTGGACTTTTGGCATGTTAAATTCAATGATTGAGATGAAGTCTGTGTCCTACTTAAAGTATACAAAGCGTGATTAGGCCAGAACCACTAAATGGAATCTCTGTGACAGAAAAAAAGGATTCTGTAAGTCATAATATTTTTTATTTATTTTTTGAGATGCTAAGTCATTATTTGGAGATGCTAAGAAGTTTTCCCTCACATTGGCGAAAATTGGCTTCCATATAGAAAATGCTACTACTGCAGCAGTTTAACTAACAAAAACAGCTAAAAGCAATTACTTTGTCAAAACCATAGACTCACAGATCTCAAAGTAATCTTCACTAAAATTACGGAGAGAAATAACGAATGAGCAAATAAACAAAGATTTCAAATTAAGCCAAAGAGTCAGTGAAAGCAGCACTAAGCCCCGAGCAGACGTGCAGTCAAAGTGGGACCCCTTATGACTGTGTTCAACACACTTACATTCTTTGTTCAGCCTTACATCGACATCGTCTATGCCAGGGGTGCTCAAACTTTTTCCCTTGGAGGGCCAAAACTGAAACTTTACGGTATTGTATTACATTTTTAAGATGCCAAATGGTACTAGAATCCCAAGTTCCCTTAACTGACCTGCACAAAGTGTCCGTCTGCCCGCCATGCTCAGATTATGAAACTTTATTAATAATTATGTTTCCTACATAAAGAGCATTTTTACCTCACTAAAAACAAAGAAACAAGTCTCAGTACGATTCCAAAGTAAAGCTGAAACGATTCTTCAAGTTAAATGAACATTTAATCCATATAAGTATATACAGCCATACAGCCTACTGTGTTTGGCTCCAATGATTATTACTGCTGCATGCTTCGGACAGAGAAAATAGTGAAGAGACAGGCTAGATAAAATAACAAAAAGTTTCCAAAGTAGGGGATCATTTCAAACTGTAACAAAACTCTGTTCAGTGGGTTTTCTCAGGAAAGAAAACTTGATCAATCATCTGATCGAGTGCAGCTTCCAGCTCTACGGCTCCAAAACAGCTATTTTTACTGTTTTTAACCTGATTGGTAGAGCCACTAGCTAGGTAACAAGTTGTCTGCCGTCTGGAACAACTCAACTGTAAATAGTACAAGAAGACACACATTAACATTACATAAACAAGGACTCTTTATTTCTTTTCACAATACACAGCCCTTCAGTAACTACTCTGTCCTTCCAGGGAGTTGCGATGTTGCGATCGAACAATTAATGCAAATTGAACCAATCCCTGTGAATTCACCGTGCAATTTTGTCCAATCACCTCAACTTTTCCACAAATTTGGGCAATCACTGTGGATTCCTGCACAAAATATTGAGCCATACATCCCCAAACACACTTCCCTGTGTCCAACAGTGCAATTTGCAATCACTGGAACAAGCTCTCTTTGATTTTTAATGATTTTTTATTTATCTAAACTATTTTAGCAATTTTCCCCTTCTCGCACAATTTTGTTGCAAAGAAAATGCCAAAAAACATAGCAACATGCATCATCATTATTTTGCTTTTTAACTTAATGAATGGATAGCTGCAGCCATGTACCAAAGCAATATTTAGTTAGTTTGGAGAGTAAGCAAAGCTGCTCAGTGCATCAGTGTTAAAACAGAGCTTTGCCTGAATGAAATATAGTTTTATAACATTTCCTAGTGTGGAATATCTTATCAAAGAGTAAGTCAACATTCAGTGTTAACTTTAGATACTCTTCAAAACTCAATGCTACAGGCACTTTACTACTCGCCAAGTATTGAGGTTTGAGACCCAGCCCTAGTCAGAACTGAGACAAATCTTTTGTCACCACCCAAGAAAATACTACCATTGCACTGATAAAAGATCGTGAAAATGAAGCTGGTTTTACTCATAGAATGCAACATTACATGTGAAGTGTCAAGGTTCAGCAAATACAGCCTCCAACACTTCTCTTCTTTGAGTCCCAGCTCTGTATTCAGTATGTGAGATATCCCTGAGAACTGCTCCAGGTCTTGTTGCAATGGGAAATGTACAGATAATATTAGCACTGAATCAATAATGCCTTCAGAACATGAGCCGGTTCTAACTGGAACGTTTTCTTAGCTTTCTACAGATGATTAGTAATATCTACACAACAGAGATGCTCCTTAAGTCTCCTTAAGAGTCAGCTGGACTTACAATATCACCAAATCACAAGCTCAGAATCCCTCTCGGCTATATGGCTTTATATGGTTCACTGATCTAATTGATAGATAACTGTGATAGACACTTGGTTCATCTGATCCCCTGCAGAGTGTTTTTTGAAAGTGCCTGCCATTTTCCATTAATCTTTGAATTTTTTCCCCTCTAAAATTCTGTATCGGTCTCAAAAATCCCGTATCGGTTACGCTGTATTTAAATCTGCAACACAGCCACTGATACAGCACAGCTGTTGTCATTAACCTGTATTTATGTTGATTCTGTCAGACACTGTCACGTGTGTGTGTGTGTGTGTGTGTGTGTGTGTGAGTGACTGAAAAGAAGCTGTAGAAGAAGGGCTATGGCTGTTTTGTGGACAGAGGTCTACAAAAACAACCTGCAGGCCTGGGCTGATCATCACAACAGTTTTAACTTAGGAGAATGGGACTATGACTAAAAAGCACCATTTACAGAGCAAAACACACACACACACACACACACACACACAGCTGTGAAGTCTGCCTGGCAGTGTGCTGACACTGCTTTGGTGTTTTTGGCCAGTGGGTGTGAAGTGTGTGTATATGTGGTCACCTCAGTGCCAAACTTAGGCTCCCACTCTTTTTAAGAAATCCTTTTCCATGACCTTTCCAGGAGTTTTTCTTAACAATACAGAACAGCACTCGCTCACAAACAGTTTTATCATTTACAGGTAGGCTTAGCATTCACACATTTTACTGCACTTTTATTGCTCCTTGCTTAATGACGCAGGGTTCATTACAGGTAGGTAGGATATCATACTTCTCCTCTCAGGACCAGCAAGAGCCAATCACTTCAGCTCATTCAATCAACATATTAATAGTCATGATCTCTAAGAGCAAAATGAGCTATCATGCTTGGCTGCGTGTTGTTCTAGCAATATGAGTAATGTGCGCAAGAGGGTTCCAGTGTTCTGAAGAGCTTGTTAACAGTTCAGCATTAGTCCATAGTTTCTGTCAGTTACACCAAACCCCTAGGTTACACTGACTGTATTACTGCTCTGTACTCAACTGTAATAAATGCATTTTGAAAGTGGACTTTTCCAGGCAAACCTAAATTCTACATGTACACAACCCATCATCGTTGTTGTCATTGTCGTCTTCATCTTTTTCATGTTCATCATCATCATCATCAGTCACTACTATTAGTGTAGTTGTTGCTACTGTTGTTGCTGGGCACCTTTAACTCTGTCCTTCTGTCGTTACCTCTGTTCTCTCTCTCTCTCTCTCTCTCTCTCTCTCTCTCTCTCTCTCACCCCAACTGGTCGAGACAGACGACCACCCACCTAGAGCCGAAGGATCTGTCCTAGGTTTCTGCCTTTTAATCCTTTCCTTACCCCCGTCGCCAAGGTCTTGCTCATGGTGGTACTGTTGGGTCTCTGTAAATAATGTTATAAAGAGTTCGGTCTAGGCCTGCTCTATTTGAAAAGTGTCCTGAGATAACTTCTGTTATGAATTGGAACTGTTTAAAATTGAATTGAATTGAATTGAATCATAAATCTTAACCTCAACCATTCACATCAAATATCTGGTCATTCTGAAAATGTGCAACAAAAGAAATGAATAATAATAATTTATTCTGAATTCTCATGCATTAGGCTCAGACTTTATGTTCTATAAAAGCCAAAGTATGTTAGTGAAGTTTTCTGATTAACTTTACATGGAAAAATAGATTTGTTAGATTTGGTAAGAACAGAGGGTATTGAGTCTTAGCACTCTACATCTCAGCCTTTCTTGTCATTAAGTGTGCATACATTTTTGAAATTCTTTTTAAAATACAAAAAGGTGGAATGATCAGTTATCTTATCGGTATCGGCCATGAGAAGCAAATAATTAACAGTTATTGTATCGGCTGAAAACAAATCCATATTGTGCATCCGAACAAGAGGGTGAAATTGCGATACAAATATGTGAGAATTTCGAATCAGTAGATGAAAAAGAATTTGCAGTATCAAGGCGCAAAGACTTCAGTTTGACTTCACAAAATGAAACATGTATTTTTTTTCACAGTTGATGCACTGCCTCTAAAATAAAGAAGGATTCTATGATTTGATAAAGAAAATATATTTTGTAGATTTTTGTCTGAGAAATAAAGGAAACATTTTCAGTCATAACCTGTCTTCAATCTCATTTTGTAAAATAAAAAACACGAGAAAATCGTCCTGTGAACCCAGTATCGAACTGTGAGTTCAGTGTATCGTTACATCCCTACTAAACAGCCTTACAATGAAAACAATATTCTAAATAATAAATCGATTTAAAATGAATAAAATGGTGAGGAAATATGTGGTTTGCTTAGTGCCCAGTGTGTGTATGATGTGGGTTTGCAGAGTCAGTGCACACAT
Source organism: Dicentrarchus labrax (assembly GCF_905237075.1). Classification (NCBI taxonomy): domain Eukaryota; kingdom Metazoa; phylum Chordata; class Actinopteri; family Moronidae; genus Dicentrarchus; species Dicentrarchus labrax. The sequence continues at coordinate 26,707,867 of NW_026136720.1, forward strand.
TTCCTTTGTTCTTGTATGCTTCATTTAGACCATCATTAACAAGATCAAGCCTGGATTGATTTATTTTTTGTAATTTAACATCATCCCAATCATCATATCTCTTATGTAATTTAATCAGCACAGAATGACAGGATGGTCTGAGTCGGTGAAAGAAAATGTAACAACAAAGTAGCCGGTGATTTTTTAAAATGGAAGTTATTGTCTGATTTGAAACCCCATCAAAAGTAAGAATAATTGATAACGGCACAATGTTAATAAATGTTGCTTTCAGGGTCTAAAGTGCATAGTGCTGCTAGTTTAAAATATGGTTTGATATAAAACTTGGTGAATGGTTTAACTGTGCGTATTTTTAACAATTTCAGCACATTCTAACAACGCATTTAATCTCTAATCACAAAGTATGCAACTTGTACAGCGTGATGTAGAAACTTGAAGCCACCAGTGCACATACACTGAGAATGGACTTTACAGTGAAGTAGGAGACATCTTGTGTCCAGCAGCAAAACTTTAGAAATCAACAACGTTTGCATATTCAGAGATTCTGGAATTCTTAATGAGGTAGGAGGAGGAGATTACCTTTTAAGGATTTCTATGTGGAAATTATATGTGGAAAGAACACAAGACACACACTGTTGTTCCAGTAAGACTATTTGTACAAATACATGCCTGAGGGGGATCTTTAATAAAAACACCAGCATTAGTTAACTGACTTGAACAACTATGACAGAATTAGTGTGTACTGTGTTGTGATTTTTAGTTTTAGACCTTTTGAGCTGTCTGCATATGGTCTCATTGAGACTTTTGACACGTTACATGTCTTGTTTTATAGGGTTGTAACAATACAATGACAATCAATCAATTCAAGTTTATTTGAATAGTGACAATTTATAACAGGGTTATCGCAGGACACTTTTTAAATAGAGCAGGTCTAGACTGTACTCCGTATTCACCAACAGCATAAGTAAGCACTTGCAACGGCGGCAAGGAAAACTTCCAATCAGAGCCAAGAAAGATGGAAAGAGGCTTTTGGCTGGTGGCTTGAAGATAGCTGTTTGTTGAGTCTCATTCCCAGCATCGAAATGTGACGCCCAGGGAATTAGACTTGACAATCAACTATCATTCTTGGCTCTGATTGGTTGTTTTCATTCAGACCCGGTGGATTCTTGCAAATACCATTAGGAGCACTAGGAGGAGTCAGAGGAACCTGATTGTTTCACAGATTATCTGTCTCATGTACTACAGTCAGGATATAGTGAAAGTTTAAGTGAATATGACAAAAAGTTATTTATTACAAAGTTACCTACTGCAGCTTTAATGGCCATATGTGATACTGTCTCATATCAATTGCAGGCACCTGAATGGAATCAAGATTGTATGGTGGCAGACTTTGTGATATTGGCAAACCCCATATCTTTGTCCAAACAGTATCATGATGGAACTGGTGATTTACACCCCTGATGTTCTGTTGTGTGTGTGGTCTCCAATTAGAGTAGCTGCTACATTACTGAGGATCCAACAAAAAAGGACCTTTTAATGTAGCAGTGAGTGAGCTTACAGGGATCTGTGGAGGCACTGTGCAGTGGGCTAGCGGATAATAACATTTGGTTTAAGATGCTAGTACACATATAACAGCTAGCCCAAAGACCTGATGTAATGCCTTACATCCATATGGGAGAAAGCTAAGCTCCGCCTCTAACTGGGCAGCTTCACATTAAATAGTAAGCCGCAAATGAGGCAGTGGAGAAAGTAGTAAGGTTTATAAAGACATTGATACACGGGAGAAAGTCTTTAACGTGTCCAGCTGCGTTTTCTTCCCCAAACACACATTCCAGCTTCTTTTTCACTTTGAAATCACAAAGTCTGCTTGACACCCGACACCGAGCAGGAATGGCTGGAGCTGCCGAGGCCCGAGAAAATAGCCCAGGCTGCCTTCAAACTCCATTCCTGCTCCGACGCATAAACTCACAAACTCCAGCGGCTGTACACAGCTAGAAGGACCGTGTATTTAGCCCGGGTTTACCCTCCGGTGCGCCGCGCACTCTCCACGCAAACTTTCGACACTTCCATCGCAACTATTGTGTTGTTGTACCCTTGGGACATAAAAACCTCAACTTTCAGGCGAGGAATCACAGCTAGCGTTGTCTCAGCGCGGGGGGGACGTTAGAGGGGAGTGAGGCAGAGACACAATGGGAGCACAGCGCGTTAACTACTGTGTTCTTATCGTGTCTGGTCCCGGTAAGCCTCCACAGTCCCTAAGGATCCATGTTGTGAACAAAAAAGTGAACGTACCGTCAACCGCCGACAGCAGGGAACTCCACAGCAGCAACCCCAGCAGCAGACCGCCCATTGCAACTCCTCTGCGCGTTAAATCCATAACTCCCGCTCCATTCTCGGTTATTTACTCCTTAATTAAGTTGTAAAGACGTCCACTTTTCCGTATGTACATGTACACACCTGGGCCCGGGTTCCGTTCTACTGCTAGCTGTGTGTCTGCACGCGTGTGTGTGTGTGTGTGTGTGTGTGTGTGTGTGTGCGCTCCAGTGTGTGTCCCTCTCTTTACACTGCACTTTTTTTCCCCTTCCCCAGTTAGGGCGCTCGCGCTTTACTTATACTTTGGACTGTCGAGCTCGCGCACGGAGAGAAAGGGCAGGCAGACGTGGTGTGACGTCATCCGACACGAGGCAACAAAAAGGCATTTCCACACTAACGCTGGTTCTGTTGGTGGAATGTGTGTCTCCTAGAAAAAGAGTAATAACTGTCATATAGCCTACGTGGCTTATTTTCTACTGGAACAACCTCTGTGTTTCTCATTATTTTCAAAAGTTAGTATTTTACAATACTATGCCAAAATATTGAGAAACTTTCTCACTATTTTGAGATAGTAAGTCATGATTTTTTATTTTAAATTTCTCATTATAATGACTTACAGACTCCTTTTTTCTGTCACATTGACGGGAATGGGCTTCCATAGGTCCATACCTGGGCTGGAAGAAAATACCTTATAAACTCTATTCTTTTCATTCAGCTCTTTACTCATTTATTTAAGTGCATATTCTATTTTGTATCTTTTTATCTGTATTTATATTTTTCTAGCTTGATTGTGATTCCTATGCACCAATGTACCCAGGCAAATTCCTCATATGTGAAAACTTACTGGGCAATAAATCTGATTGTGATTCTGAAATATTTTTATTTCAAAAAAGGTCAAGGAAGTATCTTTTAAAATAATTAATCGCTTTTATTTTTACAAAGATATAAAAAGAACATTGATGTAAGATGCTAATTTTTCAACTGGCTCCAGAAGATGTGTGTTGTTTATTTTAGTCTTGCCCCTGTTCTTGTTCTTTTTGGAAGATATTTGTTCTTTTATTTCCCAGTATATTGTTTCTGATTTTACCCTTTCATATGAAAATAGATTCTACAGTAGTAGTAGTTAATTTTTCTAATCATTCAATTCAATTCAATTCAATTTTATTTGTATAGCGCCAATTCATAACAGAAGTTATCTCAGGACACTTTTCAAATAGAGCAGGTCTAGACCGAACTCTTTAAAACATTAATTACAGAGACCCAACAGTACCACCATGAGCAAGCACTTGGCGACAAGGGCAAGGAAAAACTGCCTGGAGGAAACTAGTTTGGAAGATGGAAACATTCGGCCTGAGAATATTCCATTCCTTTGATTTTAACAAACAAAACTGGATATTGTGGGGAGTAGCAGAAAAGTAACTTATTAGTAGTGTAACTAATTACTGTTGGCAATGAGTAATAAATAAAGTAATAAATTACAGTTTTTGAGTAACTCGCCCGACACTGCCTGTCAGCCAGTTGTGTTTGTATTGTAATACCTATTCTGAACTCTCTCCTGACAAATGCCAACAACAACATTATTATTTAAATAAACTAATACTAAAAGGAATAAAATACTAAATTAAAACTAAACATTTTTCAACAATAAAAAGTCAGGTGTAATGAGCAAACACACTCTGGAACTGAAACTAAACTGAATATAAAACAAAAATGTAAAAAAATAATAATAATAAAACAAATAAATAACTAGTTTGGTTACAAGGAATGTGACAGGAAGTCTGTTCACAGTTCTATTTGATTAGTTTTTATCCCTTCACACGTATCAACTGCAACGATTTTATATCTTTGTTGTTGTACATGCACTGTATTTTTATGTCTATATGACTTATGTTTCTGAAATAAAGTTTAATTAAATAGAATTGAATATATTTACCAATCAAAATTTTAAAGCAAAAATCCAAACTTTTCAGAACTCAGTGTCCATATTCAATATATTTATTCTATATCTGAATTTACAAACAGCTGATAATAACCATGGTAGGCTTTACATTAGATCTATTTAACTATTTATTATTTAAAATTCTAAAGCAAGATTATAATGGATACAATGAACTCCTACAAAATTCATTCAATCACGATATATCCTTCCTAAGTCCCGCCCCTTTTGCATCCTCTGTCAACTTTCTCATTTCCTTCGCTTAGATGTGCTATGTGCTCGTAAGCATGTGTCACATTTAGTTGTACAGGAAGAAAAGTTAATTGGATTGGATATAAAAGTACAAAAATAGATTTTTTTGGTAAAATCTTTTGGCATACTTGCTACATGTTAAATAAGGGTACAATGTGACAATATGATCTTAAAGGGTTAAACAGGCCTTTTTCATTTAACAAAGGTTCAGTCACTGAGAATTTGATTTTGGGTTTCTTTTCAGTGCAAAAAATCATAAAATGTATGACACTATGTGACCCCAACTATTAAAAGAGGGAGAGACAGATCCAGTCTTTCTTACCATCATAGCGTACCATCATAATGCAGCTTTAATGCTGCTGCCAGAACAACTGTTGCTATACTCAATGGAAACAGCTGCCCTCCCTACACATTGTGCATGGTATTTTACTTCTTCGGACACATTTCTTTTAGAGAGTTCAGATCCATTGCCAAAACAGTGTAATATCAATGTGTTAGGTTATGCCAGAGAACAGATCAAGGCTTTGATTGTGCAGCTTGTCTTTATTTAAACCACCTGTAGATATTGGAGGGTTGTCTTGTTTTGTATGTGTTGAGTATTAACTGGCAAAACACAGCAACCAGCTCAAACTGTTACAGTTATGTGGGTGCTTTAATTTTTGTGCAAGGTTGCTAAAAATCCTAAATCAGCTTTGTTAGTTTGTTTATATTATGTCCTCCTCATGTAAAACAAGATAAACCACCCTGACAGTTAAGCATTTTATGTGGTGTGCCTTGCACATTTGTAACTATGTTGTTATGTGGCATTACTGTCTTTTAGAAATTACCGTTTCATACTACTAAGTTGTTTTGTAAGACATCCTTGTTGCCTGGATGACATTCAGTTTCTTCCCATGAAGAAGGCACAACGTTTTTGTAATGCAAAAAAATCTTTGGGACATGGATGGTGGGTCACACTTATGTTGACCCATCATCGTTCAATTTTAAATGGTAAATGGACCTGTACTTGTATAGCTCCTTTCTAGTCTTCCAACCACTCTTTTACACTACGTGCCACATTCACCCTTTCAAACACATTCACACAGTGATGGCAAAGCCCATTAAACAGAATTTAAACAATTAAACAATCTGCAACATCACCACTAGATGCCACTAAATCCTACACACTGGTCCTTTAAAGCAGTGGTTCCCAACCTGGGGGTCAAGACTCCACACACAGTTAAAGTTAAAGTTCTTAAAACCATCAGAAAACGTATTTCTGATCTTATATTTACAGGAAACAATCTGCTGAAAATGTATCCACACAGCTCATTTTACACAAACCTTCCACAGTGTTCAGTGTTCAGTTTGTGTTTGTGCTCATTTCACAGTTGATCAACCTTTCTGTACTGTTAACAATACTATATATATAAATATAAATATGTATATGTATAACCATAAAATATATCACTTAGTCAGGGGTTGTCAGTTTGCTCAATAATAGAAAAGGGGTTACCTTTGTTGCATGTCATTCCCTATCTTTCTCGTCCCCCATGTCATCTCTCTGCAAATAAAGATACTTAATCTGTCTCTTTCTGTGTGTGGAGTCTGTACTGCATACATACACAAATGTCAAACTATATCTTTAAGACAAATGTTACAGCTCTTGCATACGATAATATTTGAGTGTTATAGTGTTCTTCCAGATCTCTCTCAACAATCTGTATTTGTCTCTTTCTTGTTCCAACATGTCAATGCCCCCATGCACAAAGCAGCTCCATATAGAAATGGCGTTCCCAGGCGCCGGGTTAGCTCAGTCGGTAGAGCTGGCAACCCATATACGGAGTTGCTGCAGCGGCCCGAGTTCGAATCTGACCTGCGGCCCTTAGCTGCATGTCATCCCCTCTCTCTACCCCCTTACCTGTCTATCTTCAGCTGTCTCTGTCAAATAAAGGCCAAAAAAATTACTTTAAAAGAAGAAAAAAAAGAAATGGTGTTCCCAGTTTGTGGACTCTGACCTCAACCCATTCCAACACCTTTGGGATAAACTGGAACTCTGTCTGTGAACCAGACACCCAACATCAGTCAGTAATGCTCTTGCTCTTGTGAGCAAATCCGTGCATCCAGGTTCGACATCTGGTGGGAACCCTGAAACCAGAAGGGTTTGCTGTTTCAGCTGCACATTAATGGTCATTAATGAAGCTACTGTTCAGGTGTTCACATACTTGTGGTCATGTAGTGTATATTCACAACTTATTTTATATATTTAAGCAGTTCCACCTTAAAAATCACTGCTTCTCCCACGCTGTTGGACAGACAAAGGACGTCCCAGAGGGGCTGCGAGCCGAGCTGCTGCTAACGTTAGCTCAGCTTGTTTCTCTGATAACTTGAGATCCAGACGTCCTATGACTAAAATCCTTCATCAGGTTCAAATCTAGAGTTAAAAAGCTCCAAGATCTAAACAGTGGATGGTAACAATGTGGCTTCAGACTGGATAAAAAGTCAATGTATGACAGCTTCTGGCAGACAACCACAACACTGACACATGCACAAAAGGGATATGACGCCATTGACGTTACCTGATAAAATTGAGCCATTGACTTACATAAGATGGACAGCTCTCCAAAACTGAAGCCAAAATAGGAAGTATAGGTCAAAGCCTGCTGCCTCTATGTTAGTAGATGTTTCACCAGCTAAAAAATCTAAAAAAACATGTCAAATATATTTTTAACAAAGATTGTTTTTGTCATTTTAGGTCATTCTTATCACCCTGATGTTCATTCAAGTCTTCAATTTTCAGTTCTTCAATTTTCAGTTTGGTTTTAATTAGTAATTTAAAGCTATAGAAAATGGGGCGTATGGGCGGCCAACCCCGATCACTACTGCGCAGACTCTAGCTCCGAGTGGTGAAATATGGCAACATTCTGGATATTTTGGCTTCATTTTTCTACAACAGGAGGAAGTGAGGACGCAACATCCATCTTTTATAAGTCAATGGTTTGAACATTGTTGGAATCATATGGGATAATGTAAGAACACAAGTCAACTACATATAGAACATAGAGCTAGTGTTCACAGATATATTAATGCAGAAATGTTACTGATTATAGCTTCATGTATCAACTTCTCTTCTGTTCACATTGTCCCAAAAAACATCTTGATTGCTTGACTGCACATCTGGGCTGCAATGTTCTTCAGTGCACTACATAACAATAGACCATGAACAACATCTTCCAGGAATAGACAATACAACAGCAGAAGATGGACACACACCACTGCGTGCACACCGATGGAGATCTGTGTCTTCACACACACACACACACACACACACACACACCTAGAGCTAAGCCAGCCCTGGCATTATTCCCTCTCCTTTCTGGATGCCTTGTTTCTCTGCTCCAACTGGCCTCCACTCTAAAGGCTCTGTAAACTCAAAGCATATGTTCTCCTCCTCTGCCTCTCGTACATGTGAGAGAGGCAGGCGGCTATTCCACACTATAGAATGTGCAACACAGAGAAGGTATTATTGTTCTGGCAGTAGTGGTAGTAGTAGCTGTGGCTGTAGTGACACCTCTAGTAGCAGTGCTTTTCATTGTCAGTGGAAGTATTCCGATTATTTATTATTTATCAGTAAAATTTATGAATATCAGAGGTAGTGGTATTCATCATGAAGAGATGACCGTTATCAGTTACTAATACCTTAAAGGTCCAGTGTTCAGAAATGGAATATAATATTCATAGGTATGTTTCCATTAGTGTATAATCACCTCAATATAAGAATTGGTGTTTTTGTCAGCTTAGAATGAGCCATTTTTATCTACAGAGGCAGAGTCTGCCATGATGAACGAACCAACCATTTGGCTTTAGATAGGGGCCTTATGTGCATTTCATGGCTTTGTTCCTCACACATATTGTTCTCCTGCTTTTACAATCTTAGAATCAGAAGAAACAGAAGAAGATTCCACAGCTGTAGGAATATAGAGAGGCAAAATGTACAACGTGTGTACATTTTCTTTTCTTGAATAAAATCAGACAGTTACAATTATATAGAAGTGAGGTAGAATAAAAAGAATAAAAAGACCCCCCCTCAATACAAAAAAAACTAACAATAAAACAGATAAAATAACTGCACTGGGGCAAATACATTTGTTTTTATCATAAAAGATGAGACATGATCGAAATTAAACATGCTAGAATGAATAAAGAGATATGTTTTGAGAAATATCTAAAAGATGTCACTGACCTTTGGTCTTGAGGATCTGAGAGTGCGCCTCACTACTCACACAGGATGTTCGTACGTTCAGATTGAGGTTTTGGTCGAGGTTCCACTAACTTCATTATGAAAGAAATCACACAGTCAACACAGATATAGGATAGGATTTATTTTTCGGTAAATTGGGAGGATCTATTGTTAGAAATGAAATATAATATTCATAGGTATGTTTTTTTGTATAATCACCTGAATATAAGAATTGTTGTGTTTTTGTTACCTTAGAATGAGCTGTTGTTATCTACAGTCACCTTCAGTGGAGTCCGCCATGTTGAACTGACATGTTTCTACGATAACCCAGAACGGACAAACCAAATACTGGATCTACATAGCGCCTTTTGCACAGTCACCGTAGTTTCTCCTACACACCTGTTCTCATTCCCAGGTCATTAAATACAGACACCAGTGGTATTCAGTTAGTTTTAATCTGCAACTTTACCGCTAGATGCCAGTAAATCTTACACACTGGTCCTTAAATATGAATTTCCTTTTTTTCCTTTTTCAAATGCTATATATTGCGTAAACTGTACACATGTTTGTGTTTTCAAGTTTTTTTTTTTTTGTATGTTCATATTTTAATATTCTGTTATCCCTCCAAGTAATTTCTTTTTGATAAGTTGGACAGCTGCTGTTTGCTGCAACTTTCCTATTGGAGAACATTTGATTTGCCATAAAGTTATGTTTCAGTTCGGTTACTTATTTTATCTACCTTAACAGGGCATAACGTATCCATTCTATTCATTCTGTTTCTATGCTCCCAGTCTGGCCCTGGAATGCTGTAATGAAACATATTTTCTTTCCCCAGTCACCTGCAACCCACAGCCGCCGGCCTCGCTTTGATCCACACACTGCTCTCTGCAAATAACAGAACGATCTCTGCATTGGTCTGCACTCTTCGCTCTATAAAGACTGAGGCTTAGGAGTAATATAGTGTAACAAATACCTTTCTCTCTCTTTCAATGCGTAACAAGGAACAGGTGAGGCTATCTAGCGTCTGAGGCCGCATTGAGGAGAGCTCTTTACAAAACAGAGCTGTTTCACATGTGGGAGCTCTTAATCAGACGCATACTGCAGAATGTCAGTCACATAATCCGACTGCTCTCAGAAACACCTGCATTAAGACACTGAAGAGAACATTTCTGTACACAGATTTCAGGACTACAGCTTTTGGACTGAGTACCACTTGCCTTCCAAGGTTGTAGGAAAAACAAAGGTGACAGAAACACAAAAGGCCCTATCTAGACCTAGTGTTTGCTCCATAGAAGAGGACCCGCTTGACACACCCTGATAGCTCACCTGGTACAACTGGTGCCCCATGTACCAATGCTGAATTCTTACTGCAGCAGCCATAGATTTGACTCCGACCTGTGGCCCTTTGCTACTTGTCATCCTCTCTGTCACTCTTCAGCTATCAATAAGTATCAATTAAAGGCAATAAAAGCCCAACAAAATATCTTAATAAGTTAATAAAAAAAGAACACAAGATAAAAAAAACGGCTCATTCTAAGGTAACTAAACACAACAATTCTTATTTTCAGGTGATTATACATAAATGAAAACATGCCTATGAATATTATTTATAGGGTAGTAAAGAGAGAAGGACAGAGACTACGGTGGTCGACAAGGGCAAACGCGCCGCAAACAGCAAAACGCTGCAAACACAGGAATGATGAAAATCCAAAAACACACAAACACATAAAACAAATCCAACAGAAAAACGCTGCAATCACAGAAACGAAGCAGAAGCAAAAACTTACAAACCCAAAACAAATGCCAAAGAAAAATGCTGCAAATACCAAAAACACACAAAACCCCAAAACAACTCCAAGAGAGAAACGCTGCAAATTCACTCGACACAAAAAAGACATGAAGAAGAAGAAGAAGAAGAAGAAGAAGAAGAAAGTTGGCTAAGTTTTGGAGAGGAGAGTAAAAAGGTACGTTTTCCTATGTCTTTTTTAAACACTTGGCCGTAATCTTTTATAATATTATAATTATATTATTTAATACTATTTAATATTAAAGAAGAATATTATAATTATTATAACATTATTATAATATTCTTCTATAATATTATATTATTATAAAAATATAATATAATTATTATAATATTATATATATGTTTAAAAAAGACATAAAGGAAAACGTACCTTTTTACTCTCCTCTCCAAAACGTAGCCAACTTTCTTCTTCTTCTTCATGTATTTCGGGTCTGGTCCCACAGGACTGGTCCATCTCTCAAGTCGGGTCCCCCTAGTGGCCTGGCGCACTTCCATTTTGTGGAGCGAATTTGTAGCGTTTCTCTCTTGGAGTTGTTTTGTTGTTTTGTGTCTTTTTGAAATTTGCAGTATTTTTCTTTGGCATTTGTTTTGTGGGTTTGTAAGTTTTTGCTTCTGCTTCGTTTCTATGATTACAGCATTTTTCTGTTGGATTTGTTTTATGTGTTTGTGTGTTTTTGGATTTGCAGCATTTTGCCGTTTGCGGCGTGTTTGCCCTTGTCGGCCACCGTACGAGACAGATACAAAGGTGCACAGGAACAATAATAGCAACAACTATACTAATAGAAATGACTTCTTGAATTTATTTTCTTTTGAGTCTCTGTATTAATTAAGTTTCTCCTGATTGAAATACGGTTTGACTTAACTGAAAACTGAGTTTTCTCTACAGTTAGCTAAGCAATCCAGTTCTTCAGATAAAGCCATCGGATTTACCTTTTACCAGAATTCCACCAACCAGCCTCTGTGCCTGCAAATGAAGCCAACATGGAAGTAACAAAAACTGCAGTTCCTCTAACGACCAATTGAGGCTGGTTCCAGAAGTAAGTCAATCTTCATAAGGTCCCAACTTTAGACCATTAATAAACATATTTACAGCCTGGTATAAACAACAGTTTTGGCCTCTAGCTAATTTCCCCAATCATGATAACTGTATGGGGGGGGGTTATAAAACTCACCCAAATTGTGAGTCAGGACTCAGATGGTGATGGCCAACGCCAACACAATGGCTCCTCAGAAACATATGGGAGACGTCACAGAGATCCACTTTTGTCATAATACATATGACATCTACGTAATGTAGAACCTTCAAGTACTTAAAACACATGAATATGTGGATAGATACATAAATATATGGATAGATTGACTGAACGCCCTCAGAAATTTGGTGTTTCCCCACATACAGAGCAGTCTGGCAACCAAAAAATATTATAATGTTTTTTAAAAATGAATGTACATAGTTATGGCAGGAGTCTAACATTCAAAATGGCCAACTACACTAAGGTGGTTGTTCAAGGTTCAAAGAAAAGAAAAACTGAATATCATCTGCATTTCCTGTTAAAACAGACAGTTTATGCAGCATATGACAACAGAACAGTACTTTCCCTTGTGTTTTTGTCAACAGCTTGGTTGGATTATAGGAATGGGGATAAAGGGAACAAACAAGCATGTCTGGTACCAGGCCACTTTCACAGGGTGCTGGCAGGGTTACATGTTGTTTTCTAATCTAAATTTAGAAGTAACAATCAATCAGCCTGAACCATCTGGGATAGTCAACTTTGGAGTGAACATACTAATGAGAACTGGGATGAAGCCTGTGGTTTTCTAGTTATAGGATAGTCTTTCTGAGCACTGGGTCAATGTGTCGTCTGTCAGCTGGTCTCAAATCAGCACTGTTCTCGGCGCAGAGGTCAGACGTGGTTGAGTGCTGTTCTGAATTGTGTGTGCCCCAATGTCCCAATTTTGGCAGTTTTGTGTACAAGAAATTAATGTACTTTATAACTTTAGGAAATAATACAAAGTGTATGCTTATGAATGTCAGTAAAACATGACTTCAGAAAACCCTGCCAAGTTTAAAACCCCAAAAAACGTATTATTTGTATTATTGGATTTTTTTTTTTGCGATGTATTGTAATGATTTTAACAAGTGGCTACAGCCATGCTAGCTGCTCTGTGGGGCTGTACTTAAGCACACCAGTGCTTTGAACTAAAGGCTAACATCAGCATGCTAACATGCTCACATATCAATGCCAACATGTTGATGTTTAGCATGTTTACTGTACACAAGGTATAGACGAGTCTGCTGGAAATGCCATTAGTTTTACAGATATTTGGTCCTAAATTAAGGTTTCTAAGAGATCACCAAATTCACCACAATTCATCCTGAGGGACAAACAAATGTCTGAAATTTCATTGCAGTCCATCCAATAGACATTTCACTCAGAACCACAAATGAAAACGTCATGGTGGCGCCAGATGAAAAGTAAGGGTATCTTCTAGTAGCCTTTTTCCATACACATGCTTTGCTTGACTCTGCTCACCAGCCCAGTGTGGCAGGGATTTGTGTCTCTATTACAACAGGGCTACCTACCCGAAGGTGTGACTTTACAGGCAGAGAGCTTGAGAGAGATTGAATGACGAGAGGGAGCAGCATACGCGAGAGCAAGCAACAAAGCGTTTTATCACAAAATAAAGCTGATATCTGAAAGTGCACACAGGGACGCAAGAAAGAAACTTAACTTCAAACAACAGAGATTCCACTGGAAGATACAAAAGTACCGAGAGGTGAAAAACGTATGTCTGTCTAGTCTGCTGTACAGACATGAGTTGAGTCTTGTTTGAGGGGAGAAAGAGGGGTCATCACAGGTTGGCCGTGGTCGGCGAGAGACACCACTGCGGTTGAGCGTGCCTTGGCCTAAATTGCCACTGGAAAAGCCCTATAGGGCAGTACTTTTCCAACCAGGGGTAGGCCTACTTCTACCCCAGGGCGTACTTCTGCTGTTTCCAGGGGGTTATCTGAAGAGATTGTAGAGTAGCTAGACCAGTTTGAAAAAAAAAAAATTATTGATTTGATTAAAAAGTGAGTCAACAATAACAATTAATGTGGGTGTGATTGAAATTAAGAGTGTGTAAAAGTAACATCAAATAATGGATAAAGTGTTAAAATAGATCTCTAAAAGTAATGGATAGATGGTTGGAAGGTCCAGCTTTTGCCACTTCATCTGGTTGTTGCATGCATGAATGCAAACTTGACCACAGTTAAAAATACAATGATGCTGTTAATGAAGGGTAAATTTAATTTTATTGTATGTGGGGGCACCTGTTGGTTTATGTCTTACAAAAAAGGTTGAGAACTGCTTTAGGGACTATGAATGTTTGTAAAATATCCAATATACCAGTTAAAGATTTTAGTCTTAGCAAAGCTAGGTTTGTAGTCAGAAATCAAGAGTCTCATTCCGAATGGTCACACTGGAAGGCGGGGTGAAACGCTGGCTGTCACAGAGGGTTAGTCATTAATTAGTGTGCGGGGATAACAGCACACATTTTCAGTTTTTCTTGGAAGGCATTTATAGAGTTGCACTTGAGTTGCACAAATGAGAGAACTAGCTGAGTTTAAAGAGAGCTTTAAACCCAGCTTTCTCTCTCCCCACATGGCTGAGCAATAACTGTGTGAAGTGGGCATTAAAGTCAGATTGTTTGCTTTGGGAAGTTACAGAAACTATTTGACACAGTCAGCCACCTGAAGATTGGAGAACTAAAGCACCCTTGGTCCTTCACTATCAGAAAAGGTAGAGTTGTAACGGTGTAGTGCAGTGCCTGCTTCAATGAGATATTTTTACGTGGAAAAGTTGAGACAAGTTCAACTTGGACTACCCGCTGAGGTGCCAGAATCGTTGATTGGAGACACACACCTGCTGTGACCAAACCATTGAAAACAACAGGAAAAAAATGCCCTGTGGTGCTTTGGAAAAGCATCAGCCCCACAGTGAAGTGCAGTAATCACATTACTGAATGTCATCTGTTTCACAAGCCGGGCCGGGAGACGAGGCAACCTGAAACAGGCCTTTGAAGCCAGAAAGTTGTGTTCTCACAGTTTTCACACTTAATGGCTCCCATGTTTCCCTCTTAAAACTGTTATTTGCCCTGAACCTGAAAGGCCCTCCTGCTGTGTGAGTGTTTGTGTGTGGTTCTGCTGTTAGTGTGGGTGTGCGGCTCATGTGTTTGGGTGCATGTGGGTGCGCAGGCAGGGAGTAATTCATGAGTACAGTACGTATCAGCACTATTGTCCAAATGGCAACTTTTCGGGAACTACACTCTATAAACAACGCAACAGTCTGCATCAATCTTTTTGAGTTTTGGCAGCTTGTAATGAAATTATGTTTAACAAATGTGCTAAATTGAGTTAGGGGGATTAGCTTTTTCCGCTACAATCAAAGGTATTTTAAATTTTCCACTTCCACTAATAATATGTAGCATACACACAAGTTTTTAAACTGATATATATATAGGCTATTCATAAAAATGAACTTGTTTCAACTAGTTTTTCCACATTATTTATGTCAACTGTGTCTATGTCATGCTGACCTAAATCAGTAAATTAGAAGTTTTATCTTGCAACCGGAAAAAGGTCCGAACCTCAGGGGTGGGGACGACCATGCTCATCAGAGGTGGTGGTATTCAATGAGAAGTCAGGGTACTCTTGTGGACAAGTGCCAGTGCCAGTACTCAGTACCCATTTCAGGCACTGGCTAGCTACCTTATCAGAAGGGTAACAAAAAAAACGTGACGGAATAGAGTGGTATTGGTACCATCCACAACTTGACAGTGGAAACGCAGACAATGTGTACCAAACGGAACCAAACTGCTTGGTAGAAACAGGGCTTATGTCCCTGGAACTTAATTTTGACCCTAGTTCAATGGCGAGGCGTCAGGGACAAGAAAACAGTTGTCAAAAAGGAGGCCTATTAGGTTTGTATGATTGTTAAAAAATAACATAATACAAACAGAGAATTGTTTAAAAATGTCCCTAAACCGGAAATAATCTACTCAAAATGTATCCAAATCCCATGCAAACATTCAATGCTGTTGAAAACATAGACGTTAATCAAAATCAGTTTGTAAATTATAAAGGCGTGTAGCCCCCTGACACACAGACACACAGACACACACACACACACACACACTTGCACACACCTCTCCATGTGTATTAGTCTCCAGCCAATTAACTCCTTCAGATCTTCAGACCAGCCTGATTCCCAGCACACAGGACATGCAGAGTGTCTGTCTCTTTGTGTCTCAATCTCCTTGATTATTGTGAGACATGACTCACATAAACAGCCAAATAAAAACAGCCCTAAACCGCAGGAAAACAACACTTTCTAACAAAATAAAAATCCATACCAAACACACTTATATACACAACAGTAGAGTGGGGCAAATTATTCTATTAAGAATATTGGGAAAATAACAAGCTGGGCTCTTATAGGTTGAACTGCTCATTGTGTCCATGGGTTAGATTCAATGGGCCATTTTCAGAGCTGAGAGATTGTAATACATTGAGATTATCTGAGAAGTATGAAATAACTCAAGCCCTAACATGTGTCTAGATCCTGGTCACCAGAGGCACAAAGTTATATACTGGTGCAGCATAGCTGTAGAAGAGCTGGAGCCGGATGAGTTATTCGAAAATGAAAACAGTATCAGCAGGTAGTTTCACTATATCCTGACAGTAGTACATGAGACAGATAATCTGTGAAACAATCAGGTTCCTCTGGCTCCTCCTCAGTGCTCCTAATGGCCTCTACAAGAATCCACCGAATCTCATTGCCAGAGCGACTAGTGAAAGATTGTGAATAGTGAAAGTTTCAGCAAATATGACTAAAAGTACCTACTGCAGCTTTAAGTGCACATTGAAGCAGTACCTGGAATATCTGGCCCCAGGTTCATGATGTTTCAGTTAGTTTAAAGTAATGTGATTAAGCATACATGATTTAGGACTATGAACCATAGAGGTAATATATAAACTGAGGGCTGATGATTTAAAAGTACATTTGACATAGGGCTCCACAGCAGCAGGGCCAGAAGGTCAGGTGATAATGCACTTAATGTCACTTTAAGGCCCCTATCCTTTCAGTTGATATTGTACATATGTACAAGATCTGCATATTACCAAACAAAAACTAGAGGAGTGGTAATGGTAAATGGACCTGTATAGCGCCTTTATAGTCTTCAGACCACATGCAAAAGCCCATCAAACCAATACATTCATACACTGATGCACAGCCGGGGATCGAACTACAACCTTCCAATTAGAAGACAACCCTATCTTCCTCTGAGCCACAGCTGCCTAGATAGAGTGAAATGGTGAAACACCTACTGCAATACCACCACAACAAATCAAGTTTTTTGTATTGTAAAATATAATGTAAATGTTCTTAT
This sequence comes from Dicentrarchus labrax, assembly GCF_905237075.1. Lineage (NCBI taxonomy): Eukaryota > Metazoa > Chordata > Actinopteri > Moronidae > Dicentrarchus > Dicentrarchus labrax. The sequence goes on from NW_026136720.1 coordinate 26,724,823, forward strand.
ACAGATGTATGCAAAATTTTGAATAGTGTTTTTGTATAGTGTCTTAAGATGCATAATAGTATATATATAATATAACGGTATTGTAGCATGTTTTATTTTGTTTCAATTTGAATGAAATTATGATGTTACAAATGATCTGCCAGGTACCAGTTTTCTCTATGGAGTCTGGTAGAGAGTGATGGTGATATTACTGCTGTTTCTGGTTAAACAAAAGGTCTATCTCTGTAGGGATCCTTTCCATAATGTTGTCAGACTCTTAGAATAACAATCTGAGCCTGTCAGTGGCAGACAACTTTCAGTGGATGGACTGCATTTGTCCCCAAGGATTAACAACAGGTGATGTAACTGCAATTGCAGAGCTTTTCACAGATATTTTCCCATCTAATTAGGTAAATTAAGGGTTTATTTTGACAAAACCAGCCATGGCAATTGTTGGAAAGACTAACAAAGGAGGGTTATGGTGAGTTTTATTTGGTTTCTGTCCAGTTTGAAGTGTGTTTTCTGATTATCTGTTAGGTAAAATTACTAGTTTTGTCAATGGAGTCTGGTCAGCTGTAGTACCCATTGTTTTGGTCTGAGATGCTGCTTCTCTAGTGCAACATCTAGTGGCAAGGGAATTTTGTATATATTAACAACACTCATGCTGTTTGTTTTCCAGAATATTGTGTAGCATCTGGATCAAAAAATATTTTGGACACTGCACAGTGATAAAAGATATCCCTGCTCAATTTGTAGGATGAATGTATGTTGGTGGATTTTTGCAAATACCATTAGGAGCAATAGGAGGAGCCAGAGGAACCTGATTGTTTCACAGATTATCTGTCTCATGTTCTACTGTCAGGATATAGTGAAAGTTTCAGCAAAATATGACAAAAAGTTATTTGTATAAAAATTACCTACTGCAGCTTTGAATAAAACCTTTGCAAAACATTTAGCAGTTTCCCTGAATCCTGGGTTCCCCTTTCACATGTGTTGTCCTAAAATGTGACTACATGTTGGAAATAAAAAGATTTCAAAATAAAATACTGTACTCTAAATTATCCATTTAGCGTACACAGGCTGAGTGGTTGCATGTTTGTGCTGCTGTAAACTGCACAGGGTGGCTAAGAAGCATGTTTACTGTGCGTGGTGTTTAGTCTGTGTGTGGCTTGCTGTGTTTGGACTGCCATGCACCCTGACCGATGTGTTGCTGTGTTGTCTTTGTTGTGGCTGAGTTGGCAGAGAAAAGCAGGATGACTAAGATGAAAAGCACTTGCGGATTCTCTGGAAAACACATCAGCGCAGAGGTGAAGTGGAGACACCTACCATTGCAACATGTCGTATTACTGACGGACTCATTTGTAACTTAAGTGGTTCAAAGTGTTTGGACTACAGTGCAGTTTAGCTGATCTTTGTGTTTGTATTCCTATAGTGGTTGTATGGGAACCTTTCATCTACCCATTCATCTATGGTTTGACTTGAGGAGAGAAAACTTACAAGGGCATGTACAAGGTAGTCCAGCTCTTTACTGTTACGCTTCAATAAAGTTGGAGTAAAAGACAGATTTAGAAAGAAAATGGTCAAAATCGAAGCCTAGGGCTATGCCATCCTGACCTTAGTTCCTGAGTTGGGTCAAGAATCCTTCAAAACTCCTAGATCCTATACTTTTTGGATTAAAGAGCAGCAGCCCACCACGGCAGGTGCTGTCGACCCAAGAGGAGAGGAAGAGAGTCAGATAGAAGGCATGCTGGCCCGGCTTCAATTTAAGGCTGCTCCTGGCTAATGTCCGGTCTGGACAAAATGAGACTCTGAGATGCTGACCAAACAATGGTAAATCAAATACTGTTGTTCCCACGTCTTTACAGAGACCTCCTCCACTAACATCCTTGAACGAGCACTCAGCACTGTGTTCCGAGCTGACAGAGACGGACGAGACGAGAGAAGGCGGACTCAAAGTGAATGGACACTGTTTCTTTTAAAAACTAACAGTTACGTGATACAGTCCTACCAATGCTGTCATACTATTCCACTGATCAACGGATGGCGGTAACAGGCCAAGATATGCTGCAATGCAGGGAAAAAGACTGCAAGCTAATAAACATGGATGTTTTGTTTGTAGTGTGATTTCTTCAAAAAACACTGTACACTGTAAAGCGATGAGTTATTTTGGCTCAAAACATTTTTTTAAACAGATTACATTGAAAATTCTAAGCAACACAAACTGTGTAAGTTATTTTGTAAGTTAAAAAAGATTATTGATTAAGCTTTTACTAGTCATTTAAAGTGACCCTAACTTAGTTTTGTAAGTTACAGAAACATTTATGATTAACTATTTTTACTAGGTATTTTGTTCTCACACTACAAATAAATATTACAAAACGAAGTCACTAAAAATTATTAATGCTTCAATAAGCTTCAATAAAGTTTTTTTACTTACAAAATTGATTTAGTTTTACTTACAATTTTTGATGTAATCAGTTTCAACAATTTTTTGAGGTAAATGAACTTATCTGTGTAGTCTAAAGAGGTTGTTCTTTATCTAAATGACCTCAGTTATTATTTATTCATTTATATTTACAGGTGCAGTTCACATAACTCTGTGCTCCATATGACAGGGACACAAATGAGAATGGGGAAATCACTATTTACTCTTAACATTACAGTTGTAAGCTTAGCAATGCTGGATATGAAATACTCAAAAAAATCAGCTTTGCAAATGTTTTATAAGGAAGGAAATGCACTCTGCACATTTGTTAGACCTCAAGGATACATGCAGTGAATTTTGGTGAGAAACACTGAATGTAAACACAGCTTTAGTTTGTTTACAAGAAAACTCCACAGGACACCTTTAAGACATAATACAAATAGTCAGCTTGGAACAATAATGTGTGTCTGATGTGTGCTAAAAGTACAATTTCCACATTTAAATCCTTAAAAAGTCATCTACTCCATCTACCTCAATGAAAAATTCCAGAATCTCTGAAAATGTTGTTTCTAAGTTGCATACTGGACCAGGATAGATTTCCAAACTATTTGTGATGTCACAAATCTTGCTGGTAGCCCCCCCCCCCTTCAAATCAGCTTTTCAATGAGCGCAGAGAAACTTGCACTTTCAGCAGATGAATGTGAAAATATTCTTCTAGTGTCAAACTCTGCACTGACAGCATTCTGCACAGTGAAGATCAAACATCACACTGTAACAAAAATAACACTTCAATTTTTGACTTACTGATCACTATGTATTCTATGCATACACCCTGGACCTCTTTTCTTTTCTGTTATCTCCCTCCTCCTATTTTTTCCTCCCCCTCTGCTGACTAACACAGCTTCCTGCAGGCGCTTGGCGCCCTCTGTTGGAATTTAAGTCCTAAACTGCACCATTAACCCTATCATTTCATTTATACATGTTAGATTTACACATGAATGGCCCCTTAAGAATCCAACTAGGGAAAACTTTTAGGCCTGACAGTCACGAAAAAACTATTAAGGTAAAGTATTAAGATGGAACCCTCCTCACAGACTCCAGATCTCCCAATGGATCCTTTCATTGGTAGACATCATCTCTCTGGAACTTTCTACAGCTCCAATCAATGATGTGAACGGAAAAACAACTGATACCCTGCAGGGCACTGGAGATAGTTAAAGTTAATTTAAGTTATATTTTATGATTGAGGGCTGTTTAGGTTGAGGGAAGGGAGGGGGGATTTTTAAAGACTGGAGGGACATGTTGATGAATGCTTGCAAATGGTAAATGGACTGTACTTATATAGCACCTTTCTAGTCTTTCGACCACTCAATACGCTGTACACTACATGCCACACTCACCCCATTCACACACATTCATACACTGATGACCAGCATCAGGAGCAATTTGGGGTTCAGTATATTGCTCAGGGATACTTGCAGCATGCAAGACATGCAGTGAAAGGAGCCAGGGATCGAACTACCAACCTTCCGATTAGTGGACGACCCAAACCCTAAATATCTAAACCCTAAATACATATATTTATGTTAAAATGACTTACATTTATTAGCCTGTTATTTAATGGTTGAACTTCTCTGTTAATCTAACCTCCAGTATTGAAAGATAAAAACTAAAAGAATCACAAAAAAGAATCCAACTCGGAAGATTTTAAATCTACAACAGGCATTGGAGCCATTAGTGAGGCAAGAATGGAAAAAGTATTATTCCACAACGAAAACACTGCCCTCTTCTGCCAAACCTTCAGCAGGACCCACTGTTTAACACGCATGTGAACTTTATTAGCTTGCACTTAGCCAACTAATTAACAAGAACAGCAAACCCTCACAAAGATTTCACCTTGGCTCCTGTACCGCGTGGTATAGAGGCCAAGTCAAACTTGTTTTGTATTCCCCAGAATCCCCAAGGCCAAGGTGGAGCTGTGCAAAATCTGAAGCTCAGATCGATGTGCTGAACAGCTAGCTCTCTGAGGAACCCATCAGCACAAGCGGAACTGCTGGCTACAACCTGGCACCGCTCTGCACTGCAGCTTTGATCATTGAGTGCTCCCTTTACTGAAACTGCACTACAGCACGCACACATGAATTAAACATAATGTCTAATCATTGACTGACTTAAACACCAACGAGATCAATTTGGTTCTTTTTTATTATTTATTCTCTGCAAGTAAAAATATATTTTCAAAGTGCATTTGTACAATGCTGAGTTGGCATATGGCAGGTGTCTTCTTTTTGTCGTTCGACATTCTGCACACCCGTTACTGCAAACAGAAATCCACCCGAGTGGTTTCCAGGACCTTGAACAGCTCAGTTTAGAATTACTGACATCAAAAACTCTAAATTAGTTAGAAAATCATCAGTTCTTGAAAATGCTCCACTGATGTAATGGACACAATGACATCATCTGCCATCAGCACAATCTGCCACAGTGCACTACATTATAACTGTCACAAGAGCAATTTCTTACAGAGAAACCGTAGATTTTAATTTTATTTGAATAATTGCTGAATAAAGTTTTGGGATCTCAGGATAAGCCCAACGGTTTGCATCATCATTAATGAACAGTAAATAGCAGACATAAGGCAGTGATTACCTAGCGTCTGAATCCTTAATGTTTTGATCTAATGTTTGCAGATGGTTTGGGTTACGCTGACATCTTGAAATAATTATTTTGTAATGGTTGACATTATTAAAATTTGTTTGTGATCCTGAGAAAATAAAACATAAAAATAATTACTGCCAGGTATGTAAGCAGAGAGCGGCCACAGTTTTGCAATTATTTTGCAGTCCTGTTATCTTGAGTTTATTAGTTAATTTTCTCAGGATAACAATGGTAATATAACTATAATAACCACTTCTTTATTTTTTTCCCTTTTAATTTTAAGTAACTGGATAAAAAGATCTTTCTCTTGAGGCAAATTAATACAAACAAAATATTGTTTTCAAATGATCCAAGATCTTATTCAGGGTTTCTGCAGGTTTCAACACGTTAAGGACTTAAAGCTGCAGTAGGTAACTTTTATAGTAATATTATTTGTCATATTTTCTAGACAGACAGCTGATACATGAGACAGATAATCTGTGGAAAAAATCTGGTTCCTCTGGCTCCTCCTAGTGCTCCTAATGCCATTTGTAAGAATCCACCATATCTGAATGTAAAACAACCAATCAGAGCCAAGGAGGATAGTTAATGGATAGTTGATGGAACTTCAAATGATGATCATATGTTTTTTTCACATATGATCTGTCTGAAAGTTTCACCAAATATGGCAAAAAGTTATTCTTATAAAAGTTACCTGCTGCAGCTTTAAAAAAAACACTTAATGTAATTAAGACCTTTTTTACATCCATACTGGCAAAAATAAAAAGTACTAAGGATATAAAGGAAAACATGTTGTTTTTGTTTTGTAGTTGTTACAGCATGATCAATAGAAATTATTCCAAAAAACACATTTAAAAGTGAGACTGAAAAATGCTACTTTATACAAGTAACACTAACTTCAGAATCATATTGAAGACATTTTAAGGCCTAAAAAAGTTAGATTTTACGGCTTTCATGGGAACTCTGCTCCCACGGAACTCGAACCCTGACATCAACTGCAAGATATTGAATCACACAAAAATGGCAGGTCCAAAACAAGTAACCATTAAGGTCAAACATAGTGGTCAAAACTTAATGCATTTTATACAGCAGAAATACACAATAACAGACATACATTTTTTTATTTGAAAAAAACATCTTCTGCTGTGCAAGCTTTCAGCTCGGCCCATAAATGCTCCTGTTCGGGAGTACACTTCATCGTCCTTTCAGTCTCAGATTGATAATGGCTTTATGTTTCCCTTGGCTTTATCATACAATAATGTGCTTCAGTGATTATTTGGCAACTGTCCATCAACTCTGAGCCCCTCAGAAGAAGAAAACTAATAAAAAAGTGGTCAAGAAAGAGAAAAGGCAACTGTAAATTGTCTGGTGTGGATACAGACTTTCTCAAACCACTGAGAACAATTTTGCACCAGGACAGGAGAAAAAAACTGTTAGGGGCTAGGAGAACATCTGTCCATAAGCATTAATAAGGACATACTGATACTAACTGTAACAGATAGAACACAGAGTGTGTTCACTAGTTTGTGAAATGTCATTCAAACATTTAGACAATATTGATATCTCATTCACATTTAGAACTTCTACAGTTCTCCATTACAAATCATAAGTTTGTTCCAACATCAGTCTATTTAATGAGCTACAATATTTCACTCAACTTTTTTTTTAACTATTGGGAACTTTATCACATTATGGGATATCCCATAAGTATGATAACACATAGCATAGTTATTAGGAAACAAGGTCAAAATGTTTGAGGAAGTTATAATGGCATAAAATGATTGTTCATCAGTAAAATATTAAACACCTAAGATATGAGATAATATACAGTGAGGTGCATATTGAGCTCTGAGGAAATTAAGACATTATAAGAAATGGACTAAATATAACTCAAGTTGGACATGAACAGGGATAGATGGCGGATTAACAGCTGAGCATTCAAGAATACATTCACTATTAACAAAAATATAAAATATATTGAAATACGCAATCTAGTATGCCCCTGTACCCATCTCCCATCTACTGCAGGACGTGTGTGCAAGAACAGTAAACACTGGAAAACAGCTGGCAGGTCCTCAAAATCAATGAAGGTTAATGGAAAGGAATCAAAGTGAAATCATTAGACTTTGAAATTAAGTCGTACAGAAACACAACATTTAGGAAACGGTTATTTGCTGTTAATCACGTCAGAGGAGGAGATCTGTATGAGCTTCACCTGCTATTGTTCAGATATCTCCAGTAAGAGACGGGCCCAGGATGTGGTTAGCCTAGCTCCGCACAAGACTAGGGAAAGTGCTAGCCTCCATCAAATATGAAGGGCTAGCAGTTGCTTCCAGTCTTTGTGCTAAGCTAGGCTATAACCAAAGTCCTGTTTTGAACAAACTAATTTTTCACACATTTTTTCAAAAATGATTTGTAAACTAGCTTGCTAGCTAGCAAACAAGACCCAACAAATAAGACCGCTTTAGAATTGTTCGTATTGGAGCGTATTATTGTCACTTTTGGCTAACCATTCCCCAGCTTTACTAAAATAAGACAAACTGAATAGCATTTTCTCATGTAATGCAACTGAGGGGTTTAATAGCAAACCAAACTATTTCCCCAAACACCTGACTGTGTGAACAACAGAATAAGTGTGTTGAACAAACAGCAGGTTAAAAGGTCTGCACATACCATCACTGTCAGTCATATTTCACAACAGTGCTCTCCTTATATATTCAAAGGTTTTCTCAAAAAAAGCTTCAGTGAAGAAGTGATGTATGATTATTCCCACCAGTTCCCAAATCCAGCTGCAGTATGTTTGAATCAGAGTGGGTATGCACAGCTGCTCTTCCAATCGGCAGGAATAAGACCGATGATGTGGTTCGGCCTGATCTGAAATTGTTGATAACGTTCCTGAAAGGAGTGTAATTAATGCCACCAGGGTGGATGTTAATTCTCAGTGTGAGTGGAATGAGGCAGCTTGTTTTAATATGCCCATCTGACCTTTAATGTCATCACCGAGCAAAGCAGTTGCCATCCAAACAAACAGACCGAGTGAACAAAGCCTCTGCTGCAGATGCCAACACACTGACAGACGATGAAAAAAATCAACTTGATGACTTGACCGAGATGAAACGGTGGTCTCAGTCTCTGGCCCGCTGACTAAACCAGACACCACACTGTATATACTCCGGCCCTGACCACAAGCAGCAGGCTTTAACACACCAGGCCACATCTGGGGAAAAACATCTCCAGCTGTATTCAATAGGCATGAGTACCTGTGTAAAACTCTTCTGTCTTTCTGGGAAAACTATTTTCCACATGGTTGTTTACTTTTGATTTACGTATGGAAGAGGCTGGTTCAAGTCCAGCTCTCTATGCTGTAAAGTCACTCAGGTCAGATCTCCTTCATGGCACTTTTGTGTACTTTTGGCCATCTTTGTTATCAGTTATAATTACACTTTCCTCACCAAGGCAATTGTCTTCAGGCAGGAAGGCTGTAAACACTTTATCTAAATTCAGATTATCTAAAAGCCTTTATTTGGAGGTCAAAGTGAGCACACCACAGGCAACTGTAATTACCTTGATGAGTGCAATGTTACCATTTCTGATAGAAATGATGGCCAAAACTACAAACGCAAGACTCAAGCTATGATTAACAAGAAATATTATTATGAAATATTAATTACCAAAGCTCAATGTTGATCATTTAAACTAAAGACTAAAGAATTAAATGAACTATGATAAATTGATGTCAGTGAGTCTGGGGTCTGGATCTGTTGTTGAATACTACAACAAAATGTCTTTAAACTAGGATCATCTGAACAATTTACCCTTCTTAAGTCCCACCCCTTTTTATTCTGTGCTCCAATAACAGCTGAGCAAGGCTTGGTCAACTTCCTCCTTTCCTGCACTTATATATGATATGCTATGTGCTAGGCTAAACTATGTTGAAAAGACAACCACATTTTGAAGATGGTTAAAAAGATAAGTCACATCTTATGTCATGCTAGCAAAACACCAGATTACAAGCTAGCTGATCTACATAATCGTTAACTAGTAAACTACATCTGATAACTAATGTTAGCTTGCTAACAATTGTAGCTTAACTACCTAGTTGGCTAGCATTTTGCTAACATGAGCTAACTTAAGATGTGACTATATACACACAATGTATGTAATGAGGCTGTCTTTTCGAGACAGGAAGGCTGTGTCCCAGGCTTGTCTAGGAGAAGGAGAAAGTGGACTCAGGTTCCAAAATGGGTGGGGCACAGAAGGTGTCAGCTGACAACAACTGAATCAGTCAATCATTGTGATTGACGAAGACATTTTTAATCAATTTGTTGGTTTTCATTTTTTTGTTTTAATCAGTAATTGTTATGGTCATTTTATATGGAATCAGTAATGAAAATGAGTCACATCTCTCATAATATTATAATACTAATAATATACTTTGGTCAGGGCTGTGACTTTGTTTGAATGTGGGAAAAAGTGCATTAAGCTATATGGCTGGTGTAGAAATTCCCTCAAACGAATGACATGTTTGACCCCAGTCCTTAAGGAGCAATATATTCATCTGTAAAGGGACAATAACTCAAACAATCTGACAGATGTTTACATTACATTACAAAAAAAAAAAAAAAAAAAAAGAACACACACTTGTCAGTCGTAAGAAACAAAATGGCTCTCCTGGAAATAAACCTCAATTCACTTGATCATTTGTTGAGCTTTCTGTCACCTTGGAAGCATCCTGATTGGTCCAGCCACCCCGGAACCAACTACAGCTGGACTGACCAGCAATGTGGAGGAGATTCTGCTGGCTAATAGTGAAGCCCGTTAGAGGGTTGCACGTGTACTCATAGAACTGGAGTTACATCCAGGTAACCTCCATTTATGTTGCTCAGCATTTGGCAAAAATGTGACCAGCCGCACTCTTCACATTCAAACCATCAAAGAAAGGAGGATAGAACAAAGCATTAAGTGGAACAGCGTTAAGAGTCACTTCAGTGAGCTGTTGGTCAGTATTTAGTACATTCCTACTTCTCCCCTGTCCGACAGCGGCACTGGATCATCTTGTGAATTCACAGCACCACCGTGATACCATCCAGTCAGTCAATCTCCCACGCAACACTCCCTGACTCCAAGTGTAAAAACAATCTCCACGAGTTGTGCTTGACCCCCTTCCTCCCTCACACCCCAGAGTCTGTGTACATGCCGTTGATCAGGTAGTCCACCTGGGTATAGTCCTTCCTCCTGTAGCTCTCGTAGGCCTGTGTGACAAACACAGCCACTGTGACCAAGAAGAAGAGCAGGCCGAAGAGCAGGACAGCCAGTAAAGAGGCCGTATCTACCAGCTGCTTGGTCAGAGCAGCCCCCGCTACGTCTACCATGTCATCCCTCGTTCCAGAGGAAAGCGGCTTATTGGGGCCAGCGCTAGTTGTGGTACCAAGCCCTACCACCGGAACTAGTGGGATCCCAGTAGTTGGGGCATTTGGCTGTGGCATGGCAGCTGATGATGATGGTGGCGGTGACATCTTTATACCTGTGGTTGTAGCGCTGGTAACAGTTATGTTAGCTTTTGGAAGTGTGGCTGTTTTTACAGTTGTTGGAGCATGTGGTTCTGCTGCTGTTGTTGCTGTAGATATGGATGGAGTTTTGGTTGTTGTTGTAGAAGATGTTATTGTTGTTGCAGATGTTGTTGTAGATGTTGTTGTTGTTGCTGCTGCTGTATTAAGTGTTGTTGTTGCTGTTGTTGTTGTTGTTGTTGTTGTTGATGATGTAGTAGTTGTTGCTGCTGTAGAAGACTGTGTTGTTGCTGTAGTCACCAGTACAGGGGTTTTGGGTACGTCCCTAACAGGCTCTGCAGGTGTGGATGTAATAGTAGCAGTTCCTGTAATGGATCCAGTATGAGCAGAATGTGGGGGTGAGCCTGTGGTGGTAGGAGGAGGCTGAGGGACCATCTCTGGGGATGGAGGCTGGAATTGTGATACTGGCTGCTGATTGGATGGTGAAGCTGGTGATGAATGGTTTCTTCCTGGAGACTGGTTGGGTGGGATTAAGGATGGTACAGTGTCATTTAATCTGACTGAGGTAGAGTTCAAATTCTTCTCTAGTAGTAATGTTGGCACTTCAGTGGAACTGGTCTCTGAGGAACAATTAACTGATGCATTCTGACCACCTGGGGGGGCGAAACAAAATGCCATTATGACTAAACTTAGTTCATTTACATATTACAACAGAAAAAAAATATCAAAAACACATACTGAGAGCAGAGAATCCCTTAAAATGAATAAACAGCAGAGGAACAACACAATAAGAGCATACATGACATGAAACAAAGTGGCACGCTCTATGGCTGCAAATGAAGCCAATACAGAAGAAACAAAAACCGCAGTTCCTCTAACGGCTGCTCTAACCAGGCTTCATTCAGCCCGCCTCAGCTCCACCTCTTTGCCTGTTTTTGGATTAGCTGGGAGTCAGTGGGTGAAGTCAGGACTCTTGTGGGATGACTGCTTAAAAATGCCCTGTCTTCTTATTTCAGGAAGGATTGTACATGTTCTTAATGAGAGTTGCTCATGTCCGTAACAACACCTTCACAAACGTCATAATCTTATAATCATGTTTTTTAACCATTTACCAAATGCTTTGACTGACATTAACATTAAAACTACCACTCTAGGCCATGGATGAATAATCCACTTTTATGCTCTGTATGACCTGATTTAGTCTTGAGACCTACTTTTTGTTTGTTTTTTTGTCTTTGTATGTTTAGCTTGTTTTGTAATATTTGGCTTAACTGTATGCTGTTATCTTTATCATCGTCTTCTTGTTTGTTTAGTTGTGTACTTTGTTTCGCTGAGGACCCCCTTGAAAATGAGATGGTTCATCTCAAGGGGTTATTTCTAATAATAAAGAATGTCCGTTATGTCAAAGGGACTACATCCACTTTTACAGTCTATGATCAAAACTAGTAGAGCATTTAAAATCCTGATGCAGGAATAGTAAGCAGAGAGTCAGTGTAGTGTTTTTTGTGCATGTTTGGTGAAGGTCTGTTCATTAATCCTGTATTAGAGATTATGGAAAGACTTGACTTGACTAGATGGTGCTTTTACATGTCTGGCTACAGCCGTTCCCAGGTTGACAGAGTGGGCAGTGAGAGGGGCTGCAGTGAAACAGTTAATTAAAATCTCTGTGTATCCAACACATGCTGCTTTGGCTCATGTGGTTTTTCCAATTTAGTCCTCTTGGTCTGTTGTTTGTCATGAGTTTACTTTACATTTTCTTGATTTGATCTGGGTAGTGGACACAAAACAGGCCTGTTTATGTTACCTTTCAACCACAACACACAGATACACAAAGATGGTGTGACCAGAAGACTGTACCATGAAGTGAGTTCAACAAGAGACAGTGGTCCTTGGGCCACCTGGCTACACTGAACCTTGGTGATCATGAAAAACTGCCATCACGAAGCTGGCTGTTAACTCTTGGTTTCTAGTTACAAACATGTTCATGTGAAAGAGTTGTTAATTAGGAGCAACATCAATAGGACCATGACATGACACCGCTACCGCTGCCACACGGGCGGCTGTGGCTCAGAGGTGGAGCAGGTCGTCCACTAATCAGAAGGTTGGTGGGTCGATCCCAGGCTTCTCTCGTTGCATGTCCAAGTGTCCTTGAGCAAGACACTGAACCCTGAATTGCTCCAGATGCTGTGCATCAGTGTATGAGTGTGTATGAATGATTAGTTTCCATTCTGGTGAACAGTTGGCACCTTGCATGGCAGCCACTGCAATCAGTGTATGAATATGTGTGAATGGGGTGAGTGTAACATGTAGTGTACAGCGTATTGAGTGGTCGAAAGACTAGAAAGGCGTCTATTTACCATTCCATTTACAATATAATTACATAACTAAAGTGGATTAAGAAGCTGTAGAAAGACTAAAAATATTATTACTATTATTAAAATTAAAAGGCTATAAATAAATGCAGAAATCATTGTCTATGTCTTGTATACTATTATTAACATGTGACGGAAATAATACATTTAAAAGAAATGCAAGACCATTTCTGCTGGCAAAGCAGAGAGGAGAGACGTTAATTCATGAGGAGGTCTATCCGAATGAACTGTTCCATTTACAATACTGGGAGCTAATTATCAGAGTGGATGTTCTTTCACAACATAAACAGAGGGAATAGTTTTTAATTGTAATTCTCATCATAAAGTCTCTTCATGTTATTCTGAGCTGCAGTGATGGAATAGGAGTGTATTTGTTTTGACACTGTCAGGAATCAAAGAATCTTTGTGTTACTAAAATTATATTATATTATGTTTCAGCCATCAGCAGCACGGCTCTCTAAGTACGGCATTAGCCATTGAACCATAAAAACCTCACTTGGCTTCAACTGTGTAGTTTTTATGTTGCAAAATGCGAAAATTACTTTTTGTTAATGTCTGTTAAGAACATGGTGGTTTATGTTGCCAATTGTCATTTTTGTGCTGGTTTATTTAACCATCAGTCAGCTTCAGTCCTTGCAAATATATTATTGCTATGCTGTGATGCAACTCTCCCACAACCCCTTGCAATCGGATGGCTTATCTGAAATCTCAAGTACTGGACGATATGACTCTAGTCGGTATCAGAAGAGCCAAACGCAAACTTACAGAAGTATTTACACCTGTATTTATTTACATTTCCGACTTTAGCTGGACATTTAGCCACAGCTCCTTTATGAATCCTGGCTCATACTCACATGCAGTGGAGGAGTTAGCTCGTGTTGTGTTGAGCTGGGTTAGTGGGTTGGCTGGAACCGGGCCCTGTTTGTTCACTGTGGAGGAAGAGTCAGCGAGGAGGAGCAGCAGGCAGAGGAGGTGAAGGCACGCCGGTGGACTCAGCTGGAGCCTCAAGGGATACAGGGACATGGTGGGGTGGGGGTGGGGGGCTGACAGACACAGACACAGACACAGACACAGACACACACACACACACACAGACACAGACACACACAGACACAGACACAGACACACACACACACACAGACACACACAGGTACAGTCAGGTCCACACACAAGGAGTTTGAGGCTCAGTGGAAATGGAGGATGGAGAGACCAGGAGGAAGTAGAGGCTGCATCCACTTTCTGAACCTACACAAGACATCAACATTAACACAAGCGCGTGTCAACAGCAGCTAGTAGTGATACTGTTTATCTTCCACACAGAGATTGTTTTAATATATTTCAGTGTGCTATGAAAATCAACTTGTAGAAACACTAAACTGTGATAGATAACTCATCAAATCAACCTCAGTCCTCTTTACTGTTGATTATGTTCTGGTATCATGTATTAATACACTTGAAGCGAGGACTGTTTTGAACTCTTCCGAGATAGACTTGATTGATTTCACACCAGTAGATACATTCAAGGGTGCTTTGACATTTGAGACTTAAGACAGCTGTTGAACAGCAACCTTTCAAACTGTGGTGCTCTGTCTGTGGCATTCAGGTTCCTAGTGAAAACATTAATCTTACAAAACTCTCACATTATCCCTGCATTATAACACTCGTAGTTTAGATCTCCATTTTACAATTCTTTTTACAGGGGGCAGAAAGCGCCAAGTCCACCACAGGCCACATGATTACATTAGTTTTTCAATACAGGATTTAATTTGTATTTGTACATTTACAATGACAATGCCCCCCTGATATGATCTGGTCCATCAGCAATGACTGCGTAACTACTATGTGACAAGCGGAGTTCCTCAGCACCATCATAGCGTTAGCTAAGTTACACTGCTTACTAGGGCTCCTGCATTCACTCTTAAAGAACCAGTGTGTAGGATTTAGTGGCATCTGGCAGTGAAGTTGCAGATTGCAACTAACTGAATACTGCTTGCCTTCCAAGCATTTAGGAGGGACTACAAAAGGCAAGTGTTAGTCAGTGACACATGGTGGTTCAACATGGCGGTGGAAGATGACGCGCACCCTCTGTAGATAAAAACAGCTCATTATAAAAAGGTAACAAAACCCACCTTTTCAGGAGATTATACTTACTTATTATGCTGATTATAATCACCAGTAAATGTTTTATTAACAGAAGTTTTAACTGTTTCTTGAGTAAGGGAAAGGTGGCTTTAGGCATGCCTGGCATAAAATAGCAGTTGGCTTTTCATACGGCTGTGAAACCTGCGCTGAGCCAGAGCTGATCTCCTGCTAGTTCTCCATCCAACTAATAAGCAGCCTCACTGTGTCGACATTCCTTAGCTGGATCATTAAAAGCTACAATACCTGCCTCAAATATCCAGGTTTTGTTGTGTAGGTGTATTTTCTCTCCCCACACAATAGCAATAGGTGCTAATGGTGGTGACAAACGTATTGATTTCTTGTTTCTGCTTAACAACAAACACCTGGTGTTCAGTCAGTAGAATGCTTTTATGTGAAGGAGCAGCAACAGGAAGTGTTCAGTTTGAATTAGCATTTAATGGCGCTGCATTAAGGGCTCCTCTTTGTAGAACAGTGACCACTGTTACACAGATGTGGTCAGACTTTGTTTTACTATAGACTATATGCTTTCCAATGTATCTATATTAATAGGTATAGAAATATGTTCATTCAGGAGGATCTATTTAACTTTTGAAATGAAATATATTATTCATAGATATGTTTTCATTAGTGTATAATCACTGGTTATGTTTTTGTTACCTTAATATAATGAAACGTTTTAGCTACAGACACAGCGGGTCACCTACCGTGGAGGACACCATGTTTCTACAGTAGCCCAGAATGGACAAACCAAACACTGGCTCTAGATAGGGTAGTTTGGGTATTTTGAACGCACATTTCACAGCCACGGTAGTTTCTCCTTCTCACTTGGAAGGGGAGGGTGAAGCAAGGGAATTACAATCTGCTACACCACCAGATGCCACTAAATCCTAAAAAATGGTCCTTTAAATACAGGAAGTTTAGTGGTGGCAATGCTGAAGTCATGTAACTGTAGTGTCGTTCAATTTCTACTTCTGGGAATCACATTTCATCAAAAAATCCTAATAGTGGTGTTTGTTAGTGAAGATTATCTTGCTGAACGCGTAAGCATCATAAACCTTTGCTCACCACAGAGCTTATTTTCTGCAACAATCCAAAACCAAATGGAACAACCCCATTGGCTTTTTGTCGACACATCCAGGGCGATGCTAACTTCTGGGTTGGACTACAAAACCAGTAGTTGTTATGCTAGTATGAGTAGCGTAAATTAGGGCTGCACAATTGATCGCAAAATCATTGAATCGCAATATGGCCTAGTGCAATATCCAAATCACAAGAAGCTGCAATTTCATGATAAAGGTAAAATGTGTGTTATAAGAGAAATTTATGTTCGACACAGCAGCACATGGGAAATGTAGTTCGAATAGTCAAGTACAGCATTATATGAAGTTTGTTTGTTTTTGATGATTTTTTTAACCATATGGTGCAGCCCGAGTAGCAACTGGTTTAGCCAGAAGACCACTCAATAAATATCTGATCCAAAAAACAGAGAGAGAGAGAGAGAGAAGAGGGAACTGATGGAGAGGGATGACACAGTATGACCTGTGGTGTTGCTTTTGGCTCATATCAGTTTCAGGACAGTAAACTGCCATTTCACAATAATAACACGTTTTTAACTATTATCTTAAGATAAGGTGTTCCATTATTGATCCCACATAGGGGGAATTCAAATCTTCCATTATCTTCTACCTGCAGAAACAGTATGGATTTTTGTTTGAGAACCCCCACCCTCACTACTCTCGTATGCCACCCTGACTAAACTTATTTCCTCACCAATCCAAGTCAGCTTTTGATCTTATGGCCCATTCTGTAATATGACAGCCCCTGTCGTTAAAGTCACTGGGGTCTCCAAACTGCACATGGCATTAAAGGACTGGTTCCATTTAGCTTCAGCGCAGAGCTTTGTATGGCGACCTGCCCTGAATGTAAACAGAACTTAGTCAAAGGTCGCCACTGCTGCATACGTGGAGAGAAGTTGCTTTGTCTCTAGTCAGCACCAACTGAAATGACAACGCCTCAGGACCAGAGTCCATTCAAAAACCTGCCCGTTTAACGTTTCCTCCGCCACTTCACAAAACTTACAGGAATTCATTTACGCATAACGTTATTTCAACAAAAACAACTTTATAATATATTACATACTTTCAGTACACTGTAACCCGAAGCATTTACATAATGTATCTAGGTAAATAACGTTAGTTAGCTGACGTTAATGTGTTGTCGGGTGTGGGGCGAGTTAACGTTACACTGAGCACCCAGCTCTCATTGAGGCACCGAGTGCCTGTCTGCTGGGTCAGTGAGCTAAGGAACAACAAAAAGACCCATTTCACAGCAGCCATTTTGATATTAAATAGTAGAGTAAACACAGGTGTTACCAGTGATACTAATTAAGGCTTGTTCCATTCAGGTCAAACAGAGTCAGTGTGCTGCTGTTGTACACGTTGGCTCACTGGAAAGGCTCTGCTACACTAAACGGAACGGAACCTTAATTAGGCTCATTGGTAACACATGTGTTTACCCTGCTATTTCCCGTCAACATGGCTGATTTTTTTATCAGAAAGGGCTGAATTATAGTGACTAACACTGGGCCAGTCAAGTAAAAGCTTGTAATAATAGAAGTCGCCAGCGCTAACTTCAGTTCAGCCTACATTCGACTATTGCTAACACTGCAACACGAACAAACGTGTTAAAGCCGCTATGATAACGCACTGACCGCTGTGTTACTGGCGAGGGAACAGTGTTTATAATGTCAATATAAAATGAGGTTGGGGTTTAAAATGAGTTACGTTCAATGATGAAAAGATACCAGAGAAGGCAGTTAACATCCAAACTGTAACGTTAGCCTAGCTAAGGCTAACACGCCGTGGGTGGGTTATCTGGATAATGTAATGTAACGTTAACCTCGAACATGCTAACTACAAGTGTCATTTTGGGAGACTTACCAGCGGTGTTTTGCGGTTCAGGTATTGGACACAACGAGCGCACACAGCAACTATCCAGGCTGAACTCAACACTTCCTGTAGGCAGGAGGTAAGCTTCTTCTTCTTCAGCTTTAATTCCGGCAGCTTCTTCTTTTCTAATACTGCCATCCACTATACAAAGAAGAAGAAGGAGTAGACAAACATTAAAATAATAATACAAATATTGTTCCATTCTCTACACCTGATCTTCATCTATTCTGTGTTGAACTACAATTTCTCTAAAATATTAACAAACAAGAAGGCTCAAACAGGCACTGTGCACCAGGAGATACACACTCTTTAACATCCTGTGGGGGAGTGCTGGGAGGTTTTCACTAATCAACTTAGCATTTATCAAAAGTCTTGTCTGGTATTAGCATCTAGATCACATGATTTGGTTCAGGCTATCTTTCATCGTTTTGTCAGCCTGATCAGAAAATATCATGGCCGCCAGTGGTGGAGAACCTGCTTCCTTGGGGGTAAGTAATGTATACAGTATAACATATAAATTAACAGTATAAATTCCTAAAATGAATTAGGACATTTGTCTAAACATTTTGATGAAGAAAAAATGTTCCAACTATGTTTGTGGTGTTACTTAGCAGCTTTTGAAATGTATGTATCCCCGGAGATACGTTGCCAGATTAGGGGTACAAATTTGGTTAATGTGCATTATTTAAAATTTAGTTTCAAACTGGAAGGCATGTTAATAATTACTGCAGTACCAGATATTATCATGCACAGCTGTGCCCATTACAACAGTATAACTGTATTTTACTTTTTAAAAAATCTATTTATTTTCAAGCAGGGCATCTCAGCTAGGTCCTTTTATGGGATGAAAATCAGGAAGTAATTTTCAGCCAGCATGAGATAGAGGCAGTGAGTGAAGGCAGTTCTGATGGGGAGGATGAAGAGATGGATCGCAGTTTACCAAATTTGTGTTCGGTTGATTATTTCTCTGTGGTGACAATGCTGTTCAATAAATCTTATACCGTTCAAAAGCCTGTTTAGTTCCCTTTCAAATGGTGCATCATTTGTAAGGAACATGCACTTGTGGGATGAGCAGCAAAACTGAGTATGTGGGTTTGGTGTTTGGTGGATTGGATGATTGAAGGTTGAAGAAACAAGACATATTGGCAATTTAACAATGTATTCATTTCACAAACAGGAGCCTCAGTAGCGTGTGGAAGAACCATACACAGCCACAACGGCCTGGCACCTCCTCCTCATGCTGGTCACCAGCCTGGTCACACACTGCTGTGGGATGGCATCCCATTCTTCAACCAGTATCTGTCGCAAGTCAGCCAACGTGGTTGTGTTGGTCACTCTGGCACGAACAGCACGCCCAAGCTGATCCCACAAGTGTTCAATGGGGTTGAGGTCAGGACTGCTGGCAGGCCATTCCATCCTCTCCACTCCCACATTCTGGAGGTAGTCTCTGATAAACCCCGCCCTGTGGGGGCGAGCGTTGTCATCTTGGAGGATAGCGTTCAGTCCCAGACTGTGGAGATATGGGATTGCCACTGGTTGCAGAATCTCATCTCTATAGCCCTCTGCATTGAGACCCTAACCCATCACACGGCCTCCACCAAAAGATGTTATTCTATCGGTGCAGCAATCAGCATAGCGTTCTCCGCGTCTTCTCCACACTTTGACCCATGATCCAACTGCCGTAGGCAGAATCTGGACTCATCACTGAACATAACGTTCCTCCACATGTTCAGGTTCCAGTGCACGTGTTGCTGACATCAGCGCAAACGGGCCTGACGATGAAGGGCAGTCATGGCAGGACTCCTGGCAGCCCTATGAGACCGGAGTTTGGCTGCGTGTAGTCTGTTCCAGATTGTCTGGGCAGAGAACCGTCGGCCATATTGTCCTGCAAACCTTGACTGCAAATCTGTAGAAAACAGCCTACGGCACCTAAGTGCTGACAGGGTGAGGAAATGGTCTTCTTGGGGTGTCATCTTCTTGGGACACCCACTTCACGGCCTGTCTTTGACATCCAGCGTTATATGGAACTGGGCCCTCAGTTTGGAGATGGCTCTAGGGCTCACTCCAAATAATACCGCAACTTGGTTTTGCGGAACACCAGCTTGAAGTTGCCCTATCGCAAGGGCCCTATCCAGATCAGTCAAACGTGGCATGCCGATTCTTGGAGCAGACACTTACTGACTGTAGCTGTACTTACAGTAGTAGGGCCCTTGCTCGCAGGCACCTGATTGGGAGCACCTGGGGGTACCAGAAGCTCAAAACAAGTGTCAATAGCAACAGCAAAATAAGCTGTTTGGCACTGGCAGAAAAGATTTGGCAAATTTTTCATGGGCACAACCCACATACTCAGCGCTGCTGCTCATGCCACAAATGCATGTTCCTTACAAATGGGGCACCATTTGAAAGGGAACTAGACAGGCTTTCCAACGGTATAAGATTTATTGCCAAAAAGCATTGTTACCACAGAGAAATAATAATAATAAAGTTTATATGTGCAATCTGTATGTATGTATGTGTGTATGTGTGTGTGTATGTATGTATGTATGGTGAAAAAACACAAACCTTCTGAATGGTTGTGATATTTACTGAAAGTAGCATGCCACTAACCAGCTAAATTCAGTCCATACTTACTAATAATACCACTTTGTACAAATAATAATAATTTATATATATATATATATATATATATATATATTTGTGTTTCTGCGCAGGTTCTCATGGATCCTGGTGGAGCCTCCTGCCATGGTCCTGCTTGACTGCCATTGCCAATACTGTTGTTGCTGTGCACCTGTCTGTCTGTCCCCCTCCCCCTCTCTCTCTCTCACCCCAACTGGTCGGACAGACGACCACCCACCTAGAGCCGGAGGATCTGTCCTAGGTTTCTGCTTTAACAGGCAGTTTTTCCTTGCCCTTGTCGCCGTGCTTGCTCTGGTGGTACTGTTGGGTCTCTGTAATTAATGTTAAGAGTTCGGTCTGACCTGCTCTATTTGAAAAGTGTCCTGAGATAACTTCTGTTATGAATTGGCGCTATACAAATATAAATTGAATTGAATTGAATTGAATATATCAACAGCAGCTGCCAGTTAATTCAGCGCACCTGATGAGCTGTCTTCTCCACCTAGCTACTTTCCCAATTTTTTGATGAAAATGAAATTGCTGTGTTTTGTTTTTATGTAATCTTCAGTGCACAAAAAGTTGAATATGTTCATCATGAAATGTTCCGTTTTTATGTCACTTTTTTATGAGATTGCTTTGTTATGAGATTACTAAAATGGATTGGTAAAAATGAATAAAATCAACTTTAAAAGTGCTGTGTGTAATGTAAATGACCAAGGAATACAACAATGTATAATTTTTCTTCATCAAATTGAACATTAATATGTTTATCATTGGGGCTCTGCTTATACCTTAATAGGGCAACGTATCCTGGGAGATACAACTCATAAAATCCAAAATATTGAATATATAGGCCGAGGACTAGTGAGCATCAAGGCCATTATCCAGGATGAAACATCAAAAATCCAAGAGTACATCAGAAAAATGGCCACAAAGGATGAACTGCTAAGTGAATGTCTCAGGCAACAGAAACACGATAAGAGTGCAGAGGAAGAGGAGCAGACAACCTGGAGGGACAAGCCCCTACATGGCACGTACCACCGCCAAATTGAAGAAGTGGCTGATATCGAGAAGACCTACCAATGGCTGGAAAAGGCTGGACTCAGAGACAGCACAGAGGCACTGATCATGGCAGCACAAGAACAGGCCCTAGGTTCAAGAGCCATAGAGGCCAAGATCTACAAGAGTAGATCTGACCCAAGGTGCAGACTATGCAAAGATGCCCCTGAGACAGTCCAGCACATAGTAGCAGGGTGTAAGATGCTAGCCGGGTCAGCGTACATGGAGAGACACAACCAAGTGGCTGGAATAGTGTACAGGAACATCTGTACCCAGTATGGAATAGAAGTACCCAAATCCCAATGGGCCGCACCACAGAAGATGGCTGAGAACAACAGGGCCAAGGTGCTGTGGGACTTCAGCTTCCAGACTGACAAACAGGTCCTGGCTAACCAACCAGACATAGTGGTGGTAGACAAGGAGCAGAAGAAGGCGGTGGTGATAGATGTGGCCATACCAGCAGACGCCAACATCAGAAAGAAGGAACACGAAAAGGTTGAAAAGAACCAAGGGTTGAAAGAACAGCTGGAGCAGATGTGGAAGGTCAAGGCGAGCGTGGTCCCCGTGGTAGTAGGAGCACTCGGGGCAGTGACCCCCAAACTTGGGGAGTGGCTCCAACAGATCCCAGGAACAACATCAGAAGCCTCAGTCCAGAAGAGTGCAGTCCTAGGAACAGCTAAGATACTGCACAGAACCCCCAAACTCCCAGGCCTCTGGTAGAGGACCCGAGCTTGAGGATGACACAGATACCACCTCAAGAGATGAGTGATAACATTAAATTATTTTTTTGGAACTTATTTTCCACTCCTGCCTGTTTAAGGGTTAAAACGTCTTACTTGCTCACTTAATTCTTACTCTACTTCTGTAAAAAAAAAAAAAAAAAAAGAAAAGTCCGGACCAGTCTTGATGATGGGAAGATGTGCAATGATGCAAGATATAGTAATAGCCAATAATTCCCCTCAAATATATTCCAACTAAAGTAACAAGCCTGTTTTGAAGAAGTTGAAAGTTGCAGATATTTGTGTAATAATGTAGGGAGTAAAAGTAAAAAGTAAATAAATACTCAAGTAAAGAAAAAAGTGCTTGAGTACAGTAACAAAGTATTTGTACTTTGTTACTTCCCATCTACGAGAATATTAGAGCAGGTCACAGAATCTGGTGGGTCACAGATCCTTTACATGGTCAAAGGAGTTGGAAGCCGAGCAGAAGGGTGTAGCACAAATTTCTGGACCC
The DNA here is from genome assembly GCF_905237075.1 of Dicentrarchus labrax. NCBI lineage: Eukaryota > Metazoa > Chordata > Actinopteri > Moronidae > Dicentrarchus > Dicentrarchus labrax. Next base: position 26,747,762 of record NW_026136720.1, read on the forward strand.
TGTACATAGATATTCTCCTTGGGCTGCTCCTCATGTCCACAGCTGTTCATTCTAGTCTTTGTGGGTCTCCTTTCCTTCCCTAGTCCGACACCCCTGGGCATCAGATTTGGAAAAGTCCTTGTTTGCTCTGTTGACAAGCTGCAGTTGATCCATTTTGTGGAGCAGGAGTGAACATTCACCAAATTCAATTAAATTTTATTTCTATAGTGCCAAATCATAACAGAAGTTATCTCCGGAGACTTTTTATGAGCAGCGGACTGTAAGTTTTTATTCTTTTCGCTGGAGCTTTTGTGGGATTGTGCCTAATCATGAATACATTTAATAAAACATTTCATTTTTCATTTTCATTTCCTGAAGGCTTCCACCAGTAAGGATTCTCAACTCCAGCGGGGTTACTTAGTTTTGATTCAGTAATAAATATCAGGCTCTAACATGATGGTAAATGCAAAATGGACCTGTACTTGTATAGCACCTTTCTAGTCTTCCAACCACTCAAAGCGCTTTTACACTACATGTCACATTCACCCTTTCAAACAGTGATGGCAAAGGCTCATCAAAAACAGAAACTAATACTCATTCAATCACATTCAAACACTGATGCACAATATCAGGAGTAATTTGGGGTTCAATTCAATTCAATTCAATTTTATTTGTATAGCGCCAATTAATAACAGAAGTTATCTCAGGACACTTTTCAAATAGAGCAGGTCTAGACCGAACTCTTTATAACATTATTTACAGAGACCCAACAGTACCACCATGAGCAAGACCTTGGCGACAAGGGCAAGGAAAAACTGCCTGTTAAAAGGCAGAAACCTAGGACAGATCCTCCGGCTCTAGGTGGGTGGTCGTCTGTCTCGACCAGTTGGGGGGGGTGGGCAGACGACCACGCATAGCAACAACTACACTAATAGTAGTGACTGATGATGATGAACATAAGGAAGATGATGATGACGACAACAACGATGAGAACTTCGGGGAGGAAGTGAAGTTAGTAACATGCATTAATGGAACATGAATGAGTGCAGAAAGAGAGAGGAAGAGAGGAGCTCAGTGCACCATGGGAAATCCCCCGATAGTCTAGGCCTATAGCAGCATAACTAAGGGATGGTTCAGGACTCACCTGATCCAGCCCTAACTATAAGCTTTATCAAAGAGGAATGTCTTAAGCCTACTCTTGAATGTGGTGAGGGTGTCTGCCTCCCGAACCACAACTGGAAGCTGGTTCCACAGGAGAGGAGCTTGGTAACTGAAGGCTCTGGCTCCTGTTCTACTTTTAGAGACTATAGGAACCACAAGTAGCCCAGCATTCAGAGAACGTAGTGTTCTAGAGGGGTAATAGGGTACTATGAGCTCTTTAAGATATGAAGGGGCCTGACCATGAAGAGCTTTATAGGTGAGGAGGAGGATTTTAAATTCTATTCTACATTTTACAGGGAGCCAGTGCAGAGAAGCTAGTACAGGAGAGATGTGATCTCTTTTTCTAGTTCCTGTCAGTACTCGTGCTGCAGCGTTCTGAATTAATTGGAGCGTTTTAATGGACTTATTGGGGCAACCTGATAATAAAGAGTTGCAGTAATCCAGCCTTGAAGTAACAAATGCATGGATTAGTTTTTCTGCATCTGTCTGTGATAGGATGTGTCTAATTTTAGTAATATTACGTAAATGAAAGAAGGCAGTCCTAGAGGTCTGCTTTATGTGGGAGTTAAATGACAAATCCTGATCAAAGATAACTCCAAGATTCCTGACAGTGGTGCTAGAGGCCAAGTTAATGCCATCTAGAGTGACTATATCTTTAGACAGTGAGTCTCTAAGGTTTTTGGGGACAAGTACAAGAATTCGAATTCGAATCCGACCTGCGGCCCTTTGCTGCGTGTCATCCCCTCTCTCTCTGCCCCCCTTTACTGTCTGTCTTCAGCTGTCATTATAATAAAGGCAATAAAAGCCCATGGTGAAAAAGGGATGAGCGAAATTTAAAAAATTATTCGATTTTCATTTTCTATTTCATATAAAAAAAATAAAATCACTCGAAAAAAGAAACGGAAAAAAGTTGTTTTCATATTCTGAGACCGGATGTTGTCATTTACAGGACGGTGCTGTGTAGAAGAAACAGTAGGCTAGTAGACTGCGGTCAATCCAGCCGTGAGTCCGATCTCCGTGGTCAAATCAGCCGCACTTAAATTTCGAGTGTACAAGTATTCTTAGCATTATGGTAAATGCGGTTTTCAAAATAAAGGTATTAAGAACAGTAAGCTATAATTCGAACCTACATTTAAAATAAAATATGTTACATTAAAGTGTTTCATGCGCCCCTGATGAATAAAAAACACTTTATATCAAGTATCTTTACTGCACCAGTGTGGAGAAATGCCAAAATAAAAGCCTCATATTTATACCTCCAGAGATTGCATATTTTCTTATATTTGAGCTACTGTAAAAACATATTGCTCAATATTTCCTGGCTATGGGTGAAGCATTTTCATTATACTTCAATAATGCTGCAGTAATCATGACAAAATTTCACACAAATGTTTAATAACATCTTTATAATATAAAGACAAAACAGTAAACACAAAATCCTACACAATTCTCATTTGTTTACTTTTCTCACAAAATGCAATTCCAGTCCACATTCTTCTTATTTTGCAGCTCTGCTGTGTCCATTTGTAGGTCTGTATGTGGAACCACCTGCAACAGCTGTCACACTCAATCTGTAAAAGGGAAAAATAATTAGTTTTAAATTCAAAACACCATTGTACCTACTGTCTCTTCCTCATATATTATTTTTCCCTTTACAGATGACATGCGTTTGCTAACAGCTGCAGTGGACGCTGTCTGCAGCGCCAGAGAGCGGTGCTGCAGTGACAGAGGGGTGAAAAGAGGACGCGTCCCGCGCTCAACGGTCACGGTGATACCGGGCGGTGAGACGGCCAATTAAATTCCGACGCTCCCTGAGGCCCGGCCAACACTCCCCCCCTAACCCTCCGCTCCACTCTCTCAGACACGCGCGCACACACATCCCGCCTGACCCGTGAGGAACAGAAAGTAAAGGTGACAGTAACAGTGTAACTGCAGTCCCCGTCCTCCAGCAGCACCGAACCCGTCGATATGTCTCTGTACACCGTCTCCCGGTTATTGAGGAGCGCTCTGAGGACTCAGCTGGTCCCTGCGGCTAATGTGTCGTCCAAACCTGCCAAACACAATATCAGTGCCGGGGTGAGTTCAAGTCCACTGACTTCATTAATGGGAGCGCAGCAGGTAGCTACTCCCCTCCAGCAGGGAACAGCGGACATTACCGCTATTGGCGGTAGTGTCATCTAGCAATTGTTCCGCGTGCTGATGTGTTATGACAAAGCATAATGCTTCCTGCAGGTTCCACTAACTGCGTCAAACTTTATATTGTCGCACCTCTCTCGTACTTATATCCATATATATATATATATATATGTGTGTGTGTGTGTGTGTGTGTGTAATGTCGAATATTTGTCCGTGCGCCATGTTGAAACGATAACTTATCAACTTATTTTTAACACTTTCGGTAAGTGCGTCAGTATCTCGCCATTATTGCGCCTAATTCCAACACGTACACATCTCTGTCAGCTCAGATAGGAATAGCAAGCTATAGACGGTACCCCGAAATGTTCACACTACCTACAGCCCAGTAGGTACACTTATTGTTATTTTCCACAATATTTGATACAGCACTGCAGACGTTTAATATGGCAGTATCAGTGTGATAGTGTGTCTGTGGAGACTGTTGAGCAGGTGCCAAGTGACCGACCTTCATGTTGAACACGGTCACACGGTAGGCCCGAACCCAGTTCATTATTTGGGTTACATGAAAGGAGCGTATTAAGGGACCAAAAGTATGTTTTTGCTCACTGTAACACATCAGCAGTCATAGGGACTATTTAACAACAACATTGACTAAGTTGCATTAAGTGTGAGCTTACATTAAGCTGCCCAGGCCTGGAAATACCCTGGCCAGAGAGCAAAATAAAACCTTAATACCACACATTGATAAAGCTAACATTTCCCCCTAGGGCTGCACATACAGGGAAAACTTCATATTGCAATTGTTTTTAAAGTTATTGCAAAATGATTCACAATTAGTGTGGAGTGATCATTTCTTCATCACAAATTCTTATTATTTTTAAATGATTAAAATCATGATGATGTGAAACCAAACAAACATCAACACTTTAATCAATAAATTATAGTGGGATATGCATATTGCACTTGGCTGTATTGGGATTGATTAATTGTGGTTTGTTTTGTGTTTTTTTGATCTGATTCATTGTTTGGCAGCCATAAAGAATGTTAGCTGTGTAATAATGTTGTAGGGGCAAGGACAAAAAAGTTAAAAAAATTTTGAGTATTTTTAAAAAAATTTCAAAAAAACCCCCCTTTCCCCCCCCCCCCCCTTTCCCCAAGTTAACCATTAAAGCCAATAAAAGCCCCAAAATATGTTTGTATACTATATATATATATATATTGTCACTGAAAAAAGAAATACAATCATGATGGTGTGAGAGTCTGTACCAAACAAACATGTTCCCTTTAGAACTGCAGTACTTGCAAAAACATCATATATATCAATACTTGCTTGGAAAATTTGAACTCATTATTGTGGTACATTAGTAAAGCACTGACCAGAAATATCAAAAGCCACCCCTCTAGATCCGGCCCTGCATGCAGTGTCAGAGAATGTTGATCAGTGGTTCCCTAAGCCCAAGGTGATGTCCCCAAATGTCTCATTTTAGCCACAACCCAAAGATATTCAGTTTACTGTCACTGAGCAGGGTTCCCAAACCTTTTCATAGCAAGTACCCCCACAGTAGATGCACATTAGACCACAGACTCCAATATGAGATGATTTTGTATTAACACTGCCTACAGTGCTGTATTTTAACCTCCATCATAACGGTGGTACTTGGAGAGCCTGATATTTTCTGAGGTGCTACGCAGTGTAAACAGTTTGAGGGGCGCTGCTTTACAGAGTATTTTATAGGGTTTAGTTTCTGTTTAGAACAATAGCCAACTGAGCTTGATATATCTTTATAGTGTATATTTAGTCTCATTCTCAGGACAGAACTGTAAGAACGCCCAGACAAAATCAGGACATGTGCACTCTACTGAAACACCACTAATAAGTCATTGGTGATTCGTTCTATTAGAAAAGCAGCAGGCTTGAGTTGTTGCTTGTTGGTTTTGGATTCATTCCCTGCAAACTACAGAATGTGTGTGTTCCCGCCAAAGACAGCAGCAACCTCTTCTTTATGTGGCCAAATATGGACTCAAGACGAGTAAACAACTACTTTTATACTGAATGCCACAATAAAGCATCACGGAGAAATGCTATGTTTTGGTGTTCAGTAAGTCTGACAATGTGAAAATGCTGTGTGTACACTGTATTCACCATCTTTACCCACTTCTCTGTGCAAATGACAATAGCGGAATGATATATATATATATATATATATATATATATATATATATATATATATATAATAAGGTATTATCATATGCTGTTAAGTAAATGGAACTGAACCATCTGTTTGTCTCTGTGTGTCCCTCAGGAGCAGGCAGTAGCTATGACAGCCATGTTTGTGGCCATCCTTGGTCCCTCCGGCTGGATACTGGCTCACCTGGAGGACTACAAGAAGAAGGAGTAGAAGAAGAAGAGGGAGAGCAGAGTATCATTCCGGCCCAGATGAAGATGCAGACCAGAAGTCATGCTGTTCTCCCTCCAGGTCCCTCACTCCGCTCCATCTCGCTGCAGCTGATGAGATGTTTCTATTGTGCACCTGTGCACCTGTGGGCCTCTACGAATAAATTCACTGTATACAACGCAGGCCTCAGTGTGTGTTTGATTCAGATAAAAGCTGAAGTGGCACTGATCAGACAGATAGAGCTGCTACTATAGAATTAGGCATTAATAAATGCTTTATAATAACTAATAAAGAGTGAATATGCTGCTAATAAGCAACTAATTAATGGGCAATGTGTGTACCATAATATAAAGTGTCGCCATATATTTTATCAGTAAATACAGTCAGCATTAACGGAAGCTAAAGTTTTACAGTTCTTATGTGATAGTGTGTGACTGTGGTGACCAGTACCAGTAAAGACAGTGAAAGGCTAACCTGCACTTGAGCCACATGTGCACAGTTTGACATCAGACACAACCCTGTGATGACAGTCTTGCTTTGTTCACAGACACTGGACTGGACCAGATTTTAGAAAAGCGTTCATCCTGCAGTGGCTTTGCTTTTGGAAACTAGAGACAATGGATAAAAATAGTGTGCAGCCCTGCATAAAGTGGGACACCTGGTCCCCCTGGTCCTGATTCACAGTAAAGTGCTGCTGTGTGTCTCATCACATCAGGGTTTTATAAAAACAACAAAAAGGAAGTCCCTGCTTTGATGGGGGCCATTTCATACAGATTCCACACATGTAAACAATTCAATACTTGGACACCAGTGAAATACAGTTCACAGTGCTGATGTAGATCTCATCCTCTGCTTTAGATAATCACCAATAAATACATACAGAAGGTGATTTATGAATATCTTATTTCCCTCACACAGATACAGACACTGTCAAACACTAATCACTTGAGTTCAGTCATTAAACTGTGTTGGCAATTTGTTTAATAAAGCAAACAAAGTATGATGTCTTTCTGTAAGGTTTTATTCAAGTCATCCATGAATGGTCTCAACGCAACCGTCACACACTCTCGTATGTGAATTGCAATAATCAATTAATTGAATCAAGATAAGAGTTCAGAGAATGTCTTAGGTTTTAGGAAGTGACTCCACGGATAAAAGACTTCAAACCCTGTGAAATAAGCTTATACAAAGATGTTTTTAAGAGAGTCTGACCTCCTCAAACACGTTGTTCCAGAGAGTGGTGGTCCTAACAGAAATGACCCAGTCACCCTCAGTCCCCAGCCTGGATTGTGGACGGCTAGCAGAGCCTCGGCTGAGGACCTCTGGGCTCGTATGGTCAGAACATCTGAAATGTACCTGGGAGTCCAGAGTGGCTCATAAAAGTTGTCAGTAAAATCTTAAAATCAGTTGTAAAATGTAGCTGCAGCCAGTGAGATAGATAGAGCAACATGCTCTCTTTAAGCTTTTGAGAGGAGTCTGGCTGCTGCATTTGGGACAAGCTGTAATTTATATGAACTCTGTTGACTCAGACGTGTAGAGAGAGTTACAGTGATGAAGCATGTATGAGGAGGACTGCTAGCGGCTCAGGTAAACACAGCCATCCAATCACATTATTCTGATGTGCACTTGGCTTTCAGTGGTTCACCGGCAGGTCACACTGCTAATCCGGGCAGTTCACACCGGCCAGACACAACACAGATTTATAGTGTAATCCACTCATCACCTCTTTATATTCTCACCTGGTTTTTCTCTTCATTGTCCTTTTCACTTTTCCTGTCTCTTGTTGTGTTTCCTGGCATAACATTTTCAGGGCCGTGTCCAAAGGGGGGGCTGGGGTACTGGCCACTCCTGAAATCTGACTGGCCACCCTGAGTGCCACCCTATTATATAATTAGAAATGTTATTGCATTTTATAAAAAGAAGATCCAGCAGCAAAAGAAAACAAAAACAGGCAGTAAAAACCACAGACAGTGACATGAAAAGCAGATATTTAGTTCCAATAATGTAGTGTGTATTAGTACATGACAACAATTACACAGTTACTGTTCAAGTTAGGTTGCTCCCTCTGGTCATACATCCACTAAAGCTGTCCCGCTGTTCGTTAACCAGCTTGGCCATTTTCAAAGGGATCCCCTGACCCCTGAACCCTGGTTCTATGGGTAGCCACAGGGGTTGTGTGTGTGTGTTGTGCAGGTTTAAAACACCTACACAGCCTACAACATGTGCAGGAAAACTGATGATTAATTAGAAAGTCCACTGTCTGGTCTTTTTCAGGATAAAGTAATCTTCATCTTCCCAAACGTCCCACAGACACAAGTCAATAATCAGTAAGATATATTAGGGCTCATTAGGATTTTTCTCATTTAGAGAGGTACATTTTAACTTCAACCTTAAAATGTTGTTTTTAGTTTTTGATGTCATAACCTACAATGTATACTTCTGGCAGTGTGAACTCGGTTTATATTATTACTGGAAAGATTATGTACACATTTTTCATATCCCTACACATTTTTTTCCACTGTCACTGATTGGATTTTAACTTATAATAATACAATATAATAATTGAAAATCAAACTCAAAACTGGAAAACCTGTCAGAGATCCTGTCCACCCTGCCTTCCGCATCCGCTTTATGATGATGTCTATTTACATTTGTCAAACACTTCAGGAACAGAGGGCGGGCCACAATAACACAAAGAATAACATTTTTACCAATATTTTATTTGTTCAGGGAACTGCACTGTAAAAGTTCCTACTGGCACCATGCCTACAATTGACTGTCACATTTTGCGCATCAAACAATAAATAACAAAACACTTTCCCAGAAAACAAAAGACAGTAAAAGAGGAGAATATTTGCTGAAGCTTTCACTATATCATGGCAGTAGAACATTTGATATGGTAGATCATGTATGAAAACATCTGGTTCCTTGGGTTGGAGGCTTGAAGATAGTTATTTGTTGAGTCTCATTCCCAGAATCCCAAAGTGTCGGTATTTGACGTCCTGGGAATGAGACTCAACAAATAACTATCTTTCTTGGGGATAAAACCCACGTTTTCTACTTCCGCAACTTCGACACAGCAATGTCATTATTTTACGGGGATGTGAATTAAGATTTAATAAGATCTTTGGTATGTCAGGTTGGTCCACTGTGATGAAGGCAGACTGGAAGAATACTCATCAGCTCCCTTTTCTTTAGTTAATTTTATTGAACGACATCATTGTTGATCACCAATGACATAACATAACTGTTTGCCTGGCTGGCCATAGGATTCTGGTTCCTAACAGCTAAAAACCAATACGGTATTCTTATTTTATGTTATCAAATTGGCAAAGACCTCGGAATTTACATTTACCACCAGTCAAATTAGGGCTGCTTTCACCCAAAAGGGGACAGGGTCTTGACACAAGGACAAAGTACCTGGATGGACTGCTCTCTATGAAAAAATAATAAAAGATTCTGTGAGGTATAATAAACTTCTCATTATTTAGAGATACCTAGTCAATACTTTGAGATATGAAGTCATTATTTTGGGAAAGTTTCTCATTATAATGCAGAGCCGGTCCTGACCTCCCTGGGGCCCTAAGTAAGATTCTGCTTGAGGGCCTTTCTACCTGACCTGTACACCTTGTAAACTATTTAGCACAGAATCATACCTGACACCCCAGTGCTCCCACTACATCCCTCCCTCCTTCAAAACTGTTTTGTTACATCTGTAGAATTAGTGGATCTGCACAGAACAGAATTCAATAGAATATTTTCTTTAGAATATTAACATTAACATTGTAGAAAATATAAATGTAGTAAATAATCATATGAACTGAGATGTTGTTCCCCTGCCTGGTAGTTAGTAGGTAATTAGTTTATTAACCAAAGCATCAGTAGCACTGTGTGACCACAGGAGGGCGCACCAGTGTAGCTAGACTAGACCACGCTCTGCAGTGTTCCTGCTGATGGGGGTGGCACAACATTTGAACAGACATGGAAGATCACTGGAGCATCATGGGATTTATGGTAAGTATTGTCCAGTGATGAATCTGCTTTAACTGACAGCAGGAAGCCGCCCATGGCCATGATGGAGGAGACTCCTTTTTTTTTTTCTTTTTAAACATCAGTGTTTCAGGAAATGACCAAAATATAACAATATAACAAATTCCTTTAAAGCTGCAGTAGGTAACTTTGATAAAAAATATTTTAATATTAATTTTACTTTTATTGCCTTTAATGGATAGTGACAGTGAATCCAGTGGGCCTGAACAAAGACAACCAATGACTACTGTGCAGTGAGAACTATACGACTGTCAGGATATAGTGAAAGTTTCAGCAAATATGACAAAAGTTATTTTATAAAAGTTACCTACTGCAGCTTCAAATGTAAGACTGAGTCTAATATTTGAACATTTTGCAAAGATGATAATTAATTATTTTTAGTTTTGTCTCGAAACAATATTTGCTGGCAAAACATAATTCCCACAAATATTTTGTCTTCCTGTATTTATAGCAGTGCATTTGATTATTTTTTAATTTGCATTATATTTTCCATGTTTGCTGATTAAGCATCATTAGATTATTTATATTTCTGTTGTGTTGTAGTGAACTATTTTTGCACACTTGCTCAGTATTTCCCCAAAATTCTACCTTTTTTGTTTATATTCAACAAAAGAACAAATTTGTTTACTGGATGCATCTGCTGTTAAATTCTCTGACTCTTTACCAGGACACATTCCTCATAGGCGTAAAAACCTACTTGGCAATAAACATAATTCTGATTCTGATTCTTATCACCACTATGGGCAGCTCTCTATATGTTCTCCCATTTATGTGTATCAGCTATATTGTGCCATATTCAGTTCTACCTTAATGCACATGGAACTTATCATCAACATACATTATCAGTGGTTTGTTGTGGGGGATTTATCAATAATTTACATTTCTAAACAATAGTATAGATGTGTTTAAATGCTGTCAGTGTTGTTGCAGCTGCCCCCACTGCTCACATATAGAGGTGGATAAAGGACACGAAGATATACCCCAACATTATAGTTGAAACATTTTTATTCCATGAAAATATCAACCATTGGCACTTCATTTACTCTAATAAAATCAACTTTGAAAACGTTTTTCAATCAGGTAAAAATGGAACAAAAGCAGCCCAGGAATGTGGACCCAACCATGTGGAAAGAAATGGTCCTGTTACAGCAGACACTCACATCACCTCCACATTTACGTTCTGGAGCTTCTTCAGTCAGAGAGAACATTAATACATCCATTTCCAATTCCATCTTTTCAAAACGGCTTGTACTGGACAGCTGGCTTGTACTGAAGCGCATTTATGCCAGAAAAATAAAACTGAAATGTAAAAATGTCAGGAAAGACAAAAAAATTAACATTTTCATGATGAATCCAAATTATGACATAGAAAGTCAAAATTAGAATACCAGATATGAGACTTTATTTAATATTAGGATTGTCTAAATTTGGAGATTTTTTAGTAGGCACACCTAGCTGAAGTCATGCAAATAAATCCTACCTTCATGAGGTCCCTTTATAAATATTATAAATACCTTGCACTATAATGAAATACAGTTTAACAGCAGCAAAATAATTCTAAAATCAAGCAAAAAGTGAAGATTATAACCTTTGTGAGGGGGTTATTTATTGCAGGACTGTGGGATTATGGTACGGTATTAGTTTTAGCTAGCTAGCTAGCTAATAAACTAGCAGCTAAGTGCAGTGTGACAGAAATGGCAGATCTCACAATTCTGTTTTAGTAAATCGAGATTGTGACTTGGTAGCCCATAAGATTGACTTAACTATTTTCCTCTCCCAGTGGAAGTAGGCCTGATACATGTACCAACTAAGAAGGGAGCTCTGTGCAGCTCTTTTCATTAGTGTTTCTTAATCTTCTTTTAGAGTTTGGCTCCAAGAACACGGATACATGGATTTTAACATTAGTTCAGCTTTGTCCTGAGACAGTCCTGCATTTGTTTACCTCTGAGCTTTTCCTCTCAATACAACAAAGACTACAACATGGGCAATACCCATTTACTGTCTTAACCAGGGTCAGATGAGAATAGTGCTACAACTCACAATTATTTTCATTATCAATCGATCTGTCAATCATTTCCTCAGCTGCTAACATTAGCTAACTTAAGATGTGACTATATATATGTCTTGCGATTAGTTTTGAACCACCTTCAAATTGTGGTTGTCTTTTCAACAAAGGCTAGCCTAGCACATCTCAGTACCGTGAAGGAGGAAGTTGACCAAGATTCCAAAAAGGGGTGGGACTTAGGAAGGGTCAATTAGCACAATTAGTTTCAAATAGGACATATTAAAAATGTTGAGGAGGAGCTGAGGAAAACAACAAGACTTGAGTAATCAATGTCAAGGTTTTAACCCCTGATATGTTGCTGCTGTAACAGAACCAGAGAGCACACACACGCTCAAAGAGCTACATTTCACAACCATAAAAAAATAAACATTCTCCAAAATGTACAGCATAAAAGCAAGGCCAAGGGGTGGACATGACTTCATTACAAACAAGGCTCATTTGTTCTGCATCAGCCAGACTTTTAAATGAGCTGCTTTGATTTTTGCTGCATCACTGACTCTTTGTAGGAACAAAAATGTACACTTTCATTCATCTCCCCTCAAATGTACAGTGCGATGCCATACGCTGAGCTTTTCACAGTTGACAGGAAAATTAAACTCAAATTAGTTGAAGTTAGTGATTCGGTGCAGCAGACAATCTCACTGAGCTTCAGACCCATTAAAGACACCCTCTGCTGTTGGTCTATGTCCAGAAATATTTCCTGTCCCCATTGTTGGTCCCATGGGTGATGAATTTGTGTAGTCTTGTCCTAAGTGCTCAGCATATTGTCAAAGTGAACTCATTATCTTCTGATCGTGGCCTTTCCTGGAATTATAGACTTTCATTCCAGGAACTAATTTAAACCCACAAATTCTATAATCTAGCTTCGGTTTTATTCGTTGCATACTTACATGCACTTTAGAGAATATTATTTCAGATATAACAGCTGAAATGTAGCTAGTGAAGTACAGGGGGAACATGAAGAATTCAAGCCATCTTTGGTTTAGGGGTTAAAGAAATTCTTTGAGGGGATTATAAGAAAATCAGCTGTTTGCTCTGTCGTTACTACTGCATGGGTTTAAGGGCTCCAAATCCTCCTTTAAAGTCTGTGTGTGCTGTGTATCTGACTACAGTTCAAATAAAAATGGTTGCACTGAGAGATATAGCTTCTGTTTCAGTGCATTCAGTGTAGCTGCGGTGGGGTAGGGGGGAGTAGAGGGGTCTGAGCACTATTACAGGGTGGGATCATTATGGCGTAAGCAGGAAAACAATATTTCCAATTGGAATGTCATGTGCAAAACAATCTGCACCAGAATTAAAATAAATCTCGAAGGTAGAAAAGTTTTGGATCCTGCAGAAAAGAGATTTATAGTAAAGTAGTAGTAGTAGATTCTTAACTGGGCGAGGCTGGCAGCTGCCCCGGGGGCCCCAGACCCTCAGAAGCACCAGGTTCACTGAGTGGCAATTCCGGTTTGCTTATCTGACTATTTGCGTACTGATTTGATAATATGCAAGATTAATACACAATCTCAACTCAAACGGTATGGTCTTTAAATTGGCTCCAGAATTGAACCAGACCCTTCCTAAGCCCCGCCCCTTTTTGCTGTGTGCACTAGTAAGAGTTGAACAAGCAACTTTCTCCTTTCCTGTACTTTTAACTTTTTCTTCAAGATGAGGTTGTCTTTTCAACATAGATTAGCCTAGCACATAGCATATCTAAGTACAGGAAAGTAGAAAGTTGATTGAGGTTCTGACTGAGGCTTGCTCAACTGTTTTTGGAGCACAGAGCAAAAAGGGGCGGGATTTAAGAAGGGTACATTTAACCTAATTATTTCTTGTAGAGGAACCCTGTGTCGACTTTTAATATTTCACTTGATATTATGGTGACAGTGGGGATATTAATATAAGACTAACTGAGGAGCCCACAGCTGTGTTGCCCTGGGACCCTTAGAGTTAAGAGACATTTTCTCTGAATTAAATGGAACCAAAACATGTGGCTGATGCCAAAATAATCTCTTCATGTTTGTGGAAATGACTCAGTACAATGTTGACAGATGCAGCTTAGAATCAAATCAAAACTCATCATTATGAGGCGTCTCCTGTCACAGCTGGCCAACAATAAATACAATTCTGGTAGTGACGTCAGCAGCTAGTTTTAAATCATTACTAAGAAGTTGCTAATACAGAAACGGCCAACAGCGTCAATTGCAAGCTCCATCTTTTTTTTTTTATAAATAAAAGTATTACATGTAGAGTTTACCTATGACAGTATATGCAAACTGCACATACCAATTTAAAAGCACCTGTCAGCTACCAAAAGCAACTAAAAGCAGTCATTAAAGACTGGGAATTTGACATAAAAACTACAGGGGAGCACACTTCTGTTGAAACGTTGTACACACATTTAGTGCAGAAAATAAAACAGCAATGTATATTTGGTCAAAAAGATTGGAAAGCTACAAAGACCTGAAAATAATTTAAAATATATACAAATCAGTTCACTGTCACACAATAAAACACCTGGAAAACAACTTACCATCCAAAGAGAGAAGAGAAAAGATCCAAAGCTCTTCTCATTTTTGGGTTTGCTTAGTAATCTGACCATCCTGGTGCCCCGTGTTCAAACATAGACACTGTGGAGACATTCTCTAGCTGTGATCAGGACTATATCATTTATCTTTAAAACCCTCCTCACTCGTATACTTAAAAAAATAAATGAGCTGAGAAAGCTAGAGGGGAACATGTTGTTGGTGCTTCTAACTCATTTGGAATTAATAACACACAGGCAGTCAGACTTGAATTAACTGGAACAAACAAATAAGAGGAAGAACGAAAGGAGCAGCAAGAGACAGAGTGTTAAAGAAAGACAGCCCTGAAGATAAACACCACTTTGGAAGTTAGAAAATAGAAATTAAGGCCTCGAGGGAAAAAGCCAGAATCTTGCATATAACCATCATGTCCCTGTCTCAACAGTGCATCAGCCTGTCTGTCTCTCTGCAGTCACACACACACACACACACACAGACACGCACACACAGACACACACACACCGACAGACACACACCGACAGACACACACCCTGAGAAAGGTTAGTGTCATCCTGCTGCTAACCTGTAACCCTGCCGGGGCAACAGGGGAGAACAGCATCCTGCTGCCTTCACATCATACAAGAACAATAATTATTTATAAGTTATTATTATTATTTTCTACTGATTGGTGGGTTTTAGTCAGTGGTACTTTTAAATAAACAGCTTACACTGGGTATAGTGTGTGATGTGAATGCAGCATTGTGCTGTCCTAGAAGGCTTAGTGCTCTGTAACACACACCACCACTTTACACACTACTCATTCTTTGACAGCTGAACAAAATTTGCTCCGGTCCTGGTCCATCAGTAGGAAATGACATCATGTCCCGGGCCTGACTGGTTTACACATGGCACAGGATTTGCCAAGAATCTAGTGTTGTACCGTGAGCTCAGGTCCCATCTCTAGAAGGTGCGACTGGTGTCAGGCAGGCAGTGCGAGGGTCAGCCGGGTGGGTCACAGCACTGCTAAAGGGTAGCAAGTACCCTGAGGAAGGAGATAAGGAGGACGCAGAACGACTGTCCGACACCAAAAACAAGAGCCTCCAAAGAGATCATCTTCTTTCCGGCGGCCTTGTACACACCCGCTATGGCTGCACCTTGAAAAAAGAAAGAATGTTTTCCACAGGGATGAGCGAGTACACTTTCATATGTTCAACTGTTCAACCAACTAATTCTCTGTATTCGTCCTCAGAAAATGTTCTAATCTTTGTCCTCACTGGGGTCTCCAAACTGCAAGAGGCTCTTTAATAGTTTAGAACCTTCTGTAGTTCAAAAACAGTTACACCTAATATTCATTGTAATGCAATAAGATATTTTAACTAAAAAAACTGTTTATACAGATTAAATCAAAACTTTTAAGTAACACCAACTCAAATTTGTTTTTTGTTTTTTTACAGGTCAAATAATATGCAGCAAAGGGCCACCGGTTAGACCCGAACGCTGGGCTGCTGCAGCAGCAAGGACTCAGACCTGGCACATGGGGCACCAGCTCCACCAGGTGAGCTCTTCAGGTGCCCCCCTTGTGCATTTAATCAACATATTAGTCTGCTACAATCTTATATTTATTGCAAAGTGAGCATGATGTGCACAAAAAGGTCTTTGGGGATGAATTAGGTTCTGATTTGCCTCATTTTACCATGTCATTTAGACTAAATGTAAGTATTGGGTAGGACAAGGGCCAAAAAATACAAGAAGAAAAGAAAAAACAACTTACTGGTGAGGACTCCCCCACAAACTGGTCCCACGATGCCCATGAGGAGGATGGCAATGGGCATAAACCGGGCCATCTTGTGCTGGCGCAGCGTGGCGAGGGCGAGCAGAGCCGCAGGCAGGTGGAACACCAGAGAGGAGACCGCTGCCCACAGAAACACTCCATACCACATCTCTGGACACACACACACACAGTCCCACATCACTTCATGCCAATCAATTAAAGTACAAATGGTGTACAGTTCCAACCACATTAAAGCTATTTAATAAGACCATTCAGTGGTTTATTAATGAGATCCTAGCTCTCTGGCCCCACGCCATTTATCTCCTCTATGGAGCACAGAAGTTTTGCAAATGTGCAAGTGACAAATGAAAGGAAAATTACCAACTATGAATAAAGTATTACAGACAAAGAGTACAGATGCTTCCATATGAGTGATGAGGGCTCACTGTATGATAACTATCATCAGATCTCAGCCCAACTCAACACCTATGAGAATGGTCTCCACTACCGTCATCTAAACACCAAATGAGACAATATCTTTTGGAAGAACGGTAGAGTTCCACACTTAAAATAGCTAAAAACAATGCAATGCTTAGACAACCAAGACAGAAACTAAAGTCCCAGGTTAAGAAAGGACAGTCCCAAAGCATTCCAGAACAAGTCATAATATTTAATCTCATGCTCATCACACAACACACCAAACACAGCAGCAGTTAGAACACTAGATTAATTCAATCATGAATGCTTTTTAATATTTGCTTTTATTATTTTCCAATACTTAGCCTGTGGTAGAACATGAATAGTCTTGACTAAGATAATTCAGTAGACCATTCTGGGTCTGGGTTGGACCTCTGTTTGTCATAGTTTTTGCTATTTGATATATGGACTGATTTGCTCAGAAGTTCAGAAACATTCTGTGTTCAAGCTGCAATAGTGATTGCAAATACTGAAAACTATCATTGAAGTGTAATGCATCCTTTAAGACAGAGCAAGGCACAGATTATTTTTGATTATTGATTAATCGGCCAATCATTTTCACAATGAATTGTTTAGTCTATAAAATGTCAAACGATTGTGTATAATGCCCATCACAATTTCCCAGAGCCCAAGGCTACATCTAAAAGATAGCTTCTTCTGTTCAACCTACAATGCAAAACCCAAAGATGTACTGTCATATATGAAGAAGAAGGCAGTACATGAAGAATCTCATGATCAGCAAAAAACATTTTTGGTACAAATTAAAACTGCGCTGTGATTTCACATTTTGTTTATTGAACTGATTTTTATATCTATAGACAATGCGGGTCGCCTTGTATGGAGTCCATCATGTTGAACTGCCATGTTTTACAGTAGACCATAAAGGACAAACCAAACACTGCCACTAGATAGGGGCGCTTTGGAACACTTCACAGCCACTGTAGTCTCTCCTTTGCACTTGGAAGGGGAGAGTGAAACAAGAGTGTTGCGACCTGCAACTAACACCACCACATGCCACTAAATCCTACATACTGGTCCTTTAAATTAACCTTTTTTAAATATCACATCAACCCTGTGCAGTACTCCAAAGTACCCCTGGGAATACGTGTAACCCTATTTATTTGAGAAACACTGGACTAATCTATTAATGGACTAATTGTTGCAGATTATATATATGTGTGTGTGTGTGTGTGTGTGTGTGTGTGTGTGTGTGTGTGTGTGTGTGTGTATTGGCAAGAATCTGGCAATACAATACATATCACAATACAGGGGTTACATTTTCATATATATTGCTATACTGTAAGAATGGATAGATAGATTTAAATTTAAGGAAAAGTGTCAAAGTATAATGAACACACCACCATATGCATGAAATGTGTACTTCTACTCACTGTTTCATACAGCCAGAACAGTGGGATCTACATTGAAATGTATTACAGTGGCTTCACAGCCTCACTTTACATTTACACTCTAGGTAGGCTTAAACACAAAAACTGAGCATGTGTTTGACAATAAATACAATATCACAAAAGAAAATATCATGATACAATATATTTCAATATTTTCTCACCCCCTAAATATAGCACTACATTAACCAGAATCCAGTCTCAGTTGAGAGTTGAATTACAGGAAGTGCTACAGTATGTACTGTAGTGACTGTACAATGGCTGTATCTTATAAAACCCCTCTGTGTGTGTACTCAACTGTCTTCCTCTGACACTACACATTCCTGAGCTACATAAAAGACCATGTTACACAGTATATAGTCAGTTAGCTTGTTGCCCATTACCCGAACACAAGCAATGAACATCCACACATTCCTTCAGTTTACCCACAGCAGGCAATAGCTTAGCACCAAGCTATGCCAACGTTAAATAATAATGATCTAATGTAACCACGGTTCGGATAGTTAACAGATAAACATTGTGTACACATTGGTCGGTAAGTCCGAGAGGAAGCAGGAAGTTAAGCTAGCTTACCTAAACAATGCTAACGCGTACAAACTCGCGTCCAACAGCCAACCTTAAGAAACCCGTTCTCACAGGTGAGCACATTGTTCACCTCTCCCTTGGTCATTATAAGGACAACAGTATATGCAGCTTGTGATAATTCACCCCCTATACAGCATTTCACCACTAGCACACAGAAGCTAACAAGCTACCAAACATTAGCCCACCTGAGAAGTCGCTGAGAGACGTGTCATTGCCGTGGAGTGTGGCATTTTTTCTCGGCACTAGATTCAAACCGAGTATTTGCTGGACGAAGCCTATCTCGCTATACCTGTCCTGCATGTCTCAAGCCGATACTGGACACTGCATGAGTGAAAGATGGCCAGCAGACGTGTACAACCATGAGAGGGATTTGCGAAGGCTCGATCCTGACGCAAGACTAGTTAGCAGCAGGCTAACTGTGCTAGCTGTCAACACAACTTGTTTAGAGCTCTCCGCCCGGTGCTCCGCCCGGTGAGTGGTCTCTCAGGCAGCAGTGTTTCCGGCTGTCTACCAACGACCCCTCACCGGAAGAAAAATAAATCATGACTTACTACAATAGGCTATGGAGAGATATGCATACTAGCGCTTCTGTGAAAGTCTCCCCGCAATTAAGAAAACTATGGAGAACTGGGTTGTATCCCGCTATGAAGCAGGCTGCCTGAGATGCTCTACCCAGGGATTAGTTCGTGAACACAAAGCACAGCGAGTGGGACACACGAGAGCAAGAAAGGTCATTAAATAAGCAAATATAATGTACTCTGTTTCTATCTGTGGTTGCTTACAAGGGTTGTATATGCGCAGACACTAACCAGAAATATCATCATTTAGATCATGCATTCGACATCTCAAAGGTAGACCACTTGTGCAGGGGCGGATCTAGAGAAATACTCCTGGGGTGTCCAGAGGGTGGCACTGAGACTTTATGGGGTGGCAGACACACACACACAGACACACACACACACACACAGGTACACACACACACACTATTTGATAAGCCTGACACTAAGTCTAAAATGTAGCCATAACAAATCATTAAATTGTACCTGTTTATTTATTTGTCACCCATAACACATTATTTTCTAAATTAATTAGTTACATTTGACATCAAACTGTTTGGCAAGACATTTTTTAGGATGGCAGCTAGATCCACCTCTGCACCTGCTGCACATTTCACAATGTGTTTTGGGCCATTCTGCCATATTGTTGTCTTTTCCGCCCTCAGAACATTACATGCATATGTATGTATAAAATCTATCTGTATAACACAATACCAGGGTCAGGGTGAATACTCAATTCTGATTTCCAGATGGACAACCCAGCAAACTATTTCCAGTGCAGGGACGTTGGTTTTTGCTGAACGTTAGTGGGACATTACAAAAACAGTGTGTTGAACAAACGTTGCTGGAATGTTTGAAAACTTTACAAAATAACCCTCAGGCAACGTTCCCAGAACAGTTCTTTAAAAGGTTTCTTGGATAGCCTTTACAGAACATTTAGAGAATATTATGAGAAGGTTAGAAAAACAAAGCAACCTTCAGAGAACCTTTACAAAACTGTCCTGAAAGTTGAAGTGAAGGTTTGCTGGGTGTCTACCTGGAGGTTGCTCCCACCCACCGTCTGTAGTGAGCGCCATCACACGTTCCTGTTCCTACTGCCATACATCATTTTCCTGTTGTTTCATTTCCATTCCAGGGAATGTTCTTTGAACCTTGCCTGAACAATAAACATTCCCTGGGCGTTATTTTCCAACTTTGTCTTAACATTCAACTTAACATCCACTGCTGGTTCACAACTGCTTGTTCTTCAACCTTCTTTTGCATACTATCTACACAGACATTAACCAATTGTTAAACACAAACATTAAGTACCTAATTAAACTTCATTTGCAGCTTGTCATAAGAAATGTTTTGGGACTGTATCAGGGTAATTATGGTTAGTTAAAAATAAAATAAAATTAGGTGTGAAATAACATTCTAGTTAACTGACAGTAAAATTAAAATTTGAATTTAAAAAACAAATACTGAAGCAATATTATGTACATACAAAACAAAAAATTGGAAAACAAGCTGAATTGAAAATGAACATTGCACAATTATAGTACTAATATAACTACTCAGGTCTATGCTGTAAACTTCTTACTTTGGTTAAATCAACACTGATCTGCTCTTTTTAGGTTTGGACCAGGAAGTACAGTATAAAGTAAAATATTTAACATCAATTCCAACTTCTTGTACATTCTTTAGTACCACTTACTACGAATAGGAAGAGGTAAGTAGTACTGAAAGTCTGTCAGAAAAGGTTTTTAAACATGATTCTAAAAAAGAAATAATCTAACTTTTATTAATGAAGCTTTGCCTTGATAAATAGTTTTAGAAACCTGTTTTTTAAACATTCAATGTAAGTTTAATTTATGCTCCAAGTTTTGTTTGGGCTGAACTTCCATTATTTATGTTCAAATGGAAATACAAAAAGAAATGACTGACCTTTTCCAGGTTTTCTGAGAGTGTAGGAACTGTCAGCGGTGCTGACGTCACTGCTCTTCAATTATGGCTGGCATTGAAATCCAGAACTTCTCTATAGTCCACCTTCTGCATTAACGTTTACACTGGTTTTCAATGCAGGAAAGCCTTTAAAGCCACTGCTAACATCTAATGCAAAGTCACATCAAATGTAAATTCAGATCCTGGTGAAATTATTTCATCGGCTGAAAGAAATGACCCATAAATGTGTGCAGATGTAATGAGTGTCTGATTTTAACCATCTGGAATGAGTTTCAAAGTCCTATAATGAGAGTATTCAAGAAACAGCTTCAGAAATAAAGATGAAATTTAATTAATGATCTGACAAAAAAGTGGGGTTACGTTGTACTATCCCTCTCCAGTGCTGGTACAGAAAACTTTGAGTCACAAAACCATTTTCTTTGGAACCAAACCCCAACCAGATGGAAAAATAAAAAAAAAGTCACATTTGGTGAGGGGACAGGGAGGGGTTCCATGGAAAGAAGGGAGGCTGCAGAAGAGCTGCACTCAGATTGAGTGCCAAAGTTAACTTAGTGTGGACGGTATTAAAAGTAGACTAACAATTGGCCCATGGCAACAGTTGTTCCTTTATAATGTAAAGAAAAGAAAATGAAGCACCAGGCAGCCCGAGGGCCAGACATTTTCCTGCAGAGGGAGCGGGTCGCCTTTCATGGAGGCCACCATGTTTCTACAGTAGCCCAGAAAGGACCAACTAAACACTGCCTGTAGATAGGGGTGGGGCGTTTATCATGCGTTCAGCGGCCACTGTAGTTTCTCCTTCGCACTTAGAAGGGGAGGGTGAATAGAGGGAGTTGCAATCTGCAACTACACCGCTGGATACCACTAAAGTCTACACACTGGACATTTAAATCCACCCAACACCTCATGAAGGCAGATTCAAAGAACAAGGGTGCAATCAGACTAACAATAGCACTAAAAACACTTGGATTAAACCGCTGCAGAACACAAGGGTTTGTGTTGCTTTGGATACTCCTTGGAAGAAGGCGGCAAGTTTGATTTATACGTCTGAGATTAACAGGTGAACTGTAGATTTTCACTGTTCACACCTTAGAAAACAATCTAGCAGGAATGTGCACTTTCACCAGGGCTGCACAATTAATCAAAATATTATCGAAATCACAGAAGCTGCAATATGTTTGACAAAGGGAAAAGGTGACAGACAGAATTATAATGAAGTACTGTAGTGCTGCAGAGGTGTCCTAGTCTACAAATCCTCTCCAGATGTAAGAAAACGTGTGCTTGCTACAGACTCCAACAAATGTCACATCGTGATTTTAATAGCTTTTCCTGTGAAAATGAAAATTGAGATGCAAAATTGACCATTCCTACTATTCGCAATGTTTGTCAAAATAAACAATGATTTTTTTACCATATCATGAAGCCATAACTTTCACTGATTTGATTGGTCAACACAGTGCGCTGTCAGGTGTCACTTTGCATTACAGTAAACATGGACTTCTCCGCCTGAGCCCAGTGTCTGCCCCCAATCTGCCAACAACACCTCGAAAGGAAATGTGCTGTGCTTCTTCACACAGTGCTGCTGTCAGTCTGAACGCAGTCCAACAAAAACCTGTGTTGGGAACTAGCTCAGCAGCTAATATCTTGACCATTTTAACTAGCTCCCTTCAGCTAGAAATTCTTATCAGAATGTGACTGAATCACACCTGGCGCCACGAGGATGGCTGAAGTTCTCATTTGCAAAATGTTTTTCTTGCAATTTAATTTCATGTTCCTGCATGTAGTTTGTCTTTAACAGTCCTTTCACTCCCCATTTAAGTTCTCCACAATGCTGTAGCTACTTAAAGGTTCCATATGCAAGATTCAGAAGCATTTTACATTTGAAATTTAAACAAAGGACTGACTTCCCTGTTGCCTGTGGACGTATTTCTGTGTGTTTCTGTGTAGGGATGCGGGTTGGATTTGTAGTGACATTTATAGATGCTCCCGGTGCCTTCTCTCTCCCCTTCCCTACAGTGTCATCCGTGTGCAACACTAGCTAACATTAGCTTATAAATGGAGTCCGCTAACGTCCCCCACAAGAGAGTCCAACACAAAGTCCAAAGTCAGATGTAACATTACTGTAAAGCTTGTGGAATATATTGTGATATTGTACTTTTAGCTGGCTAATGGTAGCTAGCTTGCTAACGCAGACGAACGGCTAGCTAAGGTAGCAAGATACTGTCAACTTGCGTCATCCAGACTCCCGGGGCTAATCTGGCTAGCTGGTGAAAAATGACTTCCCCAGCTAACATGTTCCATGATACTAACATAAGTATGATGACAAACAGTGTTGATTTTAGTCAACAACAAATGATGTAAAGGTTAAAAGCTAATGGTTGCTTTCTACTGTCTTTGTACACAGCCAGAGCAACAGGACGCTCACTGCAGTTCACTGACGGCCTATGGTATCACTACTAACAACGGCTTTCTGAAAGTTACATACAGAACCCTTAAAATCACAGTTGAAGTTTAGTAGAGGTCAGAATAGTATTACAGCCCTCAGTTCAGGCTGTGCTAACGACATACTGTATCTCTCCTGTTTAGCCTTCTAGCTGCGAGGTAGGAACCCAGTTAGCATGAATGCAGCCTGCTAGAAGGGGAGAGTGTGTTGGCATGGCTCTTTAGTAACAAAACATAACCATCATCTTCCTTTCATAATAAATAAAAAAAATTTAAAAAAAAAAACCTGCTCAAATCTTACTTAATGCAGAATACAAGAGAAAAACATTTACAAATAATACCTGCAGCAAAATAAAGTGTGGTTTTTAAAAATGTGTTTCAATTCGTGGGAGCAGCTTTGCTCAGACACACAGACCAATGGGAGAGAATTTTAAATATAGCAACTGTTGTATTAAGTGTCAGACTGCAGGATTACAGATCCAGCAATAACAACAGCTCAGTGGTTGGTTGGGTCACCAATCAGCTATTCCGGTGGTAATTCATCTTATGTTTCTGTATACATTTTTCTTTTTATAAAATATTTTATTCATACAATCATTTCTTTAACTATAGCAACATTACTATTTAATTTTGAGTGGCAAGATATCAGTCGCACATCACCTCATAAGAACAATAGTATATAAACAAATGCTGAAAAAAATTATTCTGTATCCATTTGAGTATGTCTCTCATTTTGCTTTTCAGTTCATCCTGTGTCTGTACACCTGTCTGTCTGTCTGTCTGTCAGTGATGAGCTGATGGGTGTATTGCTGGTCCTGGTGGGGGGGCGTGTGATTGGTACAGCTCTGAGCAGTGGCCTCCGCCGGCTGGCCAGGAGGTAGGCCCTGCGTGGCAGAACAGGCTGGCCATTGGCTGGCATAAGGAGACCCTCACGCCGGCCCGTTTACAGCTGGCTCTGAGGACGCAGCACTCTGGTCCGGTCTGGGAAGAAAAGTAGAGATGAGGGTCAGTTTCAAGACAGACAAAAATAAAACACGTCTTAACCTCAAGATTCAACTCTCGCAAAGACTTACTTGGCCTCCTCAACGGCTGACATCTCCTCTAGAGGACCATTGGGAAGCTCCACAGTGGACCGACATTTCTCACTGCTTAGAAGACACACGGGAGGAGAGGAGAGGAGAGAGAAAGTTCACTGAATACAGGATTTCTGCAGCTAAGACCATTACAAATGCAATTTAAGAACTATTTTATGTCCATACTGGCGAGGACAAGTATGAAGAATATGAAGGAAAATGGGTTCCATGTCTGTTTCGTTTTGTCGTCGTTAACAGCATGATTGAATTTCCCAAAAACACATTTAGACATCCTGTGAATAACTAGCCTAGAACCATATGAACATGACTATTGATCATGATCTAATGGAAACCACTGATGGTACAATGTAAGATACAGTCGGATATCGCCGTACAATATGACCAAAATTTCATATCCTGATGACGATATATACCACGATATAGCACAAGTTCTGTAAATTCTACAAATAGTTTATATAAAATAGTCAAATGGAATTCACATTATATTTTGAATTATATACTCAACAAATAAGAAAGGTACTTACTCATATTTGATTATTTTTCTCTTTTATTTAGAACCTTTGTGCAAATTTTCAATTAAGCATGCACCAAATATATTATTATCTCAGTGTCTCCCACATAAGACTTTAGTTGCACAGGTCACCCAGGTATTTTAACATCCAGTAACCCATTTAAGCATTTTGCAGAGAAACGCATAGCAAAGAAAAGCGTTCTCTGGTACTCGGAGACAGTGGATATTTATATAAGCATGGACCAGGTGAAGCATTTGGTACCACGCTGGTTTCACATTTGGTTTCCACAGACTCATTAACAACAAGCGTCCTCCATACGAGGCTCACCTGATTGTGTGACAACAGAATGTTGGGTGAAAAATCCAAAACGTTTTTTTGGGGCTACTTTATAAAACAAACTGCTGGAGAGACAGAGAAACAGAAAGAGGCGGGGCGAGCCAGTGTGTGCGGAGCAGAGTTGCTGGTGTGCGTGTGTGGATGGGGGAGAGAGAAAGCAAGGTGACCCGTAGTTTGAGAGTAAATGCTAGAGAAACACTTGCTTTGCATTGCATCCCTGCCTCATCAACCCCTTCAGAGCGCATATTTGTCTCATGAAAAGAGAAACCTACTTCGTCTACAGACCCAATACCTGGACCAATTACAGAACAGAACAGTACATACTGCCATGTCGACAGCTCGGCTGTAGGTGCTGCATGTGTTTTTGTGGACTAAGCCTATGCTTATATGAGGAGCCTGGAATAAAAAGACTTATGTGTTCAATTATAATTAATCTATATTATATATTCATTATTATTAATTTAAATAATGCATTATAAATATTATAAAACTTGTTAATAGTTGGGTTTTTTAATACTGAACGTCATAAAAAAAAGGCTATTAAGTGTCAAGAGTTATAATTGGCCAGCTGGCATGTGTGCAAAAATCTAGCCAATCAGATGGTTGGATTTTAATTAGATTTTTAAGTAAAAAATATAATAACCAATTTCTAATCACATACTAAACTTATCAATTGATAATAAATAAATAAATAAATAAATATTCTATTTTAAGGCTATAGTTATTTCGGTGGCGTGTTTCAAACTCCATACTAATGGCAGAGTATAATGATATGGTGATATGATGCTAGAGCTATTTGCTCTAAATGGACATCTATGTTCCTTCATAACTATATCTGATTTTGGAACAGCATTTTACTACAGCTATAAAATTCCACACATTTCAGGGTCAAAAATATCATAACTGAACATTTCCATGAGTAGTGCTGAATGGTGCAGAGACTGTGTGTGCACATGTTTTTTTCTCAGGTAAGTGGTGTGTGTATGCTGTGTCTGACCCTGTTTTGGGACAGCAGGCTGCGGCTGAGCTGTTGTAGCCCGTTCTCTCCGAATCCACACACTCCACTACTGAGTATTTCTCTGAGGAACTCTTCTCTTCGTCACTGGAACACACAGGTACACACATAAATATACATTAATACCGTATGAGGTGATCATACCAACCACTTTCCCCACAGAAATACACAGAACAGTGAGATGTGAACAGTGATGCATGCTGAACTGACTGACAGAGCACACAGTAAAACAAAGGATGGAGGTGTTGAAATGGCGAACTGTCAAACAGTATGTAGGAAAAGCATCAAAATGTACAGCAAATGGAGAAAGTCAACTGTTTTAGTTGTTTAGCTACAATACTCCATTTACTTTGTAGCTACAGAGCCAGCAAACAGCAGGCAGGCCTACAAACTGATTCAGACACTGATTGGACCAAAATTGATTGTGTCAGCCGTCAGTCTTGCTTCGTCTCAGAGAACCACCAATAATCTTGATGAGGCCTCAATCAAAGCAAAACACCCACAAACATCCAAATGTAATCCAACATTTGAAGTGCTACGTGACAATTATTTAGCACAAGCCGAATAATCTCTGGGGATTGTTGTTGCAAGATTTTCATTTCAAACGCAATAGCATTCATACAGGTATCTTCATGCTTGCTTAAAAGTAGTCATTTTTCCTCTCTTTTTAAAAATCTGTAATGCCTCTTAATGTACAAAAACAATCACAGCAACTCTTTCAAATGAAAAGTGAAACTTCATGGTAGTAGAAGGTCATTGCTACTGTATTATGAAAACGTTCAATGCTAGAATATGCCTGGTTGCTACTCCTTTGACCTTAAGACTTTGAATGTTATACATTTCTGTTACAAAGATTTTATGTTTTCTCTGACATTAGGTCAGTTTTAACACCCTGGTCCCCAAGAAAAAAAATATTAAAGCTCCCCTCCCGTCAGAAATCAGTGTTTCTTCTTGTCCCTACAGTGTGCTGTTTGAATGCTGTCTGTCAGTTTGACAATAGAAGGATGTTTTCACATTCATCAGCTGAAAGTGGAAAGTTTCTCTGTGCTCATTGAAAATCTGACAACAAATAGTTTGGAAGTCAGTCCTGGTCCAGTATGCAACTTGTACAGTGTGATGTAGAAACTTGAAGCCACCAGTGCACATCCACTGAGAATGGACTTTACAGTGAAGTAAGAGACATCTTGTGTCCAGCAGCAAAAAACTTTAGAAATCAACAATGTTTGCATTTTCAGAGATTCTGGAATTCTTAATGAGGTAGGAGGAGGAGATTACCTTTTAAGGATTTTAGTGTAAAAATCTTTTTGTGGGAAAAAAACCCAAAACATATCAGACACATTAATACATGTCTGGCGGGGATCTTTAATTTTAGCTAGAGCCAGTTTCTGTCGTAACAGAACATAAAAGCCAAAATTGTTTGAAGAAAAAGTGTCTCCATCACAGTTTGTGCACTTTATTTAACAAAAAGGTCAAGGTAAAGTAAATCTTTAATAAAGTAATATTGATATGATGCAATTTTTACAATTAAATAAAAGCTTTGTTTTTCCTGTCATAATATGAGAAATTTGTGTCTCATTCAAAATACAGAAGTTGAATTTATGGCAAAGCATTTTCTTTGTACTCAATATTAAATGTTTTGTGATTTGATTCATATTTATAGCAATCTACAAGTAATAATGTATCCATCTTTCTGTTTGGAGATAAGTGTGATTAGATTGTGGTTTTATGTAAGTGTACAGAAGAGGCCAAGCATTAGCTGTTCTACTGCTGCTGCGCAGAACTGTAATGAATGGACTGTTAAATGATGAAAGATATCCGTCATCAATTATATTAACTACTATGCAAACTGGAGGTCATAGCATATTGTAGCATTATCATTTGATTTCATTATGCGATCACAAGTGTGTTCAGTCAGAACCACATGCCTCCATTCAGGCAGGGCTGACTAATGTGTAAATGCATGATTTACATCAATTGTGCTTGTACTATCAAGACACCAACACGCATCAGGTATGGTGACTGCTTGCATATTAGAATTTATTAGGCAGTTACACCTTTCATTGTGCCATTTGTGTCATTTCAAATAATGGTCTAAAGCCATTAGATAATTTAATAAACTAAAAAAACTGTACTTAGACAACACCTTTGGTAGAAACACATGCAGAATGGAGGTAATGAAATAAACAAACAAAGGAGCTGAAACCAAAGAAGAAGATCAAAATTGGGAAAGAAAAGTTGGTGGTTGACGTGACAACAAGACTACATCACGGCTGCAAGCTGATCTCTGATTGGCTGTACATACCGATAAGATTTCAACACTCTGAAGAAGACCACACCCACAACGCACAGCAAGAGAGAGAGGAGGGGAAGCTCAGGTTGTAAGTGTCGCTCAGTTCATCAGACAGTTGTTAATTACTCAGACAGACAATATAATGCAGCATCAACAGGGGGACAGAAGGACAAAGGACAACCAACTTTAAAAACCTGCGAATTTAGGAGAAATGTATGAAACAATCACTCCTTTTGAAGACTAAAAGGTGGCTGTAAGGGAATCCGTGTATCATTCGTTCAATTAATGAATTTATGGATTACAAAATATAAGCAGTTATTTGTTTTTTGTGTTGTATTCATAAATGAATAACAAATTCACCAATTCTTGAATTTTCCGATTTTGGATTCTATATTGAAAAAAATAACTAATGGTACACGGATTTAACAAGTAGTAGCGTGGAGGCTACAGTCAGCTTGAATTCATGTTTCTGGTAACCACCAAAAGTTATTAGACAGTGAAAGAATGAGCACAAAATGTCAGACAAATGAACCAATCTAAGGGCCATATTTTTATGTCACAGCAAACAAGCACTCATCCTGACCTACTGTAGAAACTGGTTTTGCATGCCTGTGTGGTATTTTGTTGCCCTGAGCTCACGGTGCACAGGTAACAGGAGAGGAACAAACAGGTGAAAAGTTCATTCACATGGAGCACGACAAAGCGGGCTGTTGGTATCTTGGTGGAAATTGGGTCTTTGGATAAATACTTGCAGCAAATGTGCAGCAATAATTTAAATTTAAAACTCCAACTTGTAGATGTGTTTGAATGGCCGGGGACCTGTCTTGGATTTGGTGTTAAATTTAACAGTACCTACAGGAACAGTGAGCGAGTGATGAGGGCACTCATAAGAAAAAAGATGTGACAACACTAATGAGACACATCCTGACAAGTTGCCTCTTTGCCAAAGACACCAGGAATGTAAGAGTATTCCAGTGCTTCTCCTTTAGCATTCAGCTACTAATGTCGTTTAGCACTAAGAGTTATGTAGTGTAGTTGTGGGTGTGTTTGGCGAACCTCTTGAAGACAGCAGTCTCAGTCTTGGCGTCAACAGTGAGACTGACAGTTTCTTTCATGGAGCCATTGATGACTGTCTCTGTGATACTGCGCTGCTCACAACAGGCCTTTTCCTCCTCTGCTTTAGATCTCCCACAATCCTTAGGTGAGGTGGTGGAGGGAGAAGCAACACTGGTGCCCAGCCAGCCATCGCAATCTGGGGGGGGGGGGTGTTAAGAAAGGCGGCAAAAGTGTCAGATGTGACCACCAATCATTTAAGCTGTTTCAACACTTGTATGTATATTCACTCACTCATTCAATGTGATTTTGGACTGTGCAAATGTTAGAGGGGTGTGTGTGTGTGTGTGTGTGTGTGTGTGTGCGCATGCATCTAACCTTCAGGCTGCATGGGTGCATTGACCCCCAGAGGGTCCATTGTCTCTATGCTGGTTTCCATAGCAACAGGAGAGTTGCACCTCAGAGGGTCTTTTGGGCTGAAAGACAGCAATTCTTTTTATGAAGCACTCTGTCGGACTCAAAGACAAGGAAAGAGAAAAAAGAAAGTGAGCCAGAGTCTGTCAGGATGTCCTACCTGACAGGGGTGAAGTTGGAGAAATCAGCCCAGCCTGTTTCAGAGTTGGAGGCTGAAGCAGGAGAGGCACTCCATCCTGCCTCAGGGAGAACTTCTGTGGAAGAGGAGGAGGAGGAGGAGGACAAAGGAGAGGAGGCAACAGGGTTGTTGGGGCTTGAGGTCGGAGCTGTGGATGTACCTGTGTCCATGGGGATGTCATCAAAGTTGGCCGTCCATACTGGCCCTAAAGAATAATGATTAAAAAAATAAATGCACAAAATTAGTCAGAAAGTTCTCTTTCACAAAAAAACACTGAACGATTTCTAATACTGGCCATTCCTACTTGTGGACAGAAAGACATATCCTTATTCCTTCCATAACCCTCACCATCAAGCACTACATGACCTACAAACCTTAACTACACTAAATAAACCTAATCATGACTGATGAGTCCAAAACCCACATCCACTAACCCTAACCCAGCTGGCTGAATCTTATTCTATTTTGAATCCTAAACCAAGTCAGACAGGCAATGGGTCCATTTGTTACTGTTCTGTCTTTGTGTGATACGCAGTGCTCGAGCACACCAACCTGCGTCGACTTCCATTCTGTCATCGGTGCTGGGGTTGGAAGCTTCAAACGGATCTCTCTTCACATCCTCTTCCTCTGAGTCCGTGCTTTCCTCACTGTCTGTGCTGCCTGAGCTCCTGGGATGGATACAGATCAACAATTATTTCCAATCTGTGTCTGAGTTCATCCTTTCTTTATACTGAGAAACGCAATAAATGTGGAGCTACAGAGTCCACACTCATACAGTGGCTGTCCCGAATCAATTTTAGCTTGTGCTGATCGATCATCAAGCAGAAAGTTAGACAATGACTATGTCAATCACTCATTTAACTTATTAAGTTTGGTTTTAATTTGCAATGAGCAAAGAAGAAATGCTTAGGTCATGATGCTAGTTAAAGTTTCACAAATGTGAGAAGTGTTTAACTTTTTCTATAGACAAATCTGTAACTGATAAATCAAAACGATGTATTAAAACAATAGGGCCAAAAATAAACACCCAAGCACCAGATGTTGGAATAATAATCTGGGGTCACAGGCCAGGTGACCGGTAAATAATTTGGAATCACAATTTGAAAAAGGGACAAGTTTACGTCATACATAAAGACAGCTGCCCCTAATATTTTCTATATATAACCCCCACACAGACGCCCATAGATGCGCTGCCCCGTGTCACTTCACACCGCTGTACTATTTCCAGTATCACTGGCCATGAAATTATAAATTTTAATGACAAAAAAAGAAGCCATGGCTCTTGAGATTGGCTCTTCAGAGTGGCTCTTCAGAGAAGACCTTGGGCAGTAATAGCAAAGGATAATTTGTCAATAATGCAGATGTGCTGTTACCACAAGCCTGAGAGGGTGCGATTGACACACAGCAACGCAATGCTTTCTACCTGCACTAGGGGTGGCACTTGATGCACACCTTTATGTGACCCTCACTGTCAAGCGTAGCCATCATGACGTCAGTCAATCCAATCAAAGCAGCTTACTATTATTTGGTGGTTTCTATACATTGTAGGTTTTTCCCATAAGAAACATCTGTGTTACATGTTATTAGAGACGTGGGTGTTGTTGGGCCACCGAAAATAGAACAGGAAGAGAAAAGTCACGGAGGTCTGTAGTGTTTGCGAGAGGTGGGGTCTGAAGGACACAGAAGCCCTGGGATCCTGTTCAAAAGGCTCAGAAAGGCTTAAAACGTCATTATTTTTAGTCAAATGCAGGATGCAGTTTTATGGTCAGTAAAACATTTTTGGCTGGTAAATTTTTCAGACGAGAAGGATGATGACTTCAATATTAAAAAAAAAAAAAAAAAAAAACCACAATAGAACTTTATTCAGTATGAAAAACCTCTAAATCTGTGTGTGTTTACTAGACCTGGGGCGTCTCTGTGCCTCTGGTGCGAAGGTGACATCTTTTTCATCCCAGATGTCCTCCTCATCTGAACCAGCATCTTCAAACTGCTGGATTTTCTCCTTACAGCGTGCCTCAAACAAAGCTATATTTGCCTGGGGAAAACACACGCACCACACACACTTACAAAAACACTGTTTACATCTACAGTACATGCTATACATACAAACTAGGGTTGGATCCTGCAGAACAAAAGCCACTCAGCCGTGAAGCAGACATTAAGATGTATACCTCCAGTATCATAGCACGACAGTTTTGATATACAGTGTATATGGATATATGTATATAAAATCAGGTTTGGGGTTTGACATTTGTGCTTTGCTCCAAGCCTGTGGTTTTATTTCATCATGATGAATTCTCATATAGTAGTTAGTGCCATACATTTGTTGTAGGAAGTATTGTGGTATTGGCTTCTAAATGAATGTCAACAGTGACATCAGGAAATATAATACATGCCATTTTAATAATACATTTTCATTTGTTTCATGAGAATATTTCCCCTCCTTCATTGACTATGTATGAATTAGAGATTAATAATCAAAGTACTTACACTTTCATTTGTATTCAGTGAAAAATTGATGTCTGATATTCTATCAAAGGGAATACTGCAATGTTAAAGAGAACAGAGTTTAGTTTAGTTACGGTCGTTAGACATCCACATATATGGCAACACACGGGCAGACAGGCTCTAGCACACAGCTGTGACACTACATGTTTAACACTGCAGGGAAAACTAAAACCTATTCTCTCCCCATGCCAGATGATAACATAGATAACAAGATAGTGCATACGTTCTTTACGTGCATATTTTGTGTTTTAAACTGGTCAAAGAAAAGTAAAGAATCACACATAGGCCCCCTGTTTACTAGTATCAGACACTCATCATATGCAAAGGAAAAACTTTCACAGTCAGAGAAAGAAAAACTTGTGCATCCTGGTCATTTTATTTTTGGTTTATAAAACTTCATATCCTGCCATGCTGTTATAGTGTGTTTTGTGTACAAGGAAAGTACGATCTTTTGACTTAAAAGATGGGGTTCAAACGGGGGGATCCTTGACCAATGATCTGAATCACCAGTGTTAGGAACGGTATAGAAAGTACAACGGTATGACTTTTGACTATACGATGCTGACTGGTAGAGCGTTGTTTTTCAAATACACACTTCACAGGAAGTAACTCAAAGTTTAGTTCAAATAGATAAGAATTAAATAAACCAGCAGAGTACCTATAGTTTGTTTTCTTCAGTGAGCCGCTTTACAAAATGCTGAGTTTGTTTTGGGTGCAGGGACTTCACGCCCAGGTGTTCTGACTTAACTTAAATCTGCTAACCAAAGATGATGTGTAATTTTAGACTATATAATAACTTTCTGAACCGTCTCTGAGCCCACTTTACTCTCTATTCAGCAGTGGGCCGATGTAACAGTTCTGCTGGAAAGTAAAACTGACATGGCCTACAGCCACAGAATGTGCCATGCTTCCAGTTTTTGTATCTCTTAGCGTGTTCATGCACACTGACTTCCATAATATTGCAGAAAACAACAATCTGCTAATTAGGTTGAATGACAGGGGGTGCAAGTGGCGGTAATATAAGAAATATTATATCAGCTCAAACAAAAACACATTCTTTTTGCAGAATAAATATGGACTACATGAATTATGTCCCAGAAATACAGTTAAGACCTTATTGGTAATCGGTGATCGACTCTTCGGCTGACAGAGCTGGTAGCAGCCATGCCTTATAGGCTCTGTGGTGCTGTAGGATTTAGTAACTGAATTATGACGAGGAGACGCAAGTTTTATTCCTTTGACTGTGCGGAAATGTGATGCTCACATCAAAAATGATGACCAAAGCAGTTAAACAAGTCTTACAGGTAAAACCTGAGACTTGACATTATAGGTTAAGGGGCAGCACTTGTTGTCTGCGCAAGCAGTTTCTCTCTGCATCCAGTTTTTGCTCTGAGGTAGGCTAAAACAATCCCGGGCATACGTCAGAACTGGAAACCCTTTTATTAAATTTGTCATCTGACACTAGTTAACAACTTCTGTTTTCCTTTTAATGCAAACAGTTAAGCAATTTTGATTGGCACTAGTCATTCAAGACAGCTACAGCAGCCTCAGTCTTTCCAGTGGAAAACTAGTGAGCAAGGCTGCAATTAACTAATAAACAGCACTACAATAGGCAATCAAGACCGACATTAAGAGTACATTTTAAGGCTACACATGTACCAAAAATCACATCAGCTCGTACCAGCCTACAAAGCCCAAACACTGGGCTTAGGACACTATTCCTACTCCCCACTAATCAGAATTTGGGGGGAAAAAAACAACACAGCACATATTTTCAGTAAAGACAGTAAATGTATCCCAAATTACTCTTCACCTAATCCCACTTTATCTTCCAACGTGTGCATTCATGATAACTGGCAAATATCTGACTTGTATAGAATGCATTATTTTTAAAGCTCTGTAGGGGTGCAGATGGTGTGTGATTTGTACAGGTTTTGGGGAACTAAAGTCCTCTCCTTCTAAAGACTAAGTCAGATACGTTCCAGGCATCTTGACTGCACAGATGGGAAGACCACCAGACAGACCTTAGTCTTGACTAGAATGGGAGAATTATCAGGTCCACCAATACAACAGTTCTGTAAATAACTCACTTTAACCTTACAGTTAAATTTTTCCAAAGAAGTTTGTCATTGAATTTGTCATCCTCATTTTCCCCCAAAGCTGGCATCAGACAGTATCATGTAGATTAGACAGAGAATTCCAGACAGCAGGAAATGCTGCTGTGTGTTCAATTAACATACACACTTTTTGCCTCTGTCGGATTAAAGAAAAGCTTGTGTATGTGCTGCCTAGATGCTGTTTGTTTTTGGATCTTTACCTATGTTGTTTATTGTTGCCAGTCATTATTACTAGTAATCAGTATTGAGTGGAAGTATTTTTAGTAGAATAGGACCTCCAGACTTCCCATGTTTATAAATGTTTTCATGCATCTTAATCTATCGGAGATGTACTGTATGTAGATAACTATTTTTTCTTTTGAATTGCTCTTTAATAAAATTTTGCAAGAGTTAATGGATTCTGAACGTTTGTATTGGTGTATTGGTTATTTCACCCAGCCCACAAAAAATCTTGGATTTTGCACAGTCTGATAACGCTACTAAACCACAAGCAAAGAGTTTGTGGGGTGAAGCAGACATTTTAAATTACTGGTCAGCTACAAGCTCTCCCCCCCAGCCCCACAGCCTTTGCAGAAGATTATAACCCCAAAACCAGCTTTCCATAAGGAATGTACAAAGGGACAGCACACAACAACACAAAAGCTGGATATGGTTTCTTCTCTTTAAACCATATTTTGTATTCATTATGGCAGCCATATCAAAAAGCACATAAGGCTTTTTGGAAGAAATGGCATTAGTTTTAAGGCTATAGCAAAAAGGTTTTTGCAATAACCATTTAATAATTACAGCAATTGATACAAATTTATTCATCATCATTAGAATGTTTGGATTTATCAAAAATTAAGCTTTACAACATTTAGTGGCATTCAGATTTTAATGTCAACATGAAAGTTTGGAATAAGACTCAAAATATGACATGCCATAGTAATGGGGCAGAGATTGAAGCACTTAAAACCAGCTTTGTAATGTCCTTGGTGCCCGATCCCTTCAGTGTTACACAGTAATATTTAGACAGCAAATCCAGTCATGCAGGATGAGTACTCACTCCACAACATCGTCCTGATCAGCAAACTCTTCGTCATTGAAGCCGAACTGCTCAATAAAATTGGACGTCATTTGTTGCATCTGATAATCAGAAAAGGCCTGGCAAAACCCAGGACCAACGATAATGATATAGTCTTGGCTCTACACAAAGCTGGTAATTACTTGCAGTACAGAAAATAGCAAATGCATATACTGATTTGTAAAAACAAAAACTGTATAACATGTAGGCTAGACAGGTTAATAGCTAAAAAAAAAAAAAAAAAAGCACATGCATTTTACAGTCAGATGCCAAAATGCTTTAACATTAGTTAAAAATTCTAAAGTTCATTAAATTCTTTCAATGAACTGAAAAGTTTCCTGAGTAACATTAGTAGTTAATTAAATCAATTCAACCATAGTAGAGAGATGTTGCTGACTGTTACTGTGCATGACCCATAGTCACAAACAAATGTAAAGATTAAAAGCCTGTTCACAGAGACATGTAGCTTTTGAACTCAACAAGGTGAAATATAGTTCAGCTTTTGAGGATATGCGTTGCATATGGTTGTTAACAACAAGCAACCAATGACAAGGGCTCCGGGAAAGCACGTCTGTATTCCCAGTGGTGATTTTGTTCATTGACAAAAGATGTTGAATGCATCATCACCCAGAGAATTTAAGTTTTGTATCAATCAACTCGTGAAGCATGTATAAATCCGTCATTGGCAGACTTCATATTTACACAGAAAGACTTTTATTGTATTGCTCTTTGGAGCTGCAGTTTCCAAATCATTTGCACTTATTGTTAGTTAGGCAAAGGTAGGTGTGCTCCAATAGTAGATCAAGGCATCTGTTTGTAATCATGATTGAGGTATTTTTGGGGGCTCTATAAAATAAATATTGTCTACATTTACTGCTTAGAGGATTTACCTCCAACAGATATCCATGTATATCCAAAGAGCTTCTGTTTAAAACACAATGAACATTTGTAGATCTGCTACTAACTGTGTGGCTATGGGCCTGCTTTGTGATCATGTATGCATTTGTCTGTGTATGTGTGTTTAGTTCTTACTTGTTGTAGAGAGGAGTCCTGGTGAAAGCCACTGTCTTTAAAATCCACCTCATCGTCACTGGGAGAATGGATGTGGTGTGTATTCACCTAAAGAAAATTTGTTTTAGCAAAAAGGGTCAGCCTTTGAGAAACTAGCACTACCACCTCACCATTGTGCGCCTGTGCAAACTAGTCAAGTAGCAGTTTACAACTATGTCTATCCGGACTCGTATGTATGATTACAACTAAATATTTCCCAGTGGAAAACATGCTGTCTTCATAGACTTATCTTCACAGAGGAATGATGGAGAGCTCCATCACATGATGTAACAACATCTGACGCTCAGTCAAAATGCTAAAACTTAGATGCTTCACACATATCTTCAATCCAGAAGCACAGAAGATCTATACAATAGGAATGCGAGAACCGGTTCCATATTGAGAGTCATATGCCTCCAACCTTATCAATTCTATTATCTATATTGTTGATGCTGGCATTTTTCTCTCCCAGTTGCACACTGCAAAACAATGACGTCAAACTAGTGTGCCTGTGTTTCTGGAAACAGTGTCATGGTGGAGAGCACAAAAGGTCCATAGGGTGGCCTTAATTCATGAAGAAACTCAAACTACTACAACTGTACTCTACACTGTGTTCAGACTGAGAGATAATAAACCAGTTGCGTTGATGCAGGATCGATGAAACAAAAGAATTCAAAATACATAAGTGGCTGTAATTTGATAATCTGAGTAATATACCGATATATGTCGGGGCCGATTTATCGTGCAACCCTACTATACAATCACCACAGTTTTACAGTGGGCACCCAAGATTAGTGTCACCAATTCAGTAACCAACTGTGAAATATGATCACAATCTTCAATTCTGTTTCTGAGTTATAATGTTGAACGAAAAAAAAAAAAAAAAAAAGATGTCAGAACACAAAAAAATATTAAATTGTATATTTGCTGAAAATGTACAGAGCAGTCCATGAGTAATTAAGACTTTTTCATTTTACTAATTAAGACTGTGATGAGTTTGATCAAATATCAAATTGTGCTGAAATACAGAGCAAACACAATTTTTAAAAAAAAATAGCTAAATAACTGCACTGTACACCTAACATGTATAGTGAAATAAATATTTAAGCTCGAGATCAGTGTTAATGTTCATGTGGTTACTCACCAGGTCAACAGTATTTCTCTTGTTTGTGTCAGCCAGCTGCCCAGAAATAAAGGCCTCCCATTTCTCTATGTCCTCTGCTGGAAGCTCTGTGTTACACATGATTATCAAGTCACACACATCATCCTCTATCCCCACATACTGTACAATGTACAAAACTGTTTCTCTCAAGAAACACGGTGCAGCAAGACATTTCCACACCTCTATCAGGTCATGAGTTACTTTGGAACTCAGAGTTAAGTGATGCCACAGAAGATTTCTACTGAGTTACCACCACCGCCACCAATATGAGAGCTTCACACAAAACACAGTATAGAGTCAATAGTCTGAAGCTGAAAGAATATTGAATACAGAGATAAATATAGCCCTCTGAAAGATGCAATCTCTTACCAGAGATGAGCTGTTGTATTTGTGGTCCATTAGGGCCTTTGTCACAGTTATGAACTATAGAGTTGGCTATTCTGGTGAGGTGACCCATGTAGCCTCGTCGCCGACCACCTTCCACCCTAAAACAAACACAAACAGCCAAAGCAATAAATCATTAAAATTATGAGTCATTTCCACTAAAGCCTAGCAGTAAAGATTATTATTATTATTGTATGGTGCAAAGAACTTTTGGTTTTGCTGTATTATTTTCTACTCTTCTACAGCAAATGGCAACACAATAAGAAACAAAGTTACTTGTTGTCTCTTTAGCAGCAGAGCAGAATACTCACTGTTCTTTCTCATTGGAGCTCCAGGCATCCATGATTCTCTGTATAAACTGGCACTTTTGAAACAGCTGGTGGAGAAAAATAGGAAATTAAAACACAACAAATTAAGTGTGCCTACGATGTAGTGCATACTATATTATTGATAAACCTTCAATAACTGCCAGTAAAAGCCATGGAAACAGATTATGCCAGGTTATTCAGACTACTTGTGGAAATGTGTTGCAGTATTTACATAACTCACATGAGGGTTATTGTCTATCACTGCATTTGTCCAACTATAAACAAATACAACTCAGCAGCATTACCAACATTATTGTGTTTACATGGAACATTTGGTTCAGTTGGCATTGTTTACCTATGTAACAGACAACTTTAGTTTGCTAAATGTAGCAAACTGATGTAAATATAAATTTTTCTCTAGTATTGCAATCTTACATGTTTGATGAGGATGCTCTCCCTTGCATGTTCTTGATCTGTGTCTGGCTGGGTATCAGTGGGGGCAGGGGGCATAGCCAGAATCATGGCTGTGCAAATCTCCACCTGAATGTGGAGGAAGTTGTTCCAGATGTATTTGAAATACATATCCTGTGAAGAAAAACAAATAGAGACATTATTAAATGATTCAGATTCTTGCTTTAACAGGATGCTAAAGAATAATTCAGTTATTATGGGAAGGTTCTTGGGACTCTGTTTGTGTATGTTCTTCCTGTCCATTAAAGTAACTTAATATTAGTTAAATTCTAACCTGTCAGCCTCTATTGGAGAAATTAGATTTTACTGTACTAGCTTGGGCTAAAAAAGGAAGCAAAGTGAAAAACATCTGTGAAAATAGCCCAAAATACAGATAGTACTCACTAGTATGACTCCCAGTGTATTGAGGTTAATAAGTTCTGTGTTGATGCTGTGTGTGTTGCTCTGCAACAGGCTGGCTACCAGTCTGACCACATTGAGCCTGGTGTTGCCCACAGGAGGGTCTAGCACCCCCCACGTCGTCTTCATCACATTCCTCTGTTGGTGGAGAAAGAATGAATGAGTGATTATAGCATTATAGTATGTTGTGACCCTTGTCAGGCACTGATTCTGTGACTGGACCATCAGTGGCTTTTACCTTTGGGGGTTCCAAAAGCAGCTGGTGAAAGTCTTTGAGTCTGGGTCTCACAGCTTCCAGGATGCTGTGGTTGACTGAGAATGAAGGGTGGGACATCCCAGGGGGGCACTCCATATGACCCTCGAACCTACAACATGGAAAGACAACCCAAGTCTTTTGTACTGTGCCTTAAGTCACAGACAGGGAAAATAATTATGGGTTAGGAATCTGATATTGACGCATAAATAAACAGTGTTTTCCCTAATCTGCCACCAGAGCAGTAGGAACATTTATGGTTAAAATGGGCCATTTTATTCAAAAACATGTGAATTTGGATGTATATATTGATTCTGACTTGAAAGTATGAACGTTGAAGCACAGAATCAGAGCCACAGAAAATACCTTCATCACAGCAGTCATTTTGACATAAAACAGTCATAAACACAAGTGATACTAATTAACCCTTTAGGCGCCAGGTTTTATTTTTAAAAATACTAGATTTTGACATCTAGATTTCAGGAGGCTCTGGCTTGAAAGTGGTTTGAGATAGAGACAAAGTGTAAATGAGACAAATATTGAGAATGACCTAAAGTTTATCTAGGGAGTAAATTTCCCCAACTAATTGGCATATTATGACATCATATGGCAACGGCCATATTGGATTATATAATTTCCATGAAATACCTGATATTTTGAAAGAGAGTTGAACTTACTTCATCAGATTCACCCCCCTCCATCCATTTGTTATGCTGTCCACATATCAAATGAACAGGTAAAAGTAAATTGTAAGCCAACAGTCGTAAACTAGAACTATTACCACATCACAAAGCTCATGTAAACAGTAGGCGTTTTTTATGATTTTTTTACCCACCACCATTGGAGGACACTTTCTTTTCTTTTTTTATTCTCTTCTTCATTATCATTATGTGCCCATCTATCCAGATAAAAGCTTGTAGTATTTGTAGAGTGTGGAACCTCTCATTGCAAGGCACAGTACTGAGACAATATGAACAATATTGAGACCCCCCCACATAGCCTAACAAATGGACAGGCACACCACTGCCGCATCGGATGGCTGCGCCACTGCCCCGCATGGACGCACTGTGGCCGGTGCGGTAGAAAGATTGAACACTAAAGCAGCGCTATTCTCACCATCCCCGCTACTTCTACCACATCCATTAGCTCCCTTACTGATACTACGAGTTTGTGTAGTAATCCCACCTATGTTGGGCAAAGGGTCGTGTGTTTGTGCTTGTGTGTCTTCCTCGCTCTGCCCGGCAGCGCCGGTGCAAAGACGCACCGTGACTTGCACGCTCACTAATCGACCAGCCGTCATCTCCCAAAGGTAGATTTTCCCTTCAGAATCAGAGTCAGCAAATAGGAGACCCATCACTTCCCTAAGCGTCAACTTTTCGCTTGCCATTTTCGTTTATTTCATCTCAATAACTCCTAAATCAGCATAAATAGCGCCCTGGCACACTATTTCCGGTTTCTCACCCAACAGTTTGGACGGGACTTCCTCGAACATTTTGCATTGAAACATGACGTTTTTCTGAGCTAAGGTCTAAGTACAGGATGTCTGCCAACTAGTGGAGGGGAGTATGAACGACATATAACACTCTATTAGGAGAAAACAGCTGTTTGATTCAGCACCGCGTCCTGTCGCAATTTTGCGACTTTGGCACTTAAAGGGTTACGGTCCCACTGCATTGGTAACACCTGTTTCACCCTACTATTTTATGTAAAAAAAAAAAATTATTGTCTGTTTTTGATGGATGGTTTCAGCAATCAATCTCATTAGTAATTGTAATTTTAGGGGTTCTCACCATCTGGATAAACTGTTGGGCAACCCATTTGATCTGACTGCTTATGTTTGCTTCATGTTCATCGTCATCGTCTCTCTCCCTCTCTCTCTCCCTCTCTCTCTCCCTCTCTCTCTCCCTCCCTCTCTCTCCCTCCCTCTCTCTCTCCCTCCCTCTCTCCCCTCCCTCTCTCCCTCTCCCTCTCTCCCTCTCTCCAACTGGTCGAGACAGACGACCACCCACCTAGAGCCGAAGGATCTGTCCTAGGTTTCTGCCTTTTAACAGGCAGTTTTTCCTTGCCCTTGTTGCCAAGGTCTTGCTCATGGTGGTACTGTTGGGTCTCTGTAATTAATGTTATAAAGAGTTCGGTCTAGACCTGCTCTATTTGAAAAGTGTCCTGAGATAACTTCTGTTATGAAATGGCGCTATACAAATAAAATTGAATTGAATGGTGTTTCTGTCAGACTGTTTTAGCATTGTTGCTCTTTTCACAGCTCTCAGAAATGAGTAGAATTAGTAGAATACTTATCAATGAAAATGAAACTATGAAAATAAGATACTAACTGTTTTTAACCACAAGGATGAACAATTTACTGTAAAATCTGTGACTTACTAACTGTGCGCTAACGTGTCCTCATTTCACATTCTCCCACAATCTCATACTGTGTATCCAGTGTCAAATTAAAATATTAAGAGTGGCAGGACATACGCTGGTCTCCTTGTCTCAAACAATGTGAGGAGGATCTGGATAACACTGACGATTGCAGATTCATTCTTCTCTTTGTCGAAGATGTTAGACAGCAGCTGCTCCACCGTCTCCTGCCTGAGGAGGACAGACATGAAGATGAAGGGAAAGCAGGCTTTAAAGACATTTGCCAGATGTGCAGGGCAGAGATCATTTTCAGTAGCCTACTAATGAATGACAATAACCACTGTTAGATAAATAAAAAAAACAAACAAAAGAAAAAATGTGTGCTCCTATCGCTGGGAGCAGTATCTACAGGTACCGATCACTGGGTCTGCTTGAAGCCTTCAGTATATCATGTAGCCTTTTTATTATATTTATATAATTATATTATTTATATTTATTATTTATATTATATATTTATTTTACCAGTCTTAACATTGTTTAAGACTGGTAATGGACCTGTACTTGTCTTCCAACCACTCAAAGCGCTTTTACACTACATGCCACATTCACCCTTTCACACACATTCACTCAGTGATGGCAAAGCTCATCAAACAGAAACTAACTCATTCACACACATTCACAGCATCTGGAGCAATTTGGGATTTTTGCTCAGCGATATTTCGACATGTGGCAGGAGGAGCCGAGGATCGAACCAACAGATTAGAGGACGACCCGCTCTGCCTCTGCACCACCACAGCCGCCCAGTACAGTACTGACTATAAGAGTT
This sequence comes from Dicentrarchus labrax, assembly GCF_905237075.1. Classification (NCBI taxonomy): domain Eukaryota; kingdom Metazoa; phylum Chordata; class Actinopteri; family Moronidae; genus Dicentrarchus; species Dicentrarchus labrax. Next base: position 26,791,026 of record NW_026136720.1, read on the forward strand.
CTTGTAGATGAACACATGCATACTTTTCAAGTGTGGCCAAAAGTGGGTCGGGCTCTGAGCAGCCCTGGACCTGGAACATCTGGTCTCTGCTCAGTCTGATGATCTCACACAGCGACTGGGAAGCATTGGAGTGTCTCTGTGTTAGGAAAGGACAAATAAGAAAATTATTAATCTGTGGTCTGACTCACTTGAAACTTTGTGTATTCAACCAAAGTCCTAATATTCCTGAACATATTTATTATACAATAATAAACTAGTAATTCAAATTGTTAATAAAATAAAATGGGATCCATCTACAGGGCACAGTGGCTTTCTGATTTTTCGAAATTTGGGTGAACTGGACTTTAAATGTATTATTGATCTCTAACAACTAATTGAATACATATTAATGTTTTAAAAAATGATATGAAAATCAAACAGAACAATCCCTGGTTCATCAAGAGCCCACAGAGTAATTTCAAATGCTTGTGATGGAAGAAACTGTGTGTGAAACTCACATCCTCATCTTGAGAAGGTTGTACCATGTCCACCAGTCTCTGAATCACCTTCTCCTCATTCAGCCACTGGAAGAGGACAAAGAGCAGAGAGTCAGGACAGCTCAAAATATCAGAAGAAAAAACCAAGAGAACAAGACCTTCAATTTGAAGTAAGAGACACATTTACCAATTCATAATCACCTTCATGTAGCAAGTGGGAAGAGTCTGTGTATAAAATAACTTGTTTTTAATTTTCTGGCTCACATAGTGCTGCTAGCCTAAATAATGCAATCTCAGCTTTTGCTATGAGATTTCATTCATGCAACTTTCACAGATAACGTTAATAATTTGCAAGCTGCTAAAATAAAGCATACAAAATATCAGCTAAAAAGATCTACAGGCTATATGATTATAATCAGAGCATGTGCATGTTTGTCAGTGATTTATTTATATAGGAGGTTATTACAGCATTTAAAGAGCGCAGACCTACGCAAAGGAGGTGTATTTGTGAAACGCCTTGTAAGACGTTATGGACTCAAATATAAAGTTAACCATCAAAGAAATCAGACGTTGAAGTACAGGAAACATTAGCCTATATTAATCCATATATCACAGCTTAAATAACATTAGGTTAACTCACTATTTCCTATTATTAATTATGGTAATGTTATGGTTAAGTACATGTTAGCAGTTATCACTATAACCACTGCATATAGAGATGCTAAGTTAGTCACAAGTTATTGTTACCATCACACATAAACTATTTAGGTCCTCTGTTATGACAAATTTATCACCATCATATTTTAAATATTTTATTTATCGAAAATATCTACACTACTGTAGATACAAAGTGAAGCATGATTCTGTAACGCAAACGTCTAGTTCTCAACATTTTTGAAAACGTCTTCAACTCTGAATAGTTGCTATTGTTTTTCCAGTTTGAAAATCAGCTCACAGTGACAAGACTGAATTTGTTAGTCAGTTCTTGTGGGTGGTGATGGTCCAATTTAAACTGGGTGTTAGTAAATAGATGGGACAGATGATTTTGTGTTAGGAAAGTGTTGTCCTGCTACCCACATTGAGAACATCCTGTCGTAGCTGCTGTGGTTCAATGCAGGTGAGCATTCTGAGAAGCAGGTCCATGATGGCAGATGTCCCGATGTGTTTGATCATCAAGTCTACAAAGTCCTCCCGCTTCCGCAGAAAATCCACTATCTACAAACACACAGAGACACGTCTTAAAAATCAGCAAAGACAAACTGTAGTGTGTCAGAAAAGAAAACATTCAGATGTGATCTGATTACTAGTGATTATTATATCGTTATCAGATGACAACTTGTATCCTGTTATCAGATTGAACACCGTCTTGTCACTGACTTACCTGTTCAGGCTTGCGTCCTATAAGAATGGACAGGACCTTGGAGAAGAAGCTGGCCAGGAGCGGGTTGAGAGGCGGCTCATTCTGGAGGAAGCCATACAGTTTCATAAGCAGTTTTTCATCTTCTCCCAGTCTGTCGTTGATCTGGCTCACATCTGATGTAAGCAGCTCACATGATATGTTGGGATACCTGAAAGAACAAAGGTGGTTCCTTAGATTTTTTTTCAATACGTTAGTTACAACACTGTAAGGGTGCTCCAATCAGGGCTTTTTGGGCCGATCAACGAAAGCAGTATTAGCCGATTAACAATCACAGATCACTGGGTCTATCTGAAAACCTGCAGCCTGGGGAAAAACAATCTGCTGCTATTTCAGCTGCCGTGTCTCATACACTGCTCACTCCACTTTCTTTAAACACCGGGTCTATTTTTACTGGAGCAGCTCGGGTCTCTGAAGCGTGAGATTTTCTTGTGAATTTATATAAATGCCTGTCTTTATTGGCAAATGACTTCAAACTAATTTTTAATGATGCATTTCATTTGTTTCTGACTTTGTCTTCACACAAACACTAGGATCAATATTAAAAGTTATGTATATTAGATAATATTAGTGCTGCACAATATAGTAAAAAGATCATATTGCGATTATTTTGAGACAGTGCATTTGGATTCACAATTACTTAGGGAATGATCATTTTTGCATCACAAATTTAATTGTTACATAAACAAAAAACAACTATTAAAATCATGATGTGAAATTTGGGAGGGGGGTCTGTACCAAACAGATTTTTCCTTAAATCCATAGGCCAAGGGATCACTGCAGCACTACAGTACTTCATTATAATGCTGTTTGTCTCATATTTTACCTTTATCAAAACATTGCAGCTCTTGCGATTTGCATATTTCTTCTAAGATTTGTGTTTAATTGTGCAGCCCACAAAGATTTTATTTTGTTTCTGTCCACTTTGAATGAAGTTATGATGATATGCAAGGTAAAATTACCATTACCCTTACATTAAGTGAATTTCATTAATGTAAATATTTAAACGAGGTGGACAACACAATGACTTGTGTTATTGTTTCCTTGTGTGTTCAGATTGCAATGTCTTTTTAATCTGTTATTAGTGAAATTTGCCCACACTGTCTTTAGACACAGTTTTGCCTTTTTGCAAAAACTGGGAGTTATACAAAATGCATTGTGGTCTTCAGATGTGGTGGAAATGCAAACAGGAATGTGCCAGATGGGCTTTTACTTTCCTATTTAGTTCCTGGAACTATTTGGTCAAAAAAATAACAAAAGACAACAGGGGCTTTTGTGGCACAGGCTAAAATGGCCACTATTTCCAACATAATGCTTTTAAACATTCTGTGATTGACAAAATGGTTTTATTGTGCACTGCAGTGATCCATGAGAAGTCCATAAATGAAAGGCTTCATACTGTATCATTTAAGTGCAAGAAATCCTGTCCTCCAGGCAAATGCCCTCAGTTTTACTCAGTTTTGTGCAAGCTTGCACAACCATTTACAGCATATGCACCCATAATGGCTACATTAATATGTGCAATACATGCAAATAATCCAACACAGAGAGAGTAGGGAGTTAAAGAGGTGTCTAAATGGGTTTGCCAAACAGCAAATCTCTCTTGAAAGAAAACAAAGCAGCCCCTTCATTCTGATCCCCCTTATCCTTTGCACAATTTTCTCTTACTTGTATTTAACCTTCTCCTCAACATCAGTACTGGGTTCCTGTGTGATGAAGGTGACCAGGTCCTCCATGCATTGCGGTCTCAGCAGGAAGTCAACCAGTTTGTGGTTCTGGGCCTTGCACTCCTGTAGGACGTCGTCCTCATCCATCACCTCCGTCAGCGTCACATCCTCCTTCTCTAACAACGTGTCAATGTGGGATGTGGTGTGGAGGTCAAATTTCCAAAACATGTTGGCTCTAAAAAAATTTCACATACAAACAACGTGTCATTAGAGATCATTAATAGGGGACTATGAGTAACTGAGGGATCATTTCAGAGGTGATCTATCTTCTTCCTACTTGTGAGTATGTTGGAGTCCAGACGGCGGAGCTCAGGTTATAAAGAAGTGTGTTCTAGTCTTTGGGAGTTGTGGCCCATTCCAGGCTAGCCGGACGGACAGACAGGCAGGCAGACAGCGGTGATGGACAGACTCACAAACGGCACACATACAGCAGTTCAACAGCATACACCTGTGAGGCAGATGGACACATGTTGTTAAAAGGAATATTCCACTGCTTTTCATGTGAATATTATAGCAACTTTGATTATTAGTTGTAATTGCAAAAAGGCATAAATCACATACATGTGTACAGTACTAGCGGTTTCTATCTGTCTGTCCTGCAAATACCCAGTACTTATCATAAACACCACATTCAGAGATGAAGCTCATTCACATCATGAATCTAGTATTCTAGTATTGTTACAAGATACAGCAACCAAATTATGGTAAATAAAGAAATACACAACATCTTGTCTTTGGGGATATTATGGATTTTACACAGATACCAAAGGTGAGCCTACGGATATTACACAGCCTATTTGCAAGCTATGTAAAATATATGTGCCAGTGAAGGACATCCAGACCACTAGTTTATTTCAGTGTTTCCTCTGTGTTGATTTTGGAGCGGCGGCCCGCCGCTGTTAAATTTCTGCCGCCATGTTATCAGAAATGGGGCACGCGCACAATGTAGTCACGGTTGCCTTTTAAATGATCCTGCCGACATAATGCACCCCCGTTGGTTGCCGCTCACATTGCAATTTAACAACAAGTAGAACTATTCAGAGGTTATTGGGGCTGTCCAGTTTAACTCCACATACTGTTGTGTTGATGTAGCTTATTGTCAAAACGTTCGCTTTCTTCCAAGTCGACTATTAAACTAACAGCTCCACCAAACACGTCACCGCGGTGGGTCCGTTTTAATTGGACAACGTTCAACTTGTCTCAACGTCCTGATATCAAACATCTGGAAACATTAAAACGGTAAATACATTTGTTTGTATCGCAGCGAAGTGTCACTTCTGTTTCATACGTAAAACGTTTGCCGGCGTGATGGGACGGGGGGGCGGGACGAGACGCGGGGTTCGGACGGCCCTACCGCCACTGCTAAAAAAAAAATCCTAGAAGAAACACTGTATTTTCACAAATAAAAAAAAAAAAATCTATTTATTAGCAATGTCTCTGCTAAAAGGCTCCATTTTAAATGTCTATGTGTCTGTACTTGGTGCGACAACATCACATCATTCTGTTCTTATTCCTCATCTATAAAGGACCCGTGTGTTATTGAGTGGCATCTAGCACTGAGATTGTAACCAACCAAACCCCCTGACTCATCCAAGCACAAAAGAGAAACTAGAGTGGCTGTGAAAATCCCTATCTAGAACCAGTGTTTGGTTTGTCCGTTCTGGGCCAACCTAGAAACATGGCGGTTTAACATGCCAGGCTCCGTAGGCTCCAACTAGACTTATCAGTTATAAAATGGCTCATTCTAAAAGGTAATGAAAACACAAATATTGTTATTTTCAGCTGATTATACACTAATGAAAACATACCTATGAATATTATTTTCCATTTCTGACAATAGATCCTCCTAAATCCACACTGGTCCTTTAATATCACAATATAAATGATATCCCTAATGTTAACTGCCCTTAAGGAGATGGAAACTAGTTTGTAATGAAGGATAAAACAATTTCCTTATCACTTGTGCTGATTAATGGGCCAGAAACATTTCTGGGGCGCAGATTCTACAGATTATTTTGTAACATCTTAGCACCTTAGTTAAAATCGCTTTAATATTAGAGTGGGTGGAAAAAATCGTTGATCATCCTTTCAATTGTCGATATACGATCCATTTGCCAATTGGCACAAACCTAATTTGAGCAATGTGGGGGGAAAAAACACAGCCCTTTCATTCATTTGAAATGAACCAAATCAATCAACGCAGCACGGATGATCGATGCAATGAAAGATAGAATAGCTGCTGCTGTGATAACTTTCCAGAGTTGTAAAAGCCTGTTTGTAAGTATTACAAATTGTGCAGTGTTCTAGCATCTGTTAAGCCTTTAAAACACATAATCTGTTACTCAAACTGAACGTCCTGGATCGAATTCCATTGTTTCGCTGGTACCTTAAACAGCGCAGCCGAGCACCCCTGCGCTGTTTTAAAACAGGGCTGTTAACAATGTGAAACAAGCCTAGTTCTAATAAGTAGCAGGTATTATCAGCAACAAGAACCACAGCTACAACCACCCTGCATTTTGTGACCACCTACTTATGCACCTTAGCCTTTCAAGCACTGGATTTGAACATGGACACTTACACAATGCTCGTTATTTTGCTATTTATTTTATTGGTTCTTTTGCATTTTGCCTCCTGTTGTTGTTATTATTGCTATCAGTCTGTGGATACTGCTGGAAACTGAATTTCCCCTTGGGGATGAATAAAGTATCTATCTATCTATCTATCTATCTATCAATCAAACACCATGATCCTACTGGCCAGATAATGTTCAAAACATAACTTCACTTAATGGAAACACAACAAAATGTGTGCCACTGTCTTAATACTATGGAGACTGCACCGTATGTTTACATCAGCAAATACAATTCAAAACAACATAACATTTTTTTCAGCTCATATATTTCTCACTGTGATAGAGAGGGACTGAAAGAGAGAGACAGCTTTAAGCATCTCCTAAAATACATTCAGTGACTCAGCTGCATCACAGCTAACTTAAGGATATGGTGAATGTACAGATGTATCTAGTTCGTTTGCTCATCTTAACTATGTACATTTGTGCAATTTCCTATATTGCCATTGTTGTTAATATTATTCATATTTTAAAAACTCAATAAAAAAAAACACATTTAAAAATGGATATGGTGAAAAATATTGATTGTAAAATAAAGTGTCCCTTTAAGGATCATGATCATGTACAACCTCTACTGGCAATGATCAGTAAACACCAAAACAACCCACCAACTTTACCTTAAAAAAAAAAAAAAAAATAGTGCTTAAAACTAATTTCCATTTCCTCAATACAAACTGACTACAATTGAAACTGAGATACATCTGAAAACATCTGTAATCTGCTGTGGACATAAGTGGGAAAGTGGAATATACCTGCGTTCACAAGGTGGATAAATGTCTGCAGACACATCTGCAGTTGGCCCTGTCAGTGTGGATGTTAGCGCTCCCAGCATGTTAGTGAGTTTTGGGGAAGTAGTTTGAAACACTTAGTTTGGATAATAATAATAATAATAATAATAATAATAATAATATCTTCTCTTGCTAAAATCTTGCTTTTATGTTTTATTAAAGCCAAAGCTATTTTGTGAAGTTTGTTGATGAACTTTACTAAAAAAAAAGAAAGGGAACATTTTAAGAGTCAGAACTGCTGTTTAATGCCATAAAGTGTGCATAAACTACAGGTTTTGTTTTTTGTTTTTTAAATACAAAATATTAATTATCTGTTATTTTATCGGTATCGGTCATGAGAATCAGGTAATTATTAATATAGTTAATGACTGAATATCCATATCATACATCCCTATTTATATTTATTACCCCCTGTTCTTCTGACATACTGTACCCTGCTCACATTCAGTGACATTCTGAAATCCACAACATAACGCATTTTGCTATATTTCATTAATCAATAAATATTGCATCTATATAATAACATGTTACAGGATAAGATAACCATAAATATCGACACCAGCCACTAAAATACCCATACTGGTCGATGCATGGCATAAACCACATTCCAACTTTTATTGAAGAAGAGTGAGATGGTACCAAGAGACTGTTCAATAAACAGATTAGTCTATCCACTGAGAGCTCAAAGCCACTTTGAATGCTAGAATGTACAAGTACATTTGTCTTGTTTAAGCTGTAGGTTGTGTTACTTTTTATTTTCATTAACAGCGACGGTTGTCCACCACTGGCAAATTATTGCAACTGTAAAATACATCCATAATTGCACAAAGTCTTCAGACTCAAAGTGAAGCAATACAGTTCATCCCTGTATCACGGTAAAAGCTTAATTAGACTTTGAATAAAACAGCATGACAGTCAGACACATACCAAAGGCCAAAAGCAAAAAAATACATTAGGGAAACCAGCAGGACCTCAGGAAAACAAACTTTTAAAGCTTTTATAGCTTCACAGTGCCTGACTGAATGCATCCATCAGCCAATAACACACGCCTTTCTTAACATCAGGTGTACATAAACTACAGGTTATGAAGGTTAAAATACAAAAATGTAAAATTATCGGTTATCTTATCGGTGTCGGCCATGAGAAGCAAGTCATTATAGGTTATTGTATAGGCTGAATAAAATATCCCTATCGTGCATCCCTACTAACTAGAAACTTTCAAATTTAGATTCATTTGTCCCCAACCTATGTAGTTTGTGCATGCCCAAGTAAATAGACAAAAGCACTGTTCTTACTTAAAGATGCAGTAGATAACTTTTTGTCATGTTTGCTGAAACTTTCACTATATCCATGAGACAGATAATATATAAAACAAAATCAGGTTCCTCTGGCATAAATCAACCGCATTTAAATAAAAACAATCCTATAGAGCCGAGAAAGATCGTTTATTGCTCAGTCTCATACCCAGGAACCTGTGTATTACATTCATCCATCAATGATTTTAAAGCCACCAAGCCAAAGCGTCACTATTTGACGACCTGGAAATGTGACTCCACCATCATCTTTCTCGGACATTTTTTATAAAAGTTACCGACTGCAGCTTTAAATCAACGGAGCTGCTGCAGCCTATAACGTTACAACAGACTGAGCCTGTAGAAGACGCAGTTTGTCTGAGACTGCACTGGTAATGGCACATTGTGATCATAGGTTACACTACTTTCCAGCTACCCACCAATCGCACGCAAAGTCAACGATCATGAAAAACCCATGACGGCCCTGTACAGTAACATACAGTTAGTACCACCGAGCAACGTCAGAAATAGCATTAACGTTCAATTCGGTTAAAATGCCCGACAAACACCTGATTATTCAAGCTATTATCAGCTAACACTGACTAATGTAATTTGCGATTTGCTGTCGAAACACTACGTTTGCAGTAACCTCAGTCCATTTACATACCAGGGCCCAAAACAGACCACCACTAACGCAACAGAAACACACCGGCTCGGGCAAACTGGCTAACGTCACTAGCTATCGTTAGCTATTGTTAGCTAAACTGGCCACCTAAAATCAACTTAGCTTTGGGAACTAACTTAACTTACGTCAAGTTAACCGGCATCAGTTAGCTATGAGACTAGCGTTAATAGGTAAGTTGGCCAACTAAGTATCGCTATGGCTTCACGGTTCCTACGAACACTGCTATGCAATGTTAACGTTACCCCGGTCCTAGCTAGAGGTACACCAAGAGTGTCTGACAGCATAGTGTTAAGATGGCCAAGTATGCTTCTTGCTAGCCAGCTAACGTTAGCCGGCTATCTGAAGACTGCTGGCTAATCGTCTCTTCAGCACCAACCAAGTGCATGAAATGGCAAGTGTACCTACCGACAGACAACGGCAAACGGCGAGTCTCCAGCATGTAGCTTATCTTGCCATTAGTCCCAGGACTTGACAAAACGAAAACAGAGGTAACACGAAACTCCTGTAAGGAAAATAAAGCGTTTAAAACTGATTCTGACAGGCGCGAAAAGGTAGATCATCGGAGGGCACTTTTCAAGATGGCGGTTCCGTCAACTTCAGCGACCCCTTCCCCCACTACAGCTACAGCTTGTGTCACTCAAACTGTCACAGCAACGCTATTGGTTGAAATACCATCGCTCAAAACAGGGCTCGAGTTTCTATTGGCTACAGAGCGTGCCAATTCACGGCGTCGTTTAATGGTAGTATATTATTCTGTGGCCCGGACTAACGGAGTTTAAACTGTTTTATAAATTGTGTATATTAAGTACAACTCATGTCATTACGAAAAAAGTTAAAATGTATTTCAGTCTATGTAATTTGTTATATAATCATATATGGGTGAAATTCGGTTAATTTAAACCATTGACCCCGCTCGCGCGTTTCCTTTGCAGTATGAATCGAACAAACTCGCAGAGTACGAGCACGCCCTTGGCTGGTCGAGAAACGCCCAATTTACGGAAGGTGCAATAGTTGAAAAATGTATGAGCAATAAATCATTTCCATTTTATCACACAGGCTGATCCCAAGGTAAAGAAAAAACGTCCATGCTCAACAATAAAGCAGTATATATAATGTACAGTATAAACAATTAGCTAAGTGGTATGTGCAGTGCAAAATAAAGACCAGGTTAAACAGTCAAATACAGGTCAGTAATACAGATGATAGAGAAGATGAAATATACTCTATTAATCCCCTATTGGGGAAATTCTTTTTTTCACTCTTTTTTTAATTCTTACACACACAGGCTGAAATGCACTTGTGGACATGCAACATGGAGAGATGGTGGAGGGTGGGCGGGCCACGTTAAGGTTGCCTTGCTCAAGGGCACCTTGGCAGTGCACAGGAGGTGAAACTGGCACCTCTCCAGCTACCAGTCCACACTCCATATTGTGGCCTGTGGGATTTCAAGTGAGTCTCTCGTTTTGCTGAAAGTTTAATTAGAAAAAGGACAATCTATTTCTGTAGTTCCCAACCTGGGGGTCAGGACCCCCATTAGTGCCAGAGCTCCATCGGGGGTCACAAGGCCTCCTTGATTTTAAGGGGTGTAAGTAAACTTTTAAAAATATACATATATATGGGGTCTATCTTTCAGTATTTCATTCATTTCCTTGAAGAAAACTAAATGAAATAGTTAATTTTTAGATCATTTATATTATTATTTAAGATATAAACAGGATAGGGGAACAGTGAAGACCTCAACACACGCTATATTCACAGAGCCTTTACTCTCTGATAAACATTGCAGTCCTCCATTTGAAAGTTCAAACAACCAAAAAGCTAATAGAAAAATGAGAAGAAAATACTGTCAAAAAAGAACCCTATTAAGATTGGTGAAAAATCTAAAAATATATATTACAGAGAATTGTATAAATAGTTCTCTAAACAGGATAATCTTTTCAAAATTCATCCAAATCACTTGTTTCACACAAATTTCCTTCAGTTATTGTGTTCACTGTTTAGGTTCAGTTTATCAGTTGTTCTCTACTGCTACTGTTGAATACAATATAAAATATCCATTAAATATGTCCCTTAGTCAGGGGTCGTCAGTTTATTCTATGATAGAAAATGGATCCCTTGAGCAAATAGGTTGGGAACCACTGCTCTATTTGCAGTATTATGCAGTTATAGTGTGCAACTTTGTTTATTACTAATTTGAGATATTAATACGTGATTTTTTATCGCTTTTAAAAAGTGCACCTTACTAATTAATACATGTACATGTAAATGAAAAGTTATGACAATATATATTTACAACCATTTGATACAGGCAATGTTTTTGTTTGTCTCTTAACAAAACATCTGTGTGCTGCTTGTACATTGTTGTTTCAAGGCGTCTGTCGAGTTCAAGTCCAAAAAGAGTGTTCTATTGGCAGTGTGTGCATTTCAAGGATCAGGAAGAGTTTGCACATGTCCTCAAACTAAGGGTGAATATCTCTCTAGTTAGTGTTGGAGTGCTCATGCTGTTTCACATCCAAAGTAGCAAGAGTAAAGAAGTCAAACGCAGTCATGACACATGGCATGTATTCATATTCACAGGCAGCATACAGAACATGAAGTAAGGAAAGAACCCTTTTCAGCTATAAAGGACAAAACATGCAGATGTCACTTTCCTCCTGAACTCGGTAATATAAATACTAGGGATGACACATCATATCCGTATCTGTATGTGTTCAACTAACCGTACTTGGAGTGGGCGGAACTTAAACCGGGCACGGGTGGGGCTTAACTCGTATATGGGCGGGGCTAACAGGAAGTTGCTATATTTAATAGAAAACTCTTTACAGAACAGCCTCAGAATTGAGTCCCATAGCAATGTTTTTGATCACAAGAGCAAGAACTATTTACTGAAAGGTCTAAAACTTGGTTTATTTACGAGTACGGATACTGACACATTTTACTCATTTGATACAAAAAAAGGTAAAAAAGTAAAGTAAACAAAAGAACATTATTTTAACCAAATAATCGTTTTAACCATATCGCCTGACCCTAATATATAAAAAAGTCATCTTATCAGTTCCATCTCAGTGGCTATCAGGTATAAAAAGGCAGCTGATAACATTAATCTGATGGTTTATGAAGTTAGCATAACCATTTCAGTCATTTTAGTTAGTGTTGAGCATCTTACTTTAAAAAAGTAATAAGTTATAGTTACAAATTACTTCTCCCAAAAAGTAATTGAGTTATTAACTTAGTTACCACATTGTAAAAGTAATTAGTTACTCAGCAAAGTAACTGTGACGTTATTTTTTATGTTCTATAATGCTATTACATTCTATAACGTCAAAGATGTTTATATTAACTGAATGAAGAATGAAAACACTATATACAGTATTTTAGGACATTTGGTATTTATTTGAACTCAATAGATTGCAGCCGGCCATATGCATAGAAATAAAAATTGCATAGAAATAAAAATATGCATAGAAATAAAAATATATAAAAAATAAAAATTGAAAACAAAATTCACGTTACATAAACATTCTTGCCTTTAACTTCAGTAAGCGAGAAGTAGTGTCGGTACTTCCAGTTTGATATCGTTACCTTTGAATTTCCCTGGCTCGACGCCATTGTCTCTGTCTTGTGTTTATAGTAGTAGTTAGAGCGTGCAGTGAGACATCATCGCATTTGCAACGGTGTCATCATCACCACCCCTGCTCTCTCCCAGCAGCTGATGTGTGGCTGTCAGAAAGCCTGACACCACTGACATTCAACCAAATTGACCACTTTACATTCTCAGTAACGGTAATGGCGTTGCAACGATGGGAAAAGTAATTAATTAGATTACTCCATTACTGAAAAAGTAACGCCGTTAGTAACGCCGTTCTACTTAAACGCCGTTACTCCCAACACTGATTTTAGATGACATGTTTGTATTCAGTCTATCAAAGAAAAGCACAGTTTTGTATGATGATGGCTCTGTTCTGTAAGTGTCCCACATTGTTGGCTTCTACTTTGGGAGAATGAGAGAGTTCCAGAGTAGGTTTCTGTAGGTTTTTCCTTTAAATTGTCACACATCTACTTTTCCAAGCATGTAGGAGAAACTAAGAGCCTGTCCTCATGAATACGCGGCCTCACCCAATAAGATGTTGTTTCGAAAAAAATCTCCGTAAACACGGCGTCGTTTCCAGAAATATCTGCGTCCACACGGATTCACTGACAACGACCCAAAACGCTGTAGTACATATGCCAGACCTGTATGTGGCGCTGTGACGCTGCCACACCAATACACTAAAACCGGAAGAGCCATGGAGCATGCCCTGTTTACAAACAAGTAGTAGTAGTCCGCTGTTGTTGTTGTTGTTGTTGTTGTTGTTGTTATGACGCGTCTAGCGGCGGCGGCTGAGGTTAAAGGCTAGAGAGGCGGGGCCAATACGTCTAGCCGTCCTGACGACTCCGGGCAATCTGGCGTTTTCAGATTTTCCCACTCTGGGACCTGTTTTCAAAAAATACAGTTTTCACACCCCGAAAACGCCGTATCCATCTGGACGTGAGGCCGATACGATAAAGTATTTATCCGGATTCCAGAAAAACATATTCGTGAGGACAGGCCCTAAGGTGGCAGTGAAACTCCAGTATTTGGTTTGTCTGCTCTGGGCTACAGTAGAAACATGGTGGCTCAACATGGCGTAGGGCATTCATTCTTAGAAAGAAAATTTGCTGAATTTCTCCCATCTGCTAAATGCACTTATTTTTTCTCTCTAGTATTCAAAATGTGTGTCTATGTTGAAAAAAACAACATTTTGTAAATAAAGTAAAAAGAAAAAAAATATATAGTTGGCAAACCATCTTTAAGGTGTGGTTGTCTTTTCAACATACAGTAGATTAGCCTAGCACATAGCATATCTAAGTACAGGAAAGGAGGAAGTTGACTGAGGTTCTGACTGAGGCTTGCTCAACTGTTATTGGAGCACAGAGCAAAAAGGGGTGGGACTTAGGAAGGGTCAAGTATGGCTGTGTTCCATTTAGTGTAGCAGAGCCTTTCCAGTGATTATTACTTTAAACATACCATATTATATTCATAAAATAAAATCCCCCTAAATGTCTTCAATACATAGCTACATGCTTGAAACAAACACAAACAGTTAAGTGTATGAGACATTTAAACTGCCTCAGTTGAAAAAATATAGGCCTACACTTAAAGGTTGTAATCAGTATTAGGATGATGATTATCTTTATTATAATCAAAATTCGTAGTTAAGATGAACTACATTTCCAACTGATATGCAAATAGTTTAATCTGGAAATCCGTTTTGTCCGTCTTTCCCAGGGACACCTGAACGCAGCATTTGGCTTGCACAAATCCTCTCCGTTAATCGCCTCTACCGGCTGGCAGGGATTCAGACATCATGCGGTCAACTGTGGGTGGTGTCAAGCCATAAGCGTGTCTCAGTGGCAAACACACGGAGGGCTGCTCTGACGGTGGATGCAGGAGGAAGCTGCGGAGAGCTCAATGGCTGTGAAAATGGATTTAAATGCCATCTTAGAGCAAATGGAGACGGGAGAGCAAGACAGTGCTCTGGCGGCTCTACAGAGCTACAACAAGGAGGTAAACAGCAGCATGAGAACACACTGAGACATGAAGTTTATCATAAACATGCATCATCTGTAAATGGTGCCTGTTTACTGCCAAAGCTTAAATAGCTTATATCCAAGCTTTAGGTCAGCTGTAAACATAGACCGTATTAACAGCTTTACAGTATACATGATGATGCTTGCATTAAAGGGACAAGATTATTAGTAACTAACCTTTTATAAAAAGCCTTTAACATTGTGTCACTGGATTATTTACACAATACTGACGATTTTAAAGCTGCATTTATTGGCCACTAGGGGGCAGCAGAACAAGCTATAAACACAACATTCACATATTATGGTAAATGGACTGTACTTACATAGCACCTTTCTAGTCTTTCGACCACTCAATACGCTGTACATTACATGCACACTCACCCCATTCACACACACTCATACACTGATGCAAGGTGCCAACTGCTCACCAGAACGGAAACTAATCACTCACACACACTCATACACAGATGCACAGTATCCGGGAGGTCAGTGTCTTGCTCAAGGACACTTCGACATGCCAACCTTCTGATTAGTGGACAGCCCACTCTACCTCTGAGCCACAGCCGCCCCAATTATCAATATATAATGTTATTATATGCCAGCAAACAGATTCACACATTGAGCAGACAGCTTTAGTGTTCTTTGAGATAGGGGAGGGCAATCTAAGCAACAATATCATGATCTATTTTCGCAATCACGATCCATGGTAAGTCCAATGGTAAATTGTAATCTGTTTTTCTCAATTTTGAAATGCCCTGCAGACTGTAGCTGACTTGAAATTGCCTATGAATTTCTCCATGCATATTTAAAACCCAATATTGGATGAAAGAAATACACAGATTTCTGGTGATTAAAACGTGAGTTCAAAGGTCCAGTGTGTAACATTTAGGAGGATCTATTGTCAGAAATGGAATATAATATTCAGGTATGTTTTTATTAGTGTATAATCTGCAACTACACCACCAGATGCCACTAAATCCTACACACTGGACCTTTAATTTGAAGTCGTAAACAGATGCCAAAAGATAACATTATCAAAACAATTCTTTTCCAGTCCTTACAACTCAATTGCATTGTTATACGTCACCCAAGGAAGAGTTGGGTGAAATAATACCTACATCCTACGTTGTTTGACTACATCACTCTATTGGTTTGTTCACGTGGGAAAGATCAGTCAATGAAGCTATGTGAAGTTTGGAAACTGTGGATAACTTCATGGTCATGATCTCATCACAAATTGTCAGAGTACCCCTTTTCAGAGTTATGTTTGTGTTCCCCTGATGAATGTAAATCCAATATTTACTCACCTTTTAGTTTTGGGTTTGTCTTCTGTCTTGAGAGAAATATTTTTCTTTATACAGTGGACCAGAGAGCGCAACTGCAATATATGAACATATGAAACAGACAAAAGACAAGTAAATTAAGAAAACACTGGAAAGTGTGAAAACACAATCAAATACGGACTGTCAGGTATTCATACAATGCCTTTGTAATTCTGGCGACCTGTATCCATGTAATTCCTCTATGGTTTTGTGGACCAGTTTTCATATAAATCCTTTGGTGTATTGAAACCAGGCTTCATGTAATTCCTTTGTGTTGCTAAAACCATAAATCTCGTAAAAAAGGAAAAAAAAGAACAGGAATAAAAAAAGTATCAATGACGATACCCATACTGTAAGCCAGGCAGGTCGTATAACCTAACAAGTTATAAATGAAAATGCAAGAGAATAAAGGCTTAGAAGATGACCCTGTTAATAGTTTGGCAATTTAGTAAAGGTGTTGTTGTCTGTCGGAAAAACACAAAAACAAAACTCTTAGGGTAGTGTGTTCCACTAAAAGCAAATGGGCATATGAGTGAAGAAAAAACGTACAAAGAAAAGAATTAACGTTGTAGTGACTCATTCAGTGTCTAGTATACATTGTGCACACTACAGGGCTGTGTTGCTTGGAACAAATGTGTCATATAAACCACCTGGCTGAACTGAGTTACCCAAATGTATACTGATAAGATCCACCATACCCAAATGCAGAAAACACATCAAATACAGAAAGCACAACCAGAGTCTGCAAATTGTTAGGTTTTAGACCCGCCCTACTCTGCATCTGACTTGCTAGTGTTCATTGTGTTGGTTGCTTTGGTTGGTCCGGTTTAGGCATGAGGAGTGAGAGGGCTGGAGGCGGAGTTTCTGTCACTCTGCGAGTTGAGCTGCACTCATTGGCTGCACAGTTTGAAATCATCGGTGGCAGTGGACTAGTTAACTAATGTACAGTAATCGTTAGCAAACTGGTTACATCTACAAGCTAATGTTAGCATGCTAGCTAATTAGCTAGCTAATGATTGATGTAGATTAGCTAGTGTTTTGCTAACATTAGCTAACTTAAGATTTGACTATATGTAGCCTAGCTATGCCGATTTTACCCTTTAACCATCTTCAAAATGTCAACACAGACTAGCCTAGCACATCTCAAAAGGGGTGGGACTCAGTTTCATACTAATAAGGGCATTTTCAGCGTTTTAAAAAATCAAAATAAAATCAGTTTAAACCGTTGTGTTACTTTCTTCCTGACTGACGAGCTTTCAAAAAACAACAAAGTCAAATTATACTGAAGTCAGTCTATTGATAGAAAACATAGCTGAATTGCTGATCACAATGACAATGAGTGTCTGTCTGTAATGTTATCTTATAGAAAGACGTTTGTCTGAAAAGTGTTACTTTCGTACCAGCTCTCCCATATGTAAAACTCTGCAGGTCCCCATTAAGATTCCCAAACCGTCATGATGGAGGGAGTTTTATGTTTAAAGGGGATGAAAGTAGTGAATGTGATTGGTAGTGACTGTGACAACCTCTAACACGCCCACATATAATGTATGATAATATTTTTTTTGACCCTGTATTAGCGTGTGCCACAGGTGCCTCCCAACCATTTGCCTGGCTGCACAGTTGGGTTCACGGAAATAGAGCCCTCAGTCTCAAAGTGGGTGTGCTTCATTTGTCATGCAGTCTGCTAGGCCAAGGTGAGCACTGCTGCATGACTCTCTCAGTCAGAGAGACATTAGCTGTGCCGGGGTTGATCTTGAAGGTAATAGGATTAGATTATCTGAACACAAATAGAGTCTCCTACAGCCCAGTCAAATCCTGCTTTACTACAGAGCACTCAGAGATGAGGAGCTTAGTGTTGCAGGAGACTCTGCCGTATAATCTACATGTTATATACCTTCCTTAGTATCCACAGTTTTCCTCTGCTTCATTCATTCCTTTATAAGAACTTAATGGCATAAATGAGTCTAAATAACTGTAATGAAACAGTTTTAAAAATCAGAAGGCACACATAAGATACACAATGCATGGATGCACTTTCTGAATTAAGCTTTTATTTGGGTTCTAGGGTTATTTATGTAACCAACAGCAACCACTGATTAAAGAATAGGTAGGCTACCTGCTCCTCTTGTCTCTTCTGTTTCTCTGTTTTTGCTCTTCTTCTCCAACTCTACCTTTATTTGCCTTCTGCTGTTCCTTCCTTCAGATGAACCAGTGCTTTACATTCAGCAAGGAGGAAGAGCAGGACAGAGAGGTATTACCAACATTTCCATGTAAACACTGACTGTGGACACTCCTGTACATTTTCTTACTTGGTCAATGAAAAATACTCCTATCTCTTAAAGCTTAAAGGTCCAGTGTGTAACAATTAGGAGGATCTATTGTCAGAAATAGAATATAATATTCATAGGTATGTTTTCATTAATGTATAATCACCTGAATATAGGAATAGTTGTGTTTTCATGATCTTAGAATGAGCTGTTTTTATCTATAGAGGTTGTTCATCTTCCATGGCGTCCGCCATGTTGAACTGCCATGTTTCTACAGTAGCCCAGAATGGACAAACCAAACACTGGCTGTAGATAGAGAGTGTTTTTGTTTTTTGCAAGTTTTGCAGCCACTGTAATTTTTCCTACAACACAGCCCGTTCTCATTCCCAGATCATCAAATATAAGCAGTGTTCAGTTAGTAGCAATCGGAAACTTCATCACTAGATGCCACTAAATCCTACACACTGGTCCTTTTCATGAAGAAAGTTTGAGAACCACTGGTATAGGTCTAACTTGATATATCTGTTGTGTGGCGTAGCATCTGGGCGAGTTGGTGCTACGTTTCCTGAACAGGGAGTTGCAGCCTTCCTGTCAGCTGGCCTGTCTAGAAACGGTTCGAATCCTGTCCAGAGACAAAGATTGCCTGACTCCCTTCATCAGCCATTCTGCCATGTCCAGTCTTGCCCACTATGCCGGTATCGCCGTGGCTGGTACTGCCACAACTGCCCACAGCCACACAGTGGAGGGCCAAGGTAATTCTTGCCAAGTCTGTCAGGTTTCTCCAAGGTTTTACCACCTTCCTGGTGCTCCTGTTTTGTTGTTTCTCCCATGCAACTTCCATTATGTCAGTTTCCTCAATTCAACATACAACAGACAGGAAATAGCGTGTTTTTATACTTTAAGTTTATTTTTTTTATTAATTCACAACTACAGTGATTGTGTGTTAGACTCACACACGGGTGACCTAAACTACACACCCTGAACTCATCCTGTATAGACACAGACAGAGGACCAAAGCTGCTAGCTGTGCTAACATGCTGCAATCACTATGCCGCTATGCAGTGTAATGTGAAAATGTGTACTATACATATACGTAGATATATTTAAATTTGCCAGGTGTAAGCCTGGAGGGGATCATGCATTTGGGTGTGTGTGTGTGTGTGTGTGTGTGTGTGTGTGTGTGTGTGTGTGTGTGTGTGTGTGTGTGTGTGTGTGTCTGTGTGTGTGTGTGTGTGTCTGTCTGTGTTCATGTGTCTGTGTGTGTATCTGTCCGCAGCTGATCTCGCATACTGCTAGACCCATCAGTCTCATATTTTTGGTGCACATTTATGACTGTATGCACAAGGGCCTTTTGTGGTTGCAGTGATTCAGTCTTTGACAAACCAATGGTATTGACTGCTCTGTTGTATACCGCCTGCTGACTCCTCACTCCTCTTAATCGGCCAATAGGGACGCAAGGGATCAACAACTTCTTCAGTTTGGAATCTCGTTTCCGCTAGGGACAAGTAACAGTGTGGTTACTTTAGCATAGCTGCCAACTTTTCAAAAAACCTTGGAGTGAGATTTTGTCGGGTGTGACCAAAATGATGCCGCGCATGCAGCCACACAAGTTGGTGGCTCAGATATCAGAGGATTGGAATTCATTTGATGTTGTACCCATGTTGTACCCTGCATTCTGGTGGTTTGTGGGGAGACCCAAAGCCGCTGATAGGGACAGCCTACTGGAGATGGACAATATTGGTTACATTCTGAGAAGCAGACATAGCTGAAGGTCCACCCCCAGGAAATTTTGGATTAAGTAGATGTGATTTCCTGCATTCTAGTGGATTTTTGGGTGGTCTGCTAAAGATATGCACTACCTGAACTTATTCTGATTCATGTTCGGCATCATGACTTGTAGGGCTTTCTAGACTTGAGCTGAACATTCAACCAGAAAACTATTGTTGTGCCTAAATGACTGCCTGTATCACAATAAAGCCTTATTCATAGACCAGTGTTTAAGATTGGACCTAGGTACCTGTAGGTTGATTGATATTTTGATTAGAATGGTGTTAAACTGTGCGTAAATAAACAATGCAATGAGCTGAGTATTATTTTTTTGGCCTTTTGATGGCTTCGTTTGTGGGGGCGGCTGTGGGGGGGAGAGATGCCGCGCAGCAGGGGGCAGCGGGTCAGATTCGAACTTGGGCCGCTGCAGCAACTCCGTATATGGGTCGCCAGCTCTACCGACTGAGCTAACCGGCGGGCGCCCTGTCACACAATAGTAGTTCTTCTAGTTTTCTGTTGCTACTGTTACGTTTACTGTTCCCTTTTTTGGTTTGACTGGTTGTAAAGCATGTAAATGTAAATATAGAAAAAACATTCTGGACACACGCACGCACATACACACATGGACACCGATTCAAACGTTAATGTAAATGAAACCTCTGATGTTACCTGGGCAACTCCAGCAGACCGGTGTGCAAGCAAGATGGAGTGACAGCGGGGACGGCCAATCACACAAGAAACGGCAGAGCCAATCGAGGAGCTTGTGGGCGGGTCTAAACTAAGGGTAACAGGCTTCAGCTGGAGCGGCCGTTTTCCTCTTGGTCCTAAGGGGTATTGCACAAAACCAAGATAAGGGATTAAGCCGGGATATGTTGGTTATCCTGGCTGAATTTAGTTGGGTCAAGCTGCGCTTGCTCAATTATCCTGGATTTCTTTATCCTACTTTTGTGCAATACCCCTCTAGTGCTTGACGAGTCTATGTTTACTATAGCGTAACATTGTTTTTGGACGGTACAAACTGCAGGGGACCGAAACGGCCCAAGATCGGATTTTTTTAGTGTGAGAAATTGGATGTGTGGCGTGATGTGTGTGAAAACAGGCAAGTGCGTGTGTGAAACGGCGAAAGCGTGAGAGTTGGCAGCTCTGGAACTTTAGTGTTGGTATTTTCACTTTTTTGCTTTGGAATTGCACACAGCCTGCCCTACACTTCCTATTTCCCACTAATGGATAATTTCAGTTTAAAACATAAGTTTTATTTTTGTAGTTTTGGCCATAATTTATATCAGTAATTGTTGTTACAGAGTGGACACAGACAACAGGGATAAGGTGAAGTTAGGAAGGTTTATTAAAGGATAGCGGGGTGTGGGTGGAGTGGAGAGGTAGAAAAGATGGCTGGAAAGGGCAGAGGAGCAGTGGTAAATGTAGGCTGGAGAAGCATCAGGGTAGCAGGCAGGCAGATGTGAGGCAATCCTGGACACAAGGGAAAGACAGTTACTAACAGGATAGGAATCAACATATTGAATGGATTTCTGTATTAAACTATTCAATTCAATTCAATTTTATTTGTATAGCGCCAATTCATAACAGAAGTTATCTCAGGACACTTTTCAAATAGAGCAGGTCTAGACCGAACTCTTTATAACATTATTTACAGAGACCCAACAGTACCACCATGAGCAAGCACTTGGTGATGGGGGCAAGGAAAAACTGCCTGTTAAAAGGCAGAAACCTAGGACAGATCCTTCGGCTCTAGGTGGGTGGTCGTCTGTCTCGACCAGTTGGGGTGGTAAACTAAACTAAAGGCCTGAAGCGTGTGAATACCACAGTAGCTGAAACAATGATCTGGCAAAGAGTGTCAGAAGAGCTGGGGTTGAAATGTGGAAGTGTGTTGGTGGAGCATGGATCCAGGATCAAGCAGAGTGAGAGAGGGAGAGCCACACAAACACACAGACACAGAGACAGACAGGGGAGCTAGGGAGACACAAGGGTTAATTTCTGGGGCTCCGGCTTGGCATTGTACTCACCATAGTGATTGCTGAGATCTGGAAACAATGACATCACTAAACAGAAGTCTGATAGGGTAAGAAACACAAGCCTTCAGGCGATCAGACAGGTTGGAAACAAATCTCTAAGGTATATATTTGGAAGAGGAAACAAAGGTGAACAGTAAAATGATTACCCAAACTGTCTGTTGTTATCATCATCACAGTTTACAGATATACTTCTTGATTCAACTTTGACCTAATGTTATAAAGAGTCGGTCTAGACCTGCTCTATTTGAAAAGTGTCCTGAGATAACTTCTGTTATGAATTGGCGCAATACAAATAAAATTGAATTGAATTGAATTGAATTGACCTACTGTACCTCAATGAGAAGTGTAGACCTTTTTCACAGCAGCCATTTTAATATAAACCAGTAGGGTAAACACAGGTGTTACCAGTGATACTAATTAAGGTTCTGTTCCATTCCAGGTCAAACAGAGTGAGGGTGCTGTTGGTTCGCTGGAAAGGCTTTGCTGTACTGAATGGAACAGAACCTTAATTTACCTTTTCTAAGCCCCGCCCCTTTTTGCTCTGTGCTCCAATAACAGTTGGGTAAGCCTCAGTCAGAACCTCAGTCAACTTCCTCCTTTCCTGTACTTAGATATGCTAGGTGCTAGGCTAATCTATGTTGAAAAGCTAATGTCAATAAAACGCTTCCTAATTAGCTAGCTAATCTACATCGGTCGGCTAGGTGGTTACCTGGCAAAACACTTGATAACGACATAGTCAGTCAGCATTAATATATAGCTAGCTAGTTACATCTAAAAGCTAATGTTAGCAGAATGCTAGCTAACTAGCTAGTTTTAGTGTAGATTCACAGCTAGTTAGCTAGCGTTTCCCTAACATTAGCTAACTTAAGTGTGACTATATATGTGGCTTTTAGTTGTTTACTTATCTTAAAATGGGGTTAGTTTTTCAACATAAATTAGCCTAGCATATAGCATATCTAAGTACAGGAAAGGAGGAAGTTGACTGAGGTTCCAAATGGGGTGGTAATTAGGAAGGGCCAAAATGGCTCCTGTGAAAAGGTCTATTAAGCTACATTTAGCTACAACAGTTTGACCCTCAAATGAACTGTTGGTGTTTCCAACCTGTGTACAATGTTATTATTACTAATTTAAATTTGACTTAAAGGTCCAATGTGTAACATTTGCGAGGGATTGTCAGAAATTAAATCTATTATTCATAGTTATGTTTTCATTAGTGTATAATCACCTGAAAATAAGAATCGTTATGTTTTTGTTGTCTTAGAATGAGCTGTTTTTATTTACAGAGGGAGCGGGTCAACTTCCATGGAGTCTGCCATGTTTAACCGCCATGTTTCTGCACTAACCCAGAACGAACAAATCAAACACTGGCTCTAAAAACATTTTTCACATGTTTCACGAACATTGTAGGTTCTCCAACATGCTTGGTTGAGTCAAGGTGTTGCGTTGCTAGATGGCAAAAATCCTACACACTGGTCCTTTAGGTTGCAGTAAACCGTAATTATCCTGATAGTCTTTTCTCTACAGTTTGTCTATTCACAATTTGTAGCTGCTTTGTTCCTGCAGTTCTATTCCATTGTGTTTATTAAGTAGGTGATATTAATTGGAAACAGGACTCAAGGCACACATTTGTTCTTTGACATCCTTTCTCTTCCTAGTGGAGGATGAGGGAGGAGAGGCGGCAGACCTATCCGGTGAGGTGGTGAAGGAAGCCTCCCACCCTTCAGAAAATGCTGACCAGGAAGTAATTGTTGAGGGTCTCAAGTCCATCTGTAACATCCTGCTACACAATGAGAGAGGACAGGTCAGTCTGCTGTGTGTCTTCTCATACCTACATTTACATGAGTCCCTCAGATTATAACATTTAATTTGATTGGTGGTATTTTATAAAATGTATTTTTTTGGATGGATGGAAGGTGGTAGCAGCAGATCTGCAGCTGATAAAGGGTGTTGCAGAGAGGCTGAAGCAGTGTCATGATCCCACCTGGAACCATGAGGTAAGGACAGTAAGGTAGACATTTAAATGTAGAAGCCACATGAGACTGGAACCTGATTTTTTTCACAGATTATCTGTCTCATGTACTGCTGTCAAAAATGACTAAAAGTTATTTTTATAAAAGTTGCCTACTGCAGCTTTAACCTTACAGAAACATGTAATTATCTGTGGGAGGGTGAGATGGCACTGCAGAAGAAGAATCATAATTGGAGGTATGATGATTCCCTGGATTTTAAACCACCAAACTGACCATGAATTATTTGCAATTTTAACCTGGACCACCACTGTCTGTCTTTAGGTAAATTTAAAAGTTAAAGACTGTATGAACATAGAAGATGGGGTGACACTCTGAAGTAGGACTGGGTATATTTTGAATTTATTCAATACAGATGTCAATACCAAAATTCATCATGTTTGTTTCTATTTTTTTACAAACCTTTTTATTTTTCATTTATCAAAATCTGTCAAACCTCTCAAATACATTCATACATGTTTAATGCCGTCTCAACTCAAAGCAGTTGAACAAGACTGTTGAAAAAAACACACTGACCAAGCATTCGATTTCTGCGTTTGGTACTTCAGTGTTTGATACTTAGATTCATTTTCTTTTGCACCAAATAAGCGTTAAGGTTCATACATATTCAGCCCTGCAACGAAGAGGCAAATACAGCTAGAGAGTGAGTGATGTCTCATTTTGTCTCTGCTTTCCCTGACCAGGTGCGATTCTTTGACCTGCGCCTCACCTTCCTGCTGACTGCCCTGAGAGTGGACACCAGGGCACAGCTGGCTCAGGAGCTTCATGGCATCAGTCTGCTAGGTGATTTCCTGTTTATCTTGTGTATCTACTGACCTCAGAAACCAACCATCGTCATCTCTCTAGGTTACTAGTCTTAAGTAAGAGGCCATTCGCCAATGTCTGTAACGCCTAGGATGTTCAACAAGCCATGATAAATCTATAACCAGACTTGATAAATAAACATACTTAAACAAACATTCAAGAAGCAAATGATTCTGTAAACAGAAGGTACAAATGTGCTAAGTTAAAGAGCTTCCTGCCCTGTATATGTTACAGGCAACCAATTGGATGCTACACTGGGTCTGTGCTGGCCAGACACATTGGAAACAGCCAGGGCAGGGTTAGAGGGCGTCCCACCTGAAGAACTGCCCCCACTGAGCCGGCAGCAGACAGAACTAGCCATGGAAATACTGAAAATACTCTTCAACATCACATTTGACACAACCAGGCGCAAGGTTGACGAGGTACTGAAGAAAATTCCACCTTTTTTCGTATTAGTTTAGCCATGGTGTTATCAACATTATACTAATAATTGTGAATTCTGTTGTCAAAAGTCAGTGAGTA
The DNA here is from genome assembly GCF_905237075.1 of Dicentrarchus labrax. Taxonomy (NCBI): domain Eukaryota; kingdom Metazoa; phylum Chordata; class Actinopteri; family Moronidae; genus Dicentrarchus; species Dicentrarchus labrax. Next base: position 26,816,392 of record NW_026136720.1, read on the forward strand.
TAATAGTTAATCCAGAATCAACTTACTGTATGTTAAAACAGAATTACTTATTTCAGAAACACCTACACTCATGGTTTTCTTTGTGCATCAGCTCATAAGGATGCACTTCTTCTGAGCACCTTTGCAGAGTCATATCAGTGAACAATCCACATAAAGGTCTTTTTTAGTTTTCACTGTATCGACTGCCATAGTGGGTCTTAAAGCCATCACCCACCCTTAATCTATACATTACATTAATGTTTGGTTTTTATCTTGCACATTGCAATATCATTATTTGTCACACTGCAAACTTGCACATTCCCTGAAAAATATTTTGCACATTCCTACAAACTGTACAGCTCTTCTTTCATTCATTAATTTAAATAACGGTTATATTGTACATATTGTCCTTTTTTATATTTGTATATATTGTCATATATAAGTGGGAATAAACACCATTCTGATGAGTAATGAGTAATTGGGGTAAACCTAAAACCGGTATCAGTATCTGTCTCAAAAATCTCATATCGGTCAAGCTCTAGCAAGAAACACTTCAATATCAGAAAACAACAGGATGTTAGTTGGTCAGTTTCCTCTGCCTGTCTTTGGAGAAAGTGAATACTATATGTCTGTACCATCTGTGTGTGAAGGAAGAGGCAGCAGAGTACAGACATTTGGGAGCCATACTGAGACACTGTCTGATGAGCCATGCAGACGGAGAGGAGCGCACTGAGGAGTTCCACAGGTAGGACAGCACACACTGTACTGGTATGTCTGTCTTTGCTCCTCTGTGACGCCGTCCCTCTAACTCCCACTGCCTCTTTTTCTCAGCCATACTGTTAACTTGCTAAGTAACCTCCCCCTGCCCTGTCTGGATGTACTACTGATACCCAAGGTGCAACAAGGCTCCATCGAGTACATGGGGGTCAACATGGATGCTGTCAACATGCTGCTGGAATTCATGGAGAAAAAACTTGACCGGGTAAGACAGGACTGTGTGTATGTGGGTCCATTACATCCAATGTTATAACAGTAAGTGTAAAGACATGAATTCTAATCTGAATTACACGAAACAATGGTGACAGTGTGTGGGCTGTTACCTTAATATAACAGCTTCGAAGTCATTTCCATGGTAAACGAACTTGTAGTATAGCGAATCATCCCGATAGCAAAGCTGGAGAGGGACGCCATTGGCAGAACCAGCAATGCAAGTCTGAAAGGTGGCGCCCCGCCAAATCTCGCGAGAATCACGAATTGCTTCACATACATCAGCGACATAAGAAACAGCCTCAATGGAAGACACTAGCAGGCATTCACTCAGACGTTACCTGGTCAGTAGACATCTTCGGAGTCTATCTTTGCCTGTTCGATGTCCGACGCTTCACTCCTACTGAACACGTACCGGTATACAGCGTATATAGAGACGGCTCTGGTGAGTGGTATTTATGACAGTTAACGTTAAATACAAGTACTCCGCAGCGACTCTAGGGGTAGCTGTTTGACAAAACCGGAAAACTGCATAGTATGCCTTTAAAGCTGTTTAGGGGAAAAAACATGCAGTTTATTGCATGTGGTATAAATGTGTTATTTTCACCTAGTGTATTTTCTGCATACTGGTGTTCCTAAACAGTGCTTGAATTGCATAAATTTGAAATGAATGGAAAGCTAAGACACATACTTCCTGCCACCCCTGCATAAGTTAGTGCCACACTTGTACCAACCCAGTCAAAAAAAATCTAAAAACACCCCTGGTCCTGAGACTAATCTCTATCGCTAGGTGGAGTTGTATGTTAACTGATGAATGAATGGTGTCCATGTGAAAAACATGAAAGTATACAGTACACAAATTCTTTATTCAAGTAGAAGTACAGATACTTGTATAAAAAACACTCCTGTAAAAGCAGAAGTAGTGATCACTAAGTAAAGTAAAAGTACAGGCTCAGGACATTTGCACCATTTCTACCAGCTGTTTCTGTGCAAAGCTTACTAAAACCTCATATAGGGTTGACTCTCTCTCTCTGGTCTGTTTTGTCGTTACATCGTTACATTCTTATGTTGTTTTCATCATGTTACATCTGTCATGTGTGATATGCAGTCTTGATGTCGAAAAGGCGTGCAATCATGAAAAATAATAAAAATAAAAGTCATTAATTCCCTCAAATGCATTCAAACTAAAGTAATGAGACTGTTTTGAAAATGTAAGGAGTAGAAAATACAGTTATTTGGGTAAAAATCTAGAGGGTAAAAGCAAAAGTTGTCAGAAGTATTTGTACTTACTTGTTACTTCTCACCTCTACAGCCCGGCTGGTCGTATTTATCATGAGGTTATAAGAGTTAGCTTGTCTGTTTCCCAGGGACATAAGCTGAAGGAGACCCTTCTCCCATCGCTGAACCTGCTGACTGAGAGTGCCCGCATCCACCGAGAGACCAGGAAGTTCCTCAGGTTGAAGGTCAGTACTGGGCTAATGAAGGAATGAGTATTGGTGGCTGTGGCTCAGAGGCAGAGCGGGTCGTCCACAAATCGGAAGGTTTTTAGTTCGATCCCCGGCTCCTCCTGCCACACGTTGAAGTATCTTTGAGCAAGATACTGAACTCCAAATTGCTCTTGATGATGTGCATCACTGAGGAGTGAATGTGTATGAAAGGGTGAATGTGGCATGTAATGTAAAAGTGCTTTGAGTGGTCGGAAGACTAGAAAGGTGCTATACAAGTACAGGTCCATTTTGCATTTACCATTACTGCTGCTGTTTTTATGGCTCAGGTATCCATGTACGTGTGTGTGTGTGTGTGTGTGTGTGTGTGTGTGTGTGTGTGTGTGTGTGTGTGTGTGTGTGTGTGTGTTTGTATGTGTATGTAGGTGCTGCCCCCACTGCGGGATGTGAAGAACAGGCCGGAGGTGGGCAACGCTCTGAGGAACAAACTAGTCCGTCTTATGACACACATTGACACTGATGTCAAGGACTGTGCTGCTGAATTCCTCTTTGTTCTTTGCAAAGAAAGTGGTGAGGGAAAAATCTGTTTGACTTTTTCCCCCAAATAATTCATCAAAATTCTTGTATGACTGATTTTAAGCCCATGGCTTACTGTAATATTGACCATCTCCACTGATCAACTGTGTCCACATCATTTCACCATAAAATTTGGCTATGGTTGAACGACTTAAAGCTGCTGTTGGTAACTTTTATGAAAATAACTTTTTGTCATATTTGCTGAAACTTTCACTATATCCTGACAGTAGTACATGAGACAGATAATCTGTGAAAAAATCAGGTTTCTCTGGCTCCTTCTAGTGCTCCACCGGGCCTGAATGAAAACAACCAATTAGAGCTGAAAAGAATAGAAAAGACACTTTGGGTTGGTGGTTTGAACATAGTTGATTGTTGAGTTTCATTCCCAGCAACTGATTTAATGACCTGGGAATGAGACTCAACAATCAACTATTTTTCTCTGAACCTGATTTTTTCAGTTTTTCTGTCTAATGTACTACTGTCAGGATATAGTGAAAGTGTCAGTAAATATGACAAAATCATATTTTCATAAAAGTTACCTACTGCAGCTTTAAGGACAATTCCAACAGGATTCAAATCACTGACCAGGGCAGGTAATGTTAAATTCCCCCATCTCCCCTATAGAAATCAATTCAGTCCGAATGGAGTTTAGTGACCCCAAAGAGGTAAAAACAGTTAAGATGTGATTTTGATATGGACAGTGTTAAGATGCACAAAGATAGTTCAGTAGTAGTTCAGTGAAGCTTCAACGATCACTTCATATCAACCATGGTTGTACTTCATGCCTGGTGATAAGACTGGAGTCCAACAGAAGGCTGGTTGAATTGGCTTGTATTCATGTATTAAAGTACTACCATATTAACAGTAACATGTTCTCTATACAGTTCCGAGGTTCATTAAGTACACTGGATACGGTAATGCTGCAGGTCTGCTGGCTGCCAGAGGACTGCTTCGGGGGGGCCGAGACTCTGGGATCTATTCTGAGGATGAAGAATCTGAGACAGAGGAGTACAGAGAGGCCAAGGCCCAGTCAGTACCTCCACAACACTGTTACCTTAACTAAGTGCCTTATGTATTATGTCTCATAAACTATGATATTATGTGTCTTTGACTAATGAACTTGACAGATAGATTTTTGTAGTCAGTAGACGATTTGTTAATTTTCAACATGGGGGGCGGCCCAAGGGAGCAGCCGACTGAAGAGAAGATGAGGAAGTCACTCACTATAAGCTATAGTTTAGGGCAGGGGTATTTAATTACAATTCTAGTAATCTACCAAGGTGAACCACCATGTTTCTATAGTAGCCAAGAACCATGGACAAATATAAAGATGGATGAATGACAGCTCTCCAAAAGTGTGGCCAAAACATCTCAATCACCCCCTGGTGGCCAAGTGCAGTAGGTCAAAAAGCCTGCTGCTGCCATGTTAGCAGATGGGCCAAAGTACATGTCAAATACATTTTTCCCAAAGATGTTTTTGTCAGTTTTGCTGTTGGGTTTAGTTTTTTCATCAGTTTGGTTTTAATTAGTTATTTGAAGCTATAAAAAGGGGGTTTCATGTCATGATTGACAGCTGAGCCCTGCTCACGATTGAGTTGGCCAGGCCTATTATACACTAATGAATACATACCTATGAATATTATATTCTGTTTCTGCAAATAGATTCTCCCAAATGTTACACACTGGACCAGAATGTTGCTGATTTCTGCTCTTTTGATATCCCCCCTCCAGTATAAACCCAATAACAGGAGTTGTAGAAGAAGAGCAGCCCAATCCCATGGAGGGAATGACAGAGGAGCAGAAAGAAATTGAAGCCATGAAGCTGGTCAACATGTTTGACAAACTGTCAAGGTCAATATAAGCAGCACACACACACCAACACACATACTCACACATGCAACTTGTCTGCTGGTCAGTTTGAAGTCATCCACAGTACATTGTGTGTCACTTTTCATTTATTTCAAAACTGTTATCTTTCACAATAGATATATTGTTATAACAGCTATATTCAAATATATAATTGATTTGATTTACAGCAAGTATTTTTTTTGTTCTTCTCAATTTATTATAACTGACAATTGCAAAGAATAAATAGATAAGACTGAGAATCAGAATCATTTAGTGGCATTTACCTCCTTTTCTCCTGTCCTGTACTTAGATATGATATGTGCTAGGCTAATCTATGTTGAACAGCTAATGTCTATAAAACTAACTAGTTGGCTAATCTACAACTGTGGTTCAAATTCTGTTGTCTATGTAGAACACTATGCACACTACTTGCGTAGTACAGTAATTACCGGAAATGATAATCACAAGATTTGCTGCTTCACCTTCTTCTTCTACACTGATTTACACCTGGACGGAGCATTAGTGCCAATACCGGCTCATTTATTAGTGGATTTATTCAAAATAATAATCAAAAACGAACCTGCTTCTTTTTTGCCTATTGTTTCATGCAAGGTAGAAATTACACCGTCTACAGAGACGTCGTCTCACGGAAAATGTACCATATGTTCTTGTTCAACATTAACTGCTTTATCTCCGGTATTCTGACTGAGGCACCCCACAAAAAAATGACTGAGTCATTGTTTTCACACTTTGCCTGCTGATAGGCCCTCCAGAGTCCCAAATGTACACAATCGATTAAAAAGTTGGTTTTACGTAATATGTCCCCTTTAAGCGAAATATTTGTTATCATCTTTCATTGACCATTGACCACCCTAGTGACAAGTGTCCAGTGTTCCACATTAAACTTTTTGACCGTTATGAGTGCACCATCCGTGTACTTGCACTCGACAGTGTGAACACACTTATGTACTCAACATTAGTGTAAGTATGGAAGTATTTGAATTGAGACACATCATACATAAACCTCAGCTAGGTAGTTACCTGGCTAATGAGTTAGCGTTTTGATACAGAGCAAATACGAACTAGCCAGTCAATCAACATGAATATTAAGCTAGTTACATCTAATAGCTAATGTTAGCAGAACGCTAGCTAACAATTTATGTAGATTAGCTCAAGGCTCATTGATGCACGTGGGGAGAGAAGGCTGGCCCGTGTACTACTGGAGCTCAAACTGCTCAAACACTTCATGCTGGTTCTGATGGAGAGGTGTCAGAACACACAGTGCATCAGTTTGCATCATACATACACACACATTACATTTGAACTATTTCTCCCTGCAGGACCAATGTGATCCAGCCCATGCAGCTCGGTATGGACGGGAAGATGAGGGAGATGACTCCTAAGGATCTGCATAAACTGGCCCACAATCCTTTGTTCCAGCCAGAAGAGCCAGCTAATTCAGACAGTGAGAATGAGGCTTAGTGAACAGAAGCATAAAGACAGAAACAGATTCAACTCCTGTGACAACCGTGGAAGATCTGTCTCATTATTTTAGAACCTGATGGGAGCTGAAGTACGGAAAGTCAGTGTAATATTATAACAAATACAGCTTAGACATGCTCTATATGATAAGTTCCATTATGATTTGGCGCTATATGAATATCATTTAATTGAAGTGAAATCAGTCAAAACACAGCATTATGTAACAGTTTGGGTCCGTGTTTCTCTGTTGAGGGAAACTCAGAGCCACGCTGGTACTGGGGTTTCCACAATACACTCTAACACATCATCCCTATCAAGCCCGGTTGTACAACTACTATTTTATCATACATGAACAAAACAGATGCCACACGTAGCCCAAAAGTTAATGTTGAGTTGAGAGGCAAAAGCAAAACAGGAGCTAAGCAACAGACATCCATTCACTGCAGGTGTACCGCTCAAATAACTCAAGGCAGGTTAGGCGCTGTCTGATGATGCTTCTCTCGTATCTAGGCAACACAGTCTCTTAAAGGCGCATTTTACAATTTCAGCTGTTACAAGTAAATGAAGCAGCTTAAAGGACCAAATTTGTAGATGACTTTGCTTCCTTTCTTTGTTTCACTTCAGTTCATTACTCAGTGAAAACCCTAAGGGCACTGTGGAGCACTGTATAACAACACCAAGTGAAACGGATATTTGTGCTGGTTTCCTGTAGGATGGTTTAATGTAGGTTTGGAAGGTCAACATTGTTCCTCAGTCAACTCATATAAGCTCCAAGAGATTCATTCTTTTGATTGACAGCTATTGCTAGCTTTCAGAAAGTGGTGGGGGAAATTCTTGGCGACTCAGAAGCCAGCATCTGGTCCCCTAGTATAAAAAATAATTCTACTTGAATGCAACAGAGAAACCAAACCGTCCCTGCTTACACAACACATAACCAGTCAGTCAGTCTAAAAATTGATGATGTACTTGGAAAATACGTGAAAAAATCAGCTTCCTCTGGCTCCTCCTAGTGCTTGTAATGGCAAAACAAAAACAACCAATCAGAGCCGTGAAAAATACTACTTATTATATAGTCTATTGTTTTTATTTTTAAATGTACCTACTGCAGCTTTATTTGGTTAATAGTTGCAGTTCATGTTTATTCACGATTCTCAGTGTGAAGATTATCACTGTGCCTCAGCTCTTTTATCATCTTTCATTGGTCATTGGTTATTTCTCATCCTCATTCACATGTCAGCTCCACACACGTACTGTATGCTGTGTGCCATTGTGTTGACCCTTCCCATTCCATTCCCCCAGCCTCTGTTGTAAAGCTGTTCATGGTTCTAGACCAGCAAAGGGTTGCCGCACTGGAACCAGTTTTCCCAGCTGAGGATTTTCCACCAATGTAGCTCTGATTATTGAACCGGTTTCGTTTAAGATTTTTGGAACCTTGTTGCTATCTAGTGAATCAGCCTGTGTTTCCACCAGTTTTGAGCGGAACCATTGTAATCAGATGCATCATCAACAGAGGGTGCTGCACAATGCACAGAGACCTGTGGAATATGACACACCCACTTTTGTTGCCAAGGAAAACCTGATACTTTTTGGTTCCAGTCGGGTACCAACTTTTTGGGTTCTGAACCACTTTGTTTTTGGTCAAAATGTTCCGAACTGTTTCAAACCAGGTGCCCTAAACAGAATGGAGTCAGTCCCCTGTTGGTGGAAAAGGCACAGAACCTGAACCTCATAAGCGTCATGGTTCAGGGTCATTTATTGCAGTAAGCCTTTATAGCAGCATGTTTAAAATGAATAATAATCAAATGAAATTATATGATGCAGTTTACAAAACACTGCAGCTGAGGTCACCCAGAACTTCCTACCTGAGACCCAGACCATCTGTTAGCCAAGATAGTTTGGATTTGATTAGTTGAGGGTCTTCACCTTTTAAGACTTCTGTGACCACCTCGAAGCTCAAAGGTGAAAGGAACTTGGTTTGTAATCTGTAAAGCTTTAGAAAAACTCAACAGCATCATGTTTTTCAGAAACAACACCTCAGTTACTTCAATGTAATGCGTGTTATTTTAACTAAAGAAAAGTTTTGAAACGGATTACATCAAACATTTATTTAAAGCTTTCGATGAAACAGCTTTTACTAGTAATTTTAGATGACACTAACTTAGTATGACAAGTTAAGGAAACTTTCCTGATTAAGCATTTTATTTTCACAGTACAAATAAAAAATGTAATCAGTTTCAAAAAATGTTTAGTTAAATTAACCGGTTTTACAGTGTGTTACTCAGGACAATCCACAGACCTCTATATCAACTTTGTAGGAATATTTTACAGAATGTTGGAGCATGGTGAGATGGAAGACAGTTGTCAAATCTACTCTTCATTTGAGCGGAGGAAAATGTATGGAAGCTAGCCAAAGAGCTGTCTTTCAGTTTGAGACAATGGAATCAACTGTATTTTTGAAATAAGAAAAAAAAGAAGACTTTTAGATGCCTGTTGTTTTTCAAAAAGCCCTTCAGATGTTTTATTTTTTAAGTGAAACATGAAACTGCAGACAGATAAGTTCTAATTTTAGAGTGAAGATTAAATAATTTTATGCAAAGAAAGACTATAATCTGAAACACATTATATATTCAATGTATACTCCTTTATATTGTTTAGCTTCTAGAGTGGACTGTAATGTACATTAAACGTGTTTAAAGGACAGTTCTCTCGTCTTATTTTAGATGCAGTTATTGTGCTAATTTAACCCGTGCTAAGTGCTTGTTGGACTAACGTATCTCATCCTACTGCTGCCATTCTTTTACAGCTTTAATGGGCCATATTCTGGTTGCTGGTTTGGTTAACATTTTTTCAATAATTTCATTTAAAGCATTAAAATACTTCACTCTTGTCTTTAAAAGTTGTAAACCCTCAGATACCTTCAATAGAATCAAACTGATTTCCTGTCAAAGCCAGATAGGCCAGGTAACAGTGAGTGACACAGTGTAGTTGAAGTCCAAGGACAGCCTGACATATCAATACAGAGTGTGTATCTAACTCTACACTGTTTCCCAGACCTGCAGAGGTCTTGTCTTTTATTATCTTCCTACTGTATTTAACAGCACAGGAGCCGAGCTCTGGCTGCTCTCTGACACACCCAACTACAAAAACTGGAACATTAATGATCCCTAGGCGAAGAAACAGCATGATTAAAGATAGAAAGAAGAAAATGATATGTGTGGAACATACTGTATTGAGACTGACACTAATAATGTGAATGAAAACAAGCTATATCAAAATATAAAAGATGTTTAATATTGAAACACTAAAGAAATAATATGATAATTTACTGATATTTTTTATAATAATGTTAATAATGTTAATAATAACTTGCATGTTTATAGTTTTTTCCTTCTTAAAACTCCACTATCCATCTATCTATCTGTCTGTCTGTCTGTCGGCATAAATGGAATATAATATTCATAGGTTTTCACTAACATAAAGGTTATGGTATGGCTGGTATGCCAGCAGTGTAGTACTGCACTCCCATAAAGCTGGTGCAGAACAAAATGGTCGAAGCAGCTGTGGCTTATTTACGCTAATATGACCTTGCTGACATCATCAGTAATATTTTAGACGGAAGACAATAAACAACAAAGTAAGCCAAAGTAAAAACAGGAGAGAAGAGAATTATGACACAACTCATAATTTTAATCATTATTAACAAGTATAGGTATGGATTTACACTCTGTTCATAACTTTGTTTTTGTTTGCTTTATGTAGTTTTGTACATATTCTGTGCGTGCAAGGCAAAGATAAACATGACAGTAGAAAATAAAATTCTCCCCTAGGATGAGACGGAGGCTCAGGTCGCTGACAGCACGGGGAGCTGAACTGAGGTCTGCCCTTACAAAACACACACCACTCTCCACAAGCACCCTGAGAGTTTGATAGACTGAACCAAATGTTGTTACCTCACAATATCTGACCACACATTGGGATCCTATCTGGTCCTCCCCATGATGGACTTGGTGATTACACATAATGTTGCCTAGTGGAGCGACTGAAACTGAACTGGTTTGAACGCCACATACTGATGTGATTCCACAGAAACATGCAGAGCTTTAGTGTCCATGTGTTAATCTGGAGACTGTAAAAGGCTTGATGTGAAGACATCTTAACAAGGCAAAAGAAAGAAGAACATTTTCCCACATGCATGGTATGATGGGACTTGTTAGAAATTGTGTAAATGAAATTGATTTGACCTCATTTGAATGTATAAATATAAAATATTCATATAATTGTGAGAAAATAACCAGAAAGGCTATTTTCTTTCATTGTAAATGTCTTTTGCAAGATGTTGGGACCCACCTCACCTTTATGTAGTAAGAGCGGAATTGGGAGGTATCGTTAAAAAATCCAAAAACATCCAATTAAGGCAAAACCTTAAGCTTTATGTAACCTGGTTCCAAATCTCCAGGTTGCCGCCCACGTCTGAAATTTTACTGAGGTGCAGAGCTGTTCTCCTGATTGGATGTTTCCCCTGAAACAGTCTTTTCCTTTGTGAGCATATAGGGTCAGTGCTGCTCCAGAGGCAGAATCCAAACAAATATGGTGCCAAGTAGGGCAACAACTAACAACTATTTTCATTATCAATGAATTGTTTGGTCTATAAAATGTCAGAAAATTGTGAAAAATGTCCATCCCAGTTTCTCCAAGGTGACGTCTTTAAATGTTTTGTCGGTCCCAAAGATATATATTCTATATATTATATGTTCTTCATATCTGAGAAGCAGAAAAAATACTTTTCTGACATTTTTGCATGAAAAATTACTTTAACAGTTAATCAATTATCAAAATAGTTGCTGATTATTTTCTGTCGAATAATCGACTATTCGAGTGTAAATGAAACTGACACAGCTATAGAGATGTTGTCCTGGACTGACTGAAATAACAGCCCTTATATAAGAACATTACACGGGATGCATTTCCTCATGAGAAATGTCTCGGTGCTGTTCTACCTGTTAAACCTTGAATTTATTTGATGGCCCCTCTAGTACATGAGGAAATGCTTTCTTCCTTGATGGTTTTAATTGAAAATAAAGAACACAACTAACAGAGCTTGCACAATGACAAGGAATTGTCACTGTGTGCTGCTGAGGTCCTGCAGTGATGTTACATCTATCGCCATATTGAGTGCTGCAGGAATGAGTCCTAAAACACGGAACTAAGTAAGCGTTTTAACACCTCTGGTTCCCTTTCCTCAATGTCAATAGGTTTCATTGTATGGGTTTTTGGTTAGATGTCTGAAATAAGGTCTGTGGTTGAAAGCTTAAGTTCAGTCCAGTGTAACATTTAGGAACATCTATTGTCAGAAATATAATATTCATATTCAGGTTTGTTTTCATTAGTGTATAATCACCTGAATATAGGAATCGTTGTGTTTTTGTTACCTTAGAATGAGCTGTTTGTATCTACAGAGGGGGTGGGTCACCTTCTATGAAGTCCATGTTGAACCACCATGTTCCTACAGTAGCCCAGAACGAACAAACTAAACACTGGCCGTAGATAGGACTGTTTGTGTTTTTTGCACAATTGGCGGCCAACGTAACCTGCTAATTTCCATAAATCTCACTGGTGGAAATAGGTTGCACATCTTGTATTCCTGCAGTTTACACAGTGTGTCTGGGGGAAATGTGAAACCAGCTACCTGCCTGGTGCCAGTGTGACGCCTGTTAGAGACTATTACGTACACTGCAGGACCTCAGTAGAATGGAGTTAAATGAACATGCTTGATATGTTGTAAAACAGATTACTTTGATTGACATGATGCAACCTAACTGGTAATTTGCTAATTTGCTGGAAGGATCAGCTAAAGGTGTGTTCAGACTGAATGCAAAGTGAATTTTAGAGGTGGCACGGTTGCATATCACTCACTGCGAAAAAATGACTACTTATCCTGCAGCTTTATGACTCAACGATCAGCGTAAGCAGATGAGATGATGATTCTGGAGCAAAAGAACAGGTATCGTCATTTCTGACATCAAGTCACACAGGTACACACCGTAGACACACAGTCAGTGCTTATGTTGCTAGCTAGCCACAGCTAACGTCTGTACATTAGCTTTTAAGGGAAAATAAGCTGCAAAAACAGCCCAGTGGTCACATTTGAACACATAATGCAAGCTAACACAACACAAACACAAACTATAACAGATTCTCCTAATCAACTCATAAAGTTAAAAAAAATCTAGCTTATTTTCAGAAGATGAAGTTTGTAGAACATTCAATGTATTTTTTCCAGGCACGCATACATTTGACCACTGGACCATCTGTGCAGTCCATGTTTATTTAACAACCAATATAGCAGCTGTACAGACGTACAGACGTACAGACGTCAGCTGTACACGGCCTCTCTTATTTCTGCCAATGCCTCTGTGGTTGGGTAGACCTACAACCAATCAGAGCAATGAAACATGTGATGTAGCGCAGTTGGTAAATTAAATTTACCCAATCCTGTCAGATAGCGGATTCAGCAGAACGTTCCACATCAGCAGCAGCCATCTTGTTTGTCAACCTTGCGAGGCAGCTGGACTATCTCTCCATCTTGCCAGGCTTCAAACTATGCACTTGTGTGTAGCAGCATGATTAATGCTGGGTGTGCGAGAAGTTAGCTCAAAAACAACAGTGGTGGTGCTAAGGAGGTTAGCGTAGACGCTACTAGCATCAGTTATATCAGAACTGGAGAGTATCTCTTCACTGAACGGCACTGAAGGCTTCTCTCCATGGAAAGGATGTTTTCTCTCTTCTCCTGACTGGCTTCAGTAAGAGTTTGACTACGTTATATGGTTCATTGATCTGATTGGCTGGAGTTTGCTTTTGACGGTGACAGACAGATGGTTCATCCAATCATCCGCTGAGTATTTTTTTTAAAAGGGCCTGGCTTTTCCTAAACAGTTTGAACAATGACCTCACAGATGGTTCTGTTTAACAAGGTTATCAACAATAAGGTTGTGCTCCTCTGTGCAGTCATCAGTATGAAACCCGCCCCATATTAGACAAACGGTTGTGATTGGCCCGACCAGATGTGTGAACGGGAGGGGGACCAGACGCATACCACACAAGCTTACTGTTTCTACAGAAGGGTACAACATTCATGCTGCTCTCAGACCTCATATACCCACCCAGTTCAGTGATGTTACAGACCCCTCCCTCCTCTCTCTCCCAGGTGTGCCCCTTCTCCTCAGGTGAGTCAGTCTGTGCATTTTATTTAGACAGAGGGGGCTCAGTTCTTTGGTCTGCTGGCTCTGCCTTTGTTGTGTGCTGTTTAGAGACCGCCTCTCCTCTCTCCTGTGTGCTGTTTCTCAGATCCACTGAGGCCAGATTGGTGCCTGGGCCCTTCTCCTTGTGGGACAGAGGACTCACTTGAGGGTTTTCTGGGGATTCAGCTGGGATTGTGCTGGGGGTCTTTTCTTCGGTGGGTGGGGACACCAGCAGTTTTTCGAGAGTTTGGGGCAATGCAGGCACTCTGCTGGGGCTCTTTTTCTGGGATGTGGGGGGTACAGGAGGCTTTTCCAGGATTTGGATTAGTGCCAGAGGCCTCTCTTTGTCGAGAGCTGCAGCTGGACCCAAGAGTCGGGGTGCTGATGCTTCTTGCTGAGCCTGAGCTGTAGAGGAGGGACACCCTGAGCCCGGGGCTTCCTCCTCTCCTGGAGGGGAGTGCTTGGTTTCAGCTACCGTCCCTTCGCAGCCAGTCCTTCCTCTCTCTGCCTTCAGCTCATCCTTCTGGACAGCCTCCTTCTTTTCTCCTGCTGTCCCTTTGTCACTGGCTGGGTGGATGAAGAACATACAGACAGATTGAAGGATACGTTTAGACCGCAAAAAGAAAAACAACAAATCAAAGAATACCAAAAACAGAAGGTAAGTTATGAGCATGACTGAAACACCGCTCTCACCCTCCTGAGCTCTTTGTGCTTCCTCCCCACTGGATGGAATTTCAGTGCAGGTGGGCAGATCGCCTCTGTTGCCCCGGAAACGGATGGGTGACCTCTGTAACACCGCCTTCAGTTCTAAGAGAGATGGAGGCAGACATAGAGGGGCTCGAGATTTATCGGAGAGCAGTGGCCATATTACAGAAACTTCTTAGACAAGGGTCTGAGATTCCCAGTGTGGTACTATAGAAGCAAATCCTAGCCAACTTTAGAAATTCTATCTCATCTCAGGTTTGAAAATCCTGACTACTTAGTTAAACATCGTTTATCAGCTTTTATGTCTGTTACCAAGCAACCAACATTATTCTCTCATCTCGCTGAGCTAAACAACTTTGTTAAGGATGTTTTTTTCTCATTGAAATAGACAAAAACTGGAGCGAGAACAATGACGGGCACTAAACTTCAAGACAGATGAGTTAGAGGGAACCTCGGGAGAAGACGTTCTTTTTAGGAAACAGTGCTAACTCTGGAGAATAAAGAGAGTTCCACCTCATTGACATTTGGTTGGTTGTGTAAAAGGAATAAAAGAGAAGACATATAAAATAAACAAGTTTAGCGAACACTACCTGATGGAAAAGTGTTAGGAACTGTTCATCTGTAATGTCTTCTTTTCCTAAATCAGGTCCCAACTCTAATTACCATGGTAACCAAACAGTTCAACGATCAGTGTGTAGGATTTAGCAGCATGTAGTGGTGTAGTTACTGACCGCACATTTTCGCCTCACCCTCCCTTTCAAGCACAAAGGGGAAACTACGGTGGCCGCAAAACACATAAAAAACGCAAATGCCCCTATGTAGAGCCAGAGTATGGTTTGGTTTACCTGCTTGAATGCCATCTTATTTGCAGACAAGGCGAATATCAGCCAATATATTGGTGCATCCCTACTCTCCAATACCAATACATCCTCATAAATGTTACACAGTGGACCTTTACGCTTTCACAGACGTTATTACTATAATAAGTATTTTTTATTTTTAGTTTTTTACGTCTTCATTAAACGTAGTCTCACCTTGTGTCATGGCCAGAGTGTCCTCGTGGACGGACACAGCCCTGCGCTGCGGAAGGGGCTTCAAGTGTTGCCGTGGCTTAGGAAGACTCTCTAGAAGAATAAAAAGCACACAGCTTTAAATCTACTTTTTGGAAAATTTTGAAAGATGTAATATTATAACAATTTCAGTGCCAATTGAAAAGAGTGAGCAAGAGACTGACAGAGAGAGAGAGAGAGGGAACCCTGATGGGTCGTATTATTTTTCAGATCACATTGTAACATGTTATGATCACAACAATGTTATATAAATATATTTGTTACATGTAAATGTAACCAAACCACTGAATGCAACCTCACTATGTAGGACATAAATCTATCTATCCATAGTGGTTTCACAGCATGACTCTCACATGGTGCCCATGTGGCTCATGTGTGACTATGTCAACTGTCATGTCACATCCAGGTGATAATGACCCAGAGGTGTTAAATCTGTGGGCCTGTTAACATGGTGAGTTTACAGACCACCATGAGCCCCCCTGAGCCCCCCTTTAAGGACCACCCCTTAACTGGTTTCTCATAAAAGCTCACAATTATTTGCTGTTACTGAGATCAGACAGACTTACCGTCAGTCACTGATTGTGCTTTCTCTGAGCGATCCTGTGTGCTGGGACCCCTCCATGGGGACGGGGCTGGAGGAAGCAGCTCTTTCCTGGGGGATAAAGCTGTGGCTGAACCCCGGGGACCCTCCTGGCTTCCATTCTAAGGATGAAGATCAGAGGGTGCTCAGTGGGACATGACACCAACAGTATGACTGCGACTGCAGTATGTCACAAATGATATTAGCATATGTAATCATAGAACAATTGTGTCAGTATGGAAACTGTGTTATGTGTGAGAGGTATTTCTAATATTTAGTCCCTCACTGATATTTGGAGTGAACAAAATATTAGAATCACTATCAAGTTTACCTAATAAACTGACAACTGAGTGTATTTGATTGTACTTGATCATTTTATGACCACAAGGATTCACAGTATTCTCTGTTGAGAACGTCAGAAAAAGTAGCTCCTTCCAAAAACATTAACATTAGAAAAAAGACAGAAACAATATTAAATTAGTATATAAGTAGTTCCTATTTGGTGCAACAGAGGGCTCCACTCTGTGTATCATACTGCTGAGAGTTCCACTCCTACTGTAAATATACTATCAAATATCATTCAGTCATTCATCACTTTCTAATTACAGAGCAGTGGTCCAATGTTTTAATACTGCATTTCCAGTATGCTGCCCCCCTAATAAACTGCTGAACTGGGGGAGCCACTCCAGCATGTCTTCAACCTGAGCCTGCAGCTGGGGAGGGTCCCAGTGCTCTGGAAGACTTCATGTCTCAACCTGGTTCCTAAGAAAAAACACTCCAGGGAGCCGGGTGACTTCAGACCAGTAGCACTGACGTCACACATAATGAAGACCTTTGAACGGCTGTTGCTCCATGTCCTCAGCCCCAGATCCACCATGCACAAGATCCACTGCAGTTTGGATACCAGGAGAAGGTGGGCGTGGAGGATGCCATCCTCTATCTGCTCCACAGGGCCCACTCTCATCTGGACAAGGAGAGCAGTGCTGTGAAAACCGCGCTTTTTGATTTCTCCAGCGCCTTCAACACCATCCGGCCGCTCGTGCTGAGAGACAAGCTGACAGAGATGAGGGTGGACCCACTCCTGGTGACCTGGATTACGGACTACCTCACGGAGAGACCACAGTATGTCAGACTGAAGAGCTGCACGTCAGACACTGTGGTCAGCAGCACCAGAGCACCACAGGGGACCGTGCTCTCTCCCGTCCTCTTCACCTTGTACACATCTGACTTCCAGTATAACTCGGGGCTCTGCCACATGCAGAAATACTCGGAGGACACTGCGATAGTTGACTGTATCAAGGATGGACGGGAGGGGGAGTATAGGAGCCTGGTCGAAGACTTCGTGAGGTGGTGCAGGTCCAACCGTCTGCAGCTGAACGCCTCCAAGACCAAGGAGATGGTGGCGAAATTCAGAAGGAAGAAAACAACATCACCAACCCGTGTCCATCGAGGGGGTCGATGTGGAGGTGGTCAGGACCTATAAATATCTGGGGCTGCAGCTGGACGACAAGCTGGACTGGACAGCAAATATGGACGCTTTACACGGGAAAGGGCAGAGCCGTCTGTACTTCCTGAGAAGGCTGGGGTCCTTCAACATCTGCAAAAAACTACTGCAGATGTTTTACCAGTCTATGGTGGCCAGCGTGCTCTTTTATGCTGTAGTTTGCTGGGGAGGAAGCAGCAGTAAAAAAGAGAGACACCGGTCGACTGAGGAGAGCTGGCTCAGTGGTGGACACAGAGCTGGACCCTCTGGTGACAGTGGCAGAGAGAAGGACCCTGGACAAACTGCTGTCCATACTGGACAACACCCACCACCCTCTGCACGACACCTTCACCAGGCAGAGGAGTGTGTTCAGTGGCAGACTGCTGTCCCAGTCCAGCTCCACCAACAGACTCAAAAACTCTTTCGTCCCCCATCAGACTGTACAACAGCTCTCAGTAAAGGCAGGGAGGACAATAGATAATAGACAATAGATAATAGACAATGGACGATTTCTACCTGTATTTTGCACATCCATTTGCACTGTTTTACTTCCATTTGCACCGTTTACTGTTTGCACCGTTAATTGTAGCTACTGTTAATTTTATATATTATATATATATGTATATGTATATCTATATATATATATAATACATTATATTTTATCTTCTATTTTATTTTTAATTCTATTCTTAAGGTTAGGGATTTTAATTTTAGTCTAATGTATGTTTAATGTATGTTTTGTATTTTGTATGCTACTGGATACTTGAATTTCCCTCGGGATAAATAAAGTATCTATCTATCTATCTATCTATCTATCTATCTATCTATCTATCTATCTATCTATCTATCTATCTATCTGCATATGCTAACTGTACTAGCAACTACTTAGTGGTCCAGGCTGGGAGTTTGAAAGACAGGGGAGGTTTATTTACACCTGAACCAGCCTCCAACTGACGGAGGCCAAATAAATTGTAAGTAACATCATATCGTATCGATAAGTCTAAAAGCATTTGTTTTTGTGAAGCTGGAAGTTATTTATTCTGTGTTTTGAGACTTTAACTGTTCTTTTATGTGTATTGTTACCTATTATTTTATCTTTATTTTTACTTGTTGAAGGTGATTTTGCACTTGATAATTCTCCTGCTTGATTTTATTTGTCATTGTCTTGTAAAGCACTTTGTAACAGTAGTTTTAAAAGGTGCTATATAAATGCAGTTATTATTATTATTATTGTGGTGGACTGTTGCTAATAATGTAATAAAAGGAAACATGTAAGAAGAATATCTGAGTGTTACAGTGTCCCTTCCCATAATGCATCTTGATTGTGTATTTTAGTATGTCCATTATTTAAAAGCATTTTAAGCATTTTTTAACTGCATTAGTCTTTCCATTGTAGTCTGTTGCATTGAAGTCACAACACCATATTAATTTTGTTTCTTGTTAAAGCCTTTTTTAATTCTTCAATCATAATTCTTTTACTGGGATTATACAGATTTATAATAACGATCTCTCTTTTATTCACCCTTGAAATTTGGGTGAATAAAAGAGAGATCGTTATTATAAATCAATAACAACTCCTTCTGAGTCAGTCCTGTGATTAATAAATAACATTTCTAATGTTAGTTACCTCCTGGATTACATAACACTTCTCTGTGACACTGGCTAAACATTGCTGCCACCTTGTGGTCTTTATTAATCTCTGTACCTAATGTTGTTGTTGTTATTATTATTATTATTATTTTATATAAACAATATGAAATATTGAAAAGATATTTTTAACTATATGAATTATTGTATCAATGAACTCACAGATCCCACAGATACAAATCTAACACTTATTACATTCTCACATATTCATCTTCAAAGTGTTTTTCTCGGTAGTGGTATTCGTTTAAAACAAGCCTTTGAGGTAAATAAATGAGACGACAGCTATGCCACTGGGTGTTAAGCCTTACATCTGAGTGACCTTCCCAGCAGCACTGAAGGAGTGCTGGATTACCTGTGCTGTAGTCTCCCCCGGCCTGCCATCATGAGTGTGTGCTCTGAGCTGGACTCTCTCTACTGAGATGCCTCCATCTGCAGGAGCAGCCGGGGTGGGGAAGGGAGGCTTGGCTGCGATAGCAGGTTTGGGTGGAAGGGGGCCAATGGGGCGCTCCGGGAGGGCGGGCTTCGGGTGAAGGGGAGGATCGGGTCGGATGGGATCCAGTGCTCTCATTGGATGCCTAGGGTCTGCTGGAAACAGAGGGTGAGAGCAGCAGTACATAACAAGGAGTCGTACTCTGTGAAGGATTCTGGCTGGTCCAATCAGTGACTCCAGGTTGGACAGATGTAAAACACAGAAACTGTGGCACCACAGCAGAGACCCTCCTGTGTTCTGTCGTCACAGGCCCACAGACATCAGGAAGGTTGTGCTGCACACAGACTGCTGCACACACAGCTCAGGCTGGGGGCCATGTTCATGATGTCACTGGCTCTTTCCTACACTTGTTTTGCTTTTAGTAATTCTAGGACAACAATGTATGTAAATTACAGTGACTAAACTAACAGTGACTAACAGCATGAAACAGATTTGCCTATTGTACATTACAATGTGTGCTGCAGGAATGAGTCCCAAAACCTGGACCTTCGTTAGCATTTTAGCACCTCTGGTTCCCTCTCCTCAAAGTGAGTGTGTTTTCTGAATGGCTTTTTGGTTAGATTTCTGAAATAAGGTCTGTGATTAACACAAGCCTTAGAGATTTTCACGATTGTTCTATGACATAAAATATGTTGTCATATGTCACACAGTGAATTTAGAAGCTTTTACGTGTCTTTAAAAAAGTGGTTGCTAACAAGTGTCTAAATGAGACTACAGAGGTTGTGACATTAAAACACAGACTTATGTACTCACTAGTCCGCATTTACAGCCTTGTTGTCTTCATACTACTATACTACTACTACATAAACTATTCTAACTATTCTAAGTTGTAAGTTTAGTGGTGGTGACGTAGAAGTCATGCCACCGTGGTTCGTTTATAGCCTAATGTTAGCTTTTTGATTCTGGTAATCCCCTCCAAAATCTGTTTGTGAAAATGATCTTGTATAAAACGTGTCATTTCTACAATAATCCAAAACCCAGTAGAACAACCCCATTGACTTTGTGTCAAAGGAACGTCCGGGTTGGACCACAAAAACACATCATATGCAGCACTCTATAGTGTGGAACATGTTAAACCATATTATAGAGCGTTTTGTCATTATTTTGAATCCAGTATATGACCTGCATGTTCTACTGTCATACAGCTTTTATGGAAACCATGAACAGGTTGATGTAGATGAGTTATTGCTAATTTTGTTAATCTATATTTTTGAAATTGTCAAGAAATCCCATGGAAAGACCAAAAGCAACAATTTAGTGTTAGTATCTCTCAATACTTCATGACTTCCCTACTCTTTCTGTGGCTCTTAGCTCATTGGCTCCTAATGAAGACGCAAATCTCACAAATTCTCACATTTCAGTTAAATTATCCTTTATAAATGCCCGGAGGAAAATTCATTCTCTGCATTTGACCCATCCTAAGTAGTAGGAGCAGTGGCAGCCACTGTGCGGTGCCTGGGGACCAACTCCAGACCTGATCATGCTTTGAGACACACAACGTTTGTTAGTAGAATCAACTCAGTACTGTTTTGACTCTGCACATGGGAGTATCAATATGGTCTTTATGTAGAAATGGGTGTAGACAGGATTGATACCTGATGAAGTGGACATGGTTCTGGGCTTCATGTATGTGGGAGGTGGTTCCGGTTTGTCCAGGATAGCACCTGAGGGACAGACACAGTAGACAGTGGTACAGCCAAAGGGCTATTTGAACCCAAAGAGTACATGTAATGAATACAATATTAACACTTGGACTCCATGGAAGGTGTAAATAAAAACAGCTCATTCTAAGGTAACAAAAACACAATGATTCTTATTTTATGTGATTATACACTAATGAAAACATATCTATCAATATTATATTCCAGATCCTACTAAATGTTACACACTGGACTTTTAACTTGAATTTGCAGTGTCACTGCAGATAGTAAAATAAAATAAAATACACAAATCCAAAAGTTTTGACAGTTCAGATTTGGAGGGAGATGTAAAATGATCTGCTTAAAACAAAAAATGATTAATGTTGCTGTGATTGAGACATTGTATACAATAACACACATGCTTACCTTCAGAGTTGGCCTTTCTCAGCTCCTCGTCTTTGTTCTACAACAGACACATTGGACAACATTAAACAATAACAACTTGCTATTGCATGACTGATCTTATCCTTCTTGCTAACAAAATGTGCCTCTCTGCCCAAACCTGAGTGGAACCAACCCATCGGGATATGTTCAGGCCCAAAGTTGCTGCCGTAGGGTTGGGCTCAGAGTAAGATTTGTTTTTTAAACATATATATAAGATTTGACTAATAATGCATGTTTTTAAGTGATAATAATATGTACTATATTATACACATAATGTAGTTTACTTTTGCTTGTATAAACTGTTCATGAAGAAATTTGGGTTGAATTGCTTCCATGGTTCAGGCCTGGTTCGGGCACGCTCAAATCTTTTTCAGGCTCAGGTCAGGTCGGGCCTGATTTTTTGGGTTGGATCAAAGCTCTACTGCTTGTGTTTCTGACGTCCTTTTAGTGATGCCACTTCATCACTAGCATGGTGTTATCACTGATAGCAATAATGAACAAAACATTTTAGATCAAGGAACCTCCACGAACACTTAGGGTCAGCCAGGGTTGATAATACAAATAAACACAATTTTTGAATAATCTGTATCAAAAAAGAAAAAAAGGAACCAGTCACACCCCTCACCCATCCTACCTGGCTCGTCTTGGTGTCAGCAGGTGGCGTTTTGGCCACGCCCATTCTATGTAGCATCACCTGAAGCCTCTGTTCAAAACTAGATGTGTTCTCAGACGCATGTTTCTGGAAGACGATACATGAACATTCAGAAGAATAAAGATGAACGCACACACAGGCTCAATGATGAACTGGCAGTGACAGAGAGGAGCATCCTCGTCTCCCAGCCCCTCCATGACATGCTGGTTGAGGACATGCATCTATCTATCTATCTATCTATCTATCTATCTATCTATCTATCTATCTATCTATCTATCTATCTATCTATCTATCTATCTATCTATCTATCTATCTATCTATCCAATATCAAATGATTAGCACAAACAATTTTCAGCTCCAGCTGAGGAATCCAGCACATAAGGTTTTAGCTGCTGCTGACAGATGCAATCGCATGAATGTAAAGAGATAAGTCCTTGGCTCTTGTTACATCTTTTATCTCTCAGTCTGATAAAGGGCCTGTTCATTCCTCAGTCTCAGTCTCTGCCCTCAGACTTAAAGGCCAGTACAGCCCATTTACAACTGATAAGTAGCACTTAAATTCCAAAAACGAAACATAGCTTTTGAGTGTGTTTTTCCTTCCAGTTAATATGCCAGTTAATATTCCAGCTTGGTGTTTTAGTGTGTACAAGGAAAAATAAGCTTTTGTATAACAATGACATAAGCCTGCCCAGTGAGGGACGGGGGCTATGTGGCTGTAATATATTTCTGAGATTTAAAACATTAATATAGCAGCAGTAACTATTCTCTATGTAAAGATATAGTGGAGTCATGGTGTCATCTTCTTCATGTTCATCATCATCAGTCACTACTATTAGTTTAGTTGTTGCTACTGTTGTTGCTGTCCACCTCTGTCTGTCTGTCTGTCTGTCTGTCTCTCTCTCTCTCTCTCTCTCATCCCAACTGGTCGAAGCAGACGACCACCCACCTGGAGCCGGGGTCTGTCCATTGCCGGTCTGCTCCATGTGCAGCTGAGTAGAGCAACTGAAACTGCTGTTTTATCATCTATGTGGCTGATTGTTGGAATAATTGAAAGACTAACAAAGGTGGTTTTAGTGAGGTTTATGTTACGTTGATGTTACGATGATATGTGAGGTAAAATTACAGTTTTTCTCTATGGAGTCTGGTAGAGAGTGATGGTGATATTACTGCTGTTTCTGGTTAAACAAAAGATATATCTCTGTAGGGATCCTTTCCATAATGCTGTCAGACTCTTAGAATAACAATCTGAGCCTGTCAGTGGCAGAAACAACAACTTTTAGTTGACAGACTTTGACAGTACTTTTCACAGCTGTTTTCATTAACCTGGATATATGTCTTCAGAGACCATACACTCAAGCCATAATAAAATAATTAAGGCTCATTTACTGTATTTATGTTGATTTTGTGTTGTGATTTCAATGTTATCTTCGTGGGTGTACCGTAGATTTGCAGGGCCTTTAATCTATTGTTAGTTAAAGAAAAAAACTTCGTGCAGAGGTTTCGCAGTGAATGTTTATGTGCAGAAACTGTTGAGTTTTAATAGTATTAATTAATTAATATATTATATATATATGTATATCTATTATATATATATATATATATTTAATACATATATGTATATCTATATATCTATATATATATAGATATATATAATACATTATTTTTATCTTCTATTTTATTTTTAATTCTATTCTTAAGGTTAGGGATTTTAATTTTAGTCTAATGTATGTTTAATGTATGTTTTGTATTTTGTATGTTACTGGATACTTGAATTTCCGTCGGGATAAATAAAGTATCTATCTATCTATCTATCTATCTATCTATCTATCTATCTATCTATCTATCTATCTATCTATCTATCTATCTATCTATCTATCTATCTATCTATCTATTGTGGTATAAAAAGAAGAACCATGCCTTCCGGAGCAAAATCATTTTCATGTAAGACAACGCACCATCCCATGCTGCAACAGACACCATTGAGGCCTAGGCCGCTATGGGCATTAAGGGAGAAAGAATCACGGTGTGGCCACCATCATCTCCTGACCTCAACCCTACTGAGAACCTGTGGAGTATCCTTAAAAGGAAGCTCTATGAGGGTGGGTGGCAGTTTACCTCAAAACAGCAGCTCTGGGAGGCAATTCTGGCATCCTCAAAGGAAATACAGGCAGAAACTGTACATGGACTTACAATGGATGAGAGAGTTGTAATGTGGTATCAAAGAAGAGCTCCTATGTTAATATGTAACTCGATCAGTAAAGATGTTTTTGATTTAAATAGCTTTGATTGAAGAAGAATTATCCCCTCTAATGCAGAAAATACAATAGATTTAGGTTTTCAATCCTTTAGAAACTATTAAGTGTTTTGAAACTCTGTTTTGCATAATAATTTTTGAAAACTGCATTTTGAGTTATTTTGCAAAAATGCCATTGTCATCATTGGTAATTGTGTTTGATAAAATCCAGATTACGATATAATTGTTGAGGAATAAAAAATTCTATTGACTGCCAATTATATCGACTATTTAGTAAGAAATACAAAAACAGTATATGCATAATAATTTGGAACACAGTGTAGATGATCTGATTTGTTGAGTGTATTGTCAGACTTACCTTACTGTGTGTGTCATCCTTGTCTTCAGGCTCCAATCCAGTCAGCAGTATGAGACTCTGGCTCTTGCCCTCCCTCAGTGACCTCTTGGTTACCTTCAGTCTCCTCTCTCCATATGGAGTCCCTCCCAACTTCATCTCCTTCATCAGCACACCGCTCCTCTCCTGCTCAGTGAGAGGGGAAGTGACCACAGGACTGGGGGTGCGACCTGGCAAGCCAGGAGCTGCCTCTTCTTCCAGGTTGGAAATAGTAGCGGTGGTGAGGTCAGGGCTTGTGGCGATGGTGGGGTAAGAGGGAGCGGTGTCACTGGGAGGCGTCATCGTGGTTAATGTCTTGGCAGGCACCATCGTTCCCCTCACATCGCCTGCAAGATGGTGGCTGGTGGCAACGGTTCCTTCTGTGGTGGCGGCATCATTACAAACGTTAGCATCCTCCACTGACCTTGCCCCTCTCCCCTTCTCTCTCTCCCTCTCTCTCTCCCTTTCTTTGGCCTCGCGGAGGGGTCGAATGAGGTCTGCAATGGAGGTCCTTTTGACCTTCACGCCCTCTCCTCCTCCATCTCCCCCTCCTGCCTTGGCAGCTCGGCTGGCTCGAGCCCTCTTGAAGGCGAAGAAGTCGCCAAACTTTTTCTTGATGTTTTTGGTGGGAAGTGTGGTGGTGGTGGGGGTGGTGATGGTGGTGACAGAAAAGGAGGCAGGGGGAATGGAGGATGTAGAGATGGGTGGAACATCAGTGGATGTAAAGGATGTGTCAGTAGATGGGACAGAGGGAGAGGTGACAGTGGTGGTGGTAGAGGAGGTGATATTGTCAGACGAAGAGGAAAAGGGAGTTGAGGCTGAGGGGGTGGAGCTTGACTCTGAGGGAGTGGCTTGGGCAGAGTTTGACTCCTCCCACCGGCCTTTTCTGCAGCAGGGAGACAGCAGAAAGAGCAACAGACAAGAAGAGACACTCAGTACTACAACTACTGCTACAGGACTCAAGACACATGCTCAGATCAGGTACACAACAAGAAAGGTCATGCAAACAGCACACAGAGCAAAAACGTCCACCAGTGGCGAGACCTGGCGCAGAGATGTTGGTCAGTTGTTCAGTTTGTGCTGCTCATCTACTCAACACTTCAGTCCAGTGCAAGATATCTAGATGACTACCGGCAAGATTACCATGAAATTTGGCCTGGATATTCATTGCTTCCTTATTAAACCCCCTGACCTTTCGGCTTGTCAGATAAAAATTTCTGTCCAACCAACAAGAAGTACTCAGGGCTCAACAAAAAGGATTGGCCGATTGCCCGGGAAAGTAAAATGGAATGTCTGGCTAATAAATCTAGTAACTCACTTACATTTTTTTTTAATGGACTGTACTTGTATAGTGCCTTTCTAGTCACACAAAGGGCTTTTACACTACTACCAATTCACACACAAATTTACAGTAATGGCAAAGACCATCCCACGCAGAAAGTTACTCATTCACTAACATTCATACACTATCAGGAGCAATTTGGGGTTCAGTAACTTGCTCAAGGACACGTAGACATGCAGCGAGAAGAGCCAGGGACTGAACCGCCAACCTTTTGATTAGTGGATGACTCGCTCTACCTCCTAAGCTACAGCCACCCACACATGATGGAAGTAGCTAAGTGAGCCATCTTGCTTCCTTCTGTTGAGAGTTGGACATGTACAGTACCGATTGGACTCTCGTGAGAAAATAGCAGTGAGTAAAGACAAAGTTTATGTGTTTATGCCAAGAGCATTTTAATTATCCTGGAAACAGGAGTTTAGTTGGGTAGCATTAGAAGATGTGGGAGAAACTTCAACTGTTTGCTGCAACTTTGAGAGCAAGATGGATGGAACGGGATGTATTCCGTCCAGATGGATGGAACAGGGTCGTTATTCAAAGACATGTTAAGTATCCGAAAAACGCTAAAAACAATTTGTACAGGAGCAAGTGAAAATTTTGTGAAAAAAAACTTGATGTTGAACACTGGTACCTCAAATACAGTGGCTGGACTAAAGTTTGCTTGAATGAGACTCATGGTTGACCCTGAATCTCACCTGTAATTCCATGGAAAAAAACTGAACTCTGCATACACATCACCTTCTAATCTAAAAGCTGATGGCTATCGTATTTGCAGAGGCTTTCAAGTGATTAACCCTTTTGATGTCAATGATTCATAGTGAAATGCACAGACTTTCCAACACCCTGTCTACAGTGGACAAGAGTTGTGTTTTTTGGTTATCTGTCTGACAGGGACACACCTGTAACAGTGGTAGACTGTGAGGCCATTTTGGCATAAAAACAATGAGTATACAGTTCTATAAATCCATCAATGCAGTGGACAGCAGCTGCTGATGTGGCGCTGCTGATGTGTTGCTTTTGGTACGTGGCTGGTGTCGACAAAGGGTGAAAATGAAAATGTAAAATGGACGCAAACAGCTGTGCGGTCAGCAGACATGGTTTTGTTCATACTACATTGGATTTCAGGAGCATAGGACTACGGGGGAGGAGGGCCCACAAAGACACTAAAATAAATAGCTGTGGATGTGGAGATGAGCCCATAGATCATTAGGGTCTAGGGACTAGAATTTTGTGCTACACCCTATTGGATGTAGTTGTTATACTACATGTATTAGTATGTATTCTATGTATAAACTAGGTTAGTTTATTAGGAACCAGGTCAAACTGTCACACAACAAGCTAACTGCTCATAGCCACCTAATAACACACGCCAGCTAACACAATTGACTGATTGAGTGATTACAAAATGCCAATTCATTCTTAATTTCTGGCTAAAAAAAATATAACCATGTTACTCCTTTTCTGTTCAGTGTGTGAAAACAGCAAGCTCAGGCAGGTCAAGAACAGAATTCAGACAAGGAATGTGTGTTTATGTGATGTTACACTGAGGGTCTGTTAAACACTACAAACACATTCACCATGCAGGATGCACACACAGCTATGCGGAAATTAATCCTTTATTACAAAACAATACACTCTTATCTCAGCAGTTATCGGTAGTTATCAGGTGACAACTGGCCTTTTTTGGGGGGAAAATGCAATAGTATACACTTAATAACAGTTAGAACTCTTTGTTCACTCACTAGTTACAGTAAATCGTCATTATTGAATGAGTAAATTGCTTTTCTTGACCCCTTAAAATGGGGGCAATTAATTTATTATTATTATTATTGTTATTTCATTTATTCATTTATTTATTCATCAAAAAGTAGAGATGTTCTGAAACCAACTTCCTGATATCAAGTCCAATACCTGAACTTTGGGTATCAACCAATCTGATACATGTGCTTAAAAAAATAGATATAAGCCTGATTGCTATCATTGTTGTATGGCCTGGTTAAACCCTTTGTCAGAGTCAGAGTAGGGCGTGTCATGACTTCGGAGAGTAGGGCGGGTCATGACTTCGGAATCCTGAGGAAAAAAACAACGGGACAGTACTGGGAAGTAGCAGAGTTCCGTTTTGGATGTGTTATAGTAGTGTTAAAACATAGAAAAACTGGGGCAGACACGGACTGGTTAAACTTGGGGAACCTAAACAAGAAGAAGATGTAGGTACAGGACATACCACACTTACTATACACGCTGTCTCTAAAACAAAAATTTAAAACTTGTTTTTGTTATGGTTTTATTTTTGAAGTTTGATAACTGTTTAATCGCTTATAAATTAATTAATTAATTGATTGATTACTATACACGCTGTCTCTAAAACAAAAATTTAAAACTTGTTTTTGTTATGGTTTGTAATTTTTCGAGTTCGGTCTAGACCTGCTCTATTTGAAAAGTGTCCTGAGATAACTTCTGTTATGATTTGGCGCTATACAAATAAAATTGAATTGAATTAGATTGAAATTATGGAGGCAGCATGTACTGTATATTAAACTTTTTTTGCAACCACCCCTTTCCCCCAGTGATTACTATTGCAATTCCATAAAGTTTGGGGCTTCACAAGAGAAAAGAGAAAAAAAGTTGTCAAAATCGATGAGGTCAAGATATCCTGACTTTTAATCCCTTGTATGGTCTGATGGGTATTTGATCTGATCTGAAGTATGCCTAACCCCAGGGTGGGTATCACGGATACTATTTTAATACTTCTCATTAACTGCTGTTGGTAGTCGGAATTCAGGAACTAAGTGTATTCCACACTTCATTGTGGTCTTCTGCCCCAGACAGATGGTTATCACTTAATGTTAAGCATCAATTAAATTGATAAGACTGAAGAATAATCTCACCTCTCGCATTGTAAGCATAGATATAAAATGTGATATATTTTATCAATGATTTGAGACATACATTTCTTCCCCTCCATAAATGGACGTAGAAATACAATTAAACATCTGTTTGCGTATTGTGCTTTCCCACTCATTAGACCTGTCAAAAGAAGTACTGCAATTTCACCAACTGTGCCGCATCGAGGTGGTTCTCCAACACCAGCAGTCATTATGCATAGCTATGGCTATTTATAGTGCATTTGTAAATGTTTTATTATATTATTATATTAAGTTAAAGGTCAAGTGTGTAGGATTTAGTGGCAACTAGTGGTGAAGTTTCAGATTGCAACTAACTGAACACCACTCGCATCTGTATTTTGACAATTTGGGAATTACTTGGGCTGTGAAGTGTGTAGGAGAAACTATGGTGGCTGCAAAAACACAAAAGGTCCTATCTAGAGCCAGTGTTTCATTTGTCCGTTCTGGGCTGCTGTATAAACATGGTGGTCTAACCATGGTGGAGATAAAAAAACAGCTCATTCTAAGTTAACAAATGTACGATTCTTATTTTCAGGTGATTATACAGTAATGAAAACATACCTATGAATATTATATTCCATTTCTGACAATAGATCCTTTAAAATGTTACACACTGGACAGTCCCTCCAGAAAAACGCGATTATGCGATCGCATAATTCAATGCATAATCAGCCAAAGTCCGCATATTTATGCGGGGGCCGCATTTTTTCAAATACGCCGCACTTTTGCCGCATAAATTGCCAATTTCCGCGCAAAATATGCAGGGCTTGCATGATTTCATAATCCCCGCATTTTCGTTGCAAAAAAGTCACATATATCTTAGCAGAAAGTTAAAAAATGTTGCGTTTACTTCACGCAAGAGCAGCCATTTTCCCCTGTTGCCATGGGAATGTTATGAAGTGACGTAATTACGCGACGTGAACATCATCGAAAAGCTGCAAACCCCACGATGAAAACCTTACAGTTGTAAGTATATTAGTAGTATGTAAATTTACGTTACAGTAATAGATTGCACTTTGTGCATTGGAAGCACTTATTTTAACAGAAGATGTCTGTTTTGTATAGCTACCTCTGTAAAACAGGAAGCACACATTTTATTTTTTTATATTTTATTTATTCATTTTAACAAAAGTTGTAGCATATTTCTTTTGTAAAGTTACAGAACTTGTTTGACTCATCAATGTTTTGTAAGTTTGAGCCATGTGTTTATTAAGGTCTGAAATAAAACAAGATGAGAACTTAAATATTCCCAGCACTTTCTGTGATGTAGTATGCTTGCTTATCATAGGAAGTAATAAGAAATGACTCTTTACATTAAGCTAGTAGCCTAGTGAGAACAGGGTGTTGGGGGAATTACTTTTTTTTCTCTTTTTCATCAAACCGCAATTTTTGCAAGTTCCTGCAATTTCATCGCATAAAATTGCATAAATATCCCGCATATTCCATCCCATTTTTTAAGAAAACGTGCCGCATAATCAGGATTTTTGCCCGCAACAATCACAAAAAAATTTTTCTGGAAGGACTGACTGGACCTTTAAATAATCTAGGTCTCAGTCATTGGTTTTAGTCTTTATTGAAATTCCATATTGGCATCAATGTGTTAGATTCATTTTAAGCCCTGTTCTTAGTAGAGAGTAGTAGTATACTGTTGCCATAAGTGGATATTTGTTGGATAATACAAAATGTGTGTGTGTGCTGTGTGTGTGTGTGTGTGTGTGTGTGTGTGTGTGTGTGTGTGTGTGTGTTAGTTCAACTCACAGTGCATAGTCAGGGATGATTTTCTTGGTGAAGAACTCCTCTACTCCTTCATCAACTCTACCCATCACCTCAATGGCTTCATTTTCTACCTTTGAAACTGGCTCCTGTAACAAAAAACACAGTATAACATACAGTGCTACACCTTGCATTGTGTGTGTGTGTTTGTCTGCCTTCCAGAAGACACCAAAATCAATTAATATATCTATACATCAATCTACTCTACCTGCTTATTCCTATTCAAACGATATTGTGACATTTGGGAAATCTTGTTGTGAGTCAGAGAAACAAATGAGAGAAAGGCACTAACAGGCACCCAACAGCCAGCATCATTATTCCGAACTCTTTTCTTAACATCTGTAAAAGCATTTATTATCAGGAAAACAGAATGAATTTAAAGATGCCATTGGTCATTTTTACAAGAAAAAACTTTTTGTCATATTTTCTTAATTTTTCACGATATCCTGACAGTAGTACATGAGACAGATAATGTGTGAAAAATCTGGTTCCTCTGGCTCCTCCTAATGCTCCTAATGGGATTTACAAGAATCCACCGGGCCTAAATAAAAACAACCAAAAGATGCTTTGGGCTGGTGGCTTGAAGATAGTTGATTGTTGATTTTCATTCCCAGCATCAATATTTACTTACACTATTTATATACTTGGGAATGAGACTCAATAATCAACTATCTTCCTTCCTTTAACACACTGTACATTTATACTGTATTCTAAAATAACTCATCAGCCCATACATTTAAGCCCATTTGCATTTTTCATTATTAGTGCAACTGTAGATTAAAAGCACTGGTTTTGAAATGGACGTGCTGAAGCTGCGTGGACTAAGCAATAGTAGCTCCAGTTCAGGACAGTTGTCATGTGCAAGCATTATTCTAATCGGGCCAAGCCCAGTCTGCAGAACCACACATACAGTATATTAGCCTACCAGAGTTGCAAACTAACCCTTAAAAACCAATGTCATTTTTTTCACATTTCTGTCTGTTTCTATATGTAGCAGCACACAGTGATGGGTCACTTCAGCTAATCTGTGGTATTACCAACTCAAGAAAATATCATGAAGGCATTAGTTAACTTATATTTGAAGGTATCCTGGCACCAGCCTGTTAGGTCCAAGCACATGAGGCACAAGGCTGAGACTAAAACAAGCAGAAGGATTCAATGTAGGGGAGGGACAAAGGCAAGACAGTTACATTTAGTGAAGGTACAGTAGGAGGAAGAGTCAAATAGAAGGACAATATCAGGACATTTTAATGGTTATACAGAAGGACAGCCATATCCACTTCCAGAGGAACTATAAACAAACTAAAAAACAAGGAAGGGTCATTACATCATAACACCAGTGTTCTAATGCTGATTGATGCCTGTTCTATTAAAGACTGGGAAATATACTAAAAATAGATAAGCATACTGAAACGCAACATATCAACGTCGTATGACATTTGATGAAGAGATGACTCTACCAAATGAGAGAACTCCAAAGACTAAATTTGTCAATTTGTTTATTTACTGTGGGTCTCCAAATGGTATCCAAAAGGGTTTATAGGCAATACTTTACAGGGATCATGACGAGTCAAATACATTTCTCACCATTGCAAATAAGAAAAGGTTGGTAAATGGACCTGTACTTGTATAGCGCCTTTCTAGTCTTCCGACCACTCAAAGCGCTTTTACACTACGTGCCACATTCACTCAGTGTCCATCAAACAGAAACTAACATTCATACACATTCACACACCGATGCACGGCATCGGGAGCAATTTGGGGTTCAGTATCTTGCTCAAGGATACTTCGACATGTGGCACCAGGAGCCAGGGATCAAACCCACAACCTTCCGATTAAGGAACGACCCGCTCTGCCTCTGAGCCACAGCCGCTGCAAGTGAAGCAACCCTTGAAAATGTTGAGTTTAGGATAAATAAATATTGTTGACAAAAACCATTCAACTTCATTCCTTCTCTCTTCCTTTAATTTTGACACAGGGGCTGCTTAAGGATGATAATAGTTAATGTTATGGGAATATTATTTCCTCATTTATGTCAATCAAAACCAAAATCAACACTATCACAATGAATGCAGCTATTTAGAAAGTAGCTATAAGAGCAACTATTTTGATAATCAATCATTTTAGTCACCTTTTAAAGAAAAGGACAGATATTTGCTGGTTTCTGCCTCTCAAATGAGAAGATGTACTGCTTTTTTATCTTATGTGACATTATACTGAAAGCCTTTGGACTTATGAAGAGGTCCCCTAGGAATCGTGATGAAAACGTGTCACTATTGACCCTCAGTCAATAGTGACACCCACAGTCAGAACCTCTGCCAACTTCCTCCTTTCTTGTATGCTATAGGCTCTCGTCTCTGTTAAAAAGACAACCACATTTTGAAGACGATGATGAAAAGATAAAGGAGACACATCTTAAATTAGCTAGCTATTGTTAGCAAAATGCGAGCTAACTAGCTAAATTATATAGTAAGTAATGCTAGTAAATTAGGTAGCCAGTTAGCTAGCATTAGCTCTAAGATTTACTTTATCAATCCCCTATTGGGGATTTTTATTCTATACACAGTCTGAAATGCACACTCATGTGCAGGGCTTGTGGACATGCAAACATGGAGAGAAACAGTGGAGTGATGGGCTACCATGAGCAGTTTTTAGGGTTAGGTTGAGGTGCCTTGCTCAAGTGCACAGGAGATGAAACTGGCACCTCTCCAGCTACCAGTCCACACTTGGGAACCGGCGACCCTCCGGTTCCCAAGCCAAGTCCCCACACACTGTGCTAA
Source organism: Dicentrarchus labrax (assembly GCF_905237075.1). NCBI lineage: Eukaryota > Metazoa > Chordata > Actinopteri > Moronidae > Dicentrarchus > Dicentrarchus labrax. The sequence goes on from NW_026136720.1 coordinate 26,850,083, forward strand.
TGCCGCCCACACTGAGCTACTGCCGCCAGATGTAACTCGCTTGATGATTACTTAAGAACTACTGTCAGTCTCTAATAAAGGCCTTAAAGGCCCAAAATATATATAAAAACTCTACACATCAAAGATGGTAACAGTGGTTTACTTTTTCATCAAATGACTAAAACTAAATCAAAATCAGGTGCCAAATTGAATGAATCCAAAGTCATAACAATGGGATTGTTTTCATGTTGATGAAAGCAGTATTTGGCTCTATCTTTCAGATCCTTCCATCTATCTCTATCATCCAGTGAATATTATGTGCCTCTCTTTCATTCTCTGCCACCTCCTTTACTGCCACCTGTCTCTATGTGCTACATGCCAGCACGGCACACAATTGTTGGCATCTCTCTCTCTCTCTCTCTCTTTCTCTCTCTCTCTCTCTCTCACACACACACACACACACTCACACTCACACATAAACACACACTCTTGTTACCAAGGGGCAACAGAGCTGTCTCCACATACCAATCTGCACACCCACACACTTACGTTGTAAATGCAGATAGTCATACATACAATAAGCTGATGAATAAAACAACATTTATACAATTTAAACAGTTTCCATTAACATCCTGTCAGAGGGTTTTTCTTACAAGTGTTGATACAGTTAGGTTAGTGTCTGTGGCTCTGCATTAAGCTGCTCTCTGCTTACCCAGCAAGCATGCTGAATGAACAGCAGGGGAGCAAACACAACTCCTCCCATGGGGGCACAGACAGACGAGCCAAGGCCGCAGCACACTGCACACACCGCAGGCCTGACTGGGCACACTAGAGCAGGTGGAAGTAAAGCTTTAGCAGGCAGCAGATGGGCTGGAGAAGTTGGTGTGGCAGCAAGCAGTGGAGGAAGAGGCCCTCACACCTTATTAGGAAAATTATGTACTAACTTCTACATCTTATTTTCTATCATCTACACTGTAAAACCAGAATGTTGAAACGGATTACATAGGAAATTTTAAGTAAAACTAACTAACTTTTGTCAGTCAAAAAAACATTCTTGATCAAGTAGCTTTAGTAATTTTAAGTGACACTGATTTAATTTTGTCATTTCTATTTTTGTGAAAACCAAACACCTCTTAAAAATTACTTAATCAAGAATGTTTTTTAACTTACAAATTTGAGTTTAATTTTTTAATGTAATCTGTTTCAACAATTTCTGTAAGTTCAAATAACGCAGTGTACTTGCTCCAAATACTGGAGGTCCAGATGCAGGAGTTCATAAACTTATGATATGCATCTGATGATATGCATATAAAATGTAAATTCCTTTTTTTCAGGGTGATAGTATGGGATATGGGATTTGAAACTGATACCAATTTTAGAAGGGAAAAATTCACTAATTACCAATATGGCAGTCAATTTTTGAGCTGGAGTGTAAGAAGACCTTTTCTATGTGAATAGTGCACTCTCTGTCTCCGTGTCTCTCTCTCTCTGTCTCTCGCTCTCTCGCTGTGTGTCTCTCTCTCTCGCTCTCTCTCACTCACCCCAACTGGACGAGGCAAACGACCACCAACCCCAAGCCGTCGCCAAGTGCTTGCTCATGGTGGTACTGTTGGGTCTCTGTAAATAATGTTATAAGGAGTTCGATCTAGACCTGCTCTATTTGAAAAGTGTCCTGAGATAACTTCTGTTCTAAATTGGCGCTATACAAATAAAACTACATTGAATTGAATTGAATGTAACTCTGCAAAGGTACTTAGAAGCCTGCTTTTTTAAACAAATAACTTGCATATCAGATAACATACAATAACAATATGTCTGTAATAGGTCAATATCAGTCGACTTATATGTCGGTTGGGCTCTAGTAATAGTGTAGACAGTCCTTTTATGTACTTGGGAAGAAAGGAAAATTACTAGCAGAAAGCAGCAGGAATAGACCCCCATCTTTCTGATACAAGGCTACAGTACTGTGCCACATAGTACGCAGTACAGGGACTGCTGAGCCGGTCAGCGCTGGCTGGGGTATAGACTGTAAGCAGAAATAATGCTGTCAGTATTGGGTGTACTTGAATTATTGTTCAGGAAACTTAGAAATAAAGCCCTTATTTTGTAAAAATAAATAAAAGTGGGACCTCACTGTGGATCTTAAAAAGGTCTTGAAATCATTGTCATTGTGGAAGCGTGTTCTTCATGGCACCATAAATGTTTTATGTAGAACCATTTGAGCATGATGCTAGAGAACCTTAGTGAAAAGGGTTGCTTTTAGCAACATAAAAGGTTCTGCTATGGTACAAGCCTATAGAAAAATCTGCCCCTGCAACAAAAATCCCTTTTTGCTTCAGTATGCTGAGTTGGCTTTTTAATGTTTTTCCTAAATCAATTAGTGTTCTATGCATACAGTATATGAAAACCTCTACCCTGACATAAATTCATCTTGTTAGAGTGGGACCTGTGTGTTTTGGTGTGTGAATGAAACAGGGTCCCTTTCATCAGAGAACAGGACATTTCGTCTAATCCACTTAATCTGGGGAAAAATATGATAAAAACAATTTATTTTTGCATTCCCTGTGTTTAATAATAGTGCCCATTAATCAGCCTTCTATGGATGCAGCTTCTCCTCTGGCTCATTGGAGTTAACAGCTCATGGAAGCAATTCATTAAATTGATCCTATATTTTCGCAATCACATGGTTACCCGAGATGTTTTGTTTAGAGACTGAAACTAGGGGCGGATCTAGAGAGGTGGTAGCGGCCATCCTTAAAGCTGCAGTATTAAGAACTCTTTTCTTAACATCTGTAAAAGCATGTATTATCAGGAAAAAAGAATGAATTTAAAGATGCCGTTGGTCATTTTTACAAAAAAAAACTTTTTGTCATATTTGCTGAAACTTTCACTATATCCTGACAGTAGTATATGAGACAGATAATCTGTGAAAAAATCAGGTTCCTCTGGCTCCTCCTAGTGCTCCTAATGGCATTTGCAAGAATCTACCGGGCCTGAATGAAAACAATTCAATTCAATTTCAATTCAATTTTATTTGTATAGTGCCAATTCATAACAGAAGTTATCTCAGGACACTTTTCAAATAGAGCAGGTCTAGACCGAACTCCTTATAACATTGTTTACAGAGACCCAACAGTACCACCATGAGCAAGCACTTGGCGACAAGGGCAAGGAAAAACTGCCTGTTAAAAGGCAGAAACCTAGGACAGATCCTCCGGCTCTAGGTGGGTGGTCGTCTGTCTCGACCAGTTGGGGTGAGAGAGAGAGAGAGAGAGAGAGAGAGAGAGAGAGAGAGAGAGACGAAAACAACCAATCAGAGCTGAGAAAAATAGTGATTGTTGAGTTTGTCTTGTCTCATTCCCAGTTTCTATGGTTAGCTACAATTAAACTACAACTAGAACTATTTGGTTATGGCAATGGCTGTCAAAAATTTTGGGGCAAGCTAAAAAAAGTTCATGCCCCCTCACCCCAAACTTTTTAGCAATCAGCAACTAATACAAAAAAGAATCCAAGTTTATTTCAGTGAAATAAAGGTCAGCATGATAGCATTAACAAATTGTTTTCCCTACATACAGTAAATCATATTCCTTCATTTTTCACTCCATATGTTCCCCTGCAGTGGCTCTATGCTGAACCAGGGGGGGATTGCCACTACTACCACTGGGTTAAGATCACAGAAAGCTCAAGAATCATCCTGGTAGGAGATGGTAAATGGTAAATGGACTGTACTTATACAGCGCCTTTCTAGTCTTTTGACCACTCAATACACTGTACACTACATGCCACACTCACCCCGTTCACACACACTCATACACTGATGGCAGTGGCTGCCATGCAAGGTGCCAACTGTTCACCAGAATGGAAACTAATCATTCATACACACTCAAACACTGATGACCAGCAACGGGAGAAATTTGGGGTTCAGGATCTTGCTAAAGGACACTTTGACATGCAGCGAGAGGAGCCACCAACCTTCCAATTTGTGGACGATCTCTACGTCTGAGCCACAGCCACCCCATCACATGTAAACCCTGTGAGTCTATATACGCACCCCTAAACATGAACATACCACTTCCACTTTCACAAAGACCCACCCTACTCTGCCTCTGATTGGTTAGTGTTTGTTGCCTTGGTTGGTTGGGTTGGAGGTAGAATAGTGGTGGGTCTTTGCAGAAGTGGAAGTGGTATGTTCATGTTCAACAATAGAAGAAAGATTTATGTTGTGGTTAGGGTTGTGCTCAATTAGGGTACTGGCACTTTTTAAAAATCTAATTCAGGCACTGTGCAGCCCCCCATCCTGCTGGCTAGAATGACTTTACTATCATTTTGCCTGTTTAAATAACAGTTTCTGTTGCTTGTTAAAGTATTTTTCTGTTGTGGTGGTACAAAAATGATGGTAAATCTGAGGATAAATACAGTCAGTTTTCTGACATGAACTGCTAAACATACCTGGCCATAGTAAATTAATGTAAATCTTTAAATAGTCTAAAACCAACTGCAAAATGTACAGTTTTGTACACTGCCTGAGGGAAATGTAAATCATGTAAATCCAGTCTTTCCTTATTATGTTCAAACAGATTCTTTGTGTGCACAGAGCACAAACTAACCCACCCACCTGTGTAGATAATGAGATAAATTAAACGCAGTGTGCAGAGAAAGTACTGACAGCTGCTGATTCTGAGGACACAGGATGGACAGTATCTGAAACATAATGCATCAATGAATAAAACACCACAAAGTAAGTGGTAAATGGTGGTTTAAATATCCTCCATCACAGGGATCATACCGTTTATCCTGCTGTAAAATGATTTCTACGCAAGTTTTAGATACAATTATAGAAAATGTAAATCTGTTGGTTGTTTATTCTAAACATTCATTTGCAAGTGCATGTAAACTATCAAACACATTGCTCAAAGTGTTCAGAAACAGACAGTACAATTTGAGGGTCTATTTATTGTTTTAGAATGAATTGTTTCACCAAATTGGTTTATTTCTTTGATAATTACACTTTTTAAAGTGCAAATGACTGTCTTGAATGTCTTTTTTTCAGGAAAAACCATCATTTAACAGAAATAGTGCTGATACTTCCTGATAAACACTGCTGTCTTTTAAGACGTTTGTTGGTAACATTTTAGCCAGGTGCAATTCATACAGGCTCTAGCTCACTAAAGTGCTAATTCCACATTAGCATAGCGACGGGAAACATTCCCATATTTACATGCAAATATTCATGTACTTACATTATCAGGCACTTCCATATGATCAAGCACCAAGATATAGCTGAGCCTTAAAAAAATCCCAGTTTTCCAGATGTAATTACGATGTGGATGTTGACAGGAACTGGAACTGCCATGTAATACAAAGCTCTTCTTAGACCAGTGTCAAACTTTCTACAACTTGTACCACCTCAGAAAATATCAGGCTCTCCAAGTACCACCATTATGATCGAGGTTAAAATACAGCAGTGTAGGCCGACCGTGTTCAGCTACAGACAGTTCACACAGAGGCAGCTTTATTCCTAATAAGATTATTGTTGACTGATGTTGAATCCTGAATGGAACCGGTTCAAGAACCAGAGCTAATCACTAGTTCCAGTTAGGAGCCACAATTGCAGTGTTTTTGAACCATTGATTTTATCTACGCTTACTTACAATCACAGGCTGATATTGACACTAAATATTACAGGAAATGCAAAACTTTGTTTAATTTACATTTCTGGAAATGTTATTTTTTATTACTTTTTGTTATATTTTGAAATTATTTTATGTTTATTTATTTATTTATTTTATTTCATTTAAAGAAAAATATTTCAGAGATTCCTCCGCGTACCACTAGAAGCAGTACCACAGTTTGAGAACAAGTGTCCTAGATGAAATAATGTAAAACTCAAACTTGCATGCTAGCAGGCTAATGCTAAACTATCTTAACTAAAGCTAACACGATAACATGGTAATGCTAGCCCCTTTTAAAGGGCCAGTGTAACATTTAGACGGATATGTTTGCAGAAATTTAATATAGGTATAAGTATGTTTTTACTATTGTATTGCCCTTCATGGAGTCCCCATATGTCTACAGTAGCCCAGAAGAGACAAACCAAACACTGACTCTAGATAGGGGTGTTTGCATTTTTTTGCAAACACTGTAGTTTCTTCTTTGTGCGGGAGGGTGAAGTGAGGGAGTTGTCCTTTAAATCAAACTAGCGTGCTAACAGGCTAATTTAAGCTTCTACTCTCAATTACAATGAATGAAGCAAATCAAACAAATCATGTACTCTTCTCTTCTTCTTTAATCTATTATCGGCAACATCTTCCATCATCTTCCAGCCACCTATAGTCAGTTTTACAAATGTATCACTATGTAGCATGCTGGTAGCCTTACTGAGCAGTGGCCAGTAGTCATTCTGTTGGCTAGTAGTCATGTATTTTGCAATAAATTGCTAACCACTGAGGACCCACATTCACTCATCACTCACTGACATAATGACTGATCCATCCCAGACTGTACATCTACTGCATAGAACCAAAAATGACATGTGATTGTGTTAGAGAAACACAACACCACCTTACATTGACAGCTACAAAACATTCTCTCCAAAAGACAAACACAATATACACACACAAGGTCACCACAGAGGAAGAGAAACCCTCTTTTTCCTTTTACACACTGACAGCACAGAGACCCCCATTAATCTGAAAACATGAATAATTGAGTTAGTGAAAGCATTCCCAGGAGAGAGAGAGAGAGAATGACAGAGAGAGAGAGAGAGAGAGAGAGAGAGAGAAATCAGCACTGGGAACAACCCAGGGAACACCACTCCCAAAATGCATGTGCCTTTTCTCACACGCACACACACACGCACGCACGCACGCACACACACACACACACACACACACACACACACACACACACACTGAGCACGACTACATAGAGCAAGAAAATGCAAAGATAAAGATGGCTACCATTATTACTACAGCATTATAGATAGATAGATAGATAGATAGATAGATAGATAGATAGACAGACAGACAGACAGACAGACAGACAGATAGATAGATATACATTTTTTTCTATCATGTTGTTTTGATTTTCTCCATTTCCATCGTTTTCTCCTCGGGGATCCCTCTGTAGTCATGCAATTAGCTTCCTACTTCCTACCCTTCCCTCTATCCTTCATCCATCTCTCCTTTCCTTCTATCTCTCATCTTTCCGTCCCTGCATCCTGCTCTCTACCTTTTACTGTAGCTGTTTTTTACTGAGCATATATTCTGTAGGCACATGTATTGTTGTGTGTATGTAGAAATGCAAATGCTATGTAATTTCTGCATTATTTAATATGTATATGTATATGTGTGTGTGGTCCTTGGTAAGTGTTTATGTGTGTGTGTTCTTACCTGAGGCCTGGAGGAGGGGGGCTGTGTGTGTGTGCGTCGCGGCCGTGGTCGGGAGGCAGTGTAGTGCCTTAGAGTCTGTCCCTGGGTGGGTAGAGGCTCCATGGGAGAAGCGGGGGATCCAGAGCTGGGGAGGGGGCCTGGGCTGGGGCCGCAGCCGGGAAAGGGAGCCTCTCGTCTGGGTAAGCCTCCGCGGCTGGCAGCCTCCTCCTCTGGAGCTCGAGCGGAGATGGACTGACGGAGAGGGAGACTGGGAGGAGGAATGAACGATGCTCCTCTCGCTCCTGATATTGCTGCTGCAGCATCCACTGCCACCACCTCTCCCTCCCTCCGCCTCCACCCCCTCCGTCCCGGGGGGGAGGGGGACGGGGAGGTGGAAGGGGAATGGGCGGGGCTTGAGCCTGTGACTGACAGTGGGGTTGCTGTCGGCAACTGAGGGAGGCCACACCTTCCCCCTCCATCCTCTCCTCCCCTCTCTCTCTCTGCTCCTCTGTCCCTGGTCTGCTGTTCCCAGTCGGCATCCAGAAGACCTGAGAGTGAAGCAGTATGACTGATGAGAGGAGAGATGATGAAAGAGAGAAGGATGTAGGGAGGGAGGGAAATGTGGGAATCCAGCCCACGCAGTAAGCATGCTTTTTGCTGGAATGCACAGTATGTATGTAGGGCAGGCAGAGAAGGGAGATATGGGGAGAACATGGTAAAAAGGAGAAGGAGGGGGTGTCAAGAGACTAGGATGGAGGGGGAGGAGAGAAGGAAAGAGGGTGAACAAAGGGGGGGGGAGCAGAGCATACAAGAGAGAAATAATCAGTTAAGCATAGACATGCAGAGAGAAAAAAGAGAGGAAGCAGTAGCAGATGGATGCTGCAGCCATTCTGTACTGACACACAAAGATCACACACATACACAGACGCTATGGCAGACTATGGTAGAGTTAAACCTACATTGTTATTAATCTTTCAGTTACACAGTCCCCTGCTGGTCTGAATATTTCAGGGGCCTTTGAAATGTGAATTGATGGACACATTTTTAGAAATAAAATGCTCAAATTTAGATCCTTTATGAAGACAATCCATAACATATTGACCTAATTCTTTTTATGATCTACACAAGTGTACAGACACACAAAATGATGTTTGACAATGTATTATTTTGATGTATTATTAATTATTTTAAGGCTATCCTCTAACAAACAACAGGAGTGGGGGGTGGCGTGTCAGAACCCCAAATCTCCACCCTCCCCCTCCGCGTTTCCTCCTCTTCCTTCATCATCCCCTCCTCCATCTTCTCCCCCATCTCATGTCTCCCATGGTGAAAGTCACTGGTGTGAAAGTAAACAGGCCATGCTCCAATTAGCCAAACAGTGCTGCTGTCTGCCACAGAATGGCTCAGCATGGCACAGCACACATGGAGAATGACGGAATACATGTTAAGATTTATACCTGAGCTCAGATGACACATTGGATAGCTGTAATAGCAGAGCAGATTTAAATATGTTGTTGACAATGGAACACCATCATATTAATTCATCAACATCCAAATAATTTTTTCTTAAATAGTGTGACGTTTTATAAAGGACGCCACAACAAATGTTATTTTTCACACTATTACCAGTAAAACACCTGCAAAAAATATGATGTATGCACATTTTTCTATATAAAGATTATTTTTGTGCCTTTATTTGATAGGAGCAGCTGTGGTAAGGACTCAGCCTTGATACACGGGATGCACGCTCTACCAGGTGCTACCAGAGCACCCCAACAGTGCATTTCTCTGCAATGAAATTGCGAGAGGAAGTGAAAATTCTAAATTCCAGCGAGAATAAAGCCGCACTGGTTTTGAGGGTCAGTGTCAGACGTTTGCACATGTCTGCATGGTCTGCATCTGCACCACTGCAAACAAGGAAGTTTGTTCGGTGACGTATGACTCACTGTTTTCCATGGGAAATCACAATGATTGGTCAGCTTTACAGAAAAGTTGTTGGTGGTTTAAATAAAAAATGGTCCAATTTCCTTCCCACTAGTATTTTATGTTGGTGCTTTTTAACTCTAGATTTGAACCAGATGAAGGATTTCAGTCATCGGACATCTGGATGGAGTATGAAGTTATCAGAGAAACAAGCTGAGCTAACGTTAGCAGCAGCTCGGCTCGTAGCCCCTCCAGGACGTTCTTTGTCTGTCCAACAGTGTGGGAGAAGCAGTGATTTTTAAGGTGGAACTGCTTCATTCAGTGTGTTTAGTGGTTTTAATCAGCGGGTCTGTTTGTGTTGGAGAGGAGGAGTCCTCTGTGGATAGTTGGGCTCCCGGTAGAAACCTCCTGAACCATGAACACTGAAGGAATCCTAACCGGGAGAAGCTGACTGCAATGACAGCAATGGTGGCATCATCCCACAGTACTTCCCAACCAATCCTTTTTTGTTATAGTTTGGTGTGAGAGACCCCCTAGCAGCAGAAATTACATATTTTACATTAAAGGTCCAGTGTGTAGGATTTAGAAGCATCTAGTGGTAAAGTTGCAGATTGCAACCAGTTGTGTTTAGGAGAAACTATAGTGGTCTATTGAAAGAGCCTATCTACAATCAGTGTTTGGTTTGTCTGTTCTGGGCTACTGTAGAAACATGGCGGTTCAACATGGTGGACCCTGTAGAGGAGGACCCTCAATTGAGATTCAGAGAGACAAAGAGGGACATTACAGTAACAGCAGCTGTATCTTACTCTTAATTGAAGGGGCAGGCCTCAGGCTCTTGCAGTGGAAACTATTTCTCCAGAATGCTGGACTGTACTGGTGATGGAAAGAGTCAGAGTAAGAGGATGAAGAAAAATACAACACATAAGTTAAAAACAGAATGAGCGGATGGATAGATGGCTGTGTGTATCTTACGTCATCAGTTGGGAAGTCGCTGTCGGCCAGTCGGAGCTCTGGGATTCTCAGAGCGAGCCATGAATTTTCTTTTATAAGGCAATCCTAAACAGTAAATAAAGAACATATTGAACATATTTACACACAGTGTATGAATGATCAATAATAAAGCTGTAATTATAATGATGAGTAATAATTGCAGCTGGTGTTTTCAAGGTTTAACAGTATTTAAGCAGTGCCATCTTATATAGAGTGACATTAAGAAGAAGCATTGGATTTATTGGAAGTAGAGTTGAGTAGCTGATGATCAATTGATTAGTTGTCAACTATTAAATTAATCACCAACTATTCTGATAATTGATTAATCGTTTTGAGTCCTTTTGAAGAACAAAATGTCCAAATTCTCTGAATTCTTCTTCTGAATTGAATGTTCCTCACTGTTGCACTTACCAACCGAGGTCAGTAGAAGTTATATAGAAATTAATGGGTCATTAAATGAAAATACAGCCGAAAAACTGTCACATAACAGTGTCTATTTTACCATAGAATAAATATAAAATACAGCGCAGTATTCAGCATAACACTAAACTTACACACACACACACACACACACACACACACACACACACACACACACACACACACACACACACGTATAAATAAAACACAACACAGACACACTTACCATTTTGTTCTGTGCCATTGTCAGATCCTGTAGTACCTGGTCTATGATGCTCTCCGCCAGAGAGACGCTCAGTGTTTGTCTCAGTTCACTGGATGGATGTAAAAAAAAGAACAGAGGAAATACTGAACATGAGTTCGACTGGGGGCAATGACTTATGCAGGGGTCGCAGGAAGTATGTGTCTCAGCTTCCCAGTCATTCCCAATTTATGCAGTTCCACCACTGTTTATCAACCCCAGTATGCAGAAATATCCAAATACACTAGGCGAAAATAATACTGTATGTTTTTCGCAACTGCATGGAATTAGCTCATGGGTACCCTTAGAACCCATTTTCATTTAGATATCTTGAGGTCAGAGGTCAAGGGATCCCTTTAAAAATGGCCATGTCAGTTTTTCCATCACTTAACTTTGGAGCGTTGTTTAGCCCCCTTCCTCACATGCCATGTTAGCATGGTTGGTACCAACAGATATGGTAGGTCATCTGGTGTCACTCTATTTTCACTATTCAGAATCTTAGAATACAAAGGTCCAGGGACATGCTCCACCGGGGAGTTATATGCACTATTTTTCAAGCCAACTGAGATAATACACTGCGTGCACAATTATTAGGCAAGTAAGCATCTCATCTTATTTTCATGCATCTAATGCATGCATGTATTTTCCAACTCCAAGCTATATAAACTTGAATGCAAATTGAATTAAAGTATTATCAGGTGCTGTGTATTTATGTAATGAGGGAGGGTGTGGCCTAAAGTGATGATGTGCATAATTATTAGGCAGCTTCTTTACCTCAGACAAAATGGGCCAAAAAAGAGATTTAACAGACTGAAAGGTCAAAAATTGTAAAATGCCTTTCAGAGGGACGCAGCACTCTTGAAGTAGCTATGGTATTGAGGCGTGATCACTGAAAATCAAAGGTTTTGTTTGCAAATAGTCAACAGGATTGCAAGAAACGTGTGGAGAAAAAAAAGCACAAATTAACTGCTAAAGACTTGAGAAGAATTAAACGTGAAGATACCAGGAACTCATTAACCTCCAATACTGCCATATTCCAGAAATGAAACCTACTTGGAGTGTCCAGAAGTACAAGGTGCTCGGTGCTCAGAGACATGGCCCAGGTAAGGAAGGCTAAAACACTACCACCACTGAACAAGACCCATAAGTTGAAACGTCAAGACTGGGCCAAGAGATATCTGAAGACAGATGGTTTTTATGGATGGATGAAAATGAGAGTGACTCTTGATGGACCAGATGGATGTGCCTGTGGCTGGATCACTAATGGGCACAGCGCTTCACTTCGAGTCAGATGCCAGCAAGGTGGAGGTGGCGTACTGGTATGGGCTGCTATTATCAAGGATGAGCTAGTTGGACCTTTTCGGGTTGAAGATGGACTTAAAATCAACTCCCAAACTTACTGCCAATTTTTAGAAGATACTGTCTTCAAGCAGTGGTACAGGAAAAAGTCTACATCATTCAAGATGGCCATGATTTTGCATTTAAAGTCCCTGTCTTCTGTTATTGTTTTTTTGCAGGAGACCCATATCCAACCTTCAGAGCAGAGGCGTTTAAGATCTGTGTGGATGTCTCAGGTGTACCAGTCCACCTTTTCCTCCAAGGCGAGGGGGTTGCCATACATGTTCACAGAACCGTTCCATTTGTATTCAAAACGCAGACTACCGATCCAGGTGGGAGGTTCATACTTGTCACGGGTACGGTCAACTCAGTCCCTTTAGTTTTCTTAAACATTTACGCCCCCAATTTCAATAGCCCCGATTTTTTCTGTAAAATATTCAACCTTTTGATTTTGATCCGCTATTGGATAGGTCCTCCTCGTCCGTGGCCCCATTATTGAAATCTGTCTCTGTACTCAATAACCTTACCAAATCTCTGGCACCAGCACCCCTTAGAAAGACAATATTCTTTTTTCTCCCCGTGCATGGCAGTTTCACTAGAATTATATGCTGGTTGACTCTAGACTTATTTCAAATGTAATAAGTTCAATTTACCATAGTATCTTAGTTTCGGACCATGCACCCCTCTCATTGGTGATTGACTTCAAACTTTATGCCCCTCAATATAATTGGAAATTTAACCCCTCTCTATATTTAGATGACACGTTCAGTGGCTACATATCAACCAAGATTGCAGATTTTCTGCTCATTAACGACAATGGCGCTTTCTCAGATTCTAGTTTGTGGGAGTCCTTTAAAGTCGTTATAAGAGGACACATCATCTCGTATCAGTCGTCTTGCAAAAGGGCCAGGCTCAATCGTCGCACTGATATTGAGGCTGAACTTGCTGAACTGGAGGAGGATTATCGAAACACAGGTTCTAAAGACACACTTAGATCTATTTTGAAAGTGAAATATGAATACAAACATATTCTGGGCAAGCAGGTTGGGAATTATATTCGTAGACTAAAGCAGAAGCACTTTGAACTGGGGGAGAAGGCCGATAAATTGCTCGCTAGGCAACTGAAGGGCGTCATATCTGATAGGGCAATACATAAAATTTCCTCATCCACTGGTTACTATTAACTGATCACAAGCAGATCAATGACAGATTTTTTTTTTCATGTATGTATTTTTTTGGCCTTTTATTACCTTTTTATTGATAGTGACAGCTGAAAATAGACAGGAAAGGGGGGTAGAGAAAGGGGATGACACGCAGCAAAGGGCTGCAGGTCAGATTCGAACCCTGGGCCGCTGCAGCAACTCCATTCATGGTCGCTAGCTCTAGGTGGGCTAACCGGGCGCCCAATTACAGATTTTTTAGCTTTTACAGCCAGCTATATACTTCCAGATCTACTGCCACGGATACAGACATTGCCAATTTTCTCCATACTTTAGACATTCCAGTCCTTTCTGAGCCCGCAGGACTGGAATTGGACTCTGACTTTACACTGAAGGAGATCAGAAATGCTATTTGTTCTTTTCCCAGCGGCAAAGCATGAGGTCCAGATGGATTTGGGATAGAATTTTACAAGACACACATTGACGTTATCGCCCCCCTCTTGCTTCGGATGGATAATTGCTCAGTGAAAAACTATACCTTCCCTCATACCCTCTATGACGCCCATATCTGTGTCCTCTTAAAAAAGGACAGAGACGAAACAAGTGTCTCATCGTATCGTCCCCTAAGTCTGCTTAACTCTGACCAAAAAGTTATTGCAAAAGTCCTGACCAACCGGTTAAACAAATATATTGACACATATATATATATATACTTCATCAGTTAACTTCAATCATTTCTTCATCGAAACCATCAACCTGTCTGTTAGACCCCATCCCAACTAGGCTGCTTAAAGAAGTCGTACCCTTAATTGGCACTTCTTTACTGGATATGATCAATCTTTCTTTATTGTCAGGATATGTTCCACAGTCCTTTAAAGTAGCTATAATTAAACCCCTTCTTAAAAAGTTCACTCTTGACCCAGGGTTTTAGGCAACTATAGACCGATCTCTAACCTCCCGTTCCTCTCTAAGATTCTGGAGAAAGTAGTCGCCAAACATTTGTGTGACTTTCTAGATAACAATAGCTTATTTGAGGATTTTCAGCACAGAGACAGCTCTGGTTAAAGTTAATAATGACCTTTTGATTGCTTGCGACAATGGAATTGTCTCTGTACTTGTATTATTAGGTCTTGCATTTGACACCATTGACCATGATATTCTTTTACAGAGACTTAAGCATCAAATTGGCATTAAAGGAACCGCACTAAGCTGGTTTAGATCATACTTATCAGATCGTTCTCAGTTTGTACTTGATGAATCCTCCATAAATACTACAGTTAGTCATGGAGTTCCACAAGGTTCTGTACTTGGACCAATACTATTTACTTTATATATGCCTCCTTTAGGCAACCTTATTAGGAATCACTCCATTAACTTTCACTGTTATGCAGATGATACGCAGTTATATCTATCAATCAAGCCCGATAAAATTAATCAATTATCTAAATTACAAACATGTCTTAAGGACATAAAAACTTGGAGGAGCTGCAATTTTCTGATGTTAAACTCAGAAAAAAAAACGAAATTCTTGTACTTGGGCCCAAAAACCTCAGAGACTCACTGTCTAAAGATATAGTTATTCTAGATGGCATTACCTTGGCCTCTAGCACCGCTGTCAGGAAGCTTGGAGTTATCTTTGATCAGGACATGTCATTTAATTCCCATATAAAGCAAACCTCTAGGACTGCCTTTTTTCAATTCAGAAAAACTAATCCATGCATTTGTTACTCCTAGGCTGGATTACTGTAATTCCTTATTATCAGGTTGCCCCAATAAGTCCATTAAGACGCTTCAATTAATTCAGAACGCTGCAGCACGAGTACTGACAGGAACTAAGAAAAGAGATCATATCTCTCCTGTACTAGCTTCTCTGTACTGGCTTTCTCCCAACTGACTCCCTGTAAAATTAAGAATAGAATTAAAAATCCTCCTCACCTGCAAAGCTCTTCATGGTCAGGCCCCTTCATATCTTAAAGAGCTCACAGTACCCTATTACCCCTCTAGAACACTACGTTCTCTGAATGCTGGGCTACTTGTGGTTCCTATAGTCTCTAAAAGTAGAACAGGAGCCAGAGCCTTCAGTTACCAAGCTCCTCTCCTGTGGAACCAGCTTACAGTTGTGGTTCGGGAGGCAGACACCCTCACCACATTTCAGAGTAGACTTAAGACATTCCTCTTTGATAAAGCTTATAGTTAGGGCTGGCTCAGGTGAGTCCTGAACCATCCCTTAGTTATGCTGTTATAGGCCTAGACTATCAGGGGATTTCCGCTGATGCACTGAGCTCCTCTCTTCCTCTCTTTCTCTTTCTGCACTCATTGATGTCCCATTAATGCATGTTACTAACTTCACTTCTTGTGCTTTCTCGTCTTGCAGGTTCTCATGGATCCTGGTGGAGCCTCCTGCCATGGTCCTGCTTGACTGCCATTGCTAATATTACTGATATTATTGTTATTATTATTATTACTATTATTATTACTGCGGTAACTGTTGTTGCTGTGGTCGCTGCTCGTTGTCCCCCATCGTTGTTGTTGTCGTCGTCGTCTTCTTCATATTCATCATCATCAGTCACTACTATTAGTGTAGTTGTTGCTACTATTGTTGCTGTGCACCTCTGTCTGTCTGTCTGTCTCTCTGTCTGTCTGTCTCTGTCTCTCTCTCTCTCTCTCTCTCTCTCTCTCTCTCTCTCTCTCTGTCACCCCAACTGGTCAAGGCAGACAACCACCCACCTAGAGCCGAAGGGTCTGTCCTAGGTTTCTGCCTCTTAAAAAGGTAGTTTTTTTCCTTGCCCCCGTCGCCAAGTGCTTGCTCATGGTGGTACTGTTGGGTCTCTGTAAATAGTTTTTCGGTCCGATAACTTATGTTATGAATTGGCGCTATACAAATAAAATTGAATTGAATTGAATTGAATATTCATCGTGATCACTCAGGTTACATCCCTGATAGATTTTCCTTCTCAAACACAAGGTGTTTGCTAAATTTAATGTATTCAACTAAATTGCCCCACTCCGCTGTGATCTCACTAGATGCCCAGCCGGCTTTTAACCAGGTAGAGTGGAGATACACGTTTGCTGCTCTTGACAAATTTGGTTTTGGGTCGAAATTTATGAATATTAAAGATGTTTTATGCTGGTCCCCAATCTTCTGTTCTAACCAATCACGAAAGATCCCCCCCCGTTCCTGTTGTACCGCGGCACCAGGCAGGGCTGCTGCCTCTCTCCAATGCTTTTTGCATTAGCCCTTGAGCCGCTGGCCATAGCCATCAGAGCCAACCCCCAAATCTCTGGTATAAGGTGCGGCACATCCGAGTGTACCATCGGTCTGTACGCAGATGATGTAATTCTGACTCTTTCAGATGTAAAAACATTACTTTCACCCCTTCTTAACCTGATAGATGGCTTTGGGCGATTCTCTGGGTTTACTGTAAACTGGGGGAAATCGTTTGTTATGCCTCTGTCTAACGGTCTTGACTCCAGTTTTCTTCTCAATTTGCCCTTCAGAGTTTCCCATGACCACTTTTCATATCTGGGGATTAACATCCCCAGAAATCAAAAACTTATTTTTAAACTTAATTATATGGATCTGATTGACAGGCTCAAGTGTATGATAGATAAATGGAAACTTCTCCCCCTTTCATTGATTGGCTGTGTCAACATTGTTAAAATGGTCGTGCTCCCTAAATGTAATGTGTAATGTATTTCAGAATGTGCCCATCTTCCTCACCTTTTCCTTTTTCAAGATGTTAGACTCTATTATCATGTCCTTCGTCTGGGCCTCCAAGCCCCCCGTATTTCAAAGGCCCACTTACAGTAGCCCACTGAGGAGGGTGGTTTAGGCCTGCCTGTCCTTCGGCATAACTACTGGGCCTGTAACGCCAGAGCATGGGTTTTCTGGAATCAGTCCATGGCTGGGGGTGCAGAGGAGTGCGGGCTCAGCCTTAGATGGCTTGACATTGAGCTTAGTAATGCTGTATCACTTACTGGTGCCTCCTTGTCAGCCATTCTGTTTTCAAAACCTGATATTAAAATTAAATCACTATGCAATAATTTTAGCAACTCAAGGGGAATTCTGAACCTCCTAGAAATGTCAATTCATGCTCCCGTATGTCAGAACCCCTGTTTTAAGCCTGGTTTGATGGATGCTGTCTTTAAGCACTGGTCAGATAAAGGTTTAACTACTATCAGGGATCTCCACATTGATAATCATTTTGCTTCTTTTGCCCAGCTCCAGGCAAAGTTCAAACTCCCTACAAGTCAAGCAATCATTTTCTCGCCTAGATGCGACCCCCCTACAACATGTCTTTTATGATATTATTACCAGACCTCCCACCTCCAAACATTTGATCTCTCGGTTTGTTAACCTCTTCACTATGGCAACCCCCTCTCTCCATATTAAAGAGGCGTGGATCAAGGACACTGGTGAAGTAATCTCTGACGAGCTATGGGCGAAAGGGTTAAATAGGATAAAAGCATGCTCTATTAATGCTCGACTTCAGCTCATTCAGTTTAAAGTAGTTCATAGGTTGCACTATTCCAAGACTAAACTGAATAGACTTTTTCCTGCTATCTCTCCCACTTGTGATGAATGCAAACCAGCTGATGGAACTCTTGGGCATCTTTTCTGGTCCTGCTCTAAGCTCACAAGTTTCTGGGTTGACATTTTCAGTTTGTACAGTGCTGTTTATAATAGACAACTGGTTCCTGACTGTCTCTTACTGATACTGGGCTGCTCCAACGGTTCTTTGGCTCTTCCATCCGCTTTACAACAAGCCCTCATGTTTGGTATGGCGATTGCAAAATGGGTCATCCTAAAGGAGTGGAAGTCAGCTTCCCCTCCTTGCTTCAAGAGGTGGCTAAATGATATGGTTTCCTGTTTACACCTTGAAGAAGTTCGGTTTTCTATGTCTAACTCCCAAGATAAGTTTAAGAAGATCTGGGGCCCTTTCATAGAATACATCAGGAAGGATAGACCACAAACTGGGACCTAAATGCACTGCACAGTTTTATTTAAAAAAGTTTTTTTTTTTTTAACTTGTGTTAGTTATACATACTGAGACTTTGCCATTCCCCTCCGGCTCAGGCCTCCTGGACTAAATCTGTGTGAATAGACATTCTGGGACATCTGTTCAGTGAATCGACATGTATTATTATACATTTTCTTTTCTATGTAATGAGTAATTGCTGGCTGCATGTTTTTTTTTTTGTCTGGTTTCCTGTCTTTTTTTTTTTGTATTGTGTGTGCCTGTATGTATAAACATTTGCATAAATAAAATTTACAAGAAAAAAAGAAGGCCATGATTTTTATGCAGGACAATGCTCCATCACATGCATCCAAGTACTCCACTGTGTGGCCTCCTCACCTGACCTAAACCCTATTGAGAACTTGTGGGCCCTTCTTAAATGTGTGATTTACAGTGAGGGAAGACAATACAACTCTTTGAACATTTAGGAGGCTATGGTTGCTGCTGCAAAAAAAATTGATCAACAGATCAGGAAACTAACAGACTCCATGGGTGGAAGGCTCATGACAGTTATTAAAAAGAAGGGTGGCTATATTGGTCACTATTATATTTGTTGAAATGTCAGACGTCTTTATTTGTAAATTTCAAGTTCTTAATTAATTATTCTCACTCTAATAAATGAAAATAAACAAGTGAAATGGGAAAAATTTTGTTTTTCATTTAGTTGCCTCATAATTGTGCACACATAGATATTCTCCTGAGAAAGCCAAAACTCACTTTTCCTTTATTTAATACTCAGGTTTGAGATTTATTAACATGTTGGATTGACTGAGAGCATTTGTTCAAAAATAAAATTAATTCACAGGAATACAACTTGCCTAATAATTGTGTACGCAGTGTAGAATGCCTATATTCTGCCCCTTATTTTGGAAAAACATGATAGTTGCAGAGGAAAAAAGTCATCCTGTAGATCCCACATCCTATTTTGTATCTAATTGTTCCCCAACATCATTCTGAAAACCAGAACACCACAAATGTTGAGGATGACTCATTTTCATTCCTCCCACCTAAAAAAAGGTAAAAATAGTGCAGGTTGAGTGGAGTAGTGAGGTCCTCATGAAAAAGATAGTTGGCTAGCTAGGTGATACATCTGAATGAAACATGACACACACAAGACAACAACCCCCCATGAAAATGTTAGGGCGGATCTATAATACATAGTAATATTTTCCCAGTAACAGAACTTTTGTTCAATTGATTTTCCAGGCTAGTCAGAGAGACTGAAGGGAAACGACACAAGTCATTGTTTTGGAAGTCATAAGTAAGTCTCAAGTCTTTGCACTCAAGTCCGGAGTCAAGTCCCAAGCTTTGAGTTCTGAATCCAAATTAAGTCATAATCTGACTATAGTGTAGTTTTTGTACACGTACAAATTGATCTTTGGTATCATTTGTTCTAGCAGGCAATTCATACATACATACAGCTCCGCCTTCCAAATGTGTAGGAGAAACTACGGTGGCCGAAAAACACTAAAAGCCCTATCATTGTAGTTTCCTGCGCAAAACGTTAAGCCATACCTTACTCTCAACAGTGGTAAATGGACCTGTACTTGTATAGCGCCTTTCTAGTCTTCCGACCATTCAAAGCGCTTTTACACTACATGCCACATTCACCCTTTCACACACATTCACTCAGTGATGGCAAAGTCCGTTGAACAGAAACTAACCCATTCATATACATTCACACACGGATGCACAGCATCGGTAGCAATTCGGGGTTCAGTATCTTGCTCAAGGATACTTCGACATGTCGCGGGAGGAGCCGGGGATCGAACCAACAACCTCCCAATTAGTGGACAACCTGCTCTTCCTCTGAGCCACAGCTGCCCCCTATGCAATTTTATTATCTCAGGAACAAGTTGCCCTCAATTTTTTAAGAATTATACCAAAGAAATCTTAATATATTTGCAATTTTTACTTTTGCAACATGCATCACGATTCTTTTAGAAAAGCTGCTGCACAATCAAACATTTTAGACAGCAATATTCCCCCAAAAAGCCCACAAAATCCTGGAGGGACTGTGAATCCAATTGTACTAAGCATCAAGTATTGTCAATGTTCTTACCGCAGTCTGTTGTTGATGATCTGCCCTGTGTTCTCCACCAGAGTGCTTCTTAGGAACGAGTGTGTCTGTCTGCTTCTTTTGGACACACACTCTGAAAGACACTCGCACACACTGGACCGCTGGACCACCTGTGGACATGCTGCCTCTGCATACCCCATCAGGCCTTGAGCAAGTTCCTGGAACACACAGAACGGGGCTTGAGCACGGCAATTAAATCCACTCCCAACACCAAGCTTGAACTGGGATCTGACCAGTACCCACTGAAAAATGTTTTGGTCTGTAATCTGTTATTGTAAGTTATCTATCTGAGTGGTGCTAGGTGAGCTTGCTAACATTATCTGTCTCATTGATGCCAGGTGAGCTAGCTAACTTTACAGCTCCGTCAAGGAGGACATCTTTAATGTTTACATCCTGCGCTGTCAAGAGCATGAGCCACTTGTTTATGAGTAGATGCACACTTTCTTCTGCATGGTGATACATACAAAGAAAATCTTAAATATCTTGAGTAGCTGGGTCATGATTTCTGGAAAGAGAGCTGTTAAGTTTTTCAAATGTATATTTTGGCGCTTTGAGCACCACAAGCTGAGTGCCACCTGGTTCCATTATATGAGAGAGATGGCAGACATCTCTATCGATCTCTCCAAAACCCAACAACTCACAGTCAAACAATATTTATGGATAAATAGCACTACAGGTAAGAGGAAAAATTGTTCTGATTTTGATGTGTCTCTTCAAAGTGTAACTGAATTATCAAATCACCACTGCGGTTGTGAAATAGTGGGACTATTTCATGCCATTTTGATAGAAAATAGTAGGGTAAACAAAGGTGTTACCAATGACACTAATTAAGGTTCTGTTCCATTTAGTGTAGCAGAGCCTTTCCGGTGAGCCAACGTGTACAACAGCAGCACACTGACTCTGTTTGACCTGAACAGGACAGAACCTTAATTAGTATCATTGGTAAAGCCTGTGTTTACCCAAAAAGGTCTGTGTTGCTGCAACTTTAACATGTAAGTTTAATGTCAAACTACCAACTCTCTTTGGAGGTATGTTGGTGACGTTCACTTGTAATCCTGAGTAATCATGATGTACTGTTACATTTCAGTAGCCTAGCTTCAACTTGAATTGAATTAACTTTTAAGTGATTGGGGAATTAAAGAAACATTGTGTGCGGTGAGTGAAAATCAGTGAATTTGACACCTTTTTTCGTAAATCTGTGGCTATGTAACCCTCCATACCCTTCAGAAACACAAAAACATTTAAAAAGTGTTAAACGTGTACCTGTATGCTTCTGTTAAACTCATTAGTCAGTGCAGTAGCAGTGTCAGCGAGGATGCAGTTCACCAGGTCTCCATCAGAGGCACACTTCCTGCCTGCCTCATACAGAGAGGGAAGAAACTGAACAGGGAGAGACAACAAAAACATTAGTGGCATAAAGCATCATTTACTATGGAGCCCCCCTGGTGACATTGGATAAAAAAAAAATAATGCGTGGCCACACATTACTATCGAGATAGTTAATGCATGGCAACGAGATAGTTTATGCGTGGCCACAAGATAATTATTGCAGTCATTTCCATGCAGAGACTGTTGATTGTTAACTTGTTTAAATTAATTTCGCGTTTTCCTGGAGGGACTGCATTTAGCATTACCAACAGTGATATGTCCGGCTTCACTTAGATGTAAGCTCCTCCAGCCCTGAATAACAAAGCAACTCTTGAATATAAAAGACTATAAACTAAATTTATTCATGAATAATAAACAGCATCACTGACAGCTCCATATGGATAACCATCCCGCTACTGAAGGTGAATTATCTCATGGCCACGCATTATTTTTTTTTTTATCCAATGTCACCGGGGGGCTCCGTAATTTACACTACCTGGTATACCTAATGCAATCCAGTACAACACCTGTGCCACCTATTCTACCTTAGAGAAGCTTATAATGGCCACTTTTTTGTTCAAACTTTCTGAGATATGTTAACTGCTTGTTTACATGTTGCGCAAACTGCAGATGGAGGGCAGAAAGTGATTTCCTACATTAGAAGCACAATCACAAACTCTCAAAATGCCAGTTTTGCTAAAATTGATCAAACCGAGAATCTATGAGGAGCTTTTATCAAGTACCAAACGTTGTTGTTCATAAGGGTGAAAATGCAAGAAATTAAACTATACTACTACTATGTACTATACACTATATTTTCACCATTTTACCTTCCCATCAGACCCTTTCCCATGGGGAACTGAAGCCGTTATATCCATCTTTGCGCTCTCTAAAGTCACCAAACTCCTTTAAAAAAACAAAAATTTACCTTGCAGAAGTTTCTGGTCTACGGCTGCCTTGATGTGCAGCAATTAACATTAGTTCGGATCCAAATGAACGTGTTAAAACAACAAACTTACACAACAACAAACAAATTAACCATGCAAGGCAGCAGTGAACCAGCAACTCCTGTGTCCTGTGAGGTAAAATTTCAGTTTCTATCAAAGTCTGGTGACATTGAAAAGAGCGCTATAATGATTTCAGTTCCCCACTGAAGGGCAAGTCTTTCAGTTCAGTTGAAAAATCGCTCCTCTTCATAACAGTCACTACCAACAAAAGTTGTGATTTTCTGTTTGTACCTTCTCACATAATATTGTTTAAACTGATACAGCATTGTAGTTTCACTAATCAAACCAGTCCCCTGCACATTATCATTTCAATAATTATTTTTGCTAGCTCAGTCTTGCTTTGCTAGTCTAATGTGTTTTTAACGTATGTAATGTACTGTTTTATATTGTTTTACTGATTGATGTTCTTGTATTCTGCTTATATTATATTGTACAGTGTCTTTGAGTATTCAGAAAAGCGCTTTTTAAATAAAATGTATTATTATTATTATTATTATTATTATTATTATTATTATTATTATTATTATCAGTGCACGCCTTCCCAACATCAATTCTGGTGCATGTCATACATGACAGATGTAACAAGACAAAACAGACAAGAGGAGGCTCTATTTGTTTAAGTTTAAGTTTGTATAAATTTCAGTTAGCTTTGCACAGAAACAGCTGGTAGAATGTCCTACTGTTATACTTTGAGCATGTTTCAGAGCCTACTAAAGAATGTGTATACTTTTACCACCTTTCATAAATAATACAATTTTCATTATCTCCTGCAATCTTATAACAAAAAAAACATTGCAACATGCATTGCAAATTTTTAGAGAAGCTGCCATTGAATCTTGGAGGGACTGGTTAGTGGTGGTGTTGTACTTGACAAACATCAATAATAGCAATAATAAACATATAGTTAATACCTCTGTGACAATTAACGTAGTGATTATTTTGTCATCATAATGACGTAACACAGTGGTTTTCCAAACCCTGTGAGCAGCCTGTACCTTGAAGGACTCCCTGGCATTGTGCAGCACCTCGTGCGCTGCCTGGATGTCGGCCTGGACCTCCTGAACGTTGCAGTGGTTTAAACGTTTAAGGCTGTCCTCCAGCTGCCGACACACACCCTGGACCATCTAGAATGCAGGAGAACGGAGACAGACAGAGCTGAGGGTACAGATCTAGACAGAAACTGTCATGGCGGTTCCGTTTGATTGATCACATACTTATGCACCACACTTCTGCCAGTATTTTAAAGATTCGTTGTTGGAACCTGTATTTTATTTGGAGTTGACACAGACCCTGTTACACAAACCTTAACTGACATAATAATTCCAGTTACTAATAAACTAATAAATGAGTTCCTACAGGCCATTCTTACATGTAATGAACAGTCCATTATTTTCTGGAGTACTGTTGGTAATTGTTACACCTGCTGCTTGTGCAAGAGTGTCCTCCACTCCACCCTCTACCTGCTTCGGTTCAGTTTGTGTGCAGCTTTGGCACATTAATTTCCAATGGCGGCGCGTGTGCAGTGTTCCCTACGTAGCATCCATAATGTTCCACTCTACTCCATATTATGATGTACAGGAATCCCACAGCAATAAAACATGTTAAAAAACCATGCTGCCAAACTGAAAATGCTAATTTAAAGGCCAATCTGATTTTTAAGGGGCGGGGCCTACGAGCAGGATTTGTGACATCACAAATAGTTTGGAAGTCAGTCCTGGTCCAGTATCAACTTGTACAGTGTGATGTAGAAACTTGAAGCCACCAGTGCACATCCACTGAGAATGGACTTTACAGTGAAGTAAGAGACATCTTGTGTCCAACAGGAAAACTTTAGAAATCAACAACGTTTGCATATTCAGAGAGTCTGGAGGAGATTACTTATAAAGGATTTTAATGTGCAAATTATACTTTTTTTGTGGAAAAAAAAGACATCAGACATACATTATTGTTGTTCCAAGCAGACTATTTGTATTTATGTCTTAATACGTCTCTGGAGGGGATCTTTAAGTCATATCTAGTTGTTACAATATTTAATATTTGGAGAAAATGTCTGCTTCTGACTGTCACAATTAAAATATATTGGTATTTTAACACATTTATCCTTTATTATACTATATTAGCGTTAATCAGCAGTATTTTCACTCTTGTTGTTAACTGACAACTACATATGCTATATGTCTATTCTATTCTACGTCTTACCTTTTCAGATTGTTGAGCTTTAAACACTTGCTGCAGTTCCACTCTGTCAGACTGTCTCTGGTTGTTTCTGTCTAAACACTGCTGGATCTGCACAAACACACACACACACACACACACACACACACACACACACACACACACACACACACACACACAGACATTGACTGATTGGTTGTGTCACACACGTAAGTTAATAACATGGCATCCCTCACCACCACAGTGGCTTGATATATCTGCTCTGCTACTCTACTCTACCTGCAGTCCTCCCCCAACTACCTGAACATACTCTCAGTGAGATACATAAATAGTAACAAAAAGCTTGTTTCAAAGCCTGTGACTGACCAGAACATATTGATAGGCAATGTCCCAGAATGAAATTGTAAAAAACTTCCCTAGCAAAAATGCTTACATGCTTTCTTTCTGTTTTCATTGAAACAGAAAGATGGCATGAAAAGATGTGAGAAATAGCAAATGCATGGTATATACAGTACATCAGTCTGTTTTTTTATTATATTTTCCATATTAGTCACATTTGCCAACACACTCATAAAGTGCTAAACGCACACGCTGACCTTGTGCAGGGCCTCTCTTGTTCTGTCAGGGTTGCTGCGGTAACTCTGTGTGATATCAGCCAGGGGGACAGACACCTGCTGCAGAGTGAAGTTCCTGCACAACATAGATCATCATTACATCCAACCATCAAATTCACATCTACACAGAGTTACAGGTTAATGCATGCTGCGCAGTACATTTCACTTCAGAAACTGAGATTGTGTTGGGTTGTAAAACTATTTGGATGTTCAAACATTCCTGTCACCCTCAGGACAAACTGTAACAATTTTGATGATCCTCTGAATCTTTATTCAGTGCTATCAATCTGTCTATATTTATCACCAAATACTAAACTAATGACATTTCCATCAGTGGTGTTTAGTGGTTTTTAGCATATCTTAGCATGCTAATATCTAAAGCACCCTTTTGTTGACGTCACCCCTCATGTTCCAAATGTGTTCATCGCTATTTTTAATAGGCTTTTATTTAAAGGTCCAGTGTGTAACATTTAGGAGGATCTATTGCCAGAAATGGAATATAATATCCATAGGTATGTTTTCATTAGTGTATAATCACCTGAATATAAGATTCTTGGAAGGGGAGGGTGAAACAAGGGAGTTGCAATCTGCAACTACACCACCAGATGCCATTAAATCCTACAAACTGGACCTTTAACTATTTCAACTGTTGTCAACCATTTAACCATTTAAAGGCATACTATGCAGGATTTGTCTGTTTATAAAAACACCAAAGTTGGCTCCCTCCTCCCGGCACAAGTGAGCTGGACAGAGCACCTTTGGTTGAGCTACATAGAGAATGAATCCTCCTCATTCAAAGCAGTGAATCAGAGAAATACAATGTTATTTTCTGATTGCTTCACAGCGATTACAATCTGAAGCACAGGTAAACACAGGCACACCTCTGCACAACCCTGCAGGAAGGTGCCATATTTCTGGATATTGTGTGAACGTAGCTAAAGCGTAGCCAGGGTTCCCACTCTTTCTAAGAAATCATTTTCCAGGACCTTTCAAGGACATTTTCCAGGAGTTCTTCTTGCACATGCTCACACATGGTTGTCATTGTTTAAGTAACACTGTGTTAGCTCGCTTTCATGGTATGCTTGGCCTTCATCACCACAGCTGATTCACAGCCGATATTTGGTCATTATAATCCATTTCCAGATGTTTCTATGTATGCAAACGTTTTCGAGGAGGCTGGGGAACCCTGGTAGCTTCATACTGTCTGCCCTCGGTCAAACGGACACAGATTGTTATGCATCCATGACGATGTAACCTGGTTACTAGGTCCCAAACTCAGACTCCACACACTGCACAAAGGTTTACACTGCACAACAAAATAAGAAAATACAGACAGAGGGCTGCAGGGCTGCAGATACAGACCCAGACCCTTATAGAGGGTCATAAGTGTTGAGTGAGAGGGATTATGTTTGTATGAGTCTATATGTTGTTTTTTTTAGGACAATGCTGTATACTATTCCTTTAAACATTACTATTAGGGTCCACCACAGTCATTTATTCACTTCTCTGCTTGCTGTAGGTTACGTTAGCATTCAGGTGTTACAGCTGACTTAGTAAGTGGATCTTTTAAGTACCCCTTAGAAACTGTAGACCCCCTGGGGTACTAGTAACCCTGATTGGGGAATTATAGTACACCCTGGCTTATGTGTGTGTATGTGTGTGTCTGGGGGTGCGTATTTGGGACCTCTCCAAGGCATCAGCCACATCCTGGAAACCTCTGGCAGTTACATTGTTTCTGTCCCATGTTAGAGACCTTGAAAGAAAGAGAAAGCAAAGAAAAACAACTTCTATTAGTTGAAGTTAAAGTCTGGTTGAAGATGGTCTGCAGTGGTCTTCATAGTCTGGCTGAAAGTGTAGTGCTTGATTGGCAGCTACATGCAACATCAACCGAACACATTAAACACTAAACACTCTTGCAGCAAATCAAATACTGAATGTTATTTTCAAATCAGAATCAGAATCAGATTTATTGCCAGGTAGTTTTTTTCACATACAAGGAATTTGTCTTGGTGCAGTAGTGCTTAAAATATACAATCACACAAGAATATACAAATCACACATAAATCACACAAAAAAATAGAGTACTTTCAAAATATAAATAAATAAAGATAAGAAAGATAAGAAAACTGTACATATATACATTGTAGGTTTAAGAGTCAGTGTTATTTTCCAATATTGAAATGGTGACATCTAGTGGCGGTGATGTACCAGTGTATTGCTGTATTCATATAAAATAGAACCGTTTCCATGTCCATCCAGAAATAGATACAACCATGACACTTTCTTAAATTATGAGGCTGGCATTATTCTGTAATTCATACATTTTATCAAATCAAAAAACTGGTGTGTGTGTGTGTGTGTGTGTGTGTGTGTGTGTGTGTGTGTGTGTGTGTACCTTAGTCTGGTGTTACTCATCAGGGCTTTGGCCAGCATTTTTGCTCCAGTGTCTCCGATGTTGTTTCCACTGATGTCCACCTCAGCCAGAGCAGCGTGGCCGCCCAGAGCGCTCAGCAGGATGTGCATCCCTGTCTTCAGCTTGGAGTCACACACTGATAGAGAATGCAGGGGCTACACACACACACATAGATATATAAGAAACTGTGGCATTCTATTCTGTTGAAAATTCACAGTGAGAAAATGAATTAAAGTATATAGAAATGATCCACAATTCATTTGTTACTGTACCTAATGCACTGTATATGCATCCTTTACTGAAATGGGAGCTAATATTAAAGTGTCACTCACACACTCTTCATCCTGAATGAGCTGAGCTATACGATGAAGAACATCAGTGAGAGCTCTGGGAGACAGAAAGAGTACATATCAAACCAGGAAAACAAGAACTATGATGGAAAAAGAGAAACACATAAGCAACATTTCATGAAGCATACAGGCAAATCTTCAATTTCAACCTAAACATGCCATTCAGATTTAATTTTTAAAGATTATTTTTGGGCTTTTACTGCCTTCATTTGATAATAGCAGCTGTAGAGAGACAGGAAAGTGGGAGAGAGAGACGGGAATGACATGCAGTAAAGGGCAGCAGGTTGGAATTGAACCAAGGCCACTGCGGTAGGACTCAGCCTTTGTATAGGGGGCGCAAGCTCTACCAGGTGAGCTATCAGGCACCAGTATCTGCATTTCTATATGTTTCTCCACTATAAATCGATAGTTAGCGCATTCAGCTAATACCCTGAGGGACAAACGTCAGGTTTAAAAAAGACCATAAAACACTTGCTTTAAAGAGAACTTTAAAAGTTCCTACAACATGTTATCCAACCACGTCCACAGTAAATGACCATAATTATTTAGTGTGCAAATCCTGCTGAAAATAATGACAACAACTTTGGACTGTTGCTTCATTTGTCTGCAGCTGTCTGTATGAAAAGCTTTATATCCCTGTAATGAGCTGATGTCAGGAGTAGACATACTGGGTGGGGGACAGAATCGTGTACAATGCATTATGTTTCCCAGACCTGGACTTCATGGCAAAGTTTCTCCCCAGTGCTAGGTGTCGAAGGGAGTGACATCGACCGACAGACAGGACCAGAGTGACCATGTTGTTCTCAAAACCTACAGCCAGACAGGGAAGGGAGGAGGGGAGCAAACAGAGGATTTGCATTATTCTGTCAGCCATGAAAGTCACATCAAGTGTTCTGACCAGAGGTGAAAGACTGGTAAAAGTAGAAGTACTGATTCAAAAAAAATATCTGTACTTAACGTCCCACCTCTGGTTCTGAGTCTCCAGCTGGTCATTGACAATCATTCTTAAAATAATTTCATACATTTATTCCACTTCCGGGAGGGAATGACATCAGGTATTTCCATATTTAAATCAAATCCTCTAATCTGAATTGAATTGAATTGAATTTTTTTTTGTGGAAACAAAATACAGAGGCTATGTTTAACAAATTCACTTCATAGCCTGGTTCAGTTAGTGTGTCTGCATGTTGACTGGCAACCTCACGTTGACAACAAGGCTCCAGGGACACACTGCTCCTGGCCAAGCAGTAATCCAGCACATACAGAAACTCCCCATAAAACCTCAACGTTGTTTATCGCTTCATTTTTTGTACGGATTAAACAAATTAAATATAACATGTTCTGTTTTGAGCTTTAGAGGTGCTGTTTGGTGGATGTTATTACCTTTGGACTAGGAGTGTAAAGATACATTGCAAGACAGTTAAATTGTAATACAAATATGTGAAAATTTAAGTCAGTAAGATAAAAAAAATGTAGTAGCTGTATCAAGGTGCAAAGATATGAAATTTGAAATTGAGGATGAATCCTCCTCAGGTCCATCAGAGGTGTGGCAGCTTTTTGACTTCAGTGAGAAAATGAGAATAATAAGAAGATACAGACAGATGACGTTATGTTTTCAGGTTCAGTTTTACAAAGAAACAGAAATGTGCATTGTTTGGCACAGTTTATACCCTCCATCAGGGAACTTTACAGCCATAATTAACCCCAACCATCTAACTCCTCATGCCTAAACAAAAACAAATCTAGCCTTACGAAGGTGTTTAGTAACTAGACTCCCCATGAGGTGGCGATACGCAATAAAAAGTGAGGGTACAATCAATCAGATGTGCTCAGTAGCAGCCCATTTCAGGCACTGCTTTGGACAGAGTCAGGGTATGTTTCCCCGTGGTTCCAGTCTTAAACTAAGCTAACTGTGGATGGAATACTGCCACCTCTTCCTCTTGAAAAACTGTGTATGTGTGTGTGTGTGGTTTTCCATACCATTGTCAGAGATATCCAGACTTTTGATAGCTGTAGCTTCAGAGATGTGCTCTTGTATCACCTGGGCCCCCGCTGAACGTAGCTACACACACACACACACAAACACACACACACACACACACACACACACACACACACACACACACACAGACACACAGGTATATAGTAATTTGTTTACTGTGGCTTCTGCCATCATCATCACAAACAAAAAAGGTGTTTTATTGCATTTGTGTGAGAATGTGTACTCTACCTCACAGCTACTGAGGTCCAACTCCAGCCCAAAGAGACGAGTGTTGGTTGCCAGGCCCTGCAGTAATAACCTAGTTGCAAAACATATCTAAAAGTCTATAAAAGAAATATATACATCCATACATGTTATAGCTATTACAATAGTTATTTATTGGCTTAACCCACCGGTTCGCCAGCTATGGTACAGGTACCACTGGTAGTATGCAAGCTTTCAATATCAGCCTGCTACATAGTCACATTCATGCATGAAGCACATGCATACATCCATGACTAGTTACACGTTGCGGTATATGAGACTTTTGTACAGCGTGACAGTCAACAAATAATCTTCTAATTAGGATTCAACCTTCCTCCTGTGTGAACTGTCTGTAGCTGAACAGGGTCGGCCTACGCTAAGTTTGCTACCTTCAACATGGAGGAATAAGGGATACCGTGTCAGCGGTCCCATGCCCGGAATGCCAGATCAAGCGCCAGGTCTCCGAGTCCTCCCCTATGAGATTTTGAGTGTTAAACACTGCATTATGATGATTTTTATGAACCGATTTGTGTCCCTTGCATAATCTTGCTTCAGGTTGGACAGTCTATCAGGAGCAACAGGACATTTTTGTACCCATTCCAACTGATGTCCATTGGTGCTCTGTTTGCTACTGAGATCTGTGTTAGGACGGCCTCTTTCTTTTGAAGGTATTTGCCAACATTAAAAAAAAAACGTGCATCTGAGTCTCCGTAGTCAGGACAATGATGACGAGCTGTCATTCAAGGTGTCATTCTCTTTTGCAAATTGTGATTTAATACTTGGGAAACTCTTTTGGTTTCATTATTTCTAATGCGTTACAGAAGGATGTGCACCAAAATACAGGACAAATTGCATCCTGTATTGATTCAGTAAGGCACAGTGATTTTTATTTTTCAATATGGGATGAGATTAACCCCGGTCATAATGGTGGTATTTGGAGAGCCTGATATTTTGTGAGGTGGTACACCATGTAAAATGTTTGAGAAACACTGGTTTAAAGGTTTAAATTTCATATTGTTGCATTTGTTGGGAGGAAACACACCTGAGAGCTTGTGGAGGTAGTTTGGTTGCAGACAGGCCCACGTATTTTAACTCACAGCTCTGACTGAAGAACTCGCGAATGCTCCTGGTCACCTCGCGCACCTTTCTACACGGGCACAACAACACACACACACACACACACACACACACACACACACACACACACACACACACACACACACACACACACACACATAGTTTTATCAAACACACCATGAAATTATGGATTAGTGGATTATGAGTAAGTAGCGTTTTGCTAACATTAAATATCAGATGTAACTAGCTAGCTAATGATTAATCTAGATTAGCTAGCAATATATATATATATATATATATATATATATGTTTCTTTTATCTTTCAACCATCTAGCACATAGCATATCTAAGTACGGCGAATAAGGAAGTTGACAGAGGATGTCAAGTGCACAGCTAACAAACTGAGGACTGGTGACTTTACTGAAGTGGCTCATGGGAGCTGACCTGTGGCTGAAAGGGTTTCTGGCCAGGTTCAGGTGCATCAGTTTGTAACAACATCCAGCTGACAGGGACACAAATAACTGCAAGACAAAGTTAGAATGAGTGAAGCACAGAAGTTCACAGTTAATAACACATCAACTGAGAGGCTCTATTATTGGTTTAGATACAATAAATAGCCAGACAGTAATAGATTATTAATAATATATTAATAAACATTTTCAAATTTGAAGTTTTCAGGTAATTCCCAGGCTTTCTGAGGGCCCTGTGTACTTAGTTCCACTATTCCCCTCACTGAGACTTTATAAACAGCAATGTTTTTTTGTACATGTAAAATTTTATGATTATATAATAATCTGGAGCTTGGCTAGCACTTTGCTTCTAGTCTTTCTGCTAAGTGAGGCTAACCACGTCACAGACCTGTCTCTCAATGTGATTGTATCTCCTCTGACAGCAAGCAAATTTTCCAAAACGTCTGTAAAAACTGTCTCTCACTGACCGTGTCCAGAGGGCAGGTAGTGTCGCTGAGGTCCAGATGAGACAGAGAGTTAGTACTTGACAAGAACTTGAAGAGAAACTGCAAGACACACACACGTGTACATATTGTGTAGTTAGTATATGTTTAAGATGTTTCGGCATGTTTTGGTGCAAAGAGTGCACAAGTGTTGCTGAAAAGTAAATGACAGATTTGTTCCCACAAACCAGTGTTAACTGGGACATGTAGAAGGTCCTTCCCTGCACATATACCGGGCCTTTGAGTCCAGGAGTTAAACCTGTATGTGTCCCTTTAAATATTGTACATATTTACTATAATTGTATATGCTATACATTGTATATATTGTATCTAATTAAGGCTCTGTTTCATTCAGGTCAAGCATTTAGGGTACTGACATTGTGCATGTTGGCTCACAAAAAAAGGCTCCGCTACACTAAATGGAACGAAGCCTTAATTAGTATCATCGGTAACACAAACATGGCTGCTGTGAAAAAGGTCTATAAATCCAGTATGCTGGAGTAAGCCTGATAAGGTGGGTTTTTTCTTTTTATTCCTGGATTTTTCCTGAGCCTTCCGTATTATAGCGCCACTTCTGAATGTGTATGTACAGTATGTGTATTGTATGTGTATGCATGTGCGCAGAATGTACCGTGGCCTCTTCAGTAATTAGGCTGCCGGGGTTACTGGACAGATCCAGGTGGGTCAGAGTGGCGGAGAACAGCTGAGTGGAGGATAACACCTGACTCAGACAGCCAAGACCTGCAAACGGATAGATCAGACTGTGCACCAAACTGGATGTAAAATCATAGCTCTTTCTATTCTTGTTCACCTTGGAAAGGACAGGACAGGGAACTGCAGGACTAATAGTACACTGTCCAGGTGATATTCACCTCCTCTTCATATGTCTTCCTCTTTTTATAAAATTATAATAAAAAACAGACCACAGTGGGTATGTTGTAAAATGTATAGTGTGTGTACCTCTAGCAGTCATTGATACCCGGGATAGAGAAAGGTGCTTGAGTCCTTCAGCTAGATTCCCAAACTCCTGACTGAGAGCTATTACACCTAGGAATGAAAACACACACATGTATACTTATGTCACTTTGGGGGACATAACATTCATTTCCGTGAGACTTACCTTAACCCTAACCCTAACCATAACCATAACCCTAACCACTGACACAAAGATCAGCTTTTTCCAAATTGGGGACCTGCCCTCTGTCCACAACTGGACAAGCTGTCCCCAAAAAATTGGTCTTTGGTCTGAAATTTGTCCCTGAACTGTAGTCTGCAATTCAATACGCATACTGATTTAAACAAGCATTTAGGTCAAACAAAAGTTTCTTATAGTAGTATACAAGTGCACCATAATATGCACAAACCATATGAAATTGCTAGTGTTCATTTAAAATGCAAAGCTGTTATGAATACAGTCGTCATTCCTCATTGTATCACATGTACATGTTTTCACAGCAGACATGTTGACTTAATTAAAATTTAGAATTGAAACGTTATTGGCAGTAGATTTGCGGTAGTTATTGGACTACTGGCTGCTACACAGCTGTAGCTAACAATATCTGGCAGCCATATTAATCTTGTTGTAATAACAATTTATTTGCATTTAAAGGTCCAGTGTGTAGGATTTAGTGGCATCTAGTCATGAAGTTTCAGACTGCAACTAACTGAACACTGCTTGCGTCTGTAGTTGACGACCTGAATATGAGAGCGGGCTGTGAACTACGAGCTATACAAGCGCCCCACAATGGCTCATTCTAAGGTAACAAAAACATAACAGTGGCGGCTGTGGTGCAGAGGCAGAGCGGGATGTCTCCTGATTGGAAGGTTGTTGATTCGATCCCTGGTTCCTCCTGCCACATGTCAAAGTATTCTTGAGCAAGATACTAAACCCTGCATTGCTCCAGTGTGTGAATGTGTATGAATGAGTTAGTTTCTGTTTGATGGACTTCACTGAGTGAAAGGGTGAATGTGCCATGTAGTGTAAAAGCGCTTTGATTGGTTGGAAGACTAGAAAGGTGCTATACAAGTACAGGTCCATTTACCATTTACCATAACGATTCCAACAGTCAAACTTACACAGGTGATTACACACTAAAGAAAACATACTATGAATGTTATTATTCCATTTCTGACAATAGATCTTCTCTAATGTTACACACTACACACTCCTGCCCCCCATACATTACAGGAATAGATCAAGCATGGCTAGATACTACCAGAGGTCTTTTTTTTTTTTTTTGTTATTTGGGTGAACTGACCCTAGGCTCGACAAGATGCCAAATTTTATTCCAGATAAATTCTGAAGCTGCCCATTTCACAAACTGGCAGAACTTCACAGAGAAAGGCAAGCAGAAGAACTGGCTACTTGCCTCAAAATGGCTTACAACAACTGATCTATTCTAATACCGTGCTTATACCACTCAGATGTGACGTATAAAGTGCCCACCTTTGTCTTCGATTGGATTTCCTGACAGGTTGATGTATTGCAGGGCAGAGGAGGTGTGCTCACGTAGGGCAGCTGCCATTTTCACTGCAAAGTCCCTGCAGCAGAATACCAAGGTTACTTCTCAATCTCAATCAATCCCTGTAAAACCAGACTTAGAAACAGCTTGTGTTTAATTCTTTCTTGAGCAGTATTTCCCTAACCCAGTCCTACAGTGTCTCTTGGTCAGAGGTCCTTGAGTGGGTTGTATGGGGTCCCCAGCAAATGAGCAACAAATATTTTATATAATATACATAATATAATATTTAAACTTAATCACATATTTGCAAGTTGGTACAAAATCGGGCTGGCTATTTTTATTGACAATTATTTTAATTTTAATTATTTAATTTAAAGTGATCATAGTTTGATCATTGATTGACTGTTAAGACTTCAGAAAAAAGAAAGAAAATACTCCTTAATACTTCCTCAAGACAAAATCCCCTCAAAGAAAAGCTGAAGCTTGTTGTTTGTTATATTCCTACAGTCACACACAAACACACACACACTTGCACAAACTCACAGTTTGAGTCCACTGGCCTCCAGTGAGAGCTCCTCCAGACTGGGAGATCTGGACAGCAGGAAAGTCAGCTGCTGCTGGACGTCTACTGACTGAAGGGACAAAGACGGACAGCCCAGTCTGGTATTACTACATTTTATTTTTATGGCTCCAAACAACGAGTGGAATGGAGTTAGTGAAATGTGGCGATACATTTCCCATAGATTCACAAAAACCCTTGAAACCAGGAACCAGGGGAGACTATTGCAGGCTGCTGGTGGGATAATACTGGAAGCAGTGACCGGCTCATCTTCCTGTAAATGGCTGTGTGTCATTCAGTTTAAAATGCTTCCAGCAGTCCAGCAGAGCAACGTTTAATAGCGCTAACCTGGTGCTGTGTCAGACCTTTTCACACCAGTAACAAAGTCAAAGTCAGAATATTAATTCTGTGGTGTATTAAAACTATATTATAGAGTGCAAAATACTGGCTAACTAGCTAGCTAACCTAACGTACATTAATCGTTAGCTAGCTAGTTACACAGCTAATGTTATCAAACGCTTTTTCTATTTATTTTAATTACCTAGCTAACAATTGATGTAGCTAGTGTTTTGCTAACATTAGCTAACTTGTATCTTTTAACCATTTTTAAAATGTGGTTGTCTTTTCAACATTAGCCTAGCACATAGCATATCTAAGTACAGGAAAGGAGGAAGCTGACCGAGCTTCCAACAGGGGCCCGACTTAGGAAGGGTCCATTCCCGGTATAGCAGCGGATATAGCCACTCCTACAGCACCAGGCACATCTGTTGCTGAGATTTATCTTCACTCGTGCCCATGTGGGCTTCAATATAATATTAAAACAGGCAGACCATTTAGAACACAATAAGTGCCATACACAGAAATCATATGATGTCATTTTAAGACATTTTAAAGAAACTGGTCATCCAGTCTCAACACTTCAATCCAACAGATTACATAACTATGAACAGGTGAATTTTTCCATCACATGAGCTTATGGGCTTCCATGTACGTGGCACTATTTCTTAAACAACAGAACAACACATACAATGAACTTAGAAGAGAGTGTACCAGTTTGAGTTCTTTACAGTAGATCTTGGTAAACCACTGGTTGAAAGACAGAGCTGCTACTGCTAATGCCAAGTCCCTGAGAGGAAAGGAGAAGAGAAAGGATGTGGAACGAGGAGATGAATATAAACAGAGTCCGTAAGGTAAGACTGGATGAAACAACACTGTCCTGTATCTCACCTGCTGTCTAAGTGGCTGAAGTCCTGCAGGTTGAACTGTCTCCAGTTGTTGATGTAGTAAATGTTGTCGATGTCCTGCCAAAACAGTTAGCCGTGCTTTATTTGGATACACCAATGATACCATTGGGTTATAGGTGTCACTTAACACACTGGTTCCCAACTGTTGTTCCCTTCTCTAATCTACTGATTAAGTAATATGTTATATATATTTTTTTATTTTATATTCAGTGTATAACAATAACAGTACAGAACAGCTGACTGTACAATGAACCCAAACAGTGAACACAATAACTGCAGGAAGTTTGTGTAAAACCTGAGATTTGGATGAATTTTAAGCAATTTATTTCCTGTGAATATTGATCAGAGATGACTTTTTACACAATTCTCTGTCTGTATTATGTGTTTTTAAAATTCTTAATAGGCTTCAATACATTGAGTGATTTGTCCTCATTGGTCTATCAGCTCTTTGGTTGTTTTAACTTTTCTAATACAGGACGAGACTGTTTATCACAGAGTGAAGGCTCTCTGAATAACTTTAGATCTTAAATAGAAATCTTAACTTTAAACAACAATTTCATCCAGTTTTCTTCACAGAAATGAACTAAATGCTGAGATATAGACCTACTGTGTATATTTTTAAAGTTTTCTTACACTTCTTAAAATCAAGAAGGTTTCATGACCCCAGGTGTGTGTGGGGGGTATTTTGTTAAAATAACACAAAATATTCCTGCAATGTGTATCACTTTGCTCATTAATAAATACAGAAAATACATTTAGTACATTTAGCGTAGAAATTCACCATTACAATGTTTTTTGTGTGTTTGAAACATAACTGGAATTGGCTTCTGAACGGGTTCAAGTAATTTATGGCAAAAAAAGTGACGTTGCATTAGAGAAGTGAAACTTACCCACTGAATCTCCTCTCTAAATGGCATCTCATTGAAATCACACAGAGCAGCGTAGGTATCAGAGAATCCTCCTAGGGAACACACATTCAAACACTATCTATCCGCAAATACATGAGCTTCCTGGAGTGGTCAATGTATCATTGATCATCTCTGTAAATGTGCTCATCAGCTGTTCACAAATAAGGAAAAAATACTATGGCCAGCTTGTTAAGAAGCTGACAATATCGTCACTAGCTTTCGCTGAGGGGGGAAGTTAACAAATGGCTTCTTACGTGTGAACATAGACACTGATCATCATCTGATCACCTGTACTGCACAATGAAAAGCACGTACCACAGTAGCCAGGCTGACTGTTGATCTGCTCCTCGACCACAGCAGTCTGTGTGAGGAGTCTCTGCTGGAGATCTGGAGCAATCGTCTTCAACAGCTTTCTGGAGGAGAAATGTACTGTATAACAAGCCTGTGAGGCTAGACACACTAAACTAAAGTAACTAAGCTAACATGCTGATGTCTAGCAGGGATAATGTTTTCTGTTCTTTTTCTTTATTCTTGAATCCCCATTAGCTGCTGCTAAAGTAACAGCTATTTTTCCAGGGTCACACACACAACAAGAAAGACACAAAGACACTTTTTGTTGGTGGCTTGAAGATAGTTGATTGTTTGAATCTCATTCCCAGAGTCCCAACGCGTCTGTATTTGATGCGCTGGTAAGACTCAGCAATCAACTATTTTCCTCTGCTCTGATTGGTTGTTTTCATTCAGGCCCGGTAGATTCTTGTAAATCCCATTAGGAGCACTAGGAGGAGCCAGAGGAACCTGATTGTTTCACACATTATCTGTCTCATGTCCTACTGTCAGGATATAGTGAACGTTTCAGTGAATATGACGAAAAGTTAAAAAGTTACCTACAGCAGCTTTAAGTTTGCAAAGTATAGCAAAACGCTAGCTAACTAGCCGGCTAATCTATATTTTTTGTTAGTTAGCTAGTAGAAAAATGCTGGGTAATTATCTAGCTAGCAATGTAAATTATCTAGCTTGTTAGCTAGTGTTTTTTAACATTAGCTAAGCTAAGATTTGAATATATAGATGTTGCTTTTATGCCTCCAGATCAGCCAATAGCAAAATTCAATTGCAATAGCAGGGTTTCAACTAGAGGGCAGTCGCTATGAACATTTATACCACAATATGTAGAATTTAAATACCTTGCACTAAAATGTCAAGATTTGGACCTGAATCAATTAACACTACAGAATATCCATATACAGAGGTTTTCATCAGCATATACACATGGCCCCAGAAGAGGGATGCTGTATGTAAAAATGCACGTAGAATATGAGCTTGTAGCTTATCTGATCACTGATGTGGAGGTTGTGGAATGAGACCCACCCTGGAGAGGAATCAGGGAAGATCCTCTTCAGTGAGGCAGTCATGTGACCGACCATGGACTCCAGATCCTCAACATGCAATGCGCTGAAAGACAGAGTCTGCCTGTCTGTCTCCAACACAATCTGAAACAAGCACGCCGCGTCACACATTTATGATGCTCACTCAAACATAAAAGCCATAAGCTTTTTTAACTTTAAGTAGAATGTAAAGACTGTAATTTCCTCTCACAATATTTCACAATTATTGTTAATAAGCTATTTCTGTTTTCAACAGCAACTAGTGTGTTACGGAATAATAATAATTAAACAAATAGAATCTAACTGGGTAAAATATACAATAAAGAAAAGAAACCTTGATTAAATATTGTAGAAAAGTATGATTTTGATCTGGAGTGTACCTCGGTGAGACTGTGAATGTTGATGGAGCAAATCTCCAGGTAGCTGAAAGTGCTCTCCACCTGTACTCAAAAAAAATTAATTCAGTTCAAATACAAGCGAGTGTGCAACAGAAGTACACAGAGACAATTTATTTACATACATAAAAAACTAATCTAAAAATACCAAATACTAAATTACTAAAATAAAATTCCACACTTTTTCCATACTGTCAAGTCTGAGATACTGTCAACTCTGCTTGAAAACACAGCTTTCAAATGTCTAGAAATTCAATTTCTGAGTTTATGGCATTGTAATAATTGTTGAAAACTATTGAATATTTCACATAAAAAGCTAAATAAATAGTCCAGAAAAGGTCAGAATGAGCCGATTAAAGTCAGTGAGAAAAATAAAACATATTTCAAACTGTCTCATAAAATGTGCTGATGGGTGTTGGTGTAGTTAACAATGTGATATTTACCCTGACAGGTTGTTTGTTTATAACCAGGTAACCTCTCCATAGACTCAGGACCTAGACAGAGACAACTCATCAGGTATGGGACTGACAGACCTGTGGCTCCCCCGACAGGCACAACATGGTGGTTACAGTATACGGTATTGATCAGGGTTGTTGTGTGTTAGTTTAGTTTGACTCATGGCCCTTCAACAACTAATGTTATGTTCACACTGCAGGCTGATTTTTTTGCTCATATGTGACTCAGATCAGATTTTAATGACAGCATGAAAAACCACATGAAATCTGATCTTTTCTATTCTGATTCAGGCCACTTTCATATGTGGTCTAAATCAGATACAGGTCTGATTCTTGCAGTGTGACCTCAGTGTGAACAGTCATATCAGAATTCTATTCTATTCACTCTAGGTCATGTGGGGCACTTTAGGACCGTGGTGTGTTCACACTGGATTGTGATATAGGCCTCATTTAAAAAATAGCCAAACAAAATAAATCAGATCTGAGCAATCAATCAGAATTGAGCGGCCTGCAGCGTAAACGCAGTCTAAGATTAGGTAACTGTGCAGGTGAAAGGCCAGTTGATATTGTGCTTTAGATGCATATTCCTAGACAAAATTAAACAAAATACCACAAACCAAGTGACACACAGTGAACATATACACAGTGACATACCAAAGCAATCATACAGGACAGGATCACAATACACAATACCACAATAATTGACCCTTCCTGATAGTTGAGCAAGCCTCAGTCAAATTCCTCCTTTCCTGTACTTAGATATGCTATGTGCTAGGCTAATCTGTGTTCAATTCAATTCAGGTCAATTTTATTTGTATAGCGCCAATTTATAACAGAAGTTATCTTTAGAGAGAGAGAGAGAGAGAGAGAGAGAGAGAGAGAGAGAGAGAGAGAAGGACAGAGACAGAGACACAGGTGCACAACAACAACAGTAGCAATAACTGCACTAATAGTAGTGACTGATGATGATGATGATGATGATGAACGTGAAGAAGATGATGACGATGACAACCGCCACAGCGATGGGAGACAATAATAATAATAATAATAACAATAATATCAGTGATATTAGCAGTGGCAGTCTAGCAGGACCGTGGCGGGAGGCTCCACCAGGATCCATGAGAACCTGTGAGACGAGTTGCGTTGAAAAGACATCCTCATTTTGAAGATGGTTAAAAGATAAGAATGTCATATATATAGTCAGATCTTCAGTCAGCCAATGAAAGCAAAATGCTAGCTAACTACGTCAATCATTAGCTAACTTGTTAGCAAGCGTTTTGCTACAGAGCAAAAGACTAGCTAACTAGCTACCTAGCTAATCTTCAGCAATCATTAGCTAGCTAGTTAGCAAGTATTGTGCTAAGAGCAAATGGTTAGCTAACTAGCTAGCTTGTCTATATCAATTGTTAGCTACCTAACGTTAGTTACATCTGAAAGCTAACGTTGGCATAATGCAAGATAACTAGCTAATTTACATCAATTGTTAGCTAGCCTGTTAACTTATGTTTTGCTAAAAGTATCAAACTTAAGATGTGACTATATATGACTATATGTCACTTTTATCTTTTAATCGTCTTCACAATGTGGTTGTCTTTCCAACAGAGATTAGCCTAGCAAATAGCATACACAGGAAGCAAGTACAGGAAAGGAGGAAGTTGACCGAGGTTCTGACCGATGCTTGCTCAACTCTTATTGGAGCTCACAGCAAAAAGGGGCGGGACTAATGAAGGGTCAGTTGTGCTCACCAGTCCTTCACACACACCTGTATTCATCAGACTTCTGCTTCTTTGATTAAAACATCACATCTACAGTATTTTGCACTTAAAAACTCTGAACCTGTGATACCTGGTTTCAGTAAGTATAAGAAACTCAGTATTAGATTTCACTGTCCCAGGAGCGAATCTGTCCATCACTCACCACAATCCTGTTGGCCGATCTCCCACACGTCTGACTGGAGTGATTCAGGACAACAGGTGCCACCAGACAGACTTTGTGAGGCTTCAGCAGCTCTGAGATCTCATCTGCTTACAGGGTCACAGACAAAAACAGTTGCACTGTGAGGATGACTGAACCCAAGTATCTGTCATGATGACTACTGCTGGACCTTCATCATCCCCTATCCTCTGCATAGCTCATGGGATCAACCTGTGGCTCAGAGGCACTCATCGGAAGGTTGTTGGTTCGATCCCCGGCTCCTCGCGCCACGTGTCGGTGTCCTTGAGTAAGATACTGAACCCCGAATTGCTCCTGATGCTGTGCATCGGTGTGTGAATGATTAGTTTCTGTTAGATGGACTTTGCCACCACTGAGTGAATGTGTGTGAAAGGGTGAATGTGGCACGTAGTGTAAAATCGCTTTGAGTGGTCAGAAGACTAGAAAGGCGCTATACAGGTACAGGTCCATTTACCATCCATATAAAAAGAGTTTTAATGCGTCTTCCACAGGTCAGAACCTGTTTAGAGTCAGAGAGATCAGCTAATGCGGGCTGACTGGAATATTCCACATGCACAAACTTTGCATGGCGTCTCTCAGTAGTAGTGCAGGATTGAGCAGACTCTTTCTTTGAGTTTCCACCGTGTATTTAGCAGCATTGCTAAGAGGCACCACACATGGCCAATCTCACACCAGAGCCTGTAATGGACCCACTCATTTACCAAAGCAGTGGTTTTCAAACTTTTTTCAAAAATGCACACCTTTTGAAATACTTTTTTAGTCAAGTACCCCCCCCCCCCCACCAGCGCAGAAAAAAAGCCTATATAAAGAGGCAAAATACAGCCCTGCACCATCAGTGTCTGATTTATTAAACAACCTTGTAACTGTAAAAGCACAGTGCTTTGGGAGGGTTGGGGTTCGTTGAGGTAAATCGCATTAAAACATATTCTTTATGATACTGACAGTAGTTCTTGGCCCTGTTTCGCTTTCCTTTCACTTCTTTCTCCTTGTTTTCAGCTCTGTTGCTGCTACATTTCAACCACAAATACATTTACTTGCTTTTCATCTGTCATTTAAAATCGAAACTGGTTTCCTGCTAACAGTGAGCAAACATCATTGCCTTTCTTCTTCTTCTTCTGTGAGGTTTTACAGCAGTTAATGATCGCATTGAAAACAGGAATACTGTATACAAAATGTGGTTTATTAAAATTGAATTTAAATTTGTTATTTAAATTATTTTAGTTAATTATTTTGAGAATTATGCATGACTGAGTACTCCGAGGTACCCCTAGGGGTACGTGCACTCCCATTTGAGAACCACTGCACTAGAAGATACTGTGTCAGTGTCACATTCTGCCTCACCTAGACGTGAAGAGTACACAACTTATGTCAGGTATTATGCAATTCACAATCTTTTCCTGAACCTAACCAAACTGCAACAAGCTTTATTTTGAAAGTGTAAGTGTCCTTGCACATATATCATTGCTAACCTGTCGGAATGAGAACGTGTTGAAAACATGACACTGCCACAGTGGAATGATGTGTGTATTACACGCTTTGGTGTGATACACACATACAATTTTTTGGGGGGGCATTGGATGACAAGGAAGCCAAGGTAGCCATAGTAACTGTAAAGGAAAAATCTACAGTATACTTTCAAACTCAAGACTGTCAGCTATAAATTGCCCAAATGTATTGCCATGAAAGGAATCCATGGAGCTGTTAGACCACAGAGAACAAACAGAGAAAATTACTGTAATTTAAGTTCAGGTGTTGCTAAAGAGGCTTGACTGTGCTCGGATAACAATGTGGCTTTTTTTAA
This sequence comes from Dicentrarchus labrax, assembly GCF_905237075.1. Classification (NCBI taxonomy): domain Eukaryota; kingdom Metazoa; phylum Chordata; class Actinopteri; family Moronidae; genus Dicentrarchus; species Dicentrarchus labrax. Next base: position 26,893,965 of record NW_026136720.1, read on the forward strand.
ATGTATTTGAATTTTTTTTGTATTAAAACCAATTGGAAGCCTTATGTTGCAAAATACTAATACTAAAGACTGGATATCGTTTTCTGAGTAAGTGTCTAAACAATTAGCCGCATTGAAGTGTGAAGAAGTGTAGTGAAGTGTAGTTCACTAGCATCACTTTCAATGATAATGAATTATTGTTTTATTTTTTTTTACTTTCAGTGTGCTATGGCTTTGTTTTAAAGGTCCAGTGTGTAACGTTGAGGAGGATCTATTGTCAGAATGGAATGGTGTCATGGCTCAGCTCCTCACCTGCTCCCTTTGCTCCTCCTCCTTCCCTGTGTGTGTGTCTAATGAGGGTGCGGTCTTCACCTCACCTGTGCCCTGTCTCACCTGCTCCCAATCTACATGTTAGTCTCAGCCCTCAAGAACCCCGGCCTTCCTTTCATTCGGCGCCAGATTGTTTTTTCAGTGGACTTGGTGGTACTCCCGTGCCACCTCTCAGTGAGTAGCTTGCTCCGTGTGATTTTCCTGTACCTGCTCTCCCCTGGGATCCTATCTCTCCTGAGTTTCAGGGATCCCTCTCGTGCAGTTCAGGTTCCAGAGTCAGCTCTCCAGTGCCTCCGTGTCTTCGGTCCCTCTGCCAGTTCCACAGCCTCCCGTGCTGTTCGGTTCCCTGAGTCGGCTCTCCAGTGCTTCTGTGTCTTCGGTCTCCCTGCCGATTCTCCAGCCCACTCCTGCCGAGGCCGCCCCTCATTTTCCCGTGTGTGTCTTTAATAAAGCCCCTTAAAACCCTCATCCTGTCTGTGTGTCTGCTCCTGGGTCCAGCCATAACACTAGCCCCTGACACATAGGTATGTTTTCATTAGTGTATAATCAACTGAATATAGGAAAGGTTGTGTTTTCATTACCTTAGAATGAGTTGTTTATATATGCGGAGCGAGCAGTTTACCGTACGTAGAGGCCACCATGTTGAACCTTTCTACATCAGCCCAGAATGGAGAAACTAGCGTTTTTCATGTGTTTTGTGGCCACTGTAGTATCTTCTTTGCACTTAAAAGGGCAGGGTGAAGCGAGGGAGTTGTGATCTCGAACTGCACCATTGTGTGCCACTAAATGCTACATACTGGACCTTTTTAAGGTGCAGTTCATATTTGATAAATGGCACCATGTATAACTGGAAATAATAAATAGAAATGTATTAAAGATTGACAGTTCCATTCTGAAATGGGCGCAACCCTTTCACTACAGTATTTACACAAACAGACTTATTCCTGGCAGGGAAAAGGCAATGGAAAAAGGAAACTTAAAATATTTTCTATAGCAGAAAATTAAAGTTCCCCTCCAGTCAGAAATCAGTGTTTCTTCTTGTCCCTACAGTGTGCTGTGTGAATGCTGTCTGTGCAGAGTTTGACTCTAGAAGGATGTTTTCACATTCGTCTGTTGAAAGTGGAAAGTTTCTCTGTGCTCATTGACAAGCTGATTTTAAGGGGCGGGGCCTACCAGCATGATTTGTGACATCACAAATAGTTTGGAAGTCAGTCCTGGTCCAGTATCAACTTGTACAGTGTGATGTAGAAACTTGAAGCCACCAGTGCACATCCACTGAGAATGGACTTTACAGTGAAGTAGGAGACATCTTGTGTCCAGCAGCAAAACTTCAGAAATCAACAACATTTGCAGAGATTGATTCACAGAGACTCTCTCCTGTCCTGTGGCTATATTTTGGCACAGAGCTTCAGAGACATGTTCATACTGAGTGACGCCTTGGAGGATTTCTGCACATCAACAGTGGAAGCAATAACAGAAAAACAACGCCAAAGAACCCTGTGCTCTCTGGCCTCTTTCCTGTCTCTTTACTCGGTTCATAACATTGTTAACAAACCACACGTTGAGTCATTTTCCTCTCTTTTTGTCTGTTGGTGTCGCCAACTGTCACAGTGGAAACACAGCTGTTAGCTGACAGAGTGGTTAACCTGTGAGCACATCTGACCTTTGTAACAGTGAGTCTAATGCTGTAGACCAGTCCGACTGATGTTTGGTGCAGTAAAGTGTGGTCTCTCTGATAATATGCACATTTATTCTCTGACCAGTTAACAGTTATCCCCTCACTGACTAACTGCTGCACCCACTTTTCCATAGATAATGGAATACTGTCACATGTAGGATCACATCAGCATTGGGGAATCTTTTAGGCCATAAACAAGTATTCTTTACTTTTAACATTTAGCCTGCCCTAGAGTGGCACCTATCAGTATAACACGATACAATTCAACATTACAGTGAGCACAGACATCTTTCTAAAAGGGTTTGAACAAAAACTGAACAAGATAGTGAATGTAGGCTTTATTACAGGCCTGTTGGATTAGAGCGCATCCGTTTTAACTAGCTAATAGTGGAGTGTAAGAATATGTGATGTGCAGTTACCTGGGGTAAAACATGACTTTAGGAGCCATTAGTTCCCAGAGCTGAAGATCACAGACTGTTCTATTCTCACATCTTCAAACTGTCCCCTAGATAAAAGAGCACAGATGTTGAAGTTGGCTTGTCTTACCTCGCAGGTTCTGAGAGACACAGTCCATGCTGTCCATAAAGCGCCGGTACTGATGGGAAAATGCACAATAGTCAAGCTGTGATCCTCAGCTGCTCCTCCAGGGTCCCACCTCCAACGTAAGTCAACTACCCTGACTGGAAACTGGTGAGTGTTTTACACCACATTGTCAGTACACAGGGAAGAAATAATGGAGGGATCTCAACATGTAATTAACTACTCATATGTCCAGCCTTAAAAGAGATAAATCCAATCTGAACGAGACAACCATTATGAATCTGTAATCATCCTGAAGAGTAGAGCTCAGAGGACGAAGGTGTGCATGCGTGGCAGCAGATATCTGAACACACAGGGTGAAAATATCAAAGGTGTGGACACACACACACACACACACACAAGCTATTACCAGATCTCTTCCTCATAGATGCACATCTGCATATAACCCACGCTCTCTCTTTTCCACTCAGATACGTGCACACACGTCATCTTTTCTTGCTTATTGCGTGCACGCACTTTTTGCTCATGAACTTAACACATCCTGTCTCACATTGTGAGTCACTATCGTAGTGACGGTGAAAGAGATTGAGGTTGTAAGGAACCTCGCTCCCCCTCCCACACTGAGAAACACACCACAGTCAGGAAATCTGCACCTTCACCAAGACCAGCTTCAAACTGTAGTGATGTTGAATGCTTGATGGGAACGCACTGAAGAATCAGACACGCAGGCAAACACCAGTGCAAAAGAGCCTGGCAGTGGCTGAAGGATTCATATCAGAGGATATAATCTTTACCACTAACAGGTGGTGTGAACTCTGCAGAGGCAGCAGTACTGTTACATGCACGGCCTGACCTCTAACCACCAGGGGGCACTAAAACATCCAGTAAAAATGATTTGTACCTGGTAGAGCTGGAGCCCCACATACAAAGGCTCAGTCCTTGCTGCAGTGGCCGTGGGTTTGAGTCCAACCTGTGGCCCTTTGTTCTATTTCATCCCCCCCCTTTTCTCTCTACCTCTCTCTGTCTATCTTAAGCTGTCCTGTCAAATAAAGACAAAAAGCCCCCGAAAAATAATATATATATAGGAAAAAATTACATTGTACATTTAAAACATTTAGCATTTATCCTCACTTCAATGCAAAAATCCTCACTCAGACACTGCCTACTGCGGTTTGAAGCTCCCCTCCAGTCAGAAATCAGTGTTTCTTCTTGTCCCTACAGTGTGCTGTTTGAATGCTGTCTGTGCAGAGTTTGACTCTAAAAGGATGTTTTCACATTCATCTGTTGAAAGTGGAAAGTTTCTCTGTGCTCAGTGACAAGCTGATTTTAAGGGGCGGGGCGCTAACAGCGGGATTTGTGACATCACAAATAGTTTGGAAGTCAGTCCTGGTCCAGTATCAACTTGTACAGCGTGATGTAGAAACTTGAAGCCACCAGCGCACATCCACTGAGAATGGACTTTACAGTGAAGTAGGAGACATCTTGTGTCCAGCAGGAAAACTTTAGAAATGAACAACATTTGTATATTCAGAGATTCTGGATTTCTTAAAGAGGTAGAAGGGGGAGATGACTTTTTAAGGATTTTAATGTGGAATATATGTTTTTTTTGTGAAAAAAACACACATCAGACACACATTATTGTTCCTTCAGACTATTTGTATATATGTCCTAACACATTTAGATAACAGTACAAAGGTTTAAGCTCTATAAGATATACTTAAGTGTGTAGGACTTAGTGGAATCTAGCGGTGTAATTATAGATGTCCACTCCCATGTGTCACCCTCCCCTTCCAAGTGTGTCAGAGAAACTACGAAGGCTGTGAAACGAGCAAGAAAAAGCAAACTGCCCTATCTAGAGCCAGTGTTTGGTTTGTCCCTTCTGTGCTACCGTAGAAACATGTCGGCCTCCATGGAAGGTGACCCGCTCCATCTGTAGATACAAACAGCTCATTCTAAGGTAACAAAAACACAACCATCCTATATTCAGGTGATTATACACTAATGAAAACACACCTATGAATATTATATTCCATTTCTGACAATAGATCCTCCTCAATGTTGGGCCTTTAAAGATAACAAGAAAAGTAATCAGAATGGCCCCAAACAGTGTGTTGCATTATACATAAATTACACACATTGGATTATTATTACAAATAATCTGACAAGTCAGAAGCATTTAATGTTGTTTCTTGTTGAGGTGGAGCTTATTTATTATATTAATTTATATATTATATGTGTTTTTAGTTTTAAAATGAAAAGTAAGTCTATATTCATAGATTATGGGTTTTTTTCCAGTGAGAGAGAAGGAGACCTAACTTCCTTAAAGTCCTTACTAAGAAAAAGCAATGGAACTTTATTCTTTGCATTTTTTATTTATATAACAATGTTTTTTGTAACAGACTTTTCTAAGATTTACCTTTACTAATTCCCTACTGGAGAAATTATTTTTTATTTTATACACATACCCCCCAGTTTCTTTTATTATGAAAGAATCGTGCTGATATTATGTCTTTTTCATCAATTATATAATGGAATAACATCAAACATTATCACTGCCTTCCTGCTGTCACTGTTGGTAGCAAGGGGGGGATGTAATATATAGAAAAAAAGGGGGGGAAAAGATTGAATATTTTGTGGAACCATGAATTTGCTGAAATAAAACTATTTAAAAAAAGAATACTTTGTTGCTACAGGATAATTCAAATGTTTGGTCAAGCAGGTTTTTAGACAAAAGAAATAACTCATACAGTAATTTCAGCATGTATATGATGGAATAATAATATATAATAATTAAATGTATTGTATTAACAATGAACACTATTTAGTAGCAAATAGTCAATTTAAATCACATTAGTTGGCTTTATTACTTGAACCATGAAAAGACAATTGATAAGTTATTTTTTATTCAGTTCAATAATTCTGTTCAGTAAGACCGTTGACCCTTATATATGCTTACCTTTCAAAATTCCACCAAAGAGTCCTCATGTCTGGAATGACTTCCTATAAGTAAGAAAGACCTGAACTGAGTGGTAGAGATGGCTCAATTAGGTTCAACACATTTTTATACGCAATTTAACACCCATTTTACTTCTATATTGTCAAAAAAAGCACAAAGGATATGAAGGAAAATCAGTATTGATGTTTTGAGGTTGTGTATAAGTGTATAAACTCTAGCTCTGTGTTCTATTTGTAGTTGATTCAATCAGTAATCTATAATCAATAAACAGTGTATAAACTCTAGCTCTATGTTCTATATGTAGTTGATTCAATCAGTAATCTATAATCATTAAACAGTGTATAAACTCTAGCTCTATGTTCTATATGTAGTTGATTCAATCAGTAATCTATAATCATTAAACAGTGTATAAACTCTAGCTCTATCTGTCATACATTGACTGTTTCTTGGTGCTTTTTAAGGATTTTAGTCATCAGACGTCTGGATCTTAAGTTATCAGAGAAACAAGCTGAGCTAATGTTAGCATTAGCTCGGCTTGCAGCTCCTCCAGGACGTCCTTTGTCTGTCCAACAGTGTGGGAGAAGCAGTGATTGTTAAGGTGGAACTGCTTTATTCAGTGTGTTTAGTGGTTTTAATCAGCGGGTCTGTTTGTGCTGGAGAGGAGGAGACCTCTGTGGATAGTTGGGCTCCCGGTAGAAACCTCCTGAACCATGAACACTCCCATGATCCCGCAGTTTTATTATTGTTTTGATGTGAGAGACAACTAAAGAACCATAGCAGTCATGGGCCCATTAGGATGATTTTATTTTTCATCAGCTGTACAGTGTCTCATCTTCAAAAATGATATGACAAAGGTTTCTTTTGTTTTCTTGGTCTTAAAACAGGGGGGTGTTTAAAACCATATTAAAACTGGTTCTCTCAATTCTTCTGCCAAAACAAACAAGCCATGTACAAAAAAAACAAAAAAACATCCAAACATCCATCTTCCATCCGTCCGCCTGCAGAACATTAACATGATAGACTGATAACAGAACACTGCCTTCTTTTGTTTTCCAGAATGAGATCTCAGACCCAGCAGTACAGTCATTGATGTTTCGGAGTGATTTTCAATTTCATATTTGAACATTGATTCTCAGACCCCCCCCCTTTAAACAATGCTGGACATCTAACCAATATACAGGCCACAACACAACCTTTGCTCAAACTGTCAAGCGTTTTTAGCCCTGGTTTAAGGATCTTCAGAGTCTCACACAAACAGTCTCAACCTTGTGTTTGTGGAAATCAAATGAGGGCCTGGGCGAAGGTGAGGACATACCTCAGTATCAGCTGATATTGGATACTATCTGAAAGCTGGGGGCTAGTGGAACTGCAAGACCAGGGTACAGCAAACTAAACACCCAGCTCATCCTTCCAAAAACAGTATCAAAACCTGTCAGAAAAAAGAACAAGAAAGCGGTTTTGTTGTTCTTACATACAATGTACATGTTTAGATGGGTGCCAAACTTCTAAACTTCTTGTTCCTTTATAGGCGGCCTGACACCTTCAGGCCGAAAGGTTAGAAGGAGGACAGAATGACTCATAGCTTCAGTCATACTACTGAACTGAACCAACCACAAAGAAACACAGCGGCAACTAGAGAATGGCCTGAAATAAAAACTGTAATACAAAATGGCTATGAGCAACAGAATATAGACAGAAAACTGGTAGTGGTTGAGATTAAGTTCCGTTTGGTTGGTTAAGAGGGGCACAGCTGTGGAAGGGAAGCACGATGGAGAGGTCCAGGAATACCAGCTATGGCACTAACATGTTTACCTTGTTAACCAACACGTCCAGATTTAAAAACATAAAAAAAGCTTCACAATAAATCAAAAAGCCGAGGGTTTAAACTGTGCACATGCAAACCACCTGCCACAGTTGGTGATCAGTGATTATTCTGTGGGTGATTCACTATCTGATCTTTGAGAACTGAACTGGGAAGTGCATAAAGGAAAATTAAAGAATGGCTTGCAAAACAATGTTAGAGCTGGTTACTTCAAGTGAGATGATTCAAATGCACAGACATCATTCTGTGTTAATTGAAGTATTTGGAATGTTCAAAATTACAACTACAGTTTAAGGTTTTACCAACTAAATCAGGACGATCTGGATTTTCTCCAACCGAGAGGGATCATTCAGTTTGTGATAGCAAACCATCTACTTTCTCCTTCAAAATGTGAAAAGGGAGAATATCTTCCATCAGTGATAGGTAGGAGTTAATAGAAAACAGCTGAAAACTTCATCTCAAACATTGTTGGTGCTGGGAAACTAAATTAACAGCTATCTTAAGTCTTTGATTAGCATGAGCTGACAGAGTTGGGTGCTGGCAGCATGGATGTTGAACAGATGAACTAGAAAGCAGAAAAACTGTGCCATTAAAATGACTGGATCTGCCTGTGCCCGTTGGCTCATGTATAAAGAAGAATCCCTCTTAATGTCCCAATATGAAAGACTCCATGTGCAACCAGCCAACTATTAACACCACAACATGGACCATTTGTTTACACAGGCCAAGTAGGAGGGGAGTGGGCACAGATCATATGATTGAGCGTGGGTGGTATCTCACAGGCAAACGCAAGTACCATATACTACGTTTCATTAAGAAAAACTACATTTATATCTATATATATATACACATATAAAGGCTTGGAATTTGCTAAATCAGCATAATTGCAAGAACAGCAAGCAGGACAGCAGAAAATCAAAGTGAAGGTAGATCAAATAATGTCTCCTTTTGGCAGAGCAATGTAGACTGCTGAACATAAACTGCAGTGTGTGTGGGTAGAGGTTGACACAGGATGTGGCTTTGGGTAGAAATGAGTAGCAAAACACACAATGATTCATCCAGAAGACATTCAAACTGAAAGACAGCATTTAAGAGCAGAGAGCAGTCTGTTGTTAGCTTGGACGATATTTGTGTGTGATGTGTGAGATGACAAGTATGTGCAGTGGGATCTGGTATTTTGTGTGTGTGTGTGTGTGTGTGTGTGTGTGTGTGTGAGAGAGAGACCCACAAACATCCGTATGCAGGTTGATGTATACGGGTGTGAAGTTACTGTGGAAGTATTTACATGTGGCTTCCCTTCTTTGTGCATGGTTGTTTTGCTGCCACCAGTTTTTTGCAGCCACTTCATGGCTGCCATCAGGTGAAGGTCAGGGATGTGGGTGTGGTAATGTGGATTTGCCAATTTGACTTATAGTCCGTCTATGTGTGTGGCATGTTCACCGGTCCATCATGCTGAGGATCATCTCCGGCGTCAGGTCTCCGTTAGCGGCTGCCGTTTCCTCATTCACCGCCAGCTCAACAGTCTCCACCCCTTCCCCGTCTAGCCCCACCCCCTCCACAGTCAGGGCTACTCCCTGGTCCAAAGGCGTTGCTGCAGAGGTGTCGCCGTCCTCCTTCTTCACTATAATGTTCTCCACTGCTCCAGTGCTCTCATCCTCCACCTGAATGATGGCAGCAGCTACAGGACACAACAACAAAGACATACTTTAGTGCTGTTATCCAGGCACAGCTGCCACAGGAAAGAATGGAATTTATCTGAAGGTGCAGAGACAATGACTGAAATGACCTGATTATAGACTATAATTGTATATTTTCATCTAATGAGCACACATGCACTGGACAATATCAGCTAAAACAAAAGAAGGTTCACGCCTCGACTTTTGCTACAGGGCAACATCATAATGCAATGCAGTACAATACTTGTGCTGTGTAGCACTGTACACACTGTTTACCTTGCCAAAACTGTAATGGAGATAATTACTGCAGCTGGGATTTCTTTCCACAGTTGCAAAGAGAAAGTGACATTTAATCAAATATTTTTAAGCACTGCCCCACAGACCACCAAGCCCCTGAATAAACGGTACTGTAAATTCTCAAATAGCACAAACATATGATGATATATAGAGTATGATGCAATGCGGTAGATTAAATTATCCAACTGTATATACAGTAGTTACAATGAGCTCAGTGTTAAACATCTACAGCAGTAAAATGCAACATACATAGAGAGGGAACATTTTACTGCACTACTTTTACTTTTCATACTTTGTATATTTTGTTCTAACACTTGCACCGTAGTAAGGTCTTTTGAATGCAGAACTTTTACTTGTCGTGGAGCATTTTCAAAGTGTGGTATCAGTACATTTTCTTAAGTAATGGAGCTGAATACTTCCTCCAGTTCTGGTTGGCACACCCACCGCTGTGTGTTTTACTGGCCTAGCCTTTCCCTTTAAGAAAAGTGGCCTTATGGGTAACCTGTGCCGGTTTCTTAAGGGAATTGAGTCTTTCTCTGTGTTTGAGGGGTAGTTATGTTACTTTAATCAGCCATAAAGTGTGAAGATAAGTTCAGGTTGCAGTACAATAGTTACTGAAAGGCTGTGTGATGTGATGGCTGCCACAGAAAAGTCCCTGTTTATTTAAAGTTACTGCATGTCTTCTTGTACTCTCCACAGCAGAGTTGAAGATAAGATAACAAGTCAGGTTAAAGACAATAAAAATAGCAACAACTTTACATATTTCTTATTTCTAATAAATCCATCAGTGTTCTCACCAGAAGCAGTCGTCTTGGCAGCCACCCTGACTGACTTGCTGGGTGTCGGAGGCTTGGGGGCATTCTTTGGGGGTCGGCCTCTTTTTCTCTTGACCGGTGGCTCGTCGGGAGCCGGTACGGGGATGGCGGCAGGGGCCTGGTCCAGTTCCATGCTTTCTGCCTCCTCCTCTTCCTGTAGCAGTGATGCTTCTTCCTCACCCTCACCCTCGCCCTCCTCTTCGTCCTCATCTGGATCGGCATGATCCTCCTCTGAATGACAAAGATACAACAAAGGCAGCAATCAGATAGACCAATCAGAGCTAAGCAAACACAAATACAAAGTCAAATTCTCACCGCTGTCATCTTCATCTCTCCTGCTCCTCATCTTCCTCTTTCTTCCTCTCCTCCCTTTCTTCGGGGTTGGAGCTCCATTCTCAGCTTCCTCCACCTCACCGCTGCAATTCTCAGCATGGCGAGCCATGGTGTTCTACAAGAACACACCGTTAGATAGTCTGTGGACTTTTATAGGTTATTCGTTATTAGCCCGTGCAAGTTCAATTCAGATCTGTGCCAGCTAGATAGAGTGTCCTCACCCTGCGAGTGAAGGTCTTGCTACACTTGGGGCAGACGAAGGCGGTGGGGACAAAGTTGGGGTCGTGGTAGCGTTTGAAGTGCATGTCCAGCAGCTGCTTCTGTCTGAAGGTCTTCTCACACTGGCTGCAGGCGTATGGTTTCTCTCCGGTGTGGGTTCGACGATGCATCACCATGTGGCGCTCCTGCACCCAGCAGCATGGGACGCAATTAGAAAACCACAGTTACACTGACAGTACGATACATCTATTCCAAATACATTTTAGCCATGGTAGCAGCAAGGTCCTATGGATGGAAATGTCTATCTATCGGTCGGCCTGCCCACCACTTTGGTCCAGACTACAAAAACTAGATGTACAGCAATGTAACTTTATACAGACGGTTATGGTCCCCAGAGGATGACTCTGGTGAGCCAAGAATAGACCAAATTTACTCATACAGTAAGATTACTTAACATCTACTAGCTGACACGCTCAACGAAGATGAAATGGTGAACACTTTATAAACTTTATAAACAGAGCAGTTAGCATTGCTTAGTCCTCTTAGTGACTAATTAAAAAAGTTAAACATAATTTTGACATGATTTTTATCATTTCAGTGTAGCACTGGCCAAGGTCATTGGTTCCCAACCCAAACTAGAGGCTGCGAGGCCTTCTTGATTTTAAGTGGTGTAAGAAACAATATATACCATCAACCAATATGTCAGGATTCCGTTCAATTCGGTGAAGAAAATTAAATAAAAGTTATTTTTAAAGTTATAGATCGAAGTTAATAAAGTTAAAGAAGACTTCAGAATAAGGGTACAGTACAGCTGGAACAATGACAAAAAGAAAACAGTGATGATGAACGGGCCCTTGCACTCGGTGCACGTTGGGGTGTGCTGCGGCCGCGTCACATGCCAGCCTAACACGTGCAGACCACAACATGAAAATTGTAAATCAGATCAAAATCGCCACACAGCGCTTACTTCCTGCTGCCGCTATCACTATATCTGAATACTGTCATGTAGACGTGTTCAGGGTGGGACTCTTATCAAAACATATGAAGTTTCATTGAGATTGGACCATGTACACTGAAGTTATGAGTACTTCCCTTTTCACGGGCACACTGTTCGACATACAGTCACAAAAAGAACAACTTTTAATCATCAGTTTGTTATGACTGTACTGACTAATTTTGAAGTTGATCTGATATATTCCATAGGAGGAGTTTGTTCAAATAGAAGCGTGAAAAATCACTGAAAATTACCCAAAAATTCAAAATGGCTGACTTCGATGCAATGCCATGGACACGCCCTTCAACGTACAGTCACAAATAGCACAACTTTTAATCAGCAATGTTTTTTGACTGTACTGACCAATTTTGAAGTTGATCTGATAAATTCCCTAGTAGGAGTTTGTTCAAATACAACGCGGAAAAATCGCACAAAATTACCACGAAACTCAAAACGGCCGACTTCCTGTTGGGTTTGGGTTATGGTTCCTAGAGGCTTTTTTTCTTCTCCGATCACGATACACATGCAGACCAATTTTCGGACATGTCGGTCGTACGTGTCTTGGGGGCTGATTCTGGGTAGGCGTGGCTAAGCCATTTTGCGACACCCATATGAAGGACCAAGGCAATACGTTAGTGCTTGCCACAACGGAATTTTATGCAAAGTTTCATGAGTTTTTCGACATGTTTAGCCCCCCCAAAATTTTTCTAATGTTAACACAAAAGCTGATTTTTGCTGCATCGCTATGGCAATGTGATTCTACTAAAATTAAGATTCATAAGATGTCATTGTCATCATCTTAAGGGACTTCTAACAGAATTTCAGCTGGATCTGGTCAATCTGCTGGAAGATATACATAAAAGTAAAAAAATGACATTTCCTTATACCACTAGGTGACGCTATCCCTTTTAGTGAACATTATCACATTGATGTGTTCAGGGCGGGACTCTTATCAGACAAGTGAAGTTTGGAGCCGAATGGACGATGTACACCGAAGTTAGAGCAAATTCATGTGTTCTGGTGGTACATCAAAATTTGACACCACGCCACGGACACGCCCTTTAACAAAAATTCACCACAATCATGAAATATCATCAACAATATGTTTCGCATTTTCTAACTAAATTTCAGCTGGATCTGATCAACCTGATAGGAGTAGAACATGAAAGTACAAAATGTGACATTTCCTTTTACCACGAGGTGGCGCTACCACTATTACTGAATATTGTTACATAGAAGTGTTCAGGGCGGGACTCTTATTAGACATGTGAAGTTTCTTTGAGATTGGACAATGTATGGTGAAGTTATGAAAACTTAAAATGGCGAGTCGTTGAAATTCAACGCCACGACACTGGCACGCTGTTCGACAGAATGACGTAAATAGCACAACTTTTAAACATGGATGTCTTTAGATTGCGCTGATTAAAAATTTAAAATCGATCCGATTCCTAGCAGGAGTTCACTCAAATACAATGTGTGCAAATCGCCAGAAATGACAGCTAATCCAAAATGGCTGACTTCCTGTTGGGTTTAGGATACGACTCTAGGAATAAATTTTGTACGTCAGGACAAGATCTACGTGTGTACCGATTTTTATGCACATCGGTGAAACTGGCCTCTGAGGGCCATTTTGCCATGCTCATAGTGGACCCCCAGAAAATAAGAAATCTTTCGCCACAACTGACGTGTGCAGTTTCGTGAGTTTTCGAGCATGTTGCGGCCTCCAAAAATGCAATCGTTTTCGCAGAAAAATAATAACAATTCCTTGCATTACAATAGGGCCTTTGCACGGTAAGTGCTCGGGCTCTTAAGGCCAGGACACACCAACCCGACAGCCAAAAAAAAGAAAACCGGAAATGACGGATCACTCCTAGACCTAATAAACACAGAGCACGCTGTCGTCATTCATTCGTCGTTTTCATCAGAGAGTGTTGATAGTAGTCAAGAAGGATCGTTATTGTCATTACTCGCTGAACGGAAAATACGATGGCTAATAATAACAAGATACTGGCGTTGGCGTAGTATGTTTACCATCGTGACTTCTGGTTTTCTCGTGCACTCACTGATTCGCTAGTCAAGGGCTAGCACTCCACCAATCAGATTGGTCATTGAGGCCGACGGCCACTGGCCGATTCTACAAAATTAATGGCGACTGACGACAGCAACGGGACACACCAAACTGACTCGAGTCACCGACCTCACCCGACTGTCCAACGATTTCCGATAATCAGGTTGGTGTGTCCGGGCCTTAATAAAAACTAATAACGCCTATTACCCATGTGTATTATTGTGTAAAAAAACACTACATAATACAAGTAATTTCCCCACGGGGATTATTAAAGTATTTCTGATTCTGATTCTGATAGAATTGTATGAAAACTTGCCAGAAAACTTCACAGGAAATAATCAAAATCAGTCTAAATTTCGTAGTCAAATGAAACTGCTCTTTGGCTACTAGGAGTATGGTAGCCCAACATATTACTACAAAGGTATTTGTGTACACACACCTGGCGGCAGCAGTAGTCACACATGTCGCATTTGAACCTCTTCTCATTCTTATGGGACTTCTGATGCTGGATCAGAGCATAGCGCTCGTGGAAAACAGCGTCGCAGTAACGACACTTCTTTCCGGTCTCAATAAATGAGTGCTGCTTGCGAAGATGGACACCTAAAGATCCACATGAATGATGAAAGAAAACCCATTAAGGAACTCAAACAACAAGGCAAAGTAAACTATCTTTGCTGTCTGGTAGGTTTACACTGTGTGTGTGTGTGTGTGTGTGTGTGTGTGTGTGTGTACGTATAAGTTACCCAAGTCACTCTTGCGTGCGATGACAGTGTCACAGTGTGGACAATGGAATTTGGCCACATTCTCTGTGTGTTTCTGCAGAATGTGCATCTTCATGGTTCCACTCTGGGTGAATCGGGCATGGCAGATGTAGCACTCATAAGGTTTCTCTCCTGAGAAGAGGATTGAGCATGTACACAGGTTCATCTCTGTTCAATGTTCTCATGTCTAATCTACCAGAACAATAAAAGAATACAAAAGCAGGGTTTCAACGGATTAAATTTAACCATTATGAATAAAATTTAAGACCTATTTTATGTACATATTGGCAAAAAAAGGATGAAAGATATGAAGGACTATCAGTATGGCTCCATGTCAGTTTGTTTTGTTGCTTTGAGACTTCAAACAAGTAACATTATTTTACATTACAATACATTTTGAGACGTGTCAAAGTCATATTAAAGACATTTTAAAACCTAAATCTCAGATTATTGGATTTTAGACTTTGTAAGATACGACAGACACTCTGAAAAGAACTATCAGTAAAGACTGTGCACCAACAGGGTAGGATGTATGAAACACAATGTATGAATTACCCCCCAAAAAAGTATAGATTTTAACAATACAACATCCAGGGGAAAAGAATAGTTTTGTAGTTTATAACCAATGGCGGAATGGTTTCCTTTTGTTCTGGGTAGATTTGCTGAGAAACCATCTAGCTCACTTAAAGAGCTAGAAAATAACTTTTCATATGAAAACACAACTGATGTGAGGTTTTTCCCAAAATAAAAAACAATACTGGTCCAATATCTTTGCCAACTGTCATATGCCACTGTCCTCCCTCACTGCTTTGTAAATATATAAGAGCAGTTACAGTGTCAGTTTTACCTGAGTGTGTCCTCATGTGTCTCTTTAGCTTGTATGTGTCTCTGCTGGCATAGCTGCAAAGACTGCACTGGAATGGACGCTCGCCAGTGTGGGAACGAATGTGGCGCTTTAGTTTGCTCACCTACACATCATACACAGCATACACACACACACACACACACACACACACACACAATCACATATCAGAACACTACAACAAAAATGTATCAGCCATCATAAAGATCCTGCAGTCAGTGAGTGTTTCTGACTCTTGGAGCAGAGCAGTTGTATATCACAGTGTAGATTAAACTTGGTGCTGCTGGCTACAGAACTGTGAATATCTTTTACTCTTCTTCACTACTGGAGGAGTAGATGTGGATGGGGATTAGTGTAGCAAATGTAAAACATTAAACTCAACTTTTAAACTTTGTAAAACATCAAGAAAGCACACAGGAGATCGTCTTACTTCCACACTGGCGTAGTCACACATGGAGCATTTGAAGGGTTTCTCATGTGTGTGTTTGTAGCGACGATGGCGAACCAGCTCTCCACTAGTCACAAAAGCCATGTCACAGTCTGTGCACTTGTGTGGACGAGTTCCTGAATAGATAAAAAACAAGACACAAGTAAGCTATCCTGGCACGGTACTGAAAAATCCTTCAGACTGCTTTTAAACTACTACTACGCGTTTATGATGATGTGTGTCATGGTATACCGGTGTGTGTATTGAGATGGTTTCTCAGCAGGGTGACCGTCCTGAAGGCTCTTCCACACAGGTGACATTTGTGAGGCCTCTCGTCGGTGTGGCTCTTCATGTGTCTGTCCAGGTTGGAGCGTCGAGGGCATGTGTAGCTACACAGCTCGCACTGAAATGTCTTCTTCACTCCTAACGCACAACGACACACACAGACCTAACATTCAATAACAGCAGTCACCATGTCAGTGCAAAACAGCCACATATTAAACATCATATCCACAAAACTGAAGACTACATTTGTCACATATGTGTGTATTATATGCCCACTCAACTCAGTTCACAGCAAAAAAATAAGATGCTGACACAGTAAGATTACGATAGCACTGTTAATCACAGTAATAATACGGCCATGATAATTACTACTACTAAAATAATATTCGTGGTAACATAGGATAGGATATTGAAGCCATGATGCAATATATTATAGTATGGTATTGTGGAATAATTCTGGATACATTTGTAGTGGTAACAGATTATAGAACAGCTACTTATGCCAACCCAAGTTAGAAGAGGCATACAAATCAAACTTCATCCAACAGTGACTAATTGTGTCGTTCCCATCGTGCTCTCAGTTCAGCAGACAGCTGTACCTTACCTTTCTTCTTGATCTTGGTGGGTTTGGGTGGTTTCATGTTGCCCACCACTTTCTCAGCATTGACCTCAGAGAGAAGGCCCTCCTGCTGTTCCTCTTCAAAATCATAGACACTGACGTCCATGTCCTTATCTCCTTCAGCGTAACGCAGACGACTCTTTTTACCCTGGACAAACAACAAGTCATTAGACCTTATCAACTGATGACAATTTAAGACAGACATGTCAAGATGTTGTTTAAGTTTATTTACAGGGAAGCATCTCACATGTCCAAAAAACCAAACGAGACTGACACCACACAACTATCTTGCCTTTTTAGTCTTTTTGACAGCTCCAGACGGGGGCTGATAGTCCGGGTCTTTAGCCCAGTTTGTGTCGTCATTGGGAGGCTGAATGGGCTCATCTTCCCCTTCTTCCAGCAGCTGGCTCCCTACCTCCTCATCTTCCTCCTCAGGATGGGCCTCTCCCCCATCATCCTCCTGCTCCACTGTCTCCACCTCCCCATTAGCACCGACCTTAACTACCTACACAGCAAATGCATCAGTTGTTTAGTCAAGACAGACAAATCATTGTGGGTGGGTTTCTTCTGTAGGTGCTGAAGTGCAAAGAGAAATTACACAAATAACGCATTAGTGTTGTAGGTCTGAGTTAACTAATGTTTGTGTCTGTCTGTGTACCTGAAAGCCCTCGGGCAGTGGCAGGGTGTGGCAGATGACCGGGTCACCGTCCTTTGGCATAGCAGTGGTGTCTACAAAGGTTCCTTGCTGCAGGGCCTCCACAGTGGAGGCAGAAACGGGAACTTGGACCAACTGGAGTTCCCCCAGACCCAGAGCGGCCTGCTCCTCCATGTTTACCACCTGAAGACAGAGAGAGACCTGAGTCCATATTTTCAGGGAATCTACAGGGCATCTCTTAAGACAAATTCAAGACCTGAGAGAGGAGTCAAACCATCAGAGAATTTAATTCAGCTTTCCCAATGGGGATAAAAGTTGGACGCCATCATGTGAAATGCCTTCAAATGACCACCTACCTGTAGTGTGATGATTTGTGTCTGATCTACTGTTGTTACAGTTGCTTGGTGAGCGGCACCTGCTACCCCTCCGACAACACCCACGGTTGCTGATGATCCCCCCACTGCAGCATCTATTACCTGGAAATCAACTTCATTTTAAATGGAAGTTTGGGCAAAGCAATGCACTCTGTCAGGCAGTTAGGTGTCCTTAGTTCTACACTACAAAAAAGGAATGTCAAGAAAGTAAAAAAGCCTAATAATAATAATAATTTCATGCATGCTTTACATTTCAGAACTACTTTCCTTCTAAGAAAATATATCTAACTTTGTCTTAATAAGATATTACAGCTAATATTGAGCTTAATTTAACCAGTAACAAGTTCCAACAATGGTTTGCATAATACCCCAGCAGAGGGATTATTAAAAGGACATTATTTTCCTTATTTTAAGAGTGAGACCACTTGCACAACTTCTTAGTTTAAGAGAAAGTATTCTTGTCCCAGTGTTGGAAATGAAAAGCAGCTGTTTACATTTCATTTTTTAAAAATAAAATATGTTAAAAATAAGAATGTTATTTTTCTTATTTTATTTTGCAGTTTGGAGAAATTGTCTTGTGTCTTTAGCTCATTGCTTTTGATAGGCACAACTGGCTTACATTTATGGCATTTTTCTAATTTTAAGATCCATTAGAAGTCTTTTCTGTTTTTTATGCTAGTTTTAAGAATTAGAGTTAAGTGAAACTAGCACACCCCATTGGCAGATTACATTTAAAAAACATCAAACACAAAACAGTTTTCAGTGAGCCTACCTCAGTCTTCATCTGCAACAGGGTGGGATCCAGTGAGTCCATGACCATCATTTCAACCCCTGCCCCACTTTCCACACCAACCCCCACCCCAGCTTCCATTAGCTGCTGCTGGGCCTGGGTAGCTACCATCCCTTGCCCATGACCTGAAACACAACATTGCTCGGATTAAAACATTTGACCAAATTCTCCACAAAAACATGTCTGCTTGCAATGGAAATCTGTAAAGCACTCTGTGGTCTTTTTTACAATTGTGGGACCATTTCATGTCCACTTAATAAGAACCTTGTTCCAGGACGACTCCAGCTTGTCCCTCTACCACACCCCCAGCCTCTGCAGCTTGCTGGAGGAGGTCGGCCACCATGGCATCCTGGCTGTGAACGGACTGGATGGAGGGGAAGTCTTTGGAGGGGACCTCCACCACCCCTACACCCTCGGTTGGGCCTCCGTCCATGCTGGGTAGGAACTGAAATAAAGTGTGGTGGAAACAAACATTATGCGGCAGCCTTTTCAGGCATCCACTGGAAGCCTGTTTGCTTCATGACATTGGGGTTCAGTGTATACAGATTTTCCTTGTGACTCAACATGAAACGGATTAAAACAGAAGAACAAACTAACCAGTGTTTCAGGGGGGTCTTGTTGAAACCTAAAATAAACCTGCAGACTATACACAAAACTTTATTTCTCAGATTCACACGCTTTCTCTCACAAATGGACACACAATACCAAAAGGAGCTTCTTGGTATCGCTATTTTCAGCCTAGACTGCAAGCCAGGCACAGACGTTGAAGCTGGGTACAACAAATAAACGAAGCAAGGACACAACTGGGAGAGTATCATAATACGGCCCATGAACTATGCTTGGATAGTGCTTGGCTTCAGTGATATCTTTGGCTGACTGTGGACCAGTCTGACTGCTGGATTGGCCACCGAAATGTGACGCTGGGTTTGTCAACTCTGGTTAAACTTTTCGTAGCAGATCTGCAGTTTTTTGGCATCCCCGATCTAATTTTGAATGCTGCCTTAATTCCCAACGCGGCACTGACCCAAACTCTTATCCACTAGACTATGTCTGATTCAAAGCTGTCCCCATTCTTGTTGGTTCTGAGAAGGATTAAACGGTGCAAGTTCTCAACAAAATTGCCCTTTTCCAAGAAAAAATTCTGCTTGTATTTTCATGTGATTGTCCCTGTGTGTGCACATACTGAAGATGGTTGTATTGCTGGTTTGGTCTGACCAAAAGTCCAACCCAGTCTTTGACTGATGTCTTTGATTGTATCCATTGCTCCCTGCATATAGAGTAACTGTTCACCACTGACTCCTGATCCACACGTTTGGTGAAATTCAGGGAATGTCTGTAGCAAGTGTGACATATTTCAAGCAACTCACTGTTGTTGGCACTTAACTTTACTAGTGTTACCTGGAACAGCAATGTTAAATTGACTGTTTTCATGATTTCTGTAGACTGGACTGCAGTCTGCAGGGCTGTGATTCTGGTGATCTTCCTTTTGCTGAAAGCCCTGAAGTTTGCTGAATCAAATGTCTGCTACCTCACTGTCCCTGCCAAGCTGAGGGAGGGAAGAGGGACATGTTACACAGCTGCACTTAGACTGAGATATTTCTTTAACACACAGACGTAGTGACTTTAACAGCCTACACATATCTGACATTGTTAACTCCTCTGTTTAAGACACTTGTGCTCACCTGAGGCTTCAAGCTGCTACCTGACTGTAAACCTGTAAGAGGGGAGGGGCAATGGATCATCTCAGTGGGATGTGCAGATAAATTCACTCTTCAGCTCTTAGCCTATTAGAATAAGAAGCATAAAGTGCTGCATATACAATTAACACTACTGTGCATGTATTTATTAACCACAACAAGAAATGATTCCACTTTCGTGAGAATTCTGCTTCTGCTGGCACCGAAAAGATTTCTGCAGATTCATTACGTGTCTGGTAAACCCGACTTTAAGTGTCATATCATGCAGGTACTACCACCATCAGTTGACTTTCAAACTAAATATGTGGGCCATTTGAGGAGTAGAGCTGAGTGAGGAGCTAAAACACAATTCAAATTTTACAGGACAACACAGATTATTTCCAGGAGTATTTATGATCAGTATAATCAATTTCCAGGCGTTTCTATGACTGGAAAAATAGTCAACGACACCTGGGAACCATGGAAGGGCTTCCATGACAGTTCCCCTCTTCTATTTTATTCTTCCTGCTTAGCAGCTGACAATGTCTGAGAAATGTGGAACTTATATCAATGCTGAGGTTAAAATGGACCTGTACTTGTATAGCGCAGTTCTAGTCTTCTGACCACTCAAAGCGCTTTTACACTACATGCCACATTCACCCTTTCATACACATTCACACACTAATGCACAGCATCAGGAGCAATTTGGGGTTCAGTATCTTGCTCAAGGATACTTCAACATGCAGCGGAAGTAGCCAGGGATCGAACCAACAACCTTCTGATTAGTGGACGACCCGCTCTGCCTCTGAGCCACAGCCACCCATATTTTGAAATGACAAATATTGGCCTAAAAAAATCCAGAATATGTACTCAAAATGTTCATAAGAGCTGTTTTACCAGTCTTTGCATGAACATAAAAAAATCTAACTGGGTTATGTTCTCCACAGGCTTACACATGGTAATAGATGGCTGTGATATGATTTCAGAACATCTCAAAAAGCTCAAAATATTTTCTCAAAGAAAACTTCACTGGCAATTTTGGTTCACCCTGTTCCAAGAATCAGTCTATGTTTAGATCTTAAGACTGTGTGGGTCCGGTGTCTCAAACTCAAATTATACAAAACAAACTAATGTAAACAGCAGTTTATTTATATATTATATTTTGTTTTTATATCATCATTTTATATAAAATGAAGGCCCGGAACCTGCTCTCTTCTTATCAAGTTTCTGCGTGCGTTTGCAGGCACCTTTGCCACTCTTTCCTGCCAAAAAACAAAACTCATAATATAATAATAATAATTTAATTAATAGAACTGCATTTTATTTTTTTTTTATAAATGTATATGAATGGGTAGTTGATGTAATTGATATGAAACAACAAAAAAATCTATTTTAAAAATAAGAATGTTGCGGACAGATTCTATCATATTTTTCACATCCTGCCATGAATGTAGGGATGGGGGGTGGATGGCTGTAGGTAATTGAGTAAAACTGTTATAATACTTAGTTAAACAGTCGCCTGTGTCACCAGTATATACCAGTTACAGCAACATGACTCATATTCTGGATGAGGTGGCTATTTACAATAACAACCAAAGTGCCCAATAAAAGGGACTCGGCATGTACTTCAGATGTCAAGTATTTGCTCAATTCATTGAAAAACATCACAGCTGCATTTTGGTCTTAGCTAACTGAATACAACTAAATGACAACAGACAATGAGTAACAGCTGCACAGACTTGTTTGCCACCTAACATCTGTTTGTTTGTAGGATCCAATGTCCATTTATCTTTATATTGCTAAATGGGTGGAAGCTGGAGAGGCTGTAGTATAATGTTAGGCCTTCATACATGCTTTGACTTATGGTTCAACAAATTTACCACAACATGGCAATGTCACTGAGCGCCCAGCCGGGCAGCTGTCGCCGCCTTGCGCAGCATTTATGTAGCGGTATTTTTGTAGCTCTCCAAGCCGAATCGTAGAGGGAGCTCTCTGCTATAATATATATCTGTGGCTATGATGCTCTAGGTGGGCTTAGAAAAAGAGACAAGCGGGCGACGGGCGCAACAACAACTGCCAATTGCGAGCACGGCGCGATGACATAAAACAAGAAAGAGAAATGCAGTATTCTGCGGTGGAAGATGGCTGATTTTGGAAGAACACAAATCGTGTGTTTGGTCTGAGTGAATGAGCAGCCCGTGATCGTCGAGGATCGTTTTGCTGTGAATGCCCCGTCATGGTCTTTTCTGCTCGGGCCTTACCGTTACAACCTGTGTGTACTCTGCTACCTGGAAAGCAAACTTTAGTTATAAAAATGGCAGATGCGACAGCGACCAATTCTCCTAAACGAAATAGTAAAAGAAAGGTCTGCGCTGGCTGCTTTTGGAAACTGCGTGGCTTCGGACACTTTAAGGGCACTGGGTGGGGAAGGGCCTTGAATCTGAGCTAACATAGCCAGCTAACGTCATTTGCTACACTGACTTCTTCAGATAAAGCTGTAAAATTACGTTATGTAACACGCTACAACTCAACTGGGAAATGCGACTATGTTAACGGTTTCTGTAGTAATTTACCGTGCGTGTAGATATGTTTGTTTGTGTTATAAATGGCGTAACGTTATATTAATGCAAACAAGCTAGCGTTAGCAATAACTTAATGTTAAACCCGCCAGTTTCCATGTCGTCAAGGCTGTAAAGACGGGAAACAAAGAAGCGAGAAAATGGACGCCTTGGCCTAAACTCTCCCCCCAAACAGTCGAAGTATTAGTAACTTATCCTCGACGATATTTCCACAGATACACGTAAAATACAGTGGGTTGTGTGTACATTTATCAGAACTTCGGTTATTTAAACGTATTTTGACGGGGTTTTCAATAACGATAGAGGGAGACAAACACTCTCCGACGAGCAGCCCGGACCCAGAGCCCCATCGTGACACCTAGAGGCCGATTAAAGATCCTGCAAACTCCCCCCTTATCAGAAAAGTAGTGATACTTTACCTCCTTTTAATGTGTTTCTCTCCCCGTTTAACTCAGCCAAAATCAGAGAGTCTGCGCTACAAAGTTTAATAGGCTGCTAAGAAATGCAGGCTTCTTCGCAGTTTGTTTTAATCCCTCTCCCGCTTTAGCAGAGTAGCCTCTGCCACAAAATGGCAGTTGGGAGCTCAGTGCGCCTGTGCGGCCGCTGGGGGGTGGTGTCGAAGCTTCTGCACACACCCTGATTGGCCAGGAGGGGCGCCCCGTTGGAATACATTGAAGCCCATTTATCACATCATGTTAGGAATGGGGCTGCTTTCAAGACCCTCGGAGATATGAACTTTACTGTCCGTAAAATAACCTCGACATGTTAAAATCTGTATTTAAAGTAAACATAAGTAAAACTATATCAGAAATTATGTTCTTATAAAACACATTCATTATAAATTGAGCGAGTGTATGTGAGATCTGTTTGTCATGGCAACTTAGTAGTCGTTTGTGGCGGATCCTGTAACATTTTATTGGCTGTATATCAAAGTCACCTCTGCATGTGTGCTCGTATTGAGAGAAAAACTGATCTGATAATGTCCACAGAAATCTTTATTCATTGTCTTTTGAAATATTTAAATTTGTACAATCATGTATGTCCATCAATTATTAATCAGTGCATCAATAACAAGGCTTCATCCATGAGTCTCCTGATTCACTTGCACATCTGAACCAAGAGGTATTCTCTACTTTCAATGGCATCCAAACTTTTATACATAACCTAAATGCAGCATACATTATTTTCTGCACTCTGTGAAAATGCTGTTGTACATTGAGGTTCTGAAGTGCCCCCCAAGATACCACAAAGGCACTCGAGGTCCTCAGACAATGACCACGAAGTGAATGTCAGCAAAAATATGATGCTTCATATTGTGATACTGCCAACACAAGTCATTCATCTTTTTAATGAGGACAATGTTCCAGCTACTGTCCTTCTCTGTCAGAGAATCACTGTTCTAGTAGATGTACCGTCTGCTGATGCTCTCAACCTAAAACTTCTTTCTGACTTGATCTCAAAAACTCCCCTGACTTTAAGGAAGCACAGAATGTGTGTGTTATTTGTGTGTGAACAGTATCATTAAAAAACAAAATGGCACATGAGACAACCTTTAAACACATTTTTAATTGTATATATTTGACACCAGAATGCCTGGAAATATATTTTAGAAAAAAAAAAGAATAAAACATTTTGTTTTCAATGCTGCACAATCTATCAAGATTGTGGAATGTATATATATATATATATATATATATGCTGTGCTGCATGGGCTTTCCATTGCTTCACACTCTCTTCATTCTTAAATACAGTATCTCATCCATGTCTTATTGCAGCTCTACTATCAAACCTTGAGGCACTTGAACACTGAGGTGCTTTATGGATGCAGAGGTATAGCTGCAGATTGCTATACTTCATACTAATAATGGTATTATATCATATATACAAATAGTAAGTCCCCCCATGTGACATCAGTCCTGTATTCCAGTATCACTGCAGTTTATATGCTGGATTAATCCACACTGAACACAATATACAACTTGCTAATTGTTTGATCACCCCTCACATCAACAATTAGTAATTCATTATTGCCTTCAATAGAAAAAATATATTTCTGTTTTTAGATATCAGTGTTTTTCTGCCCAAATTCTTACTATTATACTATTTCTAACATTATTATGAGGATTCTGACTTTGATCTGTGTAGTGCATTTTCCTCGTCACACAATAGATTTTTTTAATCCATGGCCCCAATCCTCTGAGGATGGTTACATCCTTACAAGCACAGCTACTACTCATTTGTTTCTCCCAAGGGTCTCAAAGAAGTCAATTCTCAATACCATTTGGTGTTGCTAAGAATATTTAAGTCAGTCTAAGGGAAGTAAACAGGGTTGGCACATTATACATTAGGAACCTGAACCTGGTACACTGATCAGCTATAACAATCTGACCTCCTGGGCATCCTCACTGGTCCCATACCAACAAACTGCACTGTGTGTTCAGAACCAGCATTAACTACAGCAGCTCGTCTGTTGGATCGGACCACACGGGCCAGCCTTCACTCCCCACCTGCATCAATGAGCCTTGACACTGTCTCCGGTTCACCACTTTTCCTTCCTTGGAGCACTTTTGTCGCTCATATCCATTTTTCCTGCTTCTAACATCAACACTGAGGACAACATGTTCACTTACTGCCTGATGTATCCCCCCCACTGACAGGAGCCATGATAACAGATAACCTGTCAGTGCTCACAGTGTTAGAGCTGATCGGTGTATAGTCACATATTAAGTTAGCCAATGTTAGCAAAATGCTAGCTAATGACCTAGCTAATCTACATCAATCATTAGCTGGCTAGTTAGCTGGTTAGTTATCAGCGAACTAGCTTGGTAATCTACATTAATTGTTATCCAACGTTAGCTAGTTACATCTAATAGCTAATGTTACCAAATGGAAGCAAATTAGCTAGCAAACAGTTGATGTAGATTATCTAGCAAGTTAGCCAGTGTTTTGCTAACACTAGCTAACTTAAAATGTGACTAGTTATGAATATATGTCACTTTTATCTTTGAACTGTCGTACAACAGCTGAGCTAGCACCTAGCATATCGAAGGGGCTGGGGTTAGGAAGGGTCAATACGGCCCGTTAAAGGTTGACCTGATGATGGAGCTAAAGACAAAGTTAGTTATTACAATTTATACCCTCAACCACGTTCATGGATCCATCTACTATTTGTTCAGATATTTCAGTCAAAGTGATGGACAGACTGACCTACACTGCTGTCAGTAGAGCCCCACTGCCAGTGCTGCTAAGAGTGACATCATTTCCTGTTAGAAAGGGCCCGAACAGTGCACTGTCCACATTAATATATCATGTTTCATCCCATTAGTATACAGTAAGAGAGTGGGACATGTCTATATACTATTAGTATACTAATTGTATATACACTGAGATGACCTTCCAGTAACGGTGCTCAGGATATGAAAAAGGTGTGGCAGCATCATCACTGTCTGCAGCGTCACTATGAAACTAATGGAACAGGATTACAATAAACAGGGACAACTGTAGTCACTGGGGATGGACATGTTGGCATTTTCAGTGTGGATAACTTGCGGAAAGGACAACAGCATATGATGCTTCAATACTTTGTGTCTTTGTTCAAGTCAACTCTGTTTAAAGCACAACACCAGTGTTTTTGGATTTTTACCCATTTACTAAAAAGCATATTCTTGACTTCATAATGGCTCTTGTCCCAAGCTAGTAGGAAGGTAAAATTGTTGAATGTGTACAGAATCGATATCAGGTTACAAAGAGCTGAAACTTGCTAGAGTTTGGTAATCCATCACAGTCTCTTTACTTTTTGTTACATTATTGTTGCAGACATGGTGTTTACTGTGCTGGGTTGCCTCAAGGGAACTATTACTTAGTATCTCATAATTATGACAATATATCTAAAAAATAATGAGATCCTATTTCATAATTATGAGGAAACCATTTTATAATGACATGGGGGTAATTTATAATTACAGCTTTTGTACACCTAAATTATTAGATACACATCTGTTAATTATAAAAAACTGAGCCATTAATACAGATCTTGTAATTATGATGTCATTAAGAATATAAATATAAAAATATAATAAGACCTTCAATGCTTTTCTTAGGTGAATACAATGTGCAACATTTGGAAAATAGTCAGCAGCATTGTAAAGATTTCGTATGTTAAATGAAATAAACATGCAAAAACACTAGTATGGTCCTTTAATTATTTATGATTCCATGTCTGGGGTCAGTTCACTTGAAATTAAATTAAGTTCTGTTATAATTATTACTATTCAGGTGTATAAAGGATGCTATTAATTAATTAACACAAAAGGATAAATGGGAATTCTTAGTCTTTCTAATAGGTTTCAGGTTTATTGATCTGAATTTAAAGTGAACTGATCCCAGACCTGGGTGGGCTGATCCATCTCTACTCAGTGACACCCCCCCCCCACACACACACAGCAGTCTGTGACAGTAAAGCAAACATTCAGTGACTCCAAACAGAGCGCCAGCCCATTTACAGCAGGTATGTCAGTATAGACAGTAGTGCCATCCACTCAGTCAGTTCATCAGACCGATTGGTTGAATGACTGAAAATAAACTGTGTCATAATAACAGTAAAAATGCATCTCATAAAACAAAGTGTACATTTTACAAATTAAGATAAAAACATTTACAATCACAGAATATTGAATTCCAGTGTCATATAGTCATGTTAAATGCATTTCAATCAGGAATAAGATATGTCATAATTGTAAAAAAGTAATGGCACTGAATTGCTTGAACCATTCTCTGTGCAGAAACAAGTCTTCTCTAATCTCAGACCTTTATATAAAACTACAGTGTGTATTTTCTTTCTTTTGAATGTGTTGTCAACATATGGACAACATTAAACATGAAGGCATGCAAACAGAGAATGAAAAGCTTTCATTTTTAACTTTTGAATTGGAAGACATTTCACAGTTAATGAGCCAGCAAAAGCAGTGTTGCAGTTCTCAGTTTTAGTCTGCCAGTTGAAACATGCTGCTGGCTGTTTACTGTAGCTGTTTGAGCTGCTGAAACTACAGGATCCAGGGTTCTCTCCCTGCATCAGCCACCATGTGCCTTCCTGAGCAACACAGTGAAGCCCTACACCTGTTACAAGTGGCTTGTAATACAGACTCCAGCTCCACTGACAGATCCAGGAAGAATGTAAAAGTACATACAACATGTATTTTCCCATCCCCCCCATTTCTTTGCCTCCCAGCGTGTGGCTATCCTTCAACACAGTAACACAGTCCTGTGACCTACAGGACATGCCAAAGTCAACCTCTAAATCAAGATTTGAAGTCCAGCTCGGTAGGAACAAGTAGTGGTTTGCACTCAAAAATAAAGATCTTCAAGATGTATTTCATATTTGTTTGGCATTTTTTATATTTCTTTTTCACTGCAGGAACAAAAAATCCCCTTTGCTGTGCTACCAGAGGGCAGAGTGCTAAAGCCTCACACTGGCCTTAAGATTATATATCTATATATGAGATTTAGAATTTTAATAGAGCAGCAGGAACTATTCTCTATGTAAAGATATAGTGGAGTTATGGTGTCAAACTCCCTCTGCCTGTGTAAGACTTTGATGGGTGCATTTGTCTACAAGGATTAACGATAGCTTATGCTGGCCAACCATTGCAGCCATTTCACAAATATTTTCACATCCTACTCTGAATTAAGGGTTTAATTCGACCAAACCAGAGTTGATGACATCCAGTGGCAAGTGGATTTCATATAAAAAGGTCCAGTGTGTAACATTTAGGAGGATCTATTGTCAGAAATGGAATATCATTTTCATAGGTATAATCGGTATTTCATTAGTGTATAATCAACTAAGAAGTGTGTTTTGTTACCTTATAATGAGCTGTTTTGTATTTTATACAGAGAAAGCAGGTCCTCTTTTACAGAGTCCACCATGTTGAACCGCCATGTTTCTACAGTAGCACAGAATGGACTAACCAAACACTGGCTCTAGATAGGGCCATTCGCGTTTTTTGCATATTTTGCGGCCACCATAGTTTCTCTTACACACTTGGAAAGAGAACAACAGTTAGTTGCAATCTACAAATTCACCACTATATGCCACTAAATCCTACATACTGGTCCTTCACACAGTTTTAATAATCTGCTACTTGTTCCTGCAAAAAAGGAATTTATATCAATAAATTCAGAATATGTGTATTTTGAGAGTTTAAGCGAGTCAATCACAGTTTCTATGCACGGATAAAGTGTGGGCATGGTGACTTAATTTTCAGATTCAGTGTATCCCTTCTGAAGTGCATTGCACAGCGTCAGGACCGTAGTACTACTTTGGTTTTGAAATGATTTGATTATCTTATGGTTGTTGCATGTGTTTGGACTCATGCCTCATAGACGACTGTAGTTCTGCTGTCAGATCCCCATAGAGAAAAACATCCCCTCATATCACCTCAACTGTTCCGTGCAGGTAATCCTCATTTTGCGTAGCGTCTTTGCCATGTAATTACTAAGCATCTCATTTCAACTGTGAGTTTATGCATTTCAGTGTGGACCGACATCATACTCTCATAGTTAGCTTGTAACACTGTGCAACAAGTTTTTGTCTGGAATACTATTTAATTATTTCTTAGAGCAGTAATCTCAAATATGGTTAGCAAAAAATGAAACATGTAGGCTCATTTACAAGAAACAGTGAGACTAATGTATGAAGAATTTTGAATGGCCTTGGCGTGGTCTCAAATCTTGTCTTAAAGCTGCGGTATGTCACTTTTATAAAAACATCAGAGAGAGACAGCTGATTTTCGATTCTCATCCCCAGGGCCCAAAATGTAGGTATTTGACAACTTCGGAATGAGACTCAACTATCAACTACTTTTCGCAGCTCTGATTGGTTCTTTTCATTCAGGCCCGGTGGATTCTTGCAAATACCATTAGGAGCACTAGGAGGAGCCAGAGGAACCTGATTGTTTCACAGATTATCTGTCACTTGTACTACTGTCAGGATATAGTGAAAGTTTCAGCAAATATGGTCTTGACTATTGCCTTGCTGCAAGTGCTGCAGACAGGGAACCACAGTCATCTGGCAAAAAAAAAAAAAAATCAAGCAGCAGAAGTAGGTCAGTGGTGATAGTGAAGGCAGAACTGCAGAACATCTGTTCTATCTGGTGCAGGATTGCTCAAAAACGCCTTCTAGCCTACACTAAAGACAGCAGTATCCATTAAGAAGGGTAGCTTTATGTAACAGTTGGGGTAACATTATACTGTACAGTGGAATATTTACTCTATGTAGACTACTTGTTCACTAGTCAAGATAATCAAGAATATTTTATATTATATTTTTTATATTTTGGGGCACTTGATAATGAATGAATGAATACAATTATGTAACAAAGTGACTTTACATAGCTTTCTAGACTTTTGCTAAGTTGCTTTAAAATAATAAAAATCATTTTATATATAATGTCTGGGTCATGGAAGGACAGGACTGCGATGGCGAGTCTGTTCAGTAATTTGACTTGAATATTACTCAGGCAACACAGACTCTTCTCTCTGCACCTTCTTCCTTGAGCTTCACCCTTCTGCTCCTCCCTTTACCCATCATTCCATTGAACATTCTTCCCGGCATCTTTACAGTCCAGCTGATTTTCTCAGAGTGGTTAGCACAGGCTGATAAACGTGGTCTGTTTGTAGCTTACTAACTTTATAAGTTCACCCAGTGTTAGGCAGAGTTGTTGTCCTTGATGTGAGCATTATGGCAACCTCTCTGACAGTGTATATGCTGTACATCATATACTAGATTAGTCTTCAGTGGTAGAAAGGGGGTAGAAGAACAGCTTACTGTATATTCAAAGCACAACATTCATATTGTGTTGCTGACTTTCTTTCCCACCCAGTGTGTGTGTAGTGTTAGAAAGCTGTGCTGGCCATGCTTCCTGGAGCGAAGAGTCTCGGTATGCTGTCCTGAGATGTCTCTACGTGTCTGTGGGCCATCTTCCCCTCCTCGCCTGCTCCACACGATGGACACGAGAAATAAAAATGGACAGAGTGAATGAATGAGTGAATTTGTGTTAGACAAAGACAGAAAGCGACAAAGATGTAGATTTCATATTTCTGCGTTAAGTATTGTCTGATGTCACAAATATATGAATGGAATGAAATAATAATGGATGGAAAAATACAGAAAAGAACTGTTAGAGTTGATTATATCCATTTTACCCAACCAATGTCATTTACAGCAATTTGTTTCTCAACATGGGATTATTTTTACAGTTTTGGCCATCATCAGTTATGAGAATGTTATCTCAAGACACTTTTCATACAGAGCAAGTCTAGACCGTACTCATTACAAAGTTATTAACAGAGACCCAACATTTCCCAACAGACCTAACATGAGCTAGCACTTTATTTTGTGTTGGTTATTATTACCGAGCACCAGCAGCGCTTGTTTGGCAGCGTCGCGGACTTCCTCCTTGTCCGTTCGACAAAGATACACTAACTGGTCAATGCTTTCTTTGGCCTGGAATGACAGCAGATGGAATACAGTGGTCAGTACATACTGTATTACACAGTACAGACAAGCTGCACTCACACAAGATCTGTTCATTTTACCACTTCCATGCCATGAACTAGATTAACATCGCCCTAAAATATCACACTGACAGTACCTTGAGACAAGCTAAGGCCTTGCATCCACAGACTCTGGAGTCCACATTCTCATCTTCCAGCAGCTCCAAACAGCTGACCAAAGCCTAAGGAGGAGAATGCACACAGTGGGTTTTGTCTTTGATACAACAGGTGCTGTATGGGGCTGCTGCTGCCTTCTGCAGTGCATGTTATCATGTACTGTTTGTCACATTGCTTTTACTATCTTCTATAGTTTATATATATATATGTGTGCGTGTGTATTTGAAGCCTTATTATCAGCCTATTTTATCTTATTACAGAATTAAAAAGTATTGTCAGTACAAACAAGCATCCCCATTATACTGTAAAATGTCACACTAGATATCTTGGTTACAAGTTGGACATTCTATCACAATAGAATGGGTGGGGTAGCATTTTGATTCATTCAGTGCAATCATCAGTGCTTGCAAAATTGACTGTGTGTATGTTTCATTTTGCTTGGTGCCAATCACTGAAGTTGAAGCGTATTTTCTACAAATTTGCCATACTTCATGGTCTAAATTCACACTTGAGTATACTAATGCAGCAATGTTTGTTTCAGATGGTTTGGTACATGTATAAATGTCAGTTTGAGAGATATTTTGTACTGCTAAAATAAATATAAATGAAGTTACACATAAAACCAGCAGCGTAACATTATTGTTTTTTTTTTATTTTTAAGGACCAGTGTGGAGGATTTAGTGATGTCAAGCAGAGAAGTTGCAGATTAAAATTATTTGAATACAGCTTAGTCTTCCAAGCACTATGAGAAGAGAAACTACAGCGGCCCTGGCCCTATCTAGAGACTGTTCTTGGCTACATTAGTAACACGGTTGTTCAACATGGCAGACTGTAGAGAAGGGCCCGCTCCCTCTCTAGATAAAAACAGCTCATTCTAAGGTAACAATGACACAACAATTCTTATATTCAGATGCTTATACACTACTGAAAACAAACCTGTTACATTTCTGACAATAGATCCTCCTAAATGTTACACACTGGAACTTTAAATTCACATTTATATACATTTATGGGTTGTGACGAGTCCTTAAAGATGTTGTCTATTCATAAACGAAACATTTAGTTTTAGTGTAGTGAGCAACATACTGTGCACAGTAATCCTCTCACCTGCTCTCTGTGTCTGGGCTGGGCAGCCAGGCTCCTCAGCACAGAGCTGGCAGAGGCTGACACTTTGCCTCGTGGGTCTTTCAGTAATTTGGCCACAGCATGAAGTCCTTCTCTCCTCAGGCTGCACTCTGCAGGACGCCGCAGAGTGTGGACGATCACATCCTGGTCACATGTCGCCAGGCTCTGCACCAACCACACTGTCGGTGGGATGTTATCATTGATAAGTGTCACTGATGAGAAGCTTTGCTCTGCATTCATTTAGCTTTGTGTATGTGTGTGGGTGAGAGAATTACCTTCTTCTGCCAGCTCAGTGATGTGTGTTTCCATGTCACTGATGCTGTTGGCCTCCAAGTAACTCCACAGGTGAAAGAGCGTCACCGTGACTCTGTCTCTATGGCTGCCTCGCCGTGGTAACCTCTGATCCAGCATACGCTCAATCAGACACAAGAACACTGACACACACACACACACACACACACACACACACACACACACACACACACACACACACACACACACACACACACACACGTGTTAACACTGCACACACACTAACATTTACCATACATGCACAGATGTTGCTGTACCTGTGTCGGCCATGCTGCTGGCCCTCTCGGGCAGCATGCTGGAGTAGACTGTAGACAACGTCACCAGGAAGCTCTCAGCATGGACACTGTACACGCTGCCCTGCCCCACGCACTGTTGCCATAGTGACACCGCGCCCAGGCACAGGCCCAGCTGTGGTATCACTGTGACGGAGATAAGATCACAAGTTTGTTTCTGGATTAAGGTAGCTCTAGTTTAAGTGGTTTTGTTAATGTGGATCACAGAAGTACATTATTGAACTTGTGTGGCGGATTAATCTGAACTCAAAGATTCACTTACTAGACGCTTAACTTTTGTTGAGCCTGGGCTTAGTGGAAGTATGTTTTGAGTGCTCTCTAGGTTTATTTTTTCCAGTCACAGAACTGGATCTTACAGCCTATGTTTATGTGATAAACAGGGTTATTACTAACAGTCAATTTAAAGGTTATATGTATAAAAACATAAATAAAACATGAATAGAGCAGCAAACAACTATTTGCTATGTAAAGGTATAGTGGAGTCATGGTGTTTTTTAAGACATTTTTTTTTGACCCTTTTTGGGGTTTAATGAATATTGATTATATAATATTATATTTCAAAAATAACATTGGAAAAAGAGAAATATCAAATTAAAAAAAAGTGCATGATGGACAGAACATCACTTTCACTGATTGAAAATAAAATGTAGGTCGATCTGAAACAAGCAGATAATTAAATAATAATAAATTTTGTGGTACTGATGGAAATGTTAAACCTGATTCTAATGGCCAGAAGGGGGCGCTCAATAGGCAGGGTCTGAAAGCCTTGACTCTTATGCAGAAATGAGCCGAATCTGTTGTTTTATGAGCTCAGTAAACATATTCCTGATGAGTTTCTGGTCTCAGTCTCTAGGTTTCAGTTTATCTTCCATACAGCATGATGTTATTTAGTAACTGATGGTCCCATTTAGAGTAAAACAGACCATAAAGCAGGGTATGCCTTAGGATGTGGCATCCTTGTGATTGACAGGTCATTCAGGCCAAGTGAGCTGCCATTGTTTCCTGCTACAGATGAGTCGAAACTAAATGCAGCCAATGAGAGCAGCTCAACTCACAGTACGTCACCTCCGCTGACTGTCAAAAAACGTCATGGCGATGACCATAATGCTGAACTTGAGGCTTCAAAATGGTACTCCACAATCCAATGGGTGACGTCATGATAGGTTTACACAGTTACCATGTTATCACTTTTGTCTATGTAGTCTGGTGGCGAGCGATGATAATTTAATGATAATAAACTTTATTTATAAAGCAACTTTCAAAATAGGGTATACAAAGTGCTTTACAGGATAATAAAAACAAATGAATTGAAATCAAACACTAAAAACCATATCACCATCAGTAACAATATATAGAATTAGCAATAAAAACTGTAAAACCTAGCAATAATAAAAAGGAAAGAGAAAACTATAACAAACTATAATAGTTATGGTGATATTACTGCTGTTTCTGGTTAAACAAAAGGTCTATCTCTGTAGGGATCCTTTCTATAATGCTGTCAGACTCTTAGAATAACAATCTGAGCCTGTCAGTGGCAGAAACAACAACTTTTAGTGGATGGACTTTGATGGCACATTTGTCCCCAAGGATTACCGTTAGCTTATGTACGGTCATTGCAGCCCTTTTCACAAATATTTTCACATCTAACTTGGTGAATTGAGAATTTATCTCGCTGGAAAGAGGGTTATGGTGGGTGTCATTTTGTTTCTGTCCAGTTTGAAGTATGTTTTACAATTATCTGTTAGGCAAAATTACTGGTTTTGTCAATGGAGTCTGGTCAGCTGTAGTACCCATTGTTTTGGTCTGAGATGCTGCTTCTCTAGTGCGACATCTAGTGGCAAGGGAATTTTGTATATATAACTTTTAAGGATAAGGTATGGTACATGTATCACTTAAATGCAAGTTAGCAGGTTCATCCTGGTTCACCTTATCAAATAGCAAGCAACCTGCACTGTATACTTTGAGTAGTTATTCACTGTGCCCATTTCATCAGGAAATCTGCTGCCGGCACTGATCTGAATTTGATCTCTGGGTGAGTCATCTAGGTAGGTCACTGAACACTTTTTTTTTTTTACATTTTAGTCATTTCTGCTCAGCTGTCCAGTTTGTCACTTGCTGTCAGTGAAAAGTCTCCATATGTGACAGCACTGTGACTGATGATCTGTCGGCTCTCTGCATATGGAGTAATGGCTGCCTGCACTGTCCAACAGAAAGGTACAGGAGCTTACCTTCAGCGGGCTGTCTCAGGCGTCTTGGGTTGTCCTTGGTGATGCGCCGGATGATTTCGAGGACTCTAGCCTCTCTCAGCAGTCTGTCTAAGGCATACATCTCTCCACACCGCAGGGGACCAAACGTACCCAGACACTACACACACACACAATGCCACATATTACTTTACACACAACAGACTGGTGTGCAGCCATCTTCAGAAAAGCTTTAACCCAACAGTAAATCTTTCCAACTGAAACACTATTTTACTCCTCTGTGGTCTATCTCTAACAACAAGGATCTGATGCCATTTTACTGACTATACTGTGTGCTTATCACAGTTTATTCAATCTTATATTGGTTTTCCACACAATCTACCTTTACTACGATAAGGTTTAGTGGTACAACTATCAGCACAAATATAAATGTTAAAACTGCTAAAGCTGCTACAGCTCCATTGATCAGCCACCAATCGTGATAGGCCGATATTTGCTGTTTGATCGGCAGGCCACTATAAATGCCAATCAGAAGAGTTGTTCAGCTGATGAACTTCATTCCACAGGAACGTTTATTCAGTCTTTCCCACACATAGATTTACTCATTTTAGCATTTTGCAGAGAAACACAGAGAAAATATGTTATCAGGTGGATAGGTAAGGCAACAGTTTGTTTTTTGATAGGTGGCTCACCTGAATTGTGGGTGAAAAAATTTGAATTAAATACAATTAAAATGGAGAAAAAAAGAAATGGCCTACTAGAAACAGAAATATATTTATATTTGAATATTATTTATATAAATACACGACCAACAGAAGTCCCAGTGATTGGTATTAGTATTGGTCGATACTGCTTCTGGCGATCGGTGATCAGCCCTAAAAACTCCCATCGGAGAACTTGGTGGGGTAACATTTGTATACAGAAAATGCATTTAAATTAATTTATTCAGATCAATTCTGTTCACGCATTTTAATTAAGTTTGGAGAAATGCTGCATATGAATGTAATTTACTTACTAGTTTTAGGTTCAATTAACTGAATTTACCCAAGTTACCCTAACAATAAATACTTGAGTTACTTTTAGTAAAATCAAATATCTTTCATGCTTAAACTGTTTGAGTTCATTTTTCTCCATTGGTTTGGCTCATTTTTCGAAACAGAAATTACATTCTCAAAACTCAACTCAAAGATCATTTGGCAAAACAGTCTTACAGTTCAGCACAACACCATAGCTCACTTGCAAAAGCTCATGTCTCTCCCAAAACAGTTCACTCATGTGTCAAAATGTGTCGTCCCTTTGGCATTGTGTGAGCACTGCAAGTCAAAATGTTTAGATGTTTTGTCACTATGGCAGAGGACCATATCCCTCATGTCCACCTCTCAGTCTTAGCCCAGTCCTTCATTCACAATGGTTACCGTACTAGTTTGTGTATAAAACTGAAAAAATAAAATAAAAAAACAAGATTTTAGGGGAAGAGTAGCCTCTAAGGTTTGACATCACACATTGCACTCACACTGCCGAGGAAAGGTAGCCATTTTTATTCACACACATAAAGTAACCTCCATATCAGAGTAAAAAGAAAATGTATAAAGCATAATATACTGTTATATAAACACATAAACAAAAACAAGGAAAATTATATGTAGCCTAGAGTGCTGTAAATAAATACACTATATGGTATTCATGGTATTATGTTGATATGATTATGTTGACTCATTCTGACCATTGAACAGACTATTGTGCATGTGATGACTTATAGAATGAAATGATGCTGACATGTTTTGGAGAGAACAACCATTAGACTGAGAATCAATCAATCAGTTTAGATCAACAGGATCTATTCACTTGGAAATTGTGCTGAATGTAGCCTAACTGTGCTAAATGTGTAAAAACTGTACTTAGTCATTTACTAAGATGTACTAAGACGTTTGCAATGTCATGAAATCAATGAGAAATACAATTCTGTTGTGAACAATTGCCAAGTGGTTTGGAGGTTTGTCTATGTTGTTTTGAGAATGTAATTTCTGTTTCAAGAAATGAACCAAACCAATGGAGAACAACTGTAATAAGCAAACAGTTTAAGGCAATTAGCTCCTTAGTTAAACTCATCAAGTTTTACAGTGTAATGCTACAAACGATCATGCCAGATAATCACAGTTACTATCTACTGCTACAATAAAAAATACTTCAATACTTTGGGATTTGGAAGTCCTTGACAACAAAAAGGTTGAGAACTACTGGTGTAGATAAATAAAATTACTTTTTTTTCATTTATCTCTTTGATGCTGCTTATGTCCAAGATAGATCAGCGTAGCAAGCATCTCCACTCAGATGGAAATTTGACAGATTGAATTCGAGGTGCCAATGTCACATAAGCATCTACACTATAGCAGCTAGACACCTCTATATGGGAAAGTCTCCTACCAGCAGCTGTGTGCTGCAGTTCTTCAAGTGGACCACCAGGGCGCAGTCTAGCGTGGTGCAGCCTGTGGTGAGGGGGCAGGTGGGGGAGAAGGGGCTGTCCCAGCCTCTGTCCTGCAAAGACCTACAACACATGCAAGAAGAATTTCTAGTCTTCCATTAACACTGTTAGTGTGAGGGGTCAACTGGACTGAGCTTGTTGGTTCAATTCACTTTTTTAGTTCTTTTGTGTCCCTCAGTTGGAGGTTAGGCTCTCAGCATTACAAGTACAGATGCATGGGGCATCATAAGACAGTGGTGGTGAGTGAAATATCTCAACTACTGGATGCATTGCCATGAA
The DNA here is from genome assembly GCF_905237075.1 of Dicentrarchus labrax. Lineage (NCBI taxonomy): Eukaryota > Metazoa > Chordata > Actinopteri > Moronidae > Dicentrarchus > Dicentrarchus labrax. The sequence goes on from NW_026136720.1 coordinate 26,932,065, forward strand.
TTGTGACTCAGACATTCATGTTCCCCTCAGGATGATCTGTAACCACTTTGGTGATCCATTAACATTTCCTTAAGCACCACCATCAGGTAAAAAACTTGTCCAATAAATCAACTATATGTGACATTCTCATCAGTTTAGCAGCTAGAAAAACTGATCTCAGCGAACTTAAAAAATATCTTCGTGTCATATTTGCTGAAACTTTCACTATATCCTGACAGTACCACACGAGAGAGATAATCTGTCTCAGGTACTATTGTCACGATATAGTAACATAATGATCCTAAATTAACACATAATGATCCTAAATTAATTTCACACTGGGCTCCACCACTAAACCCTGCTTATACTAGCTGTAAGATGATACTGTGATCAACAAGAGATGGCAGTTTGTGACACTGACCCAAGAAAAATAAATCCTCATGAAGTCATATTTCAATGTTGTTGTGTTGTTTCAAGAAAGTTCTGAACACATTAGAGGGTTTTCCAGCCTGCTCACATGCTCTCACAGAACAATGTGTCTGTGCTACAGTGACAGTACAACACAGCTCCGCTAGATGGCGTCAACATACTACAATAACAATGACATCTTCAAAAACAACAGTTAGCTGTTAGTGTATCCCTGCTGACTCTGAATAAATAAAGTTTTGCAATAACAGAGTATGGAACACATCCTGAGTTAATCTTATGTATGTATTATATTCTGACAGTTCATTTGGTTGGGTTTCATTGTGTTCACTAACAGTTCATTTGTCAGCACTGACCTGCCATTTCTATTTCTCTTATCGCCTTTCTCCTCCTCTTCCTCCTCCCAGTCAGACGTGTTGAGGAAGTCGAAGCTGCCCAGAGCTGTTTCCACTGTGAGGCTCACCATGCTGGGTGAACGGCTGTGCTTACCACCCTACACACACACACACACACACACACACACACGCACGCACGCACGCACACACACGTACGCACACACACACACACACACACACACACGCACGCACGCACGCACGCACGCACGCACGCACACACGCACACACACGCACACACATACGCGCACACACAGATCTACAGTCAGACTGTAGGCCAACAGTATGTCTAAAGAGCACAGATACATAAATGCACGTCTGTGTACACACATACTGAGCATGCTCAGATTGTCACGCAACAGGAAAGCACACAGTCAAAGTCAGACTACACAAACCTGGTTCCACCTTAATATCAATCACTGATAACACAGCACACAACAGCTGCATGTTGTCACTGACAGGCAGAAAAATAACATGCACATGTATATATATATCGGGGCGGCTGTGGCTCAGAGGCAGAGCGGGTTGTCCACTAATCGGAAGGTTGTTGGTTCCTTGAGCAAGATACTGAACCCCGAACCCCGAACCCCGGTGTGTGAATGTGTATGAATGTTAGTTTCTGTTTGATGGACTTTGCCATCACTGAGTGAATGTGTGTGAAAGGGTGAATGTGCCATGTAGTGTAAAAGCGCTTTGAGTGGTTGGAAGACTAGAAAGGTGCTATACTCTGTATGTATCTATATGTGAAGCCATGTGCGTATTTAAGGCAGCACACAAAGAAAATAACTGAAATGAAATGATGCAGTGTAGAATGTAATTAATATAACAGTCACATGTTGAGGCTGATACCAATATTGAAATTAAAGACACATTTTTTGAAAAATATCTTTTACTATTAATTCGTTTTGGTGGAAAAACTTTGAGACACTGTTTCTAAATGAACTCAAACATATCTTTGGAATGTCTGTACTGCTGTTTGTTTTTCTGATACTAATATTAATCAGGATATAAGTGCAACTTCATAACCAACATATCACCTTGAACTTAGCCTTCGACAGAGGTTGGGATATTATATCAAATAATGAATACTGTCTACTTGTGCCATTTCATTGATCTTTCTAGCCTGCTACTAAACTACTACTAACTTTGATGATGAGAAGTTAACATTTTCGTCGTGCCCGTAGCATGCCAAATTTCAATGAAACAGCTTGACTAGAGTATACATTGTCAAATCTGGTGTCTAAGACTAGAGACTGATTTGGCCACTCTGTAATCTCATTGTCTTCATGTGATTGGAGAGGCCTGCATATGGGGGGCTCACAACTGATCTGTGGCTGTCTGTGATGGGAACTGGGACTTTGGGAATTTATACTGGAATTTAAGGACATTGTAAGATGTTGACACTTATATTTACTTTTTAAAATAATAGAGAAGGTCAATGTGATTCGGCATATGGGAGACAACAAGCAAAGAATGTCCACATCAAATAAATGAATTGGGAAAAAGGAATTGGTGTGCCTGTATTTTACGCATGGTAAATGGACTGCACTTACACTGTGCCTTTCTAGTCTTCTGACCACTCAAAGCGCTTTACACTACATGCCACATTCACCCTTTCACACACATTCACAAACTGATGGCACAGCATTGGGAGCAATTTGGGATTCAGTATCTTGCTCAAGGATACTTGAGGAGCTGGGGATCGAACCGCCAACCTTCTGATTGGTGGACAACCCGCTCTACCTCCTGAGCCCCGTTTTGATTACCCCTTTTACTTCTACAAGGATACTTTGTTTTAACAAAGTAACAGTACTTTTACTTGAGTACAGTTTGTGGTTACTCTGCCGACTGCGGAAACCAACTTTTCTCCTTTCTCACACACGTTCCATCCTCACCTTCAGTGTAACCTGCAGCAGCCTCAGCTCTTGTTCCAGCAGTTGTAACTCAGGGAACTGTCCCCTGTAATCATCTAGAGAGGAAACTACAGCTCCCAGGGCGTCTTCCAGCCCACTGTCCACTGGCCCATCACCGTCTCCGGACAGACAATCCGTCATCTCCTCCTCCACTGACACCCGCCGGGCCACATAGGTCTCATCCCCGTTCTCTGGAGGAATGTGTGGGGGTGTGTTTGTTTCTGACAGAGAGCTAGGGTCCTCTCCCGCAGTCCTGGGAGAGAAGGATGTGAGGACGGCGCTGGATGTATCCTGCTTCTTCCCGTTTTGATGTCGATCTGTGAGATCATCAGCGGTTGTGTCTTCGATGACACCGAGCCTCTTTGGTGACAGGTCAGCAGGGCTGGGCGGCTCAGGAGTTCTGCTGGGCAGCTCCATTTCAATGTCATTGATAGAGACCCCAGAGACCAAAGAGGTGACCTCCCCTGATTCACCGGCTGACCTGTCCGTCAACAGAGTGCCATCAGCACTGCTTTCACTAATGTGGCTCAGAGAGCGCAAGTAGTTACGTGAGGAGTGGCTATTGGTCACCACCTCATCCACTGTTGCTATGGATGACTGTCTCCCTGCGTCCTCTTCCTCACTGTTGGGTTTTGTCATCACGGTAACTGCCCCCTTCGCCTCTTCTCTGTAAATCATTTCATATATGAGTTAATGTAATTGTTGACGGAGCACACCATATAGCAAGCTTGCAAACTCAGCCCTGTGTTTATGGGCAAAGGTAGCGCCCATACTTGTGTCAATGGGAGAAGTTTTCTGACAGAAAGGCTGTGTTGTATGTGGTTAATGTTGTGAAAGGGTCTATTTTGACCAGAACCACGATATTTACCTAACCCTTACCAAGAACTTTTAAATCTAAACAAGTAGTTTTGTTGTTGATATACTACGTATAAATGAGCATGATCTGCCCAATCCTAGTGCTTCAAAGCTATGCAGGGTGTGTCTTGGCAGTGGGATTCATAATTATGCCCAAATGTAACAAGTAATCAGTCAACAAATATGATTTAGAAAAATGTATGAGAATGCCAAAAATCAAAGTGAAATCAAACACTACCTGTTGCTCTCTGCTTGGTGTTTGGATGTGTTGGGAACCTCACTGACGGTGCTGACTTTGTGGGTAGAGTTTGGAGTTGAGGTGGAGGAGTCTCTGAGGCAAAATGAGATGTCAGTCTGTGAGGAGGAACTTCCTGTCACAGCTGGCTGGATCTCTGGTGTCACCACCACCGCCTAGACGGCAAGAGAGACATGGACACACTGAATCACAAGGTGACACTAACCCAGCACACTAACATAGTAATTCACGTTTAGGCTAATTTTTGCCAAACACCACTACAATGAAAAACATTCGGTCACAGTCAATGAAAGGCATTGTTTGCTTGATACTGGCATGCAGAAAATAGGTCAGTTTTGCCAAATGTAATATTTAGGGCTGCCCCTAAACATCAATTATTCAAATCACCATTAGAGGAGCCTGCATGTAGTCATGCAAACTGCAAACCTAATTGTAATGGAAATAAGGAAGGTAATGGAAAAGGAAGGCACAGTAGAGCTGTTTCTGTTGGACTGGTTGGCTAAACAAGTCAACCACATCAATAAGACTGCTGCATCAACACTTTTGACAGAACAGAGTCTATAGGACCTTATTACCTCTGCCAAGGAGGTTATGTTTTTGGTGCCATTTGTTTGTTTGTCGGTCAGCAGAAAAAAAAAAAACTATTTCCATACGAATGAACCTTGGTGGGAGGGTATAGCATGGGCCATAGAAGAACCCACTAGATTGTGGATCCTAAGCACGGGAAAGATACACAAATTATTGTTCATTTTCCTGTATGGCAAAAGTGAATGATGCACTGTGACCAAACACGCAATAAAACATAATAACAGCCAACTGAAACACCACTGTAGAAACACATGCAGCAGGTATGTAAGAAATAAGCAATCAGGGATGGGATTTTTCCACCTTGACGTAATTTAGGTGAATAGTGTGCTGATTTGCATAGAAGACTGGAATTGGCCTTGGTGGAGGTCTGTGCTCTCTTGAGTGCCTTTCTAGTTTATAAACTTTTTATCATGGTTTTACATCACAGAGCAAAGGTTAGCAGTGCAGATATAATGTATAATAAGAGATCATAAATCATATATAATAATATAGTAGACCTGATCATACTACCTGTTGCTTCTAGGTAAGGTGTTAAATCTAGGTAAAGTGTATGGATGAAAATGCATCAGTAGTGTTGAGTATTTAAAAAAAAATGATTGAAAATCAGTGACATTTTGAAAAAGATGAGTTTTAAGCTTAAGTTTTACAAGTTGTAAGTGAGGTGTATATTCTCAGCTCTATGTGGAGATTGGTCCAGAGTTTGGGGCGAATGAACTATGAAGAACTATGAACTAAACACAGCATCACAGTAGGCTTTAGTCCTGGACTGAGGAACAGGTAATGTGAGAGAGTCAGCAGAACACAGTGATCTGTTTGGAACATAAAAGGAGGTCACTGGTGCAATGTGGAGAGAGGCCGAAAAGAGGACAAGCACCATAAAATCAATTCTATAGTTTACGGGCAACAAGTGGAGAGACTTCAGTATGGGAGTGATACGTGCATATGAATAGGAAACACATCATAGGGAGTTCTCTATAATTAATTCACATTCTATATATGTATGTCTGTACAGTGTCTTCTAATGTAATCTGTAGAATAATAAAATGTAACATCATGCACATGATAAGGTATGGACAGAATGTTGTCTTATTAAGTGATGATAAAATGAGAATGTGGTAATGACTATCTATTACACATGACTGTATTACTTCACCGTGATTACTTCAATGTCACACCATGTGTCTGTATTCACCCACTCATAAATGTACACATAGTTCATTTGTCTGTGTGAGTCTCTGGGACCACTTTGTTTTTTCAGTCTCTGCAACTGACCAATTTTCATTCTTACTCTTTATTCCGTGCCAGATGAGTTGTGTGAAATCTTTGGCAAAAATCCTATTTTTCTAGTATTATCCCAGTTTTTGGGGTGCTGACGTTTAAAATCACAGACAACCTCTGTAGTCTCATTCTACTTGTTAGCAACTGCCCTTTTACGTACAATTCACAGGTGAGAACAAAACGTACAAATCTTTTAAGTTTGTGTTAACCACAGACCTTATTTCAGGTATCTAACCAAAAACACATTCAAAAAACCCACTGACTCATTCTAAAAATAGTTATATTTCCAGTGTCCCTACCTCTGTCGATCTAGCTCATAAACCACTCCTTAACAAAGATACTGATACAATGATAAACAGAGAAGAGGACTGGATAGAACCATAATGTTGTAATCCTAACAGCACAAGACTGCAGATCATAGATAACATATAGTGTCTGCTGTGTGTTACCTTCTGATGTGTGGAGTTGCGTAGCCCTCCTACCGACAGCTGAGGGCTGGAGGAGTCATCAGAGGATTCAGATGAATTAGACCACGCTGTTCCATTTTCCAACTCTTCATGGCGGCGGAGCATGTTCTGAAAGAGAATAAGCACCGTTTAAATAGCTGGGCTGGTAAAAAGGAGATGGATATGGACTAATACGCATATGTTTGATTAAGTAGAGGTGGACACAATCTGATGCCCAATACAATTATCACAATAGTGTCTTCCAGATGGTAGAAGTTTGTTCGAGGGGACTAGTTAGTGTTGAGGGGGCTGGACTGGAACCAACTTCTGTTCATCCATCCGCTCAGTGTCTCAGTCTGTAGCACAGGTTCCAGATATGGCTGGTAAGCACAATGGTATCAAAACCGGTATCATCACTGTAACAATCAAACAGTTCTAGCATAGAGCTCCCCTTAAACGCATGAATTCTGTTTGTGTACAAATTAAACAAATGTGATACATGTTATTTAGTAGACTCACAAGACTTTCCCTCAGTTTTTGTTTGCTAAAACTTGATGGAAACATTCTGAGTGTCGAGAGTTAAAAAAAACCTGTATTGCAGAACACTGTTGTACCATATAACGTTGCTTGGGAAATCAAAACAAAACTTTCGGTTCCTTTGTCACAAACCAGTTAACACACAGCAAGCCAGGTCCCCAGGGGTCCAGGGGTAGTTACCCACTTTCACTGGTTAATAATCCAGCCTTGCATAGAGCCTCACCAGCACAGATGGTTCTGGTATGGACTGTATAGGAGAGATGGTTTACCTATTCCATTATGTTTTCCATTATTAAATATCGTGGATTATATTTGACAAGATGAGAAAACTGAAAGGGGTCACCTCCACTTCCAACAGACTGACAGCCAGCAGGCTAATAGAGGCCAACAGAGTTATGTAGCTAGGCAAATTCCTTGTATGTGAAAACTTACTTTAAATCTCATTCTGATTCTGATTCTGATTAGTGATTCACATAACAGGCCAGCTGGCTGCTTCACACACTGTTCGCACACTTTGCCCTTCTTGATCATTTTCACTGTGTGTCTCTGGATTAGTCCTCTTTGTTGAGCAGTCACATGTCACAAGCTGTCAACAACCATCTTTAATGGAAATCTGTTGATTGGGTTCAACTGGACCACAGCGACAGAGTCGGGGTTCTTCAGATGAAACAATCTGGCAAGCTCAAATACACAGCCCTTAATTATCCTCAGTTGATAGAACAAGCAGTGTTCAACTCTGCTTTGTTCTCTACTATTCTGCTTCAGTGAGCACATTAGTAGAGTACTGAGCATATGGCAGAAGAACAACCATCTGGAAACTGATATGTCAACAGTGATCATTCATGCAAACAAAGTGGACTCCAAAATGTATATCAATTTTAAGTTTCACAAAAAGCAGGTTTTAATAAAGCGCAACTGCCCCTACTTAAGTCCCACCCCTTTTCATTTTACATGAGCCTAGTATATAGTGTATCTGTTTTTTGTTTCTTTATTGAACAAATGTAGGTTATAAACCCAAGAAAGGAACAGTATGCATACCTAGCACTACAGGCTAGTACAGTCATATGTTTGCAGGAGATTTATAGTTCCTGCCCTCAGATGCGAGCCGATAATCAGTGCACAAACAGAGACTACTGACTACTGAGACTACTGTTCTAGGTTCCTAATGTTCTACACTACCATTACTGTCACTAGTCAGTACCACAGTGGGGTCTGTGTTCCCACATTCTCCGGGGTTTTACTCCATCATGACTTACTGCAGTGGGCTGTCTTGTTGGCGAGTTGTCACTACAGGAGCAGCTGTGGCTAAGTGTGTCTCTGAAGATGTCCAACAACGGCCAGTGCTGCCGCTTGGTCAGAGTCCGAGGCAGAGACTGAACGTCAGAGTGGCAGCAGGTGGAGAAAAAGGCAACGCAGCAGTTAGGGACCAGTCGCTGTTGGCTAGCAGAGGTGTGGACTCGAATCACACCACTTGGACTCGAGTCAGAAATCTGATGAGTGTAGACTCGACTTGACCAATGACTTGTGAATTCACTTGGACTTGAGTCTTTTAATGGAGCTATTATTGTAGCAAAACTATTTACAAATGTGTGTGAAAAGTTGCGTAACTGTATCTCAGTCTGTGTGGGCGTAATCAGATCTGTGAATGTGTAAAATAATCTGTAAATATATACTGAGATTTGTGAATGTGTACAGGAATCTGCAAATGTGTGTTTAGAATTTGTGTGTGCGTAATCAGATTGTAAATGTGTAAAAAATCTATAAATCTGTATTCAGATTTGCAAGTGTAAGGATATTTGTACACGTGTGGACAAATCTGTAAATGTGTGGACAAATCTGTAGTATTTGTATTTGCTCAAATAGCTGGAAATGTAGATAAATCATCGGTTACAACTCAGGCGGGACTCAGTCTTTTTACACGTGACTTTTGCTACTGTGCCTCGGTAGCCACACCCACTTCTGTCTGACGAAAGCCCTGAGGTCATAAGTAACGTACGGTAGTTTCAGCTCCGGGGTGCCAGGAGCCAAACCCGGCCAGAGAACCAACTCTGCTTCCCTGTCGTCAGACTGGTCTCCATCAGTCCTGGGTCGGTTGAATTTACACTGAGCTCAGCTAGCTCCAGTGCCCAGCTACAGTCGTAACTGAGCGAGCAGAGAAGGCTCCTCTCAGCTAGCATTTTCCAACCTTATTCTAGACTCATTTGTGGTCCGACAAACACTAAACTAATCACAGTAGACTATACAGCTACTCAGGCAGAAGGCAAATCCTCTGTCACACACACACACACACACACACACACACACAAACACAGCTAGCATTTTCCACACCTTATTCTTGACTCAGTTGTCGTCAAACACACACACACCTAAACACCCCCGTCTGGTGGTCACACACACACACATACAGATCTCCTCACACACACACAGATCCCTCACACAACAACACACACACACACACACACACACACACACACAGATCTCATCTCACACACACACAGATCTCATCAAACACACACACACACACACACACACACACACACACACACACACACACACACACACACACACACACACACACACAGATCTCCTCACACACACACACACAGATCTCCTCACACACACACAGATCTCATCAAACACACACACACACACACACACACACACACACACACACACACACACACACACACACACACACACACACAGACCCCATCTCCCACACACACACATCACACACACACACACACACACACACACACACACACATAGATCTATTCACACACACACAGATCTCCTCACACACACATACAGATCTCCTCACACACACAGATCTCCACACGTATTTACAGATCTGCCACAGTAGAAGTGTAGCAAAAGTCACGTGTAAAAAGACAGCCAATTGAGAGTCCCGTCTGAGTTGTAACTGATGATTTGTCTGCATTTCCAGCTCTTTGAGCAAATACTTAGACAGAAGTATAAGTCTGCACAGATTTGTCCACACGTGTACAAATACCCTTACACTTGCAAATCTCAGTACATATTTACAGATTATTTTACACATTCACAGATCTGATTACACACACACAGATTGAAAAACAGTTACACAACTATAGTTTAGTATATAGTAGTACAGTAGTATAACAATAGTTTTGCTACAATAATAGCTACATACGTTTGACTTGTAAATACTTGATACCTTTCTAAGCCTGTTATTTAAAAATTGTGGCACAAATCAATTAATTTCCCTAAATTTCCCTGAAGCAACTGAACACTATTCATCCCCAGATCAACTTTCTTTGAACTACTCCGACGGCATCCAATCCGGTTGCAGGAGCGAACCATGAAGAGTTCACATCACGTTACCGAGCGGCAGTTAGAATGAAAAGATTATTTTATTTTATTCTGTTAAAATGACATTACATTTGTCATTACATTTACAAGATTGCATCATGACTTGTTTCGGACTGGAAACTCAAAGTTTAGGTCTTGGGACTTGTCAGTCTTGGCTTGGGACTGGACTCAGGAGACTTGCCTTGTCTTGACTTGAGACTTAACTAGACTTAAATGCTCCCTCTACACCTGCGCTTCTAAACTCTGTCCAATTCTCCATGAGTATACCGTGTCACAGAATATTTTGCTCTTCCTGGTGTTTTCAAATCAATTACATTTCACTCTTTTGAAAAGCATCAGTCAAACGTTACCCTAGAGAGAACAGGGGTAACCAGAACATGGAAGAACTTACATAGAAGGCTTGTTCACGTAAAGACGGCGTATCAGGTGGACTCTGGTTGAAGATTGTCGAGAATCTCTTACTGACGGATGGAGCTTTGTTGACAGTGCTTGCCAATGACCCCTGGTCATCTTTATCAAATGGACTGACAGAGGGGGGACAAGGAAAGAAGGAAAGGGAAAACAAAGTAAATAAATTAATATAATATTTAATCAATGTTCTGTTAATGAATGACACTTTACTGATCAGGTTCACAAACAGTACTCATAACGCTCACTGACAGCATGGTTGGCAAAACTTACTTCCAGGTGACTTCCAGGCTTAGTTTAATAGTCCCAAGGTCATTGATATCCACGGCAACCGTCTGGGGTAGTGCAGCAAACAGGTCCTTAGTCTCGCAGGAAACACTTCCTACAACCACGTGATTGGCTAAGCTCTTCAGCTCTGTCACCTAGGAAACCACAGAAACATAGTCTGATCAGGCTGCCTTCAACAGGTCCGTTCCTGTCAATCATATACAAGTAATAACATCACTGTTCCACATGAAGTATGCACAGGCCATTTCATTAGCAGGCGTGATCCAGACCACAGTGCGTCACTGACCAATCACAACTAAGCAGAAATGAAAATGAAGTCATTATGAGAGACTGACCTTCACAGAGAGGAACTCACTGATGAGCGGCAGAAACACCATCTCTTCACTGTCCCACACCTGTTTGCCATTGATCTCTATTCTGCCTCGCAGCTTCCACCGCTGCCGGCCATACTTCATGAAGATCTACACACACACACGCACACACTGCGTCAGTCTCAGTTCTGCATGTCAGTAGACCTGTGTGTGTATACTTTGTGTTCAACAGTTTTTCTCTTTCTTTCTTTTCATGAGATTTTTGTATTTTTAAATGTTTAATTGTTTTCTTTTCTATTCTTCACAGAGCTTTCACTATGAATGTACATAATGTATGTTACATAACAGAAAGACAGACTCTCATACTGTACATACATACACACACTCATAAAAAAGGCACATTACACACAAAAACAACTGACAATAACTGAGTCAATACACAATAATTGGAAAACTGGAAAAATCTCAACAAAAGTAACACTGATGATCTGGCTATATAAAAACCAAACATTTAGATCAGTCACCTTAAAAAACACAAGAACATTTTCATTGACTGATTCTGAACAACAAGAATTGAAAATTGAAATAAATTAGAATTACCATCAGTGACTACAGAACCATTTTGGAACTCCTTTCTACTGAGCAAGACATTTAAAGAAAAACTTAAAACCAAACAAGCAAGTTGGCTTGAGATGCTCAAACACACTAGTGAAATATCTGACCCTGATGAATACGGAGGAATATGTAGGTTTACTGTAGCATTAGAAATTGACAGCTCATTGACGCTTCTTGATCTGACTAAACTATATAAATTGGATAATTGATTTGCAAAGGCACTGCAGTGGACTGAGTGACACACTGAGCATGTATCTCAGGACATAAAGGAACCCAGAGCTGACAATACTCTTAGGCCTTTTCCACCAACAGGAAACCAGCTCTGTTCTGGTTCGGGCACCTAGTTTTGAGCCATTCAGAGAAGTTTCTGCAAAAATACATTAGTTTGGAACGCAAGTAGTTGGTTCCCAGCTGTCTTATTCATATTCTACAGGTCGTTGTGCACTGTGCAGCACCCTCTGTTGATATCACATCCTTGACTACAAAGGTTCCACTCAAAACTGGTGGAAATGGGGGCTGGTTTGCTAGATAGCACAGAGTTTCCAAGAATTTTGTATAGAATCGGTATAAGAACCAGAACTAATTTTGTGGTAAAACACTAACTGACGTATAATTCCAAAAGGAACAATAACCACAGCACTTTAAACGTTCTGTTTCCTAAAAAGCATCTGACAAACATTCTTCTGACTATCCTGATGATTCAAGGTTGAAAGAATCAAGTATCTGTGTGCATTAGTGTCTGAGGACAGACTGTGCAGACTGCAATGAAAAGGATATAGCATGAATCACACAGATCTGATTGCGGAGTTGACAAGAAAGAGAACAAGAAAAGTGACTCTCACCTAATTCTGTATCTGATTATCTGAGACAGAGATACTAATGGACTAACCTCATACTGGTCACCAGCACACAACCTGGCAAATCCAGCCAGACCTGAAAGACAAATAGAAACAGATGTAGCCTGTCAGCTTCTCATAAGGACTGGGTTTATTTCTCTAGGGGAGGTGGGGTAATGTTACCTGCCTTGGTCGGTGATTTTAATCTGTCTGGAGCGTTTGAGGGTAGTACGGCAGTAATGATTACAGCCACTGTTACCTACTTTTCTAAAGAGAGAAGAAGCTGCTGGCCCTCCTTCTTTTTTAAAATATCAGCTAATTTTGACTTTTGTGTGAAAATGGAGTCAGAAATCTTTTTGTTAATCTGATAGATGGAAACATACGAACACCAACCCAATTTCTTAGGCAATAATTGTTTACATTTTGAAAATGACATTTCATGTTTGCTGAATTAGCTATCAGCAGCTCTTGTTTGCAATGCACCCATGGGTGTACAGACCTTTATCATTGGATTACTTTGATATTAAAGAGAACTTAAAAACATGAGGATTCTCTAAAGTTCTGAAGTGACTTTTACATTTTTTCCCTATGATTTCTAAGGAGATTTATGTATGATTATTTATTTAAGACATTGTAGATAATGATTAGTGCTGGACTAGAAACATCTGCAGAGTCTGACAGCTATTTTCAGTGATCATAGAATAACTGCTCAAGACTGCATCTAATTAAAATGTATCAAACAGTGACATTTTTGAGCATTTTTTAGCTGTAGCCTCTACTTTTTTTCTCCTCCAGAGCAGGCCAAATAACCTGTTGAATATTGGAAGGAAATTCGTGTTTTTTTACATTTACCCAGTAGCTGCAATCCAAATGTTAGCATCTTTGAAGACATGGAAAGAATTCATAAAAAATATGTTTTATTCCAAAAAATCTTTGAATTATGCAAGTCTCGTGGTCACAATGTTTTCTTCATGTTCAGTATGTGATTTTTAATAAAAGGCAAAAAATAAAGTCAAGAGAATGCAAAAAGGAGAAAAGAAAAAAATGGAGGCTTAGAGAAAGGAGGAAAGAGTGAAAACAGAGGGTGACCTCGCCATCAGTGTTTGGTTCTTACCTTTCATCTTAATGTGGAACTCACCCAGCTGGTTCTCCAACTCACTCTCCAACACACACATGTTCTACAGAGAGCAGTAAGGAAGGAAGTTTATTTATAAAGCACCTTCACAATAAAAGACAAAAAGAGCAAATAACAGAGAAACAAACATGAAATGTTCAACAGAAAGAACAGTGAAATTATGTTGGGAGAGCAGGTAGAGTGCTAAACCTCTTACAAAAAAGCCAGATGAGAGCCAAAGCATATGACAGGTTGCACTGCATGTATGGACTCTCTGAACACTGAATGGACACTGGTCAGCAAACACACTAAATACTGAATGAGTTGGAGAAAAACTACAAATTGCATTTGTTTTTCAGTTGAATTACAATTACTCTTTAATGTAATCCTATTTATTGTAGTCCTATTATTCAGCAACGTTCACTAGACATCTAAACTTTTACCACTTTCTCTCATTCTATCTTAATCCCCTTATCACTCCTGTCACCCCCTGTCCTCTTCATCTCACCTCTGTGTACTCTTTGTATCCTTTATTGGCTTCTGCTAAACTCTCCCTGGCCTCCTTGCTGCCTGGAGAGGCAGTGTAAGCCTTCACCATCTTGTTTGCCCCGTCCCTGAGTCTTCTCTGTAGGCAGTAGGCTTCATATAGCTCCTCAATCTGGAAAAAGAGGTAAAAGTTACACAGTGGCTCGACATCAAACCTTTTAAGTAGATGGTTTGTTTCCATATCCGGTCTGCTCCGTGTGCAGCTGAGTAGAGCGACTGAAACTGCTGTTTGTGCATTACGGATTTATTTCCACCAAATCAGAGTTGATGATTGTTGGAAAGACTAACAAAGGTGGTTTTGGTGAGTTACAGTGGCTACAAAACACAGGAAAAACTCCCAGTGTTTGGTTTGTCCATTCTGGGCTACTGTAGAAACATGGTGGTTCAACATGGTAGACTCCATGGAAGGCGACTCGTTCTCTTTGTATATATAAACGGCTCATTCTAAGGTAACCAAAACACAATGATTCTTATATTCAGGTGATTATACACCAATGAAAACATTATTATGAATGTTATATTCCATTTCTGCCAATAGATCCTCCTAAATGTTAAACACTGGACCTTTAAAACTGTGTATGAAGTACACTATTAGAACCATTTTATCATTTGCCCATGCCTTTATAATGCTGCTTGTCCCTGGTTGCTCCTCAACACTTACACACACAGGAATTCAAAACAATAGGCTGCTTGTGAATGTGATTTGATTCATAATAATAAAAAAAGACTCCTGATACTGTATACTCCTTATTTGTGTCAGTGGCCTGACTCAACCGACCAAACAGACTGTGATTAAGTCACTGCTATTGAGTCATTGCTGTATCAGCAGGTGACTATAACTGATACTTATTGTTGCCAAAAAAATGAATGATGACATACATATACACTGTGTGGGTGTACACAAACACAAAACCATTCAGTCAAATAGAAATGTTTTAGGCAGCACATACAAGTTAAAGATATCAACTATGTGGCCCAGTACAATAACACCTGTAACTGTATGCTGAATGCCTAGTACATCCAGTCTTTTCCTGACTAAAATGCTTCATTGTCTTACTAACAGATGTTTTAATCCTAGGGGACAATTTGTTTTAACAGCATGGGACTGCCTCATGGTCCAGTGTGTAGAATGTATGAAATGCTGAAAGCCCTAACTACAGCCAGTGTTTAGGGCTACTATAGAAATATGGCAGTCTCCATAGAAGAGGATCTGCTCCCTCTGTAGATAACAAAACGTCTCATTATAAGGTAACTTTGAATATTATATTCGAATTTCTGAGAATAGATTCTCATAAATGTATCACACAAGTCTTCAGTTTTATTAACAGCTGCAAACCCAGAACGCAATGGGTTATAGAAAACAAAGGATCAGAAATGGATTAGGTTAATACAGCTCACACAGATCAATTTAAAAAATCCTATATTGACCATCCCAGATAGCAAGGTAACACTGACTGAGTGCTGACTGAGTGTTGGTCTGCTATCTGGAACAGATCCTGTAGACCAGCTCAGACATGTCTATAATACAGTAACTCTACAATGTCTGACTGTTAATCATCCACTGACCATGTTAGACACCTAACCATATAACAACCACATTGTGGTTTGCATGTTTTGTTCTTGTTTATGACAAAAATGTACAATAGGTCCAAAAATGATACAAAAAAACATCCAAAGACTGGATTTAAGGATTTCACCTTGACTCCTTTATTCAGTCTATCGCGATAAAAACACAAAAGAAATTAGCAAATTTAGGGGACAAGGGGGAGCTTGCATCTTTCCATTCATTCCAAAATCCTAATCCTGTCACCATGGCTGAAAGCTCAGTTTACGCTTTGCATCTCCACACACACAAGTTAAACTGGATGTGTAGAAATAGTATAGATTCTAAAATCAAGAACAGGGAGATGAGGTTCCTATCTGTGATGCAATAAATTTGTTTGTTTGCAAAACAAAACAAAGTGATTACAGTATGTTTTAGTGCCACTTTAAAAGTGAGTAGTCAATTCACTAATATTCTCCTACAGGATTTACACATTTTCCAAAAAGCAGGCCTTCATCAGTCAATCAGCATTGCTCTCTATCACTGTATGGATTCCGATCCAGATGCAGAGGTACAGGTAGTGCAGGGCGGTATGATTTTTAAGATTCTGTCAGTTTCATGCTATATTATGGTGTTTTCTATTCCCTTAACAGGGTATTTATATGGGTTTATAGTGGCCTATATATAGTGGTTTTCTTGCTGCCACAAAATGATACAATATATGAAAGAATCAGAATGCATGAAATAGAACTATTTTCCATTTCATTTCCATTTTATTGATTTTAAAATATTTATATACACTCTAAACTGACATAAAATGTTTCAGTGTCAACATTTATATTAAACAAGTATTCAAAGGGATATTTCTCAAACGTTCTATTGGACAAGAACCTAATTGTCACAAATTGTTAGTTGTGAGTTATTAATTGTTCTACTGTAAAGTTAGAACCATTAGTAAGAAGGATACGCAGTTAATAAGGCTCCCCTCTAAGTACAGTACTATACACCGACCGTAGTGCTTGTTGCAGCAAAAACAATATGGCTGCCTATTGAAGAGTTACAGCAGTTGTTTCAGCTCTGCAACGGATCAAATTAAATGTCAGGGGGCATTAAAATGTACTATGAAGACAAAAACTCCATCTAAATGTAAGCAACCAGTGTAATGAAGTTCAACACTGATTATGAAGTTCAACACATTTCTGTGGATTTATTTTCTATTACATTGATGTGGAATGGCACTGTTTGAATTGTTGTGGTGATTGTGGTTACCTTGCTGAGGTGAAACTCCAGTCGTCTTATGTACCTCTCGGTTACCTTCACTTGCTGTCAGAGGGAGCACAGAGTCAAATTCATTCCTACTAGTCAACACAGACTGAACTATTTGTGTATCTGTTGTTATACTGATGGAATTAGTGCTGTGAAAATGTACAGTACACTGAATTCAAGACAACAGGTTAACATGGAGGAAGTATTGAGTTCAAATTAATAGCAATTTAAAACAAGGACTCTTCTTATAATATGATCATATACCTAAAAAAGCAGGTGGAATTACAGACTAACTAAGAACTAAGAACTGACAATAACTCACCTTATCCAGTTCATACAGGAAACCCTGAAGAGGCAGAAAACATCAAACTGTCATCTCTTACATTCTAAATGAAGTGGCAGCACAGTGTGATGTACACTCTTCGTGCTAAGTGATATTTTACCTTGTCAAAATGTTTTTATATTTCAAACCAAAAGTTATCAAGATGTCACCGCCACTGACTGAAGAGAAAATAGGACGCGCTACTGGCCAGAACAATTCCTCTGCTCGTTAGCAATTTGAGTGTTTTTTTTAACTCAGAAAAGTACCCTTTTGAAACCTCTGCCTGCAGAGAATCTCTATGAACACATATGAATGCAAATTAATGTAGAATGTAGACCAACATTTTGACATCGACAAGCATTCTGGTTTCCGTTTGTAGTCCGAGTAATATTACCAGTAGTACCAATCACGTTTGTGCAATAGAGGCAGAACTCCTTGACTGAAATGCAATCTCGGAACCAATCGGCTATCATCTGATGCCGATGTAGATTTTTATAAGCTTTTTAAAATGTATCTGCATTCATATCTAGATATCTGTCTAAATGTGTCTTTCTCACCATTCTCATGTATCAAGTTGATTACTGGACTGCAGAGAAAGAATATCTGGAAAACGGATATCTGCTGGCATGGAAGCCCTGAAACATTGACCGCTGTCCCCAGAAGCTAAATTGTCATCAAACGATAACTGATGGGTTCCGTGACAATTAAAAAGTCAAGTAATAAAAGTGCTTGTTTCCTCATTTTACAGAAGAAAATTGCAAACGGGGTTAGGGCTAAAAGAGTGGAAGGAACTTTTTTTTCCTTTTCACTTGTAGGGATGAGCCAACAGTAAAATGTCAGAACACACCAGCCTGGAGTTCCTCTTTGATTCTTTCATCTGTCTGCTGAGGCTGTCCAAGTCCATCTGATGAACCTGCAAGTAAGACCTGAAAGAACACAAACACATGCACACAGATGGTGTTAAATGTTGCCCCTGCAGTATCCAACCATGCAGTTTTGAGAAAATGATCTAAACTTTGGCCTCTGCACTACCTAACTGTCTCTCACTGCCAGCGATCCCAACGATTGGAGCCAAGTCTGTGATACTGCCCAGCTAACTGTGTTCTGTGTTTCTACCTTTAAGATCTGAGTTCCACATTTTGGAAAACAGGGCCAGTCTTGGCTAAGCTAAGATAAAATTAAAACAAACTCCACAGTAGCACAAAATAAAAGAATGAAATGTGGACTGTTAAATATCAGGTCTCTGTCCTCTAAAGCTGTTCTAGTTAATGAATTAATATCAGATTATGATATTGACTTACTCTGTCTTACTGAGACCTGGCTGTGCCACGAAGAATATGTTAGCCTAAATGAATCCACCCCCCCAGTCATATTAATACTCACATTCCTCGAGGCACTGGCTGAGGAGGTGGAGTAGCAGCCGTATATAATTCAAACCTTTTAATTGATCCTAAACCTAAACTAAATTATAATTCATTTGAAAGCCTTGTTCTTAGTCTTTCTCACCCGACCTGGAAAACACTGCAGCCAGTTCTGTTTGTTATAGTGTACCGCGCTCCTGGCCCGTAATTTTCTGTCTGAATTCTCCAAGTTTTTATCAAGTTTAGTCCTTAAATCAGACAAAGTAATTATTGTAGGTGATTTTAATATTCATGTGGATGTTGGCACTGACAGCCTTAGTAATGCATTATTCTCATTAATAGACTCAATTGGCTTCTGTCAGTGTAAATAAACCAACTCATTGTTTTAATCACATTCTTGACTTGGTTCTATCATATGGCATTGATATTGAACATTTAATAGTCTTCCCACAAAATCCTTTTCTATCTGACCATTATTTAATAACTTTTGAATTCCTATTAATAGATTATAAGCCATTAGGCCAAACGTCCTACAGCAGATGTCTATCTGACAGTGCTATAGCTAAATTTA
Organism: Dicentrarchus labrax; assembly: GCF_905237075.1. Classification (NCBI taxonomy): domain Eukaryota; kingdom Metazoa; phylum Chordata; class Actinopteri; family Moronidae; genus Dicentrarchus; species Dicentrarchus labrax. The sequence goes on from NW_026136720.1 coordinate 26,951,267, forward strand.
AGGAGAAGATTCCATCAGTGTTTAATTCAATGCCATGTCCGAATATAACTGAATATAATAGTCCTATCATAACTTTAGTCCCTCCAAAATTGATAATATTGTTAATAGTGCTGCAGGCTCACTGCAAACAACACTAGATTCTATTCCCCCTTATAAAAAGGAAAATATTAAAATATAGGAGACTAGCACTGTGCTACAACCACCAAACCCGCCAATTAAAGCAAAAAGCACGAAAATCTGAAAGAAAATGGTGCCCTTCCAAACTATTAGGATATCGCTCAATTTGGCAAGATAGTCTTAAAACCTATAGAAAGGCCCTCCGTAATGCCAGAGGAGCCTATTACTCAGCACTAATAGAAGAAAATAAGAACAACCCCAGGTTCCTCTTCAGCACTGTAGCCAGGCTGACAGAGAGTCACAGCTCTATTGAGCCACATATCCCCATAACCTTAAGTAGCAATGACTTTATGAGCTTCTTTTATAATAAAATTATTAGTATTAGAGAGAAAATTAATCACCAACTGCCCTCAACAGGTATCGCTGTCTCTCCAAGTTCAGGAACTTTAACAAATTTAAAATCAGATATATATTTACACTGCTTGTCTGTTATCAATCTTCATCAACTAACTTCAGTAATTTCTACATCGAAGTCATCAACCTGTCAGTTAGACCCCATCCCAACTAGGCTATTCTTTAAGCAGCTTTAATTGGCATTTCTTTACTGGATACTGGATTTCTTTCTTTATTGTCAGGATATGTATCACAGTCCTTTAAAGTAGCTGTGATTAAACCCCTTCTTAAAAAGCCCACTCTTGACCCAGGGGTTGTGTGATTTTCTACATAGTAACAGCTTATTTGAGGATTTTCAGTCAGGATTTAGAGTTCATCACAGCACAGAGACAGCTCTGGTTAAAGTTAATAACAACCTTTTAATTGCTTCCAACAATGGACTTGTCTCTGTACTTGTATTATTAGATCTTAGTGCCGCATTTGACACGATTGACCATAATATTCTTTTACAGAGACTTGAGCATCAAATTGGCATTAAAGGAACCACACTAAACTGGTTTAAGTCATATTTATCAGATCGTTCTCAGTTTGTACATGTTAATGATGAATTTTCCATAAATACTACAGTTAGTCATGGAGTTCCACAAGGTTCTGTACTTGGACCAATACTATTTACTTTATATATGCTTCCCTTAGGCAACATAATTAGGAATCACTCCATTAACTTTCACTGTTCTGCAGATGATACCCAGTTATATCTATCGATCAAGCCCGATCAAATTAATAAGTTGTCTAAGTTACGAGCATGTCATAAGGACATAAAAACCTGGATGAGCTGCAATTTTCTGATGCTAAACTCAGAAAAAAACTGAAATTCTTGTACTTGGCCCCAAACACCTCCGAGACTCACTGTCTAAAGATATAGTTACTCTAGATGGTATTACCTTGGCCTCTAGCACCACTGTCAAGAATCTTGGACTTATCTTTGATCAGGACATGTCATTTCCCACATCAAGCAAACCTCCAGGACTGCCTTTTTTCATTTATGTAATATTACAAAAATTAGACACATCCTCTCACAGACAGATGCAGAAAAACTAATCCAGGTATTTGTTACTTCTAGGCTGGATTACTGCAATTCCTTATTACCAGGTTGCTCCTACAAGTCCTTAAAGACGTTCCAATTAATTCAGAACGCTGCAGCACGAGTACTGACAGGAACTAGGAAAAGAGATCATATCTCTCCTGTATTAGCTTCTCTGCACTGGCTCCCTGTAAAATTCAGAATAGAATTTAAAATCCTCCTCCTCACCTACAAAGCTCTTCATGATCAGGCCCCTTCATATCTTAAAGAGCTCATAGTACCCTTTTACCCCACTAGAACACTGCGTTCTCTGAATGCTGGGCTACTTGTGGTTCCTATAGTCTCTAAAAGTAGAACAGGAGCCAGAGCCTTCAGTTACCAAGCTCCTCTCCTGTGGAACCAGCTTCCAGTTGTGGTTCGGGAGGCAGACACCCTCTCCACATTCAAGAGTAGGCTTAAGACGTTCCTCTTTGATAAAGCTTATAGATAGGGCTGGCTCAGGTGAGTCCTGAACCATCCCTTAGTTATGCTGTTATAGGTCTAGACTATCTGAGCTCCTCTCATCCTCTCCCTCTCTTTCTGCACACATTCATATCCCCGGAGTTCTTGTGCTTTCTCGTCTCGCAGGTTCTCATGGATCTTGGTGGTGCCTCCTGCCATGGTCCTGCTTGACACCCATTGCTAATATTACCTGGAGCCGGGGTCTATCAGAGGTTTCCGCCTCTTAAAAGGAAGCTTTTTCCTTGCCGCCAAGTGCTTGCTCGGTCTAGACCTGCTCTATTCTGAAAAGTGTCCTGAGATAACTTCTGTTATGATTTTAATTATTTCCAGGATTTTTGGTAATTTTAATCAAATTCAAGACTGGAAAATTAGTCTCTTTAAATTTCAAGCTTTTCCATGTGTTCCAGGACGTGTGGGCACCCTGAGTTGGTGTGATAAGATGGGCAGAAAAGGCAGAAATATCTATCATGTCAGCATGGTTTACTCGAGTTTAGTTGTTTCTTTGCCAAATGGGAGCCAATAATGAAAACAATTGGCTGTGAATTGTTTTTTAAGTAGACAGGGATATGATAGGGCTATCGTTGTATTATTGTCACCCAAGTCTGGTAGATTTATTGTCAACCCATGAAATGTTCTTTCTCCTGAACCATAGTGCAATAGCAATATAATGTAGGAGCACAGTAAATAGGACTTCAGAATTACATTCACTTAGTAGTAAGCATCATCAAGGACATGATACCTCAAAATTAGAGCTTAAAGTTGCTATTTGTATGCATGAGTGAGTGTGTGTTGTCAGTGTACTCACTGGAGGCCTTTTTTCAGGGCCTCATAGACCTGATCCAGTCGCTCTGGTTGAGGAACTTTAGGTGGTGGGTTGGACTTGGTGGACATAGTGAACATTCTGCTGGCCCGGCTAGGCTTCCTGCTGAGACCAGGCGTGCTGAACACTGAGAGGTTCCTGCAACATCGGCATCATCAGGTCAACATCATCCTCAAATATCCTCATCTGACTTCCCCAGGTCAGCTCAATCACATTCTGTTTTTATCAAACATCATTATAGTACGGTCTTACATTGTTTAAACTACTTCTAATCAGTTCTGTAGCTGATCTGTGACAAGGAACCAAATAGGTTTTATTCAACACTGAAAAAAATATATTTCATAGCTACACATGATCAAATAATCAATAATGCAATGGAGAAACAGTGTGGTTGGACCACAGTGATACTGATGGGCCAAGTACAAGTTGGGGGGTATTGTGAAATTCTTGATTAAAAAAAACAAACAATGCAATGCAATGCAAAGAAATATATATATATATATATATATATATATATATATATATATAATTATTATTATTTTTTAATTAGTGACATATATGGTACATTGGTAATATTTTGTGACATCAAAGTGAAAAGACAAACAAACAATAAGACAAAAACATAAAACAGTTACAGTTACCAAACAGTTGAAATTAGTAAGGTCAATGTGGGTAATGTGAGTGTGTGTGCAATGCAGAGGAATATGATGCTATGTAATTCAATATGGTCCAGATAATTTGATTTCATGTATTTGGTTCTTCTTAAGCAGCTGAGAAAACAGTTTAGAGAGAAGGAATTAATCTAAATAAAAAATGATTGGTCACATTTTTAGGTAACAAAGGCATAGGTCCTCTACTAATACTAACACTCTCAGAAACGTTTATATTCTTTAAAGAGTTTAGAAAGTCAGTCAGTGGTCCAGTTTATCAAAAAACGTATCCTGTCCCGTCTTGACTGGAGCCTATCACAGCACATGTTGGCAAGCATAAACCAGTGTTGGTTAGAAATTAATGTTTAGTAGTCTAGCTGGGTTGTAAACACTACAAGTAAAAGTAAAATTGTGTGTTTGTACAGTAATGTTATGTAACATACATTGATACTCTTTACAGGAGATATCAGAAAAAGGTTGGGGCGGCAGTAGCTTAGTCTGTAGGGACTTGGTTTAGGTTTAAGTTTAAGTCCAACACGGACCCCATTTTGTCTTTTCATATTCTTGTTACAGTATCCTCTCAAAAATAAAAATAAAAAGTACTGTATTTTAGCAGATGTATTGTCTGAGAGTAAAGTTATATCCAAATCGGTCCATCTCTACCATGTATAAACACACACACACACACACACACATGCGTGTGTCTGTACCTGTAGGGCTTGTCGTAAGTGTTGACTCCAGTGAAGCTCTGGCTCCTAGTGATGGATCTGGAGGTGAGGCGTCTGACTGGGCGAACGGACAGCGACATGGTGGAGAGTGTTCGGGATGGACTCCCTGCACAGAGCAAAGGAGAAGAAGCATCAGTAGACTGCTGACACCACAGCATGTTTCTATCCCAAATCTCACACACTCAGTTCCCACGTGGTATTAACATCCGACCTGTACCTGGACATCTTGCCACAATTGAACAGTTTGACAGTGGAGACAGAAAAGAAACATGGGAAGAGACTACGAGGAGTGCCATGCAACAAAGGTCCCAGTCAGAACTGAGGCAGGGGCATTGCAATTACATGTTATGCCCCTTGGACTACTGGGTTGCGATGACACTTAAATATCTGAAAAAATCTTATCTGAGTGAAATCCTTAATATCTCCAGTAGTAATTAACATATGGAATGAACAACAATTGAATAGTTTCATAACATATAATTATATAAATAGGAAAATGTGTGAAAAAGGAAAAAGTGCTGCAACATTCAAATAGTAAACTAAAACTACTAAACTCTGAATTACTGCTTCAGCTGATGTATATTTCTATCAAGACAGTATTATGTAGTCTGGCATTACAAGACTCATCCACGAATGAAAACTCAATTTCCATTCAGTTTTAATATGGAAGCGAATCGTGACCAAAATTTTAATTAAAATGCATTTGCAGAAATGCTTTTTCATTTTAAGAATGTGGCTGCATTATTTGACTCATAAATAAAATTAATAATCAATCATCCTATTTGCATTTTAATTTTCTTCTTCGAGACTGCTCATTCTTTTACTTAATTAAAATGAAAAAGAAAAAGACATTTGAGATTTAATTTTCAAAATATGCCCCAGCAAATAGATAGCAAAATTCAATTTGAAATGTAAAATTTGAAAATTTAAATGCATTTGAAGAAATGCTTTTTCATTTTAAGAATGTGGCTGCATTATCTGACTCATAAATAAGAAATCAATCATCCTATTTGCATTTTCTTCTTAACTGCACATTTTATGCCATCATCAAAAAGAAAACAAAGAGGAGATTGCTATTTCGTTTTCGTGGTCTGCCCCGCAAAATAGTGCCCATAATTCGAAAACGATTTGGCAATCTGAGCGGCGCAGGAGAGTGACGTCAGTAGCCGCTCTTCTTCAGCTCCGTGCTGACCGTGCTACCCACAAGACAGACCAGTGTCTTTAGCGCACTTAGTGGTAGTGAGCACTGGTCCGCGAGGAGCTGGTCAGGACTGTGCTGCAGGTCACGAACACACTGACCTGCATAATCGATAGTACTACTCATACAACTACGACTAATAATAATAATTTAATCATTGTTAATATGATTTCTATTAATAATAGTGATCAATAACATTGGATAGACAAACGATTATGACTTCTCACATTTAGGCTATTCTGCACACACAGTGAGAAACGGGAAAAGTTGTATTAAAAATGAATACATACAAACAAACAAACAAACAAACACTCCACAGATCACTCAACTGGTCCAAACAACAGAACAGATCACAGAGGAGCTGGTCAGGACCAGTCATTTTAGAGCCCTTTGTGCCAGTAAGAAGCTGGTCATGACCGCTGTGCCACTGGTCGCGACCAGTGTCTTTAGCGCACCTACCTAGTGGTTGACCACTGGTCTGTGACAGAGACCAACTGGTCCGTGCCAGAGACCATGGTCCCAGGACAGACCACAGAATCGGCTACATTGGAGTGTACATGTGAGACCATCGAATGTACTCCAGGGAAAAGTTCAAGTAACTCTTTTCCGGGAGTTGATTTTTTTTTATTCTTTTGTGGAGTTAAAACTGAACACTAAAATACAACTCTCACCTGGAGTTCATTTTAATGTGAACTCTTTCAAGGTGTTAACAGTCAACACTTAAAAATATGTTTTTATTCAACACTTTTCTGAGTTAATATTTAAAAACACAAAAAATATTTTAGGTGAAAATGACTACAAAAAACTTTGATTACCACACATTTTTATTTTAAATCCATGTGTGTACAAACTGTAAACATGTTACAGCAAACCAACCAGACATATTCACATTTAAAACAAACTGCTTTAACAGCAGCTAAACAGCTGGAACAGGCAGTTATTCCACAAATCATGTCAGTACCACATCTCTCTGTAGTGCAAGAGAAAAGTGCAGAAAGTACAAACATAGTATAAAAGCATTGCACAAATGTCTGACAGGATAACAAAGAACTTTTCTGTAATGCAGGAATGTATTAACATGAGGTAGACTTTAAACCTGTAATTTAAGTACATAAACATGTACATAAAAACAAGGGTGAATTCCATATAGTTGTTATGTTAATACATTAAATAATACAACCCTCTGACATACAAATGTGAATCACACATCAGACACACATATCTTTGCTGTGAGTTGACACTGAAGGGCCTGCCTCAATAATTTGGGATGAAGTAGAGGGTGTTCCATCATTTAGGCACTGAGAATTATTGTGCTGTTGGCTGTCATGGCTAGAGGGGGTCTCAGGAGGCACACAGGTGTTATCACTAGAAGCATGTATCTTAATCAAGTGTCTTCTAAATCCAGAATAACTTGAAAATTGCAAGCAACATCCTACTTGACCACATTTTAGTCTCAAATTTTTCCCAGGGTACATCCCAACAAAAGTAAGATATGGCTGAGGGTTTCCTTCAGTGGTCATGAGGTGATCCTCCAGGCTCTGGCAGGACTGAAACACAAAGACAAGCATCTACATATAAGCCTTTAGTTTAAAAAATGTTGCATGAACCACAATATTTGGAATTAGATCGTACTGTCTTCACAAACCTTCTGAAATTTCACCAGATGATCTGTTGCCTCTATGACACTGATCTTCTTGGGCCTCTTCCTTCCAGCTGGTTGTGGAGTGAGAAGATGCAGCAAGACAAGAAGAGAAGCCATGTCGCTGTCCCACTCTGCAGTGGAAATAACATGTTTTCCTTGTGGAGGACAAGGTTACCACAAGGTGGTAGGCAGACAACATTAACACAAAGCTGTAAAAGCTTTTCTGCAAAAAACAAACAAACCCAGAAATTGTCAATCCCCTTACCATCATCAGTGGAGATAACAAAACACATTGCTTCTGTTGCAAGTTCTGGAAAGACATTCTCATCCACCTCTATGCCCTGCTCATCTGCGACTTTTAGCACTTTATCTTCTGGTATGAGAAACTTCTGCTGCACTGAAGCACAACATTCAACACATTATTAAATTATTATTTCCCCTTTAATGACATCAGACAACACATACGTACATCACCTACCTGCATTTATAAAATCTGAGAAGCTGACCTCTTCCAGTTTCACATACTTCTTTGTCCTTCCTTGTTGTACCTTCAACAACATCTTGACCACTTGAGGGAAAAATAATCATTTAACCAGTAATAAAAGCAACATGTGGACTGTCACTCTAACAAAAGAGTCTTTGTAGTAGCTGTTATTCAATCTATAGCATGCTTAGCATAATATTCAGTGGTCCCAGTCATGTCTTTACAACGAAAATGACTGAGAGATAGCCTCTAAATTGTAAAAAAGTCGCTGACAAGTATCTAACACGTTCACTGACATCCAGAAAGACTCCGCCATTTACGTTAAACAGCCTCTCCAACACCAGACAGAGTCGCAGTGCAAGCTGTCCGGCTGTTGTCTTAAGCAGAACTGTATATATATTTGGCTGGTCCCCTTCTCGAGTCTGTTACGGTCCTCGTAGCCGTTCCGACTCAACTAAGAAAAAAACATCTTAACGTGTTCAGTATACATCAACAGAAGAAGAAACAGTGTAGGCTAATGTTAACTTAAAATACACAAAGAAATATCAGTAATGAGAGTCTGATGTTAATTCCATGCGCTAAGTACAAACAAGTAAAATGAGCGGAGCCATCGATTTATATTAAGCTCGGTCCGACAAGTTCAAACGTTGACTTCAACAGCTAACGTTAGCTAGCGAGTTGACAGCTAGCTAGCTAGCAAGTTTGGCCTCGCAAAGGTTTATGACAAAACATAGAAATGTGCCGTTATTATACTGATAGAAGCCTAATAGAACGGTAGTCTGAGGAGTAAAATGGCACTTTTACCTGCCTAACGAGTCGCGACAAGTTTGGGGCAAACTTCAGAAGCTAGCTGCTAGCAAGTTCAGCCATCACAGTCTATGACAAAACATACAAATGTATGTTATTATACGTCCTATCATCGTCTTAAAGTCATGCACAGCCTAATATAACGTTAGTTTGAGAAGAAAAATTGCACTTTTACCTGGCTCAAGAGTCACGGTGAAGTCCAAGTGAAGACTGCTGAGCGGAGCGCGGGACAAAGCTGTGAACTCAGGTGTTGAATCAGGCTCCTCAACACCCAGTGAATGAACACCCAAATATCACTCCGCCAAAGAGTTACCCTGAACACAAGCTGTAGTTAAATGGAGAGAATAAACTCCCAAAATCTAACACTTTAGCACTTTTTTGTTTAACTCCAGATTTTTGAACTCCATGCGTCGATATATGAAATGTGCACACCGCCCTCTACTGGAGCTGAAGAAGAGCGGCTACTGACGCCACTCTCCTGCGCCGCTCAGATTGCCGAATCCTTTTCGAATTATGGGCACTATTTTGCGGGGCAGACCACAAAAACGAAATAACAATCTCCTCTTTGTTTTCTTTTTGATGATGGCATAAAATGTGCAGTTAAGAAGAAAATGCAAATGCAAATAGGATGATTGATTACTTATTTTATTTATGAGTCAGATAATGCAGCCACATTCTTAAAATGAAAAAGCATTTCTTCAAATGCATTTAAATTTTCAAATTTTACATTTCAAATTGAATTTTGCTATCTATTTGCTGGGGCATATTTTGAAAATTAAATCTCAAATGTCTTTTTCTTTTTCATTTTAATTAAGTAAAAGAATGAGCAGTCTCGAATAAGAAAATTAAAATGCAAATAGGATGATTGATTATTAATTTTAATTATGAGTCAAATAATGCAGCCACATTCTTAAAATGAAAAAGCATTTCTGCAAATGCATTTAAATTTAAATTTTGGTCACGATTCGCTTCCATACACCCACCACCCTTACTGTCTGTGTGCACCCAGAGCTCTATGATACTATTTCCTATTAATACAGGACAGAAAAGGACATTGCTCTGACTAATATGAGCTAAGTTAGCATGGCCCTGATTGATCTGAACTCTATTCAGAAAGCAAGCATTTTAAAAGTTCTTTGCTTGTCGTCTAGCGTACAGACTCGACAAAGTATGAATTCAGACATTTTCCAAATCACCATCATGATGTATTTATTTCAGCATCCTTTCTGTTGTTTGACATTAAATCACAGCAAAATCTGTCTATTTGGGGCTCATACCACCATAGTAAGCTAGATTAAAAGCGAATATTCACTTGTGTTACTTGCGAGTAACACAAATGATCCTGTGAGTAAACTTGCAAAAATTCACTTTGGTATGAACACACCGTTAACCTGGTTTTCCCTGTGTGTTTTAAGGTCTCAAATAAACTGATATGACTCGAACTTCTCAAACAAAAAACTGAAAAAAAAATATGACACTTTACATTAAACCAGATACAGAACCAGAAAAGAAAAAAATTAAAAGAAATAGAAACCACAAACTGTGCTGTGTTCTGATAACTCATTTCCTTCTGGAAGCACTGATAAATGCCATATTGAGTCACGTGAATAATCTGACATAATATTACACAGTGGTATGATGTGGTGCTAAAGTCATTACAGAACACTGCAAACTATTCAGTGCTGTGCAGTACTTGATGATGTGGTACTGTATCTTTGTCTCCTCCTCTGATACAAGGTCAAGTGGGTGGCTCAAGAGTCAGTTAATCAAAGCAAACACGCAAACTTGAAAACACACACAAACACACACACACACACACACACACACACACACACACACACACACACACACACACACACACACTCTATCGGTTATCTAACCAGTATCGACCATGAGAAGCAGGTAATTATCGGTTATTGTATCAGTTGAGAAAATATCCGTATTGTGCACTACTGGATAAAGATTAGAGGTTGTTGTTTTTTTATGTAACATGGTAAAGTTGAAAGAGGTGGTTGGTGGGCACAGACAGAGTCTAGACATAAGCACTTCTGTTAATTTAAGTTAAGGTGATTTTGTTAGGTTTAGGCAAAAAAAAGCACTTTGGATAAGTGTAGGCGAAGATTGTGATTTCAGTTAAACGTTCATTAAAAATCTTCTGTCTCTAGTCACTAATTAATTTATTAGTTTGGAATATCTGAAGATTTATAATTCTTAATGTCCTTGAGAAAGGGACCACAGACCTTGACGATTGCATTGGACCTTCCTTGGAGAGACAGTCTTAATTTCTCCAGCCTAAGAAAATAAAGCACATCTCGAATCCAATGTACAAGAGCACTGAAAGGGTTAGGATCAAGCTTTCGGCCTAGTATTTCAGACACAATATTAAACCATTGCCCAGAAGTTAAGCAAGGATGGACAGAGCCAGAGCATGTGTAAAAAGGTTAGCAGGGGCCTGATGACACCTATCACAAATCAGGGAGACATCGTTGAATATCTTGGCTAGGTGAGGCTTGGTAAAATAAGTGCGATGCACTACTTTACGCTGTATCAAACTATGTTTCGCACTAATAGAGGAGCTGTAACCCTTTCCAGCATCTCTCCCCAAACCTCACTCAATATTTCCTCCCCCAAATCTGTCTCCCATGATAACTTGATTGATTCAATTGAGTCGATTCTTAAGTTATGAATCTGTGTATGGATTCTACAAATAGCCCCTTTCAGGGATGAATATGGAGTCAAGAAATCATCAAGAGGTGAGCCCTCTGGCAGATTGGGAAAACTGGGGAACATACTTCGTACAAAGCTATGGGCCTATAAGTGCCTGAACATTTTTTTATAGGAAGCAAAAAATGGTCCAACAGCTGCCGGAAGGATGCAAAAACATTGTTAATGTATAACTCTTCTAACGATTTAACACAGACGAAGATTGGAAAAAAATGAGAGTAAATCATCTGCATACAACGAGACCTTTATTTCTACTCCATTCTTGTGTATGCCATAAATGTAATGGTTGGTCCTAAGTGCAATTAAGAGGGGCTCAATGGCAAATAATAAGGGACTCAGAGGGCAGTCCTTCCTAGTAGATCGATACAAATGAAAGTCAGAAATCAGAATTTATATTATGAGTTCTGACTGATGCTTGAGGAGAAAAGTAGAGCAATTTAACCCATGAAATAAAATTTCCCCCAAAACCAAATTTTGTAAGAGCAAAAAAAGGGGTAATCCCACTCCACCCTGTCGAATGCCTTCTCTGCATCTAGCGAGATCAAGGGTTCAGGAAGGGTAGAGGGAGAAGGATTATAAATCACATTAAACACGTGCCTTAGGTTAAAAAAAGAGAGTGTCTATTTTGAATAAAGCGAAATGATAGAGGGAAGGACAGTTTCTGTTACTGTAAACACAGTTATGAAGGTTATCTATGAATCTAATTCATATTCATTAGAATCAGCAGCGCACAGTTGTGATGTCAAAGCAGACGACCACCCACCTAGAGCCGAAGGGTCTGTCCTAGGTTTCTGCCTCTTAAAAAGGCAGTTTTTCCTTGCCCTTGTCGCCAAGTGCTTGCTCATGGTGGTACTGTTGGGTCTCTGTAAATAATGTTATAAAGAGTTCGGTCTAGACCTGCTCTATTTGAAAAATGTCCTGAGATAACTTCTGTTATGAATTGGCGCTATACAAATAAAATTGAATTGAAATTGAATTGATGTTCACACTCAGTTTAATATTAGTTAGAGTGTGCTCTGATTGCAGGGTCTATATTTTTAAAAAAGTATGTGTTTACTAGCCTATTTATAATTTTTTTTAACTTGGTTTGAATTCAAGAAAAGTGGGTCACGACTTCATTAAAATGACTAAATGTGGTAAAATTGGGGAGACCAGTTGAGAACCACTATGTTAATTAACATTTCCTTATTATGTTTATAGAAACGTAATCTGGTTTGCATTTGCTGTACTGTTGCAAACTAGGTGTACATCAATGTAATTTCTAGGAGACATGGCTGCTTGTTAGGTTGGTCTGTAAAAGACATGGATTCTTTATTAGACCTTGAAATGGCGCCACCAGTCAGCCTTGCTACCAATTTGTCCCAGTGGCCAACCGCAGTACTGCAAAGAAAAAACAAAAAAAGCCACTACCCAAAAAAGAGATGTCTGTAAAACAGGAATCCTCCAAATGGAAACAAGTTATTATCAGGGTCTGATGTCACTTAGATATAGCGCTATATCTGTAATAGCTAGCATTGAAAACCACAATGGTTTATATCTGGATACATTATGTCACTTGTTTTTTATGTTGCATAAAGCAGGCTAATCCACTCTGTGGCTGTGGCCTTTAACCAACATTTGAAGTCTGTGGCCTGAAGCACTGTTTTGTTATTGCGGCTTAAGTCAGCGGTTAATTTCTGCCAGCTAAAGTAGTGTTTTCCTACTGTGGCCTATCCAGTGTCCTGTATCCTGTTTTTTCAAACAGCTGAAAGGCTTTTGCAAGAAAACACCCCCCTCCAGAGCACAGGAAATGTCACAATCCTACAGGAAGTCAGAAGCAACTGCGTCTCCTGACAGGAAATTTAACAAAGGAAGATAGTCCTGAAGGCCACAGTCATCTGGCTGAAGAGAAAAGGTCAATTCTGTTTAACTAAATCACAAGGGATGGAGAGAGTACTTTATTGGTATTTAAGTAGTGGATAAAGCAAATTGACAGTACAACTTTCACATCATTCTTTTAAGTAAAAAAATTAGATGTTTCACATGAATAAAAACTATTCATATGTTACTTCTGACAGAGAGTAAACATGCTAAAAATACTTCCACCATTGAAAATCATCAAGAATGTGTGTGCGTTTGTGTGCCGTGAGAGTCTGGTCAACCATTTGTTGACTTAACCTAGTTTAAGTACTCAAACAGAGTACAGAGAAGCTGAAGGGGAGTGAGAGATAACGAAAGACAACACATTTCAGAGAGAGAAACTGAGCCTAGCAGACTGAGGTGCAGAGTGGATAAAGAGGGCAAGTGGAAAAGTTGGGTCATGCTGGCTCCATCACATTCAGATACTTTCCTCTTTAAGTTCCTGATAAATTGTCATTTGTCACAGCAGTTCACTCTCTCTATCAGGAAGTCTGTTACTGCTTACACTAAACAGTTTTCACTCATTAAAAGGTTATATATATATATCATGTATATATGTGACATTTTGTGTGTGAGAAGATTAATATAGCAGCAAACAACTGTTCTCTATGTAAAACATAGAGGAGTCATAATGTCACACTCCCTCCGCCTGTGTTGCTATTCCAGCCTCCCTGTGGTGTGTTTAGATAGCAGGTCTGGCCATGCGTGCATATTAGTGCATGTATGGCTGTCTGTGTGCAGCTGAGTGACTGAAACTGCTATTTTTCTCATCTACATAAGTAAATTAAACCAGAGTTGGTGATTGTTGTAGGGGGGAAACTCTCTGTGGCAAGCAATAGCAGTATTATGTCTGTTTCTGGTTAAACAAAAGGTCTATCTCTGTAGGGATCCTTTCCTTAAAGGTCTAGTGTGGAGGATTTAGTGGCATCTAGCGGTGTATCTGACAACTGTAACTCTCTCGCTTCACCCTCCCCTTCTCAGTGCAAATGAGAAACTATGGGGGCCACAAAATGCGCAAAAAACAAAAAAAAAACCTAGAGCCAGTGTTTGGTTTTCCATTCCGGGCAACTAAAGAAACATGGCGGGTCAACATGATGGACTCCATGGAAGTGCTGTGATGTCTGTAGATAAAAACAGCTCATTCTAAGATAAACGAAGCCACAACAATTCTTATATTCAGGTCATTATACACTAATGAAAACAAACCAGCGCTGGTGATTGTTGGAACAGCGGTTTTGGTGGGTTTTATTTTGTTTCTGTCCAGGTTGAAGTATGTTTTACAATTATCTGTGAGGCAAAAGCAAAGGTTTTTTTCTTGTTGGCTGTAGTGCCCTTGTTTCGGTCTGAGATGCCGGTGCTTTGTCATACTTTCTTTAGTCTTTATGATTTTTTAAAAATCTTTATACCAATGAGTTATACAGTTTGACTCTTTTAATTAATGTCAGTATATAGGAACATCACCTTAAGACACTTATAATATATACATAATGATGGTGTCACCGCTTCCGAGGTATCCTGAGTCATTTTCAAACCACAGCAACTATCCTGCACCTGGTGGGGGGAGGTGGGGTGGTATAAGGTACCCAATATGATAGAATCCAATACAATAATACCACAAACACTCAGAAGTTCTTGTGTCACACAACATTTTATGATTTGCGATTTAAATTCTTTTTTGACATAAAATGTCAGAAAATTATGAAAAAATGTTGATCGGTGTTTCCCAAAACCCAGGGTAATGTCTTGTTTTGTCCACAACCCAAAGACATTCAGTTTACTGCCATATAGGACTAAAGAAAGCAGAAAATATTTATATTGGAGAAGCTGAAATCAAAGAGTTTGGACATTTTTCCTAAAAAATTACTTTAAATGATTCTAGATTGTAAATATGCTGCACTTGTCTTTTATGTGCAGGTTTGACTCTTTTGTAATAATTGAACATTACCAACATATTTATAGACTGTATATTCAATTCAAATCAAAACAATTTCGTATTGTGCCAATTCATAACAAAAGTTATCTCAGGACACTTTTTAAATAGAGCAGGTTTACAGTTTACAGAGACCCAACAGTTCCCACCATGAGCAAGCACTTGGCGACGGCGGCAACCAACTATTCAAGAGCTCTAGGTGGGTGGGATATATTGTAAATATACAGTATATTTCTCATCTATCACATGCCAATGTTTCACTTTACAGTGAAGTTATGGCAAATGATGTCTCAATTTTTTTAAATAAATGACAAAAATGTCATCTGCTTTTCTCGCTTTTTCTCTGCTGTATTGAACCATAAGCCCAAAATGAAAACCCTCAACCCTGAAACCAAGCACCAACCTTGACGGGGCTCCGTGTTTCGGTCAGAGTCCCAGCTCAGACAGGGCAGTGGTAGTCGGCACATTTCTCACTCTGTCACACCCCTGTCCTCTCTCCTGTGTTATCTGCAGCCTTATTACACTTTCATGAGCTAATAAGGCACCATCCCATGTAGTTAAATCATCCGTCAGCTCTATTCAAACTTCAACTAGCTCATCTAGAAATCAGTCAGTCAAATCCATCAAACTGAAAATGTCTGTGAAACTGTGCTGCGTTTGTGTTCCCTACCTGATCCAAACAGCAGTCCAGACCTGGCCAATGGCAACAGATTCCAGTCACACCATCTCCTCTGCTATTGATGCTCTCATATAAACACTGGGACGTGGCTCTGTGCCACACACTCCGCCTTCCATACGCCTCTGTGGTAAGCGAGTGTGTGACACCACACCTATTGTCTGATGCTCTCTGGCCTCTCTCTCCCAGACCATTCTGGAAAAACTCTGCCTGGGACCCACACACATTCACACTCTCTTTCTCTCGCTGCAGCAACCGCTCCGCCTCGACTCATCGAAAAGAAAAACATTATGAACTCCAAACATCCTGTCAAAAGTGTTCTCACATGTTGGAAATACTCTGGTTTAGGGGGGTCGCACCTGCAAAAGGGAGGAGGACTCATCTGTAATGATGACTGATTTTTTGATATCAATACAAACCGTGTGTCAATGTGACCACAAACTGATAGAAACAGAGGTGGTGTGCTGGGATTTTAGAACTGAACTATGAGCAGGACACATAGACGTGTGGAAATCATTCAAACATGTGGTCTTTCGATTACTGACCCTCGTTCTAGCACCAACCACTGGAACATTTCTTGACTCACTACTGGTAAGGCCCTAACAGTAGCACAGCTGCCAGTTTGTTAATCACATTTTGTGGGCGTGCGTGTGTGTATATGCACTCCTGGGAAAATTGGGCGTGTGTATCTCTGTCATGTAAGGAATGACAAATCTCACACACACACACACACACACACACACACACACACACACACACACACACACACACACACACACACACACACACACACACACACACACACACACACACACACACACACACACACACACACACACACACACACACACACACACACACACACAAAGTAGGGAAGAAGAAAAACACACTTGTGTCAAGAATAATAATCAAGCCCAATAATGCACCTAGACCACAGCCTGCTAACTCAGCCAGCCTGAGTTCTTCAGCTGAACACACTGTTGATGGAACAGCTGCAAGGAATGCTTCAACCAGCTATTGTAATTTTTCTATTCTATTTTCTATAATTACAGAATCCTTTTGCAAATCTTCTCAGGTCCAATTTATTTTGAGAAGCAACCTAAAGTCATGTTTCAGGCCTGTGAATGACCATGCATTGCTACAACACAGCTGTACTTCGCCTGGGTTTGGATATTTTATTTATTTTATTTATTTATAGCTACGACCAAGTGCGATCAAACAGTTTCAGTGAAACAGTGAAAAAGAAGTAAACCTAGAGCCAGGATTATTATTCCATTCTCAAATTGTGCATTCGTCTAGGATTTCTTTTTCACAATAATTGTCAAGTCAAGTTTCTTAATATAAATACCAATTTGCCTAAAGAGGCTTTAGAATATGTAGAGCCAACAGGTTCTCATCCCCATCGTCAAATACCGACGATGCTTTGTCACATCCCTTGGTGTCTCATACCATAAAAAGATCATGGTCTTGGTTAAAATAAGTATATTAAGTCACATATGTAATATTCTGTAACTTCAAACTTTAAATAAGTCAACAATGAATATTGGTTTCCCATGGGACACAAAACCTGTTCCCTCCTGGGCTCAAGTCCGGTGTTTGTCTGATCCAGCCATCCACCCTAACCTCTTCCTTATGCAGACTTTGTCTCTCTTTATACTGCGTCACCTGACATGAATGGGTGTAGTTAGTTTAAAGCCTGGTGCGTTCCATCGAGGGGTATGACAAAATGTCAGTATTTGGTAACTGGGGAACGACAACAGGCTGGATACCCTCTGTCCTCTGACCCCTGAATCACAGGAAAGGAAATAAACCTTTCACAGGAAAAAATGATCCAAGCTTCATCAATGATGATGATACTTTGCTTTTGATGCTTCTGAATATAAAAGAAAAACAACGTTTTTAGTCATAAAAGTTTACAGCCTGCTGTGCTGTTATCCTGCATCACTCTGTGTACTGTGCACTCTGAAAAAAGGCAGTGACTCGACTGACAAAATGAAATTCCCTTCTGGGGAAGATTAGGGGGAAGCCCTAGGAATTTCTGTAGAATAACTACAGATTCAGCAGATAATGTAGAATGTGGATTCTACCTGCTCATTTTGTGCATGTAACTTCGGATTACTTTTAGTCTTGAGTTTGTATGTAAAAGGTTGGGTAAGGGTTTGTAGGGTAATACATTTGTCTTTACCACAACTACAGTAGAATCCGTTAAAAAAAAAGAAAAATGGCTGAAAGAATTCTCCTGGTGAAAAGTGGCCACTGACAACACTGTATATTAAGCGAGGTGAACTAAGGGTCAGTCTTTAGTA
The DNA here is from genome assembly GCF_905237075.1 of Dicentrarchus labrax. NCBI lineage: Eukaryota > Metazoa > Chordata > Actinopteri > Moronidae > Dicentrarchus > Dicentrarchus labrax. Next base: position 26,969,226 of record NW_026136720.1, read on the forward strand.
TTCCTCCTGGGATCATAAATACTTCATCTGATGTTAATAGTTTCCTCCCCTCACAACACCATTATTTCATACACTGTTTGTTCTCCCACATCATGTACATACAGTTTAGATTATAACGACAGGCCTGTCCCTCATTCATATTACTGTCCTTAGGAGAAGGAAACCCAGAAGGGAGTAACATCCTGCAAGGAGGGCAGGGTCAGGAAAAGACCAGTCCAATTCATGGCTATACTGAGTCACAGGAATAACCCCACAAATTTACTGTACAGCCATGCTTGCTCACTTCCAGGAAAAGGATCCTAGTGCCTGAAACATTATTATGAATCTGAAAGGGCCATAGCAGTGAGCTTGGTTTTGTACTTCAAATGATGTTACTGAGTGTTAATACAGTGTTTACAATAAATCATAAATGTGAAATGAGTTGCATAAAACCTTTTTTGGAAAAATCTGATGAATTGCTTTGTGTTTTTTTAACTCAGATTTTATGCATAGGGTAGCGTGTTATATATATATATATTTTTTTTTAATTGCAATATATTGAATCGTAACCCTTACATCGTGATACGTATGGTATCGCCTGATTCTTGCCCTAGCCCTACTGTGGAGCCAGAAAGAAGTGAGCTTACCAGACCTCATTCCTCATGTCTGCTTTAGGCTATAGGCTCCAGGATACATTAGCCACTACTAGCATAACACAGCCCATTCTCTGACCCAGCTGTTGGCAGTCTAGTTTCATTGTGGGGAATGCAGGCGCCAGATGTTGACAAGAAGAATGTGCAGAATAAATAATGATGATATGTTTGGTTCTGCTGCATCAATTATGATCCTTGTTTTTTTTAAACTAGGAGCAATGCTAAATTGTTGGACTACCCTTTTACGTACAGATCTGGGACATGCTTAGCCTAGCTTAGCCTAAAGACTGGAAGCAGGGGGAAACAGCTAGCCTGGCTCTGTCCACAATTGACACCTATCTACATCTCTAAAGCTCACCTAGTAACAGGCTGTATCTAACTGATCTAATCTATACTCAAACAGGAATGTCAAACCAAGACTTTGTGGAGTTACATGCCGGATCTATTTCTTGATCAACAACAACAAAAACATGTAAAACCAATAAGAAGCTGCTGGAAGATACATACAGGTAGATAACACAACATTTAAGGGCAAAAATGTTCTGTATATGAATGATGAATGATTATAATATTTAGATTAGATGATGATGATAAATGCGGACCGCCAACTTTATCACATCTGTTCCCATTCTTCTGAGAGCAAACCTGTTCTTTATGTTTTAACGTCTCCATCACACTGTAACAACACTCTCATATCGATATATTATGATTCACAGGTATCATATCTCAAGGAATGGGAAGTTTGCCAAATGCTTGAACTTATCTGAAGACAGATAAAAGATAACACTCAAGTATTGATGCACAAACAGAGATAACAGTTCCATAATGTAGCAGTCCCATTAACTCAAGCTGATCCACTGAACAGTGAGTGAATGGTGGGTGTCACAGTCCTGATAAGGAAAAACTGTGTATGAAAATAAATATGGCTTTTCATTGTAAATAAATATATTTACTTGCTGCTGTGAAACTGAAAAAGGGGAGTGACTCAGGCTGAATATTTACTCCAATGTCTTAAAACCACTGCTGACACGGCTGGTTACTAAGAACTTCAGACATCCACTTAGTGATGAGTGTACAAATATGGATCAACACAGTCCAGACCTTTAGAGACAGGCCTTCATTACTAAGTTCCTCTTTTTGTAAGTGTATTAGATCATACTTCATACCTCATACAGAGGCCTGCTGAGTTTATTTGCTATTGCCGCTGTTTTGGACACTTCCTCCAGGTGTTGTCATGGTAACTTCAGCATAATATGTACTTCCGCAAAACTAATTCCATCAAGAAAACACTCATCACACACACACACACACACACACACACACACACACACACACACACACACACACACACACACACACACACACACACACACACACACACACACACACACACACACACACACACGGCCTTCACAATGGATTGGCCTGCCTTCATCTGTCATACCCAGTGGCAGCAGTGTAAACCATTCAGTATGTGGGGTTTAAGCTACATTCACATGGATCCAGGCAGATGTTAGCCGATGAGAGCAGGACGGTAAACTTAGGTGAGGCCGGCAGAGAACACCATTTATTTATTCTATTGTTTGTAAACAATACATCACCATAGCAACATACCGTCACGCATGTTGCGTTTTGCTGTTTTGCCATTCTGTCAGACTGTTTGTGTGTTTTTCCCGTGCTATGAGGAAGGTGCTGTCCCTCTACCTTCAGCATGAATCCATGTGAATGCAGCATTAGGTTCGGAATAGCGTTCATGTTTTAACCAGAAACTCTGTAGCAAAGTATATTCGTCAATGAGCTTTTCCATGACACTGATGGGACAAAAAAGACATTGTGAAACAACTGGCAATGGCTGTGAAGAAGAAGTTAATATGAGGCATCAGCAGTCTGTGTTTGTCTAATCAAGTCAGTACTTTTCAAATATTCCACATTTGATTAATCTAACGCGGACTGCTGGTGCGTGGACTGTGGGTACTCTCCCTGTCACTCACACCGAAATCGATTTGAAAAGGGATCCCATCATGCAGAGGGGGAACAGCCACCAAAAATAGTTTGAACGTACTGTATATATGGACACGAATATCTACCCATAAAACTCAGTTAAACAAACCTGGAGATTCTATAAACCAAATCCAAAATGAAACTAGACATCAAAACCCACCCGTCTATACTTGATACAGTACATGGCGGCAGTGGCATGCTGCTTTAAGTCGGGGTGAGCCAAGGCATCTATCCATTAGTAAGAGGAACACTTCTTGTGACACCACTAACTAATTGAATTAAATAACAGAACGCTAGAAAGGAGATTATGATCATGTTGCTGCGTTCAGGAAGGGGCCTCCATTGAATCATTTGATAAACAAATGTTGCTTGAAACAAGTCACAGGTTTTTTTGGTATTTGGGGTGAACTCTCCCAGCTCATAATAAGTTACAAACCTGTTAACCAGCAACTGCATGTTCATTGTGAGGGTTAATGATTAGAAATGAGCTAGTCTCAGCTGGTTCATACCTCCATATCCACTGTACATGGTAGCTGTTGGTTGATGTCAAGTCTTCTAGCAATGGGTCCACTCAGTTCCACAAACAAACGCTCAGTCCTCTCTCCAAGTGGTATCTCAGTTCTTCTTATACTCTCTGACCTCTCCTTTCTCTTTTACTCTTTTTCTATTCTCTCTATCCGGGCCTATTCCCCCTGTTCCCTTAACCCATATCCACTGTCACGCCTGTTAATCCTTCGTCCACTCACCTACTGATCCCCTCTCTCTCTCTCTACCACACTGATATGAGAAGAGGAGGGGGAGGAGGCGGAAGAGGGAGGAGGAGGGAAAAGGAAACAGCAAAGGCCGGCCCTCCCTCCTCTTCCTCCTTGCTGACGTCACTGGTTTTTCCTGCCCCTCCTTCTCCCTGTTGAACATTATTGTTTCTGACCACACACTTCTTTACCCAGCATCCTCCCACCACAGGATCAATATCCATTCTTACAAACATAACTCTCATCACTGCAGGTTTCCCTGCTTCCATCACAGTTAGTTGTATGGTTATCTGGAGTTGGTCCCCGGGCGGCGCACTGGGGCTGCCCACTGCTCCTAGTACTTAGGGCAGGTCAAATGCAGAGAATGAATTTCCCTACAGGGATCAACGAATAAATGATATCTTAACCAAGTGCACCTACTCACAATTCTGACATTCTCTACATGAGTATTTCAATTTTATGCTACTTTATATTTCTACTTTCTGACATTTCAGAGGGAATTGTAATACAAGATGTGATGTAAGATACATACAGTGACTAGATACTTCAATGAAGTTTTTATACAAAGCCTTTATCATAAGCTAATGCAATACACTATACATAACACTTTGTTAAAGACTAAAGTAGTGGTTCCCAACCTTTTTCCTTAAGGGACACCCTATCATTAGGTAAACGGATGACCCCTGACAAAGTGAATTTTTTTTATTTATTTAGGTAAAACAAGCAATTTGGATGAACTCTGAGCAGAGATTAGTTTTCCTAATAATTTTAGTTAGTTAGAGTTAGGAGAATAAACACTGAATTTGTCAAAATGTCAAACTGAAGCCTATCAAAAAGTGTATTTTGAGTTTTCTTACACCCCTTAAAATCAAACAGGCTTCCGATCCCTTGTGGGGGTCCTGACCCCCAGGCTGAGTACCACTGCACTCAACCAGTTCCTAACCTTTTTTGGCTTGTGACCCCACTTTTCATATGTCTCTCAGTTGTTAGCAGTTCCACCAAAAATACATTTCCCATCTCAACTTCTCATAGTGTATGGTTTCATTTAAATAACATGTTGAGGCCAGTAGAGGTACATTTATCTAATATTTCACAAAAAGCAAAGACTGGAGAAAAGTCCAAAAACTGAAAACAGATCATTTTCTTCCTGGTTCCAAGAGCCCAGCATTATCCCATTTCCATGGAGAAAAAGACATCCATGCTGTGTAATAGAAGCATCTGACACACAAATATAATAATTAACAGTTCACACATAGTGACCCTCCTCACGGGAGCGAGCACCCATTCACCTCTGATCTGGGGGCATTTATTGGTGGAGTGGAAAATCAGGGCTAAAATCACAGTGTGAACTCGACATTAGAGATTATGACATTGAGACTAGAGACATTATTGGGCTAGGGGTTAGGGTTAGGGCAAAATTGTCCTCGAGCTACGTTTGGGTTGACTCAAACTCAGCACATGATCAGACAACACACCATTCCCACAATGAGGCCTGGGGGGCTCTGGGGATTTCTTTGCAGCAGGTACTTGCTATGCTGAAAGGTTAAAGAAATCCTGAAGGAAAACTGCTGAAGTCGGAAGAGAATTTTTCTTTTAAGAAGATGCGTTATCAGTAAGTCATCAGGAGTGGACAAGAGTAGAGATATCAATCCAATTCCGAATTTGAAGCAGATCTTAAGAACTGCTGTTCATTCACAGTTGCCATGAAATTTAACAGTGCTACTTCCTGGAAACACTTCACCTTCTGAGGTGAAATCATCCTGCAAGGGAGAACTCTACACAAACTGTCGACTGCCATCAGCCTAACAATCTCTGTGGGGTTGCAAGTCAATTATAAATCATTAAAGCTGGAAGGTAATTCCTTCATTTTCACCAGAATTTAATGTTCTCCTGCAGCTGCATCAGGACTGCGAAAAGTTGCTGCTAATTCAAACAGATCACTTCCTGCTGCTGTTGTTTCCCATTAAAGGCTGGAAGCTGCACTCAGTGAGCAGTGTGCATGGCTATTAGCTATTGGGACTGTACTGATTTCAACTGCAACAGTGAACTGTTCTTTAGCTGCAGAGCATAGCTGGTCCAACATATCACACACACACACACACACACACACACACACACACACACACACACACACACACACACACACACCACACACACACACACACACACACACCACCACACACCACACACCCCACGCCCACTCACTCAATCAAATTCAGCCACTTTCTGCCTAGTCATCTGCGTGCACACACACACAAACACACACACCTTGTTGAAATGAAACCACATTCTTTCCATTCCCGTCATATTTGTAATACCCTGACTGAACAGGTATGCTTGTTTCCTTCAACCTTTTCTACATCTTCTGTTAAAGAGACAAACAGGGGGCCACTATAAAAAAATATGCCAAAGTGCTCCTAGAGATCAGAAACTCTACACACGATACTCACTGAGCACACACACAGTTTGGTTTATCAAGCTGATCTTTCCGTACATGGTGAAACTGTTGACATGTGGGGAAAGGATGCATTTTACCAGTGACTTCCTGCTAGGAATGTAAAGATGTCACAGTTAAATCACGATGATACTCTTTTTAAACAGCAGAGGGCACTATCTTCTTCTGACTTTGCTTGTTTGATGTCCTACGTCCCTCACACCAGTAGCTGCAGGCGCAAAGACATCAGTTTCATTTTACAAAGACAAAAATGAGCATTGTTTTGCAGTTTATCCCCTCCCCCAGAAACAAAAAAGGAGTCTTTAATTTAGTCATAATTTGTCTCTCATCTAATTTAGTGAAAAATCATATTGTGAACCCAGTATCGTGAATTGTATCGAGTCATAAGTTGAGTGTATCATTACATCCCTACTTTCTACATGTGTCAAATTTGAAGTTGGCCCAAAAACTGGTTCCAATAAAACAATACAATTTGTTACCAGAAATAAACATTAGACAAACAACTGCAGCCCTCAACAAACTTGTGCTACTCCCAAACTTTGTCCTCCTCCTCACCTACAGTCTGTAACTGATTCAGTAGACACTGAATGCTTCAAACAGAGGAAGCAGTGGAGGAAGGCGGGGGAGGGACTCCCACCTTGGTGGCGCCCTTGTAGGGGAGGATTTCATAAACAGAAGAATCCAGAAAACTTGACAGTGAAGGTTCATGGAGGCTGGTACAGCATGAGACTGACCACACACACACACACACACACACACACACACACACACACACACACACACACACACACACACACACACACACACACACACACACACACACACACACACACACACACACACACAGCTGCAGTCCTCCTCAGGTGAAAACTGTACATAGGAACCACAACAGATTTTCTGAGCTGTCTGCCATACAACTTTTCAGATTTACAAGTCACACTTTATTTTCATTTTCATCCACTGTCTAACAAGGGTGGGTGAAAAATTGGAATCATAGATGCATCACGGTTATTGCTGCAACGAATATGTCTTGATGCACAAAAGTAAATAATCTGAAATGTAAGACTCAACATTAGGATCGCCTGCAACAAAATGTTACCTGGCTGCAAAGTGGCAGATCTCCACACGACATGTGCAGAAGACACAACGTCCTTACAGATGTGTGAGCAACCAAAGACGGATGCCACCCGAACGGCACCCGCTCAGCAGCAGCTTTTTATTCAGTCATATAGAACAGGCCAAAGGCTGGGTACTATTCACTAGACCCTCTGTAACAACACATATGTAATAACTCAATTACCAACCAACAACAATTAACCAATGTTAAACTTATATTAAATATTAAATTAGACTCCTATGACCTGTGGACCTGCCCTCAGCTTTATAGGTGATTCTGAGCTTAGTCTTATAAATACAGCCAATACAGGGTCAACAGGCTATGGTCTTTAGACTGGGCTCCACAAAAAGACAATGGAAAAGCTTCCGCTTATTCAGAATACACTTTAAAATTCCCACATTTTGTAATAACCACCTCAATATGTAATTACATATATATATATGTATGTATGTATGTATGTATGTATGTATGTATGTATGTATGTATGTATGTATGTATGTATGTATGTATGTATGTATGTATAGTTTAAAGTAATTCCATATTGCATTCATGCTGTTATAAAATGCAGCTGATTGTTTTGTTTGCAGGTGTTATTACCGAATGAAATGAAGATGTATTACATATTGTCATATTATTACATAATGTGTTGTTACCCCACCCCCACTCTTAGGGAACTGCTCACATCTCCACACCCCCAGTCTGTAGCTTCCAGAGAGACAGAAGACATGAAACAACTGCTCCAATTTCTGGTTGCATCTGACTTATACCCACTCTGCTTAATAAGGTCACTATCACAAGCAACCAATCCAATGTATCAGAAGGGTGCATCCATACTGAGTAGCTCTCCCCATGATAAGTACACCCATCTTAAAAAGTCCTATGTGTAACATTGAGATATATTATTCATAGGTATGTTTTCATTAGTGTATAATCACACCAACAATCTGCACAGCTGGATACCACAAAATCCTACACACTGGCCCTTTATAAAGTACAACTCTTCTTTTTACGAGGCGTTACGGGCTGAACTTCAGAAGGTGACAGGTTAAAGAAATAAATAAACAGAAATAACTACTCTGCTTTTAATGCATTTAATTAACTTATCTTTATTTTATTCTATTTTATAGTGACCAAAAAACTAAAATATACTGAATTCAGTAAAAAGGTCAACTGAATCAAGAACAGTGCTGCAGCCATTCTATCTTGGTTGTCTGTGTGGCCCGTTTCCAATTCCCTGGATAGGGTTATTTTTAACCTTATCCAGGGAACGTTAACAGAGCTCCACAATGCCCTGCTTCGAACTTTCAGAATGAACCTCTGGTCTCATCTGTATAGCTAATCTCCTGCAGCCATGAAATCCTACAAAGTCATCAAATGTACTCGATGCGTTTTATTCCCTGAAAAATGACTGTTTGCTAAACCCTCCTCTGAACCCTGAGTGTCCAATCATACAGTCTAAGAACACAGCTAAGATTCCTGGCCAAGCACCTTCTGAGCCAGTCATGGTATTTTGCAGACTCATTTGAAGGGGGGGGAGAATGCAAATTGAAAGCATCTGCACAAACACTAAAGCTAAAATCAGACCTCGATTTTGACCTCTTGCCTTTTCGCTAATTTTATTTGCAAGAAGGCTTTTATTGTGAAGCAACAGCAGGAAGTGCTGATTTCGGTTTAACAGGTAACTGGGAAAGCTCTGCTCCTTCCTGCTCATGTTCTGTTAACGTTTTTAGACCTCAGATAGTCACGTTCTGTACAGTGCTAGTTGATGAAACCTATCATTTAAATCATGTTTTATTGTGGTGAGGTAGAATGAGCTGGGTAATGAGCTGACAGGCTGTTCCTGCTTCACTAAGCACCACATGACTGGCTGGCTGTGATGTGTGTGTGGACCCCTGTGAAGTAGGGACTTTCTGGTTAATCTCCAGCTGGCCAATAAGCAGCTTAACTGTCACTGGAGTGCAGCAGGCTAATTACTAGTTTGTAGCCAGTCTAACGTGGTTCAGAGCCACACATAACCATACTGAAAACAGCCTGTACGTGAATATGCATGTTAAAATAGATCGGAGGATTACAGTCATGTCTTCCAGTTAGGCTGGCAATGTATTAAATGTGACAGTTTTACTCCCTACCTAATATTAAATGTGTGCTATGAACATGAATGTTTTTTACATGCCTACATTTTACTGTGGAAGTGAAAATGTTATGTCTAATCAGAACTCGGACCTCTAAAAGCATAAAAGCATCCCTGCTTTTGGACAGTGCTGACTGCACCCGGGTATGTGGGCTGACCCAGTGCATGCTGGGAAACTGTGTCATTAGGTTAACCCTTTGTGGAAAGTTAATCTGCTGGATGGGGCAGGTAAAGGGCCACACAGAGCAGATGCTGAACCGATGGTTTAATCTGTCACCACAACCTGTTGATAGTGTTAAAGGAGCCTCAGACCAAGAGTGATGTAACTACTGACAATGGGTTCCAGAATGTTAGTTAAACGAAGAGTCGGAGCTCTGTGAAGCACAGTGGTCATTTGAGATATTTGTAAAATCATTAGGATTGTCATTGTATTGTTCTACTGTAAACTTCTGTTCCTTTCTTAAGGTCATTCAACTATTTTTATTGTGGGATTCAGTCGATTTAGACGGCTACCCTAGAACCTCCAGTCTTTACAGCACTGCTGCAACTGTCAGATAGGAATTTGACTTGAGACCCTTTTGGGACCCCAGTCCAATTAAGGGTTCAGTATCTTGCTCAAGGACACTTTGACCTGTAGTGAGAGGAGCCGGGGATCAAACTGCCAACCTTCTGATTAGCGGACGACCCGCTCTGCCTCCTGAGCCACAGCCACCCCACCGTGATTCATCAGCAGGGTATACCCCTAACTGACTGGCTGGCACTGGAGATATCACAGTTCATTTTTGCTAGCTTAACAGATTAAGTGGTCGGTTGCAGCAGGTACGGCATTAACATATTTACATCTGCAGGTCCAAAGTGCTGCTGCTGCGACGGTTAGAAAGGCCGGGCTGTGTAAGTGGTGGACTGATGTCATTTTCATTCAGATTCAATATTTTTCCAAAGTGAGCACCACATTCACCTGTTTGATGATCGGCTCCAGAGATCACCCACCTCTGTTGCTTAGTATTCACAACCCTTTAACACACAAACACTCACAGAAGCTGAAAACACAGGCTTCCTCATTTATTTCATTTTATCAGAAGAGACAACTGAGCAATCCCCACACATGCAAGAACACACACTGTAGCAGGTATCACGCACTGTAGAGTGTACTGTGTGAGGCACAATATTTTGTTTTGTGATACTGTATTGATTCTCAAAAACAAAATAATTGCTTTGTGCAGGAAAACTTAAAAATGATGCATAGTAGGTCTATATCTCATTTCTGTGAGGAAAAAATGTTTAAAGTTCAGATTATTGTCTAAGATATAAAGTTAAAGAGAGTTAAAGTTATCTAACAGAATAAGAGCACAGTGAAGAGCTGAACACAAGAGCATTTACTCTCTGATACAACTTTACCTTTTGAAACTCAGAGTATTACTCAAGAGTAATAATATAATAGAACAATGGTTGTAATAAAGATAAAGAATAGTGTAAAAAGTCCCCTAGAATTATTAGGAAAACTAATCTGCTCAATCTGGTTTTACACAAACTTCCTGCAGTTACTGTGTTCACTGGTTGGGTTCATTGTACAGTTGCATTGTATTGTATTACTTACTTATTAATCCCACAACGGGGAAATTTCCTTGTCACAGCAGCAATTACTTGAAATAAATAAATACAGATATAAAATAAAACACAAAAAACTGTGATAAAAACTAAACTATGGTATGGTGGTCATTTGAAAAAACAGAAACTACAACATGATCAGGTGATGCAGGTGTTGTAGAGTCTGACAGCGGCAGGGATGAAAGACCTGCGGAACCTCTCCTTCTTACACCGTGGGTGTAACAGTCTGCTGCTGAAGGAGCTACTCAGGGACCCCACAGTGTCATGTAGGGGGTGAGAGGTGTTGTCCATGAGGGATTATCAGTAGTTCTATACGGTTATTGTTAAAAAACTAAATATAATGATAATATAATAATATGAAATATCAATACAATCTGTCACTTAATTAGTTTACTCAAAAGGTTCCCTTAAGTAAAAAGGTTGGGAACCAGTGCTATAGCTCACTGTCCACCCCCAAAGATTGCAAATAACCATTCTCACACACACACACACACACACACACACACACACACACACACACACACACACACACACACACACACACACACACACACACACACACACACACACACACACACACACACACACACACACACACGGTGCCTCATCCACTTATGAACGTGCTGCATAGGGACTCATATACAACACTGTATGCCTTCCTCTCACTATCTGTTGGTCTTACAGGCAAAAGACCGAGTAGGTAATCCTCTTATAATCTCTTTCACCTGAACCATCTGCACAACAAGAGGGGGAGAAGAAGACACTCAGGGAGACACAATAACTGTGACAGTCTTATCAGGTGAAAAAAGTTCCTTAATAAGTTCTTGGCAATGGTAATGGGGAAACTGTAGGGTTACAGGACGGGCACATGAGATGCACAGGAAAAAGTGATCAGACAAGATGAGCAGGGTTATTCCTGCTTCTCTAAACTTCATGCAGACTGCTTTCCATCTAACCCAGGAAGTTATTGATATATATTATATTAACAATATTAATATTAACAATAATCATAATGAGTGAGCAATGCTGAAGAACCAGAATGAGCACGAGAGAGGGAATGAGCAGGGCATGCCTGATATAAATTTGTAAAGCACGCAAACTCAAGGAATTAATTTCCTGTAACTGCTTTTCAAAGCAAAAGCCTTCCCGGGGTGGGACAAAAGCAGTAACAGCTGCCCAGGACCAGTGCTAAAAATAACACCCACCCACCCAGCAATGACCACACTTCCCTCAGAGCCATACACACTTACTGTAGGAAGGGGAGAAAGACAGGAGGTCAGCAAAGGGCTAAATGTCTGTTGTAGTCAGTGTAATATATGATTACAGCAGAAGATCTGTTATTTGTGGAAGACACTGCATGAGTCACTCTGTACTGAACTCCACTGCACGGACACACACACTGAGTATGTGCTGGACTGAGTCAGAGGTCATGTCAGGTAGAACTCTGAGCTTTCATAATAACAGTGATCCAACTGCAGTTTTCTTAAGGTTCCACCCATGTGTACTTAGAGCTGATGACACTTCCAATGTTTCTGACTGGTATAGCTGTACAGCAGAGTGTGCAGCCATGGTTGGTTTATGGGGTGTCACTATGGGGTATCACTCACTGACTTTGTGTGTCTTTGTATATAGTTTTGTTTGTACGCCCCCTGAGGGCCGTACTATGAAGCGAGGCGACTGGCTTATTCAGGTAACTTAAGGAATACTCTGTGATGTCTGGTTTAACTTCCAGGCTGTTTGACCCGAGGTGTGCTGTCATGGAAATCTGCGCTCCATCTCTGAACTGCTTCATGGTTAACTCATTGTTACCCTATAAACCTCCTCTCCTCAGCCCACAATGAAAGAAAGCAGCACGTTTGGAAGATGCAGTCGACGTGGGCACGCGGATTGTGAGATTGTCACAAGGTCTTCTTGACTTTAGGGTGTATAATTTCAAAAATATACTCAGTAGGCCTATGTCTGAGTATTTTGTTCATTTCTGTGACAAAACTAAATTAGCTGTTCTGTACTGTTATTTTGAGGACAGGCGGGAGGACTGACGCTTGTCCACGTACAGCTGTGGTATTATTTTTCCTCATATAAGTTTCCAAAGACAGTTACAGTTACTACGTTACTGTTGTTTGGTCCTGTAATGTTGCTATGTGGGACATTTCTCTTTATTAAGTTGAGTGAGAGACCTGTGCAGTTATCAGACTGTCTGACCGACACGCCCTCGCTCCGCGCCGTCGGCTTATCTGTTCACACTGTAGGCGGTTCCAAAATAATGCGTCCCTGATACTACCTCCAGAGGAGGATCAGCGACGGAGCGACATTTCCCCCCTCGCCACATCTGAGTCTTTCACACAGAGGAGGGTGCGGAGAATTGGCGCTGGATGTCTCTCTCTCTCTCTCTCTCTCTCTCTCTCTCTCATATGCTGGCCTTTATTACAGGACTAAATAATATGTCCTAAATGTCCCTGACGTCCCACCTTCAAACACAACCTCATTTGGCCATCCATGAAAAAGCTACTTAACCTCCCACTTTTCTATAGCAATACATACTTCCTATGGGCACTGCACTAGTATGTATTAAAAAAAGTAATCAGTAGTAAGGAGTTGTCAGTTTACACAATGATAGGAAAAATGTTGGGAACAACTGCAGCTAACCCTGATGAAGTTATTCTAACAGTAGCATTACATTCACACGGGTAGCCCTTGAGCGTAGGTGCTTTAGGCAGGGCTTAAAGTTCAAAGCACCATGCCTGATTTCAGGCGGTATTAAATTCATATAATATGTAATTCAACGCATTTTACACATTTCCTTCCAGATAACAGGCTCACATATATTTTTTTAATCCCTGTTAATTCATTACCGGCTCAGTTTCTGAGATGTTTTTCTTATTAGTTTACCACTTTAATCTTAAACATTCTCTATTACCCCTCATACCCAGCTCTGTAGCCTACTCAATCATATCACAAATAAACGAGGAGTCTGTAAGAGAAAAACAGAGATTCTATGATATGAACACTGTAGTGTTACTTTTTACTGAATTTAACAATATCATCATGCCATTCCACGGCATTATGAAAAAACTATGCCTGCATTACTGAATACGCCCCTTTTATGTGAACGTGCACAAACTCAGATTAAATTCACACCGAATCACCTAACATCTTAATCACTGCCGTAGTACCATTTAAAACCAATTTAGGCAATCAGAGTTCGTCAACCCTGACTTTCCTAGATAACCCTGAGTTAAATCGGAGTAGGTTCAACTCCCTTCGTAGTACAGCCCCCAAGTGCTTCAGAGAATACTGCAGGAAATAGCGTGTTGAGCATGTTCGTAGCTCACGCCCCATCTGTGGAGGCCCACACTACGGCGTCTGTGGGAGTATAAACGAGGACGTGAGTCAGGCCTGATCAGGCCTATTCATTTTGAAAGAGCAGCTGCTCATGGACAAACTCCAATTAAGAAACCAATGGTGTAACTTCATCACTTCACAGAGACAGACTTTCCATCCAGCCAAAACATGTTCCGACCACAGAATTCTGAAAACCAAACCTTCAGTACAAACCTCTGGGGGAATATTCAGAGTCAGAGTCGAAGTCATTATCTGTCATTATAACTAACAATCCAGACTGGCACGTGTGTGTGTGCGCATGTCTAGTATTTATACAGTTATGTCCATGTTTGAGTTTGTGTGTGTTAATTGGCTGTTTGTCCAGTTCTTCGAGGAAGTCTACTCCACCAGAGGAAGTCATTAACTTCAAAGGACCATGTGTGTGCGTGCATGTGTGTGTGTCAGAGAGAGGGGCAGGGGCCTAAGGGTGTCCAAAAAACAGAATTCATGCAGGGTAAATCATGTCAGGTTGGGCCTCACCTACTAACCCGTGTACGTACACACACTTCTGCCACCGTCTGTCTGCTGCCTCGGGTTTCACTGCTGCTTTCTTATCGGCTGGAACTACATAAACATCATTTCACAAAGAAATAAAGAAAAAAAGAAAAGGGAAGGTGTACTCGAAGGCGAGGTCGCAAATTTGCCAGCACAGGGAGGAGGATGCGTGAGAATGTATAAAATAGAGATAACAGTCTCTTCTCTGGTATTCTTACTGTTGCACTCGGTTGTACACACAAAAAGTGACTGAAGTACTGTAGTAGAGCTTGAGAAGTGCAGACTCTACCCCCAATTTCTGATGCGAGGAAAATCCCTGCACTGACCCGTATATTAGTGACCATGGTTACCAAATGGTCTTGCATTATATACTGTAATATACCAGTAATCCCTTATAAAGACTGCATTGGTAGCTTCCTTGACGGTAGAACTGCAATGATTAGTTGATTAGTTGTCAACTATAAAATTAATTGGCAACTAGGTCCAAATTCTTTGATTTTGATTGACTGATCAACATGTTGGACCAAACAACCAATCAATTAATTGAAAAAAAGATTGACAGATTCATCGATCATGTTTAAGAGCTGTTAAATCAAACTGAAATCACATATTGACCCATTGTTTGATTAGACCTTTTCAAGTGCTGTCTTTGATTGAAAGCTTTTACCTAGGGCTGCACAATTAATTGAAATATGGCCATGTGCAATATGCAAATCTCAGAAGCTAGAATCTTTTGATAAAAGGTCAAATGTGTGACAGACAGCCTTATAAAGAAGTACCGTTGTTGTAAAAAGATCCTCTTGCCTACAAATCTTGTTCCTCAGATTTAAGAAACTGATTCACAAAGTTCACATCAGGATTATTTTAATAGAAAATTACATTTGTGATGCAATAATGATCATTCCCACATGAATTGTTAATCATATTGCAGTCTAGAATCATATTATATTTTTTTATTTAATGTTATAAGGAGTTCGGTCTAGACCTGCTCTATTTGAAAAGTGTCCTGAGATAACTTCTGTTATGAATTGGCGCTATACAAATAAAATTGAATTGAATTGAATTGAATTATTGCAGTAATAGAATATATGATGTCTATTACTGTATCATGCAGCCCTGCTTTCATGCCAGCCAAATCAAACCAAACACAGGGTTGTCTGAACCGCACAGAGCAGGTTAGGTATGGAAGCACCCTTCTCCTACTGGTAGTCTGCTATGCTTGTGGTGGTGGTCATCAGCTTACTAAACTAGACACATCCGAGTACCGAGTGCAAATGTGCAGAAGAAAACCCAGTACAGCGACACTCGACTGAAATCGGTCTGACTACCTGAAATCAACTCTTCTTAATCGCTCCCCATCACTAGTTACCAAGGCTCAGTGGCAGCACAGTACACATGACCCGCCCTACTCTGAATCTGACTGGCTAGTACTTGTTGCTTTCATTGGTTTGGGTTGGTGAAGTTTAGGCATGAGGAGATTGGTCAGGGTGAGAATATCAGTGTTAACCAAACAGAGTCAAAGTAGGATGGGTCATGACTTCGCCATCCTGGGAAAAAAATCCTGGCAAATTGGACACTGGCAAGCAGCACAGCCCTGTTTCAGGGCTAATAATGATGAATGATATCAGATTGGAGCAAAGACTCGGGTACTCGTGATCCCACAATTTAGAGTTTATCAGAGGAATATCGCTATCGGAACCAGTCTGACACTCAGTAGTTACCAGTGCCCAGTGGCAGCACAGTGCATATGACCCACCCTACTCTGACTCTGATTGGCTAATACGTTTTCATTTTCATTTCAAGCAATCAAGCTGCATCAACAGCTGTAGGGTTGCACCAGTATGAAAGCAATGTGCCTTTAAGCCGAGCACAAAGATGACAGGCATGCATGACATCTATCTCGCCATACAATATCGGGATTTGAAAATGTTTCTATTGCATTACAGACAAAGAAGCATTTGGAAGTATAATGTGTATGTCAAACTACACAGATATGGCTGAAAATGTGTGCCACCATCTGTTAGGTCCCCCCTTTGCTTTATGGATGAGTACAATAAACGCTGAATGAAATGAGTCAGATGAGTGAGTACAGTAGAGTGTCTGCCCTCTGCTCTGTATCTGTTTCATGCAGCTTGTTAGCTCAGGCCTGATTATTAGCTGAATTAGGTCCTCTAACAGTGAGAGCCCTGCCACGGCACAATGGACTCACTGTTCACTGGGCTCTGAGAGAGAAACACAGACAGAGCGTGTTTGTGGTTTGGAAGAAGGATTCCCACAGTCAGCCTGAGCAGGTTTGTTTTTGTCACCTATTACAGCAACACTTGGATTCCATGACCTTCCCCCTTGGAACACAGTCAAACCGGACTCTGTGTTAGTTTCAGAGTACTACTACAGTATGTGCTATGCCGAGAATGCTGTCACTCCATCTGAAGACAGGCAGCTCGTCAGATGTCATAATATGGGGGGGGGATACAGAAGGGCTGCAACTGAGCTGACAGTTATTTTTTTATGTAGTAGAAAACATTGATGTATTATAGGACCAGTGTGTAAGATATAGTGTCTTCTAGCAGTGCAGTTGCAGATTACAACTCATTGTTTCAACCTCCATTGCCAAACATAAATGAGAAAATATGGTGGCCGCGAAATGCACAAACAATGCAGACATTCCTACCTAGAGCAAGTGTTTTTCTGTCTGGGTTAAGATTCTTATTTTCAGCTTATTATACACCAATGAATACATACCTTTGAATATTATATTCCATTTCTGACAATGGATCCTCTTAAATGTTACACACTGGACCTTTAAAGGAGAACTGGATACGGGGTTGGAGGCAGGGTCCATTCATTCTTATAGAAGCTGTAAGTCCTGGAGCCAAAAACCGAATCACCTGGATTTTCCACTTATTTTTCCACATCATACAGCCCATAGAGCAAGCGCACTCATGACTTTCACCGGCCTAGCTGCTGACTTCCAGTTTAGCCCTCTGCTAACATGAATGGATATACAATTATTTAATCTTGCGGCTCTTGACTTAACAAATGCTATCAGACCAAATGGATGAAATTCTGATAGTGAAACAAGCCATTAGTGGGGATTCTATCCGGTGCATTCACCATTTTACAGCTACTTCTTTCACAATGTAAGCTTCTGGTCTTTTTGGGCCAGTGTGCATTACGTGACGGACACCTTTGCTGTAATTCCAATATCAATACCAGTATCAGAAATTCCTCTAATACGTCCTAAAAAGCTATGTCAGATATGGGTGACTCTTTATGTCTTACCAGATGTCTTACCAATCTGATAGTAAGTTGTTAGCCCCTGCTACTACTACCTGCAAAGTTATGACTCGCCCTGCTCTGACTAGGGGTTTAACCTGAGCCTGGCCATATAACTAAAAAGCAATCATACAGGCTTAGTAGCATATGCATATGCAATATGTAAAATTCAGCTATCAGAATCTGTATCAGTAAGGAAAAAATGATATGGGAACATCTCTAGCTGTAATTACATGGTTTGGCCACTATGTCAAATTGGCTTCAAAGCTTGCCGCTCTTCCTGGGGACTTGATATAAAAATGTTTGAATTTATGACGAATATCCATCACAAGATACCAGAACCCAAACTATATTCTAATAGCTTAGAATAGTCCCCTGGTGTAATTCCCCATCAGTGTTATCTGTTATTCTGCTGAGTCAGAGTTTGTCTTATATTGGACTAAATTAAAGTTGAAGAAGTTCATTAGAGTCCAATATTTGTGGTTTGTTAAAGTCAGAGAAACATTAGGGTGAAGTCAACTGTTGTTTGTGTCAAATATGGTTCTTTTTAGATAAATGCGAGTCAACTGAATTCATTTTGTCTATAAATTGATTGTATGATTGATTGGTGATTTTAATGGTTTTAATAGTTTTTTCCAGTGAAAATTAAATTTGTTATGCTAAAAAGATCATTTCTGCTAATTGTGAATCATATCACATATCATATTGCAATATCTGTCAAAATAATCGTAATATAATGTTTTTACCATATCGTCCAGATCTACTAACTGTTTGGCTGCCTGTTACAGTGTGTGAATGGTTGTGAATGGGCGGCTGTGGTGCAGAGGCAGAGCGGGTAGTCCCGTACCTGCCACATGTCGAAGTATCCTTGAGCAAGATACTCAACCCCAAATTGCTCCCGATGCCGTTCATCAGTGTGTGAATGTGTGTGAATGAGTTTTTGTTGGATGGGCTTTGCCATCACTGTGTGAATGTGTGTGAAAGGGTGAATGTGGCATGTAGTGTAAAAGTGCTTTGAGTGGTCGGAAGACTAGAAAGGTGCTATACAAGTACAGGTCCATTTACCATTTGTTACCTCTAAATAACATACAGTTAAATGCAAGAATTCTCACAGGTTTCAGTGAGTGAATGACAGACCAAAAGCTAATCTCTAATCAGACTGAAAAGTAGTAAAAGTAAAAGTAAGTTGTATTACTACAGAGATGATCTACAAATCTTGTTCTCCAGATATAAGAAAACATGTTTGTTTGGTAAAGACGCCAAATGTCACATCATCATTTAAACAGTTTTTTCAGTAAAATTTGCAAAAACGATCATTCCCAGAATCAATATACATATATACATATCTAACTCGGTAACAATTTTGTGTGATTTGTATATGTATATGTATACAATGCACCAAGTCACATTCCTCGTAGGTGTAAAAACCTACTTGGCAATAAACAATTCTGATTCTGATTCTGATTAAAACAACTTAATTCAGTCATAACTGGTTTAAGCCAACTCTACTAAAATGCTATATATGCACAATATAGGAGATGCAACCCTTGGCTTTTTAATGTTCCATCTGCACAACACCATTTCCACTCCAGCCACAAATATTCACCCACATTTGTGACAAAGCTGACACTCACTATGAGAGTGGATCACGCCCTGGGGCTCAGGAGGCCTTCTTGGTTGTAAGGGGTGTTAGAAAACTTAATTATACACATCAGGAGGCATCATCATCTCATCAAAAAAATAAAATAATTGCCATTTTTAAAGTTTGGATTATTTAAGAAGATAAAAACTTTAAAGACCTGAACACAAGCTACATTCACAGAGCCTTCACTCTCTGATAAACAGCCTCATATTGCATTAGAAAAGTTAAAACAACCAAAGACTCAAGAGTACAATAAAAAGAAAACACTGAATTTGTCAATTGCCATCAAGTCTATATTATTGTTAAAAAGGTTCCTAAAAATACCAGGACAACTCTTCTGTGATCAATATTAACAAGAAATCGATTCAATCACTGGGGCTTGTTTGGTATATTCTTACTTATCCCACAATGCCTGCTACCATTCACCATTCCTTTATTGTAAGAACACAGCGGGATGTCGCACAACAAGCACACCAACAAGGTGACATTCACTGTACTGAAGCTCCAGCTCAAGCTACAAGTACAGCAGAATGTAGAGATCTGTAAACCGGGTTCGGCACGCTGGTTCCTCCATACAGCAGTGAGCGGGGACATGTCGGGGTGACAGGACAGGACTACAGGACAGGACTGCAGCACAGAAAAGCTACTAAACACAACAGAGAAGATGCCCTGTGGGCTACCAACATAACAGCTAAACCCCCAGTCTAAATTAGGAGGACAACTATGACTTAGCTAGAGAGCATAGCGGGATAAACAGGTAGTAAGATACGAGGATGGGTATTTAAACCAACGTACATGTTTGCTGCGGTGTTCTGGCTCCTCTCCGCTCACTCAAATCTTTTCTTTATCCGAAGAAGAAGAAAACCAAGAAAACCAAGAAAACCAGAGGCTGCCGAGAGGAATAAAGCAGTCAGATATGTTCCGAGCACAGTTCTTCTCTCAGTCCATCAGCGCGGTTGTTAGCGGTGTTTAGTCCGGTAGAAACTATCCTCTGTACTGTTCAGTGGGAGCTTTCTTCCATGCAGCCAGCAGTGCAGTGGTGGCTCAGCCAGCGTCAAGCGCCCCGCAGTTAATATCAACACTTCCGGTTGGCACTTTCAAATTAAATATCGGTTGGTTCAATGGGCTGAACCTCTGTAGAAGCCCATTTCCGCCAATGTGAAAAAAAAAATATATATATATATATAAAATCTATGAGTCATTATGGTGAGAAACCATCTCAAAATAAGTTAAAAGAAAAGTATATGTAAATAATGACTTAGTATCACAAAGTCATTATTTTGAGCTACTAAGTCATTATTTCTTATTAAACTGACTTACAGAATCCTTTTCCACTGACAGAAATGGGCTTCCATATTAAACCACCACACTGGCTAGTGACTTTATATCTGAGCAATGCTCAATACATTTTTTTTTGAGTGTTTATCAGTGTTGGGCAAGTTACTCAAAACAATTATTACAAATATTACTCATTATGAATTACTCTTTTCAAAAGTAATGTAATTACTTTACTTATTACTCCCTGCCAACAGTAATTAATTACACTACTGGTTGTATTATTTTCCACTAACTGTGTCCTTTCTCCCCAAAAGTCAGACATACGGCAATTAAAATCCGATTTTGTTTATTAGAATCAAAGTAATGGAATAGTATCCAGCTGCTGAATGTGAGGGTTTCCATCTCCCAAACTGCTTCCCTCCAATATTACAAAAATAAATCCAAGGATGTGGTTGGATTGTTGGACTGTCATTAATACTGCAATTTTTTAAGGATTCAGCTCTCAACATAAAATGTATCAGTACTCATTATTACTATTTATTCATTAAACTTCCGTCTGTCATATACTGTAGCATACATATAATTATATCTTCTATATATTGTCATATATTGTATTATAATACAAAAAAAATAGTACATACTTTTACAGATTATATTTTTCTATTTTCTAGATATATTGTTGTTAGATATTGTAATATAATGCATATTTTTAATATTCTTCTAAATTATTCATATTATTATTATTTCTATATTTTAAATGTCTTGTGAGCACCTTGAGTAACTGTAACTAAATAAATGTCCACTGTGGGGATCAATAAAGTAGTTCTGATTCAGATTCTGGACTTCAAATCAGTGGGGGGTGACAACAAAAGCAAGGTTGTAACTAATTACATTGTGGGGGGTAACTGTAATATTATTACTGTTACACCACTAGTTACTGGAGAAATTCATATATTGTAATATTATAACTAGCAATGCCTTACTGCCCAACACTGCTGCTTATTGAATTCACTCTAACATTAAAACGTCATAGACATGATGAAGACAATATACATTCATGAACAGTATGTTGACCAAAAAAAAAAAGCATTTTTCTATATTTTAAGTGCATTTACATCCACTGGTGGTGTGTCTAAATACAGATATAAACAGTAAAAGTTATACTGCAGCTTGTTTCTTATTGTACAGTGACATCTACTGGCTAGAAGCCATACAAGACCACATCAATATGTATATAAATAAATGATCTCTTCAGTAATTATCATTATGATCCTGTATTGTTTTACCTGCCCTAGATTCAGGGTTGGGAGGGTTATTTTAAAAATAAACTAATCCAATACAGTAACTAATCTTCTGTTAAAAATGTAGTCAGTAATCTAATCCAAGTATCACAATATTAAAGTAATTCAACTTGTTACTTTTGGATTGCCTCATCACCAAACATGTAAATAAAGACAAGAGAAAAGAAATATCAATAACAATAAATATCATTAATGTAAGACTTGCCGAAAGGTTATTGTTATTACTTATTACAGTTACTACATGCCACTTATTGACCTCAAGGGGGTGCTAGAATTATGAAGTTTACATTTTCACAATTATCTCAAAAACAGGTTGGCCTCCCCTACAGTCAAAATTCTTTCATCATTTTAATCTCTCAAACCATCTGCATCTTTGCTCCATGAGAGCTTTGCTGGCTTCATGGATTTGTACAAAATCCGGTTTTGCATGATCTAAGGTCATGACTCAGTCGATGCATCACATTTGAAAATACCAAATGAATGCCATGACAGTGGTTGTCTGTAATATAAAAATCTACTTTATTCCGTATAACTTCCTTCCTATAAATAAAGGTTTTGCCATGAGATATCACAGTGTTTTACTGTTACAGAAACTTTAATGTATTTAGAATTTGCAGTCATTTTTTTTGCTGCATGAGGCTCTTGTGGGTTTTTTTTTTTTGTTTTACCTCAATGCACCCATGATTGATGTCTATCTGACTTATACTTTAAACTATCTGACTATAGTAAGAGACCACAAACTCCCACAGAAGGAACCCAGAATGGTGACACAGACTCACAGAGGACGATCTGCTTTACCTCACGTGTAAGGTTTATTTGCAACAAACAGGATACAAACATCCACGTGGACAGTTTTATCTCCTGGCATGCTCTTTCCTGTGTAAATATAAATGCACTGAATACATGTGAAACAACATTTGAATGTGAGTATATAAAAATGAATGAACAAATAAATGAACATGGAATATGAATGCTGTTGAACACAACATAACACAACATGATATTGTTAGCTTCACTGTCACAGAACCTTATCCCAGAATGCCTTTTTTCACTACATCAAGCAAGCATAGAACATGATACTGAGATCTAACTACTATGTAAGTATCAGTCGTCTTCAATGTGGTGTTGCCATCTTCTGCCTCGTGTATTTTACATTCAGTAGAGAGGCACCCACAGGAAGAGGTTTCAAGCACATTGATGGAAGGGCGTTTTGATCTGATCCTCAGTCCGGTTGTCGATCAGGGTGATGCTTCTCCTGTGTCTGTATATTTAATTTGCATATAAACCTGTTCCTTTATTCAAGAATAAACCTGTAATTTCAAAACATTACTCTACCTTCCATACATATGTCAGTACTGCATGCACATTTAAGGTCATTATCTTAATATCACGACTATAGGCTTACATAGAAAAACTATGTTACACTTATATGTGATTATGACTTTCATTGTCTATAGGATATATGTGCTTGTTAACTATGTGTTCTGTGAGTATACTATGGGTGAACTAGTACTTTAGTCTACACCAGAGTGTACAATGTATGTGTATTTATCTCTCTATAGATACCTACCACTGGCTGATTGGTATCCTGATCGCTGCGATCCAGGTGAGCTACTCAGGCAAGCTTTCCCTTCAAGGTTCCATTAGCTCCTTCCACTAGGCCCTGTGATTGGGGATGACACACACTTACCAGCCCATGTTTGCTTCTTAGTGATTAGTGAACATACCTTTCTCATGACAGCATTGTCAAAGTGAGTCCCAATATCAGAGCTAATTTCATCAGGAATCCCAAACCAGGGGATGACTTCTCTGGATGAGAAGTTTGATTATGGCATCGGCCTTTGCTGCTAGACATGATTCACACCTCATGTCCCAATGGTAGAGGCGTTTTCATTTGCAGATGCTGCTACTGCCAATCCCCTGTAACAGAGTGGCATTCCTCTCACTGTAGACTTAAGTTGTGTGCTGAAAAAGGCCATCAGTTGGCTGTGTTGTTGTGTTACAGTTTTTCTCAGTCACTTTGGTGCATTTCTCACATCACTATTAACATTTGCACAACAGTTAGTTCAACCTCCACAACATTTAGTCTTTTGTGCACATCATAGTAGCAGTTTCTCATTCCTTCCAACAAACTGCAAATGCTTTTGGACATGCATCAATTGCTTTCATACAACTCTCTGCTGTTTAATAACATTATCATTTGCTTATGTCATGTCAGTCAAAATTAACTATACTTATGAATGCTGAATAGTCATTCCATATAAAACTAATAGTCCTCATTTCATTGCTTGGGTCATTACATACAAAAATGTTGAACTAGTTGTCAAAATCTTTTTTTTTTTGAAAATGTCTCCTAAATTGAACAATTTCTCTCAGGTGAACCTCAGCTTTCATTGATGAGAAGGGGTGTGTGAAGCATTAGTTGCAACCAATGATAAGCCACTTCGCTACAATCATTCAGAGCTGAATCCCATAAACCCCCACTTCACAAGCATATATGAACCAAGCAGGACATAGTGTGTACCATTTCTACAATACTGTGACACAAAAATGGAAGGTCAGCCTCGTGTGTATGAATGGACAGTAATTCAGCACCAAACAATCTGCACTGTGCTACTGTCATTGTGTCATACATGAAGCTTGCAGTGGGACAAGAACTTGTCACTTTTTACATTTTACATTTAGACTTACAGCTTTAGTGCATCACATATTTAGTGTATTGTAGTGTACAGTAGTGTTACAGTAAAGATTTGCCATATTTACCGTTATTTTACTCTGCACCACATAGGATTGCAAGACAACCTTGCAGAGGTGGAAGAGGGCCCCTTTTTACTCCGCAACAAGAGGAAGCCATTTGTGCAATGGTGATTGCAAACAATGCCATAAGGTTTAGAGAGATACAAAGTGCTGTTATAGAGGATGACAACATCTTTGAGAATATTGAATCTG
Organism: Dicentrarchus labrax; assembly: GCF_905237075.1. Taxonomy (NCBI): domain Eukaryota; kingdom Metazoa; phylum Chordata; class Actinopteri; family Moronidae; genus Dicentrarchus; species Dicentrarchus labrax. The sequence goes on from NW_026136720.1 coordinate 26,994,244, forward strand.
TTTCAATCGCTACAATTGACAGAGTGCTCAGGAGAAATGAAATGCGCATGAAACAATTGTACAATGTGCCATTTGAACAGAACAGCGACAGAGTGAAGGAGATCCGTCACCAGTATGTACAGGTAAAACATGTATGTGTTCTATGCGTACTCTAATGTTCAGTGCTGTAAACTGTTTACTTTGTGTAGTGTCATGCACTACACTTACATGACGGTTCTATACAGTGTATTCACAGTGCATACTGTACAATATGTTGTCCAAAATGCATTATGTTACACAGGAAAAGTTGTTATGGTTTTTCTCGCTCCCTCTTCTGTAATAAAGCGTGTACTGGAGCTGGATTCCAGGGAACCGCTGCACACATTCATATACCTTGATGGGGCGGGTTTCAGTCTGGCAAAAGGTAGAAGACGTGGAAGGAATCGCATTGGACAGAGAGCAACCATTGATGTCCCAGGCCAACGAGGAGGGAATATTACTATGTGTGCAGCCATCTCAGAAAACGGCGTCCTCACCCATATCCCCTGTCTTGGTCCATACAACACACAACATCTGCTGGCTTTTTTAGACACTCTTTACAGGGACATAATCCCTGAGAATGAGAGGGGTCTAACTGGAGACCATCTGAATAAGCATGTTGTTGTTTGGGATAATGTGCGTTTTCACCACTCAGATGTCGTCAGACAGTGGTTTGCAGCACATGATAGGATGCTGGTGGAATATCTCCCTCTCTACTCACCATTCCTAAATCCAATACAGGAATTTTTCTCTTCCTGGAGGTGGAAGGTATATGACCGGCATCCACATACCCAAATGGCCCTGCTAGTGGCCATGGATGCAGCATGTAAAGACATCACAGCAGAGTCCTGCAGAGGGTGGATTCGCCACTCGAGGAGATACTTTCCTCGCTGCATTGCAAGAGATGATATTCGCTGTGATGTAGATGAAACTATGTGGCCAGACAGAGAGGAACATCTGGATGTGCATGAATGATTTACAGTACTATGTATGTTGTATGTTCAGTTCCAATATGTACTGCGATATTGTTTACAGTTGTGCACAGCTCTACCCAAAGGGAGTTTACGTTTGTTGTAAATAAGGGTGTATTTTTTCTTTTGCACAATGCTGTGAACAAATTAGAATTGCAAAGAGCATATGCAGTAAAAATGTGAAACATACATATTCAGTGTCTTGTACTCAGTTACCTCACTAAATACAGTAATGTCTAACTTTACTGTAGTTTTCAAATGGCTGTGCAAATAGTATATAGTGCTGTCATGAGCATTTTCAGGTAGTGTCACCGAGATCTGACTTTTTTGCATTGGAAAACATTTACAGAGTAAACTGTCATAATGAGAACATGACAAACCCATTTGACTATCTTGTTCATAAACAATGGTGTCTTTCATTGACATGAATACTTGCTTTTGAGGAATGAGCTATCCATTTTGAGCAAGTGACATGCTTTTGCAGGTTATCAACTAGGTTTTGCAGTTTGTACCAATTGTTTTGAGAAATGCATTAACTGTTGTGCAAATGTAAATAGTGATGTGAGAAATGCACCAAAGCGTAATATAGCCTTGACCAAACCTTGTTTCTCAGCAACTAACAAATAAAACAGTTTTGAGTAGTCTGAATTCATCAGTGCTGGAGCAGTGGATAAATCACCTTTAAGTTGAAGAAAAAGCCGGCTCTGCCTTTAGGTCACGCAGTGGTTGTGATTTCAAAGCATAGTCTGGTACCCATGGGCAGCTATAGCCAGCCATGCCCAAGAAAGACAAGGCTTGTTTGATGGTGGTTGGTTACGGTGCTTTGCATATTACGTCTAGATGGTCCGCGACAATAGCTCTACTCAGGCCTTGAAATAGTATGCCTAGGTAGTTGACCTCTGTTTGACAAAACTGAAGTTTCTGTTGGCTGACTTTATGTCCTTTTTGCATAGCAAATCTTGGCCCAGGAGTTTACACAGAGCAGTAGGGGAGAACAGTAATGTTGCATAAATGGTTTTGTGAGTGCTGCTCAGTGAAGTACAACATTTTTTCCCTGAGAAGCCTGTCACATGCATGGTCTGTATGGATAAGGGAAAATTGTGAGTCCACCAGAAATGTACTTGGCTGGTGTCCATTTTGTGGAAATCTGTACACTGAGCATGTTCTTCCCTACTGGCTCCTCCAGCCACCTCTAGCATTGTGGGGGCCATGATGGCCCCTGGTGCCCTCCTGTTGATGGACACTGACATTCTGTCAGCTAAATGCGAGTAGGAAAATTCTACTCAACCTGAGCCAGCATCTCTCTGTTTCTGGTGCAAAATTAAACAAAGACTTAGGAGGCTATAAAGTTGAGGTGGTTAAATGCCAGAGCGCCCCTGAAGCATATGTTTGCAGTTGTCAGCTAATGTGCTCAGTATTAGTCAGCTAACAGCGCATGTCTTCTCTCTCCTGGAGAGAGGGGATGATTAACTATCCTGTGGGTAAGAAATAGCAATCAGCACGGTAAAAGGAGGGCTGGTGGTCATGGCCCCCATTTAGCTAGTTTCTCCCTCAAGCCCCACTCTTGGCAAGACCACCTGCCCTGGCAAGAGTTGCTGGGTAATCGGTGGCCTGCTTACTAAGTTGCACAGAGCTATGGCTACACAGACCTGTCTGGCTAATACTGGGGCCAATAAGTCCCTCTGACTTCATCACCTGTCCTGTCAGTAGCAGTATGGTTCTGGGGGTTTCAGAATTGTGGACGAACATCAGATGGCTTCCTCTTGCCTTTCCTGTGAAGGAGCAGGCAAATGCTGCAAGCAGAGCATTAGCATCCTTTTGGGTTGTTAATTGCTATTCATGACTGTCCGAGTCCCCCTTCCTCTGCTCAGCCACAGTATTCAGGTGGAAGGGGTGAGGCGGATTTTGGTGGCTCCTCGGCCACATACCATGATTTTCAGTGATTCTTTGACAGACCACTAAAAGCTGAAACACAGAGACCTGCCATCTCAGGCGTGCAGAACTCTGTTTTACCCCTTTACAGCAGGGCTCAGGTTGGGGACTCTTGGCTCTATACTTCCCAGAGCCTGTAGTGAGGATCCACTACTGCTGCCTATTCATACTGTTGGGAAGTATTACTTTGTAAGTTTGAACTATTGAAAGCCTTTCAGCTATTTGATATCTTCTCCACTTTGTGAGAGGAGGAGTAACAATTAGAGAATAAACCCAGGATGAAAGAGAGATGGAAAAAAAATAGAATGATGTATACAAACAAATGTTTATTAGCAATATAAATGAATACTTACAAATGAAAAGATCAAAGTTTCAACTAAAATCTACTTTCTTAAAAGAGAGCGAAAATAACTGTCTACAACCACAAAACTACTAATTAAACAAATAAACTCTAAAGACCACCCTCCCTCCACTGAGGGAGTAAGAAAGAGTACAACGCACGCACCCACAACACATAGCTCTGATTCGGCGTTTGGCCCGCTGGCCCCGCCTGCTTGACTGATGAATACATTAATTGTCGGTGTGCCTCAGCAAGGCACAACAGGGAGAACAGGGCAGAGGCATGGTCAGCCATCTTGCAGGCCATCCTAAAGAACTTATTTCTGCACCAAGGATCGAGGATTTAGGGGCGATCTCTGAGGATCGAGGAATCAAGGATACATGGGAGCAGCCTTCCTGGAAGTCTGAACAGCTGAAAGCTGTATAAATATAAAAGTAGCAGTGTAAGTTCCTGTTCTTTGGAATGAATCACTATAATTCCATCCCTGAAGTTAACTCCAAACAGAAATGATGTGTAATGCAGGATTGTGGGGGTCCTATATTCCAAATAACTTTATTTCACCTACAACTGGCATGTGTGTGACTTATCGGACTTATGTTAGAAAGTGTCACGCTATGACAGTATTACATTACAAGCACTCACGTGGCTGCCACAAGTTGTTTCTGCTTATTTCAAGAAGCAAATTGTCACTGATACCAACCATACACATTGTCCTATCATGGAATGTTTCAACATGTTATGTGAGTAAAATGTGTTTTGACATGTTTTTTTTTTTAACATTGGTTTGTTTATTATTTTATTTAATTGTTAAATGTTTTATGTGTTCTTTGCACTTTATAACTTAGTTTTGATAAGCAATACATCAATTAATTTCATTATTATTATTATTGAACAGGGAGAGATGAAGATACAGACAAATGAATCAGATACAGGTCACAAAATGACCACCACTTTAGTGGGGAAGAGGAATACAGCCAAGAAGTGGAGTATTTCAGCTGATGGCGTTTGAACTTGACTGAGAAATATCAGACTGGGTGACACACATCGCCCTCTCCATCTTGCAGTAGCACAGCACTGGCTCCTGAAGCACTAGCATCAACCTCTAGTTCTAGAGAGAACAGGGAAGAACAAAACAAAACACACATACAAATTGTACAGCGTGGGACATCAAAAAATATTATATTTGTAGTTTTTTATTAATATTGATGTATTAACAATTTACTTTAGTCTCACCTGAGGGAGGATACAGAGCCTCTCGGTAGATCGTGCTGTTGTTCAGGACTCTGGTGTCATGAACAGAGCCAGGATACACCACAAAGGTGTTGATTAAGAAGCCCTTCCCATCACCACACAGAATAAATAAAAAAAATCACCTGTAACCTCGCACTGCTCGACAGAAGAGGCACAGGAATAACTTCTACTGGCAGAATGCGTTTGTATTATTTGTTCATTATGTGCATGTGTATTTATTTATATTGTGATTGTAAACTCATTATTGAATAAGAAGAATATGATCGTGTAAAAATGTATATTAGTCTCAATGTTTGTTGGGTCTCTGTAAATAATATTTTAAAGAGTTCGGTCTAGACCTGCTCTATTTGAAAAGTGTCCTGAGATAACTTCTGTTATGAATTGGCACTATACAAATAAAATTGAATTGAATTGAATTGAATTGTTTTTTGTTTTTTTTAATAATGTAACTCATATCAAACCCAACTCAGGAATTATCAGCCTCATGTCACTGAATGGAAATGACAATAAATTATGTAAAAAGTGTTTCTTGCTGACAGACAGACTCTCTGCTGTGTACTGAAATAAGTGCTTTGTGACGGCCTGCAAGATGGCGGACCAGAACAACTTCCGGTTCCAGTGCAGAGCGAGGAGCAGGAAATGTCAAATAAAAGACTTGGGATGTACCCATTATTGCCCCCCTTATTATGCTTGATCTTCAGGTCGTAACCTTGCGCCAACAGAGCCCAACGCATCAGTCGCTGGTTGTGGTTGTATATCTGAGCTAAAAAGACAAGAGGGTCAGTGCACACAATCACTGGAGATGAACTGGAAATGTTGAATTGCGAGGAGCATAGCAAGGGTCTCTTTCTCCATGATGGAGTAGTTATATATATATATATATACTATATTGCATTGTATTGACTGCACTGTACATTAACTGCTCTTACTGCACTCATGTAGAGTTGCCAGAAGATGGCAGTGAAGGATCACAATGTATAAAACTCCTCCTGCATATTGGGTTCAGGCTACGCAGATAACATGAGGGTAATAGCTTTGTTATTCACCCATAGGCACAATAATATATCATAATGTAAGTCCTGTTTAATTTCCTCAGCTAATCAACTGTTCAGATTGTTAGCATTAAGACCTCAACCAGAAAGTGTTTCCATTTTGTAGCTTAGTTTCTAACGTTTTTGTACTTATTGCCATTTATTCTTCCTTCTTTCCTATTATTTTTATCTGAACGTTAAATTCTTCTGCTGCACAGGGTGTGGGAACAATGATTGAGAGCAGCTTGGTGCGTTCCCCTCTCGGCCAATCAATGTCGGTGTGACGACGCCCATTTTTCAGATTTTAGTGCCAGGAGTTTTGCCTAACAATTACCTGCTGCCTCAAGGTTTTAATTTATTTTCATTGAAACTTAATACCCATTTTTTTTGGTACAGTTTGGAGAGGCATTTGTTTATTGATGAAGAGGTGTGTTTTCATTATTGAAGCTGCAGTAGGTACTTTTATCAAAAATAACTTCTTGTCATATTTGCAGAAACTTTACTATATCCTGACAGTAGTACATGAGACAGATATCTCATCTCACTTTTAACTAAGCAATAGTTGTTATAGTCATGTAAGGGTGAGGACACTGGACACTGTCACATGTCCACCTTTAGACATTGCATCCTTTTTTCCACCTCCAACACTATGGAGGAGTAAATATGAATTGAAATATTCACATTTTCTGAAGCTTATGATTGCTGCTGCTGCTTGACAGCCCAGCTCCTGAAAGAGTCCCAGCAAGAAGTGTTCGTGTGCTACTGCTACTGCTGCAACTGAACTGACCATCAGTGTGTTCAGTGAAGCAGTGCAGCACTACTACCAGTGGAGCAGTCTTATTTCAAACCCTCAGCTAACTTTGATTCAATGATTGATTATACCTGCAACAGTTTATAATTAGTGTGTCACTATTAAGAGCTTTTCAACAGTAGCAATTATTTCACACATGCCATGCTCCTCACTGGCAGAGTGGTTAAAGCACATGGCACATAAGCACATGGTGTGAGGTTCAGTTCCTCATTTAGCGCTTTAAGAAAAAACAAACTTGAGACTGTAGAGCATGTAGAACATTTATCTGAGATCCAGATAGTTTTAGGGAATAATCCTAACAGATAAAATACATAAAGACGTTGAAACTGCCCCAAATCACTTTGCATACATTTCCTGTCATAAATCTCTGCCGTTCTCTGACTTCAACATGCTGACCTTCAAGGAAACATTACGTTCATGTGAATGTATGCTTCTTAGTTGACTGCCACTGCTGCATGCTTTTAGCCACGTCATTCCAATTCAAAATTTTATCAGCATTTTAAGGACATGTGTGCTCCTATTCAACTGTATCCACCTTTTACACCTTTTACAAAATTAAGCTTTTTCTAACAAATAATGTTATTAGGGCCCAAGCACTGACCGTGCAAACTGAAATTTAGTCAGGCAATGCAAAACATGTTGTTGATGATATTTCATGATTGTGGTGACGGTTTGTTAAAGGATGTGTCCGTGGCGTGGCGTCAAATTTTGATGTACCGCTAGAACACATGAATTTGCTATAACTTGAGTGTACATTGTTCATTCAGCTCCAAACGTCACTTGTCTGATAAGAGTCCCGCCCTGAACACACCTACATGACAGTATTCAGATACAGTGATAATGCCACCTACTGGCAACAGGAAGTAAGCACTGTGTGGCGATTTTGAGCTGATTTCGTATGCTTGCAGCTTAAATTTGAATATGTATTTCCTAAAGAAAATTAGTATGAAGCTGGAAGCTTTTCAAATCATTTAGCACCACCTACAGAAATAAATGCATCAAATGCTACAGAGTCATTGAGCATACACATCTGTACTTATGTATTTTTACCATGTATGCTGCAAATTGGCAGCACCTGTGGACGCTTTGGATCTCAAAGGAGGAAGATCTTAAACCAGTAGACTATTCAGATATACTCTGACATTTCCTGCACATTCTCATGGAGAACTTGTGTACCAAGTTTTCAGAATTTTGGAAAGAGTTGCAGTTTGTTAAGAGACACAAAAACTCCTCTCATTGACTGGCTTAATAAAAGCCATGAGAGATTAATAGAGTGATAGGACAATACAATTCCTTCTTGCACTTTTCCAAACACAGAGTCAACCAGAGCAGCATTATTGTTTATACCCATTGTTGTTATCAGTGCAGCCACATCACTTTGAAGACCATGGTAGACTTCATCCACCCTGAGTGTGGAAAGTTCAGCCAGAGGTGAAATGACTCCCTTATACAAGTTGCTCCTATGAAAAAGACCAAAAAATAAAATAAAAACAAGTGAGAAGCATGAGGAGATCTGGTTTGGACTTTATTACTTGATCAACTGACAGTATAAATACTAACGATGCATGCTAAAATACAATGTATCCTCGCAGATGGTTACTTTATCTAAGGTCTCACTGACATGATTACAACAGAAAATAGAAAGAAAAAAGAAAATTAGCTTTTGTTATAAAGGAGATTACAGTAAGAAGGTTTGGACCATATCTTGTATGACAAAATGATTCATTATCCTTGTGATGAGGTAAAACTGTTACCATTTTCAAACTACACGTTTCACTTTGACACAACACTACAGAGAAGATAATAAGGATGAGTTTGGAAACTTCGATTCAAATTCTCAAAATCAAATCCAAAAATGATTCGTTGCTCTTTTATTTCTACTTATGAAAAGGCAAAAAAAGAAAATGATCCCACTTTTAAACTCTTTGGATCTGACTACTGTAGAACAGACACACACATTCAGCCAGAGAAGTTCTCAGATGATGTCAAGAGAGGAGTGTGGAGATGTCACCTTGTCCCATTTCTCTGTTAACTGTATGTAATTAATGCGTTCTGCACTGTTCTGTGTGTGTGGACCAGGTCAGTATGTAATTAATGTGCTGATATAGATAAAACTGCTGTCTGCCTATAATTACTGCTACTGGAGCTCCGATGTACATTAGATATATGTCAAGTTGTGTACGTGTATGTGTGTATGTAATGCAAGGCTTATTCTTGTCACTGTCCATCAGATGATGTCATAATGATGTTACACTGTTAACGAGAGACTGAAGAGGAGACAAAAAGAGGAAAGTGGAAGAGAAGAAAAAAGGGACCTGCAAGAGAAGAAGAGAAAGGAGTAGAGGAGAAGGGAGGTTAGGAGGATAGTACAGGAAAAGGGGAGACAAGAGAGGACAAGATGGGAGGAGATAACAGAGGACAGGAGAAACCTACATCTCAGGTTGGCTGTAATTACTGTTCAGATGTAGGTAGATGTGTTGACTGTATAATCACTGTGTACTAATGCCTGTGTGTATGTGTGTGTTTGTGTGTAAGAGAGAGAGAGTGTACTGAGACGTCAAAATGTCCTTCCCTATATGTTATTAATGTGTGTGGAATTACTAATTACTGTATACTTGGTCAGGACATGTATTGAGGGTAAGTGACCACAAACATTCTAAACATAACACTGAGATCATCGGGCTGAAGATGTGGGGATGTATAAATGTGTATATATATATATATATATATATATATATATATATATATATGTTTGGGTGTGTGTGTGTGTGTGCGTTTGTGAATGTCAAGATATCACTTCAGTGCCACTGTATGCCAGAGTAGACGTTCTGGTCTATAATTATGTTGTATATCAGAATGAGACACACACATACCCACAGAGATGCACTCACACTTAATTTCTTACTCTGTATGTAATTAACACACACCTGGTTTCACCTGGGTAAATGGCTCTTTTGGACGACAATTCTACCTTCAAATTGATTTCATATTTGCCAGGGAGGGTATGACAGTACTAAAATACGATGGAGTGGATCAAAGTATCAGGGTACTAAGGATTTTTGTGCCAGGTATCAGGGTACCAGGGTACCAAGTAATGATCAGGTACAATTGTATCAGGGTATTAGGGTACTAAGGATTCAGGTGCCAGTTGTCAGGGTACCAGGGTACCAGAGTTCTAGTGCCAGTCAGTCAGTAAATTCGTACGGGGCACCAAATCTATTACCTGGTTATTAGAGTATTAACATTTATTTCAAAGTATTTCCATACCATTACAGCTCTGTGTAGCAGTCTACCACACCTGTGTATAATGGATTCAGATTGCCTTCACAGGCCCGAGGCACAAACAGGAAACAGTGCAGAATGAAATCCAGTGTTTTTATCTCAACCTTATCAACCTCACTGCTTTCTGTTCACTTTCCTACAACCATATTAGAGCTGTATTAAGTTACTAATATAAAACCCAACATTTTGTAATGCTGCTGCTTTACTGATGTGGCTTTTATTGTGAAGCAGTCACAGACAGGCCGGGGATTTCATCATTTAAGGGCAGGGCCACTTAGCTTTTGATGGTGTCATTTTTTTGAGGGCACAAAGGCCAGATTCCAGGCAGCAAGGCCATCAAAACCGTGATTTTAAGACCACGAAAATAATGAATTTAACTTAAGGGTTAAGGATGATTTTTTTTAATACATAGCAGAACTATCAGTGAAATAAATCAATGAAAATAAGCTGTTTTTTCTCACAAAAGAATTCGTATTATGTACATATACATGTTAGTATTTTCTGGGGCTGCCCTCGACTAAAGATTTTCCTAGCTGACTAGTTGCCATTTGAAAATGCTTGACTGATCATCAAACATTTGATTATTTAATTATATATATTTGAACAGCGGCCTGTTAAATGCTAAAAGAAAATGTGGTAATGATTCTGAATGTGTCAGAACAACCAGCAAGGAGACTGAACATTTAGTTCATTTATTTCAACACAGTATAACATAAACAAGTCTTGTTGTTCAAAACATGGAATAAAGAACACCATAACAGAAACAGGCTTATTGATACGATGGATGATGGATAACTATGATTTCTCTTTCTGGCTGCTAGTTAGCTATATTACAACACAAACACTATAATAATGACAATGGTTAAATTCAAGAAGTGCGCTGAATTATTTTCCATTTTCCAATCAAATTTTTTATGTTCATAATTCATCTTGTAGTTGGTTGGCTTAATGTAAGTATTTTATGAAACGTCAGTGGGGTAAATGATTAAGAAATTCACTTTCAGAGCCAGAGCTGTTCAAAAAGTGGGCGAACACTTTTGAACTCTATTAAAAGCAGATTTCCATCTATAGTTCCTGGTCTGTTAATTTTGTTTAAATTGTATTCTAACCTTGTGATTGTTTTTATCGCCGCTGCTATACTTGGTTTCTATTCTCCCACTCAAACAGTATTGACTCAATCAGTCTTTCATGTCTTTTCATTATGTGAAGAGGCCCCCCACAAGTATCGTTCTGGAAGGAGAGCCCTCCAGAGTGTGTATGGTTAATAAAGCTGCTGAATGGACCACTTTGACATCATGAAAAAAAAAAGCTTCCCCACACTCGAGATTGCAGGTGAGCCCTTCAAATAAAATCATTTCTCTTTAAATCCATCTCAAACTGAAAGGTGGCCTCTGTCATGTAATGAAAAGCCCAGACATCTTCAGAAGCAATTACAGCCTAACATCATATAAGCTATCTACTGCAACAACACAGCTTGACTGTAGAGTGATGAGCCTCTCAAAAGCCTAAATTGGTGGACGGACCGCAGCGCCTCAATGTTAAAATAACTAGTGTTAGAGCTGCTCCAAGCTGTCTCTATTTTTACAACATCTCTGAATAATAAATATCTTATCTGTATCTCTGGGACACAAGACCCAGAAGGAATCACTTTTCCTCTTTGGAACCCCAAAACTGGTCGTGAGCACGAGGGTCTCTCACATGTAATAATAATGATAATAATACATTTTATTTATAGAGCGCTTTTCAAGAAACTCAAAGACAGGAAAAGAAAAAGGTAAAAAAAACAACACACACAAAATATATAGCTATATCTACAACACAGTGAATTAATAATTAAAAGCAGTGTCTCCATAAACATATATTGTCAGGATTTGATTTTTTTCTTTAATGTGTGAACAGAGAATTTGCTTTATTACAGATGCCTACTTATTGTTGAGCTGAGAGTCTGATTTTGTAGTTTGGAAGCTTGGAACACTAAAAATACAATTTATACTGTAGGAAAGTTCAAGGGAAAGTTTCTTGTTGAATTATTGAACTCATTCAATCTTTGTATGCCATCATCCTGAAGAAAACTGAGATAAAGGCCAACAGTGAGGGGACAAGACTGTAATCATTATACAGTCTTGACTTTCCACATCACTGCAGACAAGGTTTTATTTAGCTCCTCTTCTTCTCTGGCTTATACTGAAACAGATCTAACCATAGGCCTGAAGGAGCCTCCTACGCACTCACTCACTCACTCACTCACTCTCAGAGAATGTCCGCCGAGAGAGAGTGTTTGGATTTGGCCCTCTCCTCTGTGCCTCTCTCACTGTCTCTGCCGTCAGCGGTATTGATTGTGTGTTGAGGGTTTTTACCCTGTGATTTCAGCTCATTATTTTGACCACACATTGTTCTTCAGACAGCGATCTGATTACAGCATTTTGTCTCGGCGCTCCGCCTCGCAACAAAGTGCTTCAAAACACCTTTTCATCTCCAAGAAAAGCTCCACTCCGCCCCCGGCAAATAAACGCATTTATTGACAGTGTAATCACTCAGTGCTCCAAGTCTGCCGTGTGCGCACACACACGCACACACGCACACACACACACACACACACACACACACACACACACACACACACACACACACACACACACACACACACACAGTTCCCCTTTAGAGTGTGGAGAGAGGTCAGAGGTCAGCTGGGAGTCGTAAGGTCTATGATTGGATGTTTATAGAGAAGTGGGCGTCACAAGTTGTCACCCCGCTAAACATCGACCCGAGGAGACACCTTTACTAATGGAGAGATGGAGACGGACAGACAGACAGACAGACAGACTGCAGAGGGATGGAGGAAGACAGACAGACAGCATAGAGCTGGAGAAGGACTGACAGACAGCATAGAGATGTAGACAGACAAAAAGGCAGACAGGCAGACAGGCAGACAGACAGACAGACAGACAGACAGACAGAGGAGAGTGTAATGTTATTTAATGTGAAATATCTATAAAATATGTCAGTCAGTTTACTCAGTGATAGAAAAGGGCTCCCTTGAGGAGAAACGTTGGAACCTCAGTGGGTAACTGGGGGAGCATCATACTGTTGCTACTGGGTCTGACTTTCCTCCAGACCCTTTCCCATCAGGTCTCCTATTTAAAATCAAAATGTATGCACATCTAGTCTATGACACAGAGTAATAAGATATCGAGCTTTGGATATGTGGCCTGGTTGAAGTTGATATTATATGTGTGTACATAAGTGAATGTGGCATGTAGTTTAAAGCACTTTGAGTGGTCTTAAATCAGGATATAAAGGATGGTATAAAATGAAATAAATGTTATCCTCCACTTCATTTAACTCACAGATTTGTATTTATAATTGTTTTAAATATACAATAAGTTCTCAGTTGTGACTGCTGCCAGATTTCTTCTGACCATGATTGTATGCATTTAGTCCAGAAATGATATTTAAACTCCACATCCAACGTTGCTTTTTGGAGATAATAGTCTTCAAGTCAACACTCATGTATCACTCACTAATATATCAAATGTTTTAGTTTCAGTTCCATTTGCCTAGGTCAGATATTTCCTGAGCCACCCTGTTGGTTGGGAAACTGTTCCACAGACTCACCACACTGACCTTCCACCTTGCTTTAAACATTATCAGTCATTTTAATGGGGTCTCTTTCCACTGCTAGCTTACCAAACACACATCTACATTGTTTTTTAAGCCAGAAAAAAAGAGGGGGGGGCTAAACTTTTAAACAAAAAAACACAAAAAAAAAAAAAATTAAAAATTTTTTTTTTTACCCCCTATAAAAAAAAAAAATTTTTTTTTTTCCCCCGCAACCAAAAAAAATTCTTCACCCAAAAAAATGGTGGGTCTTTTTTTCCCCAAAAAAAAAAAAAAAAAAAAAAAACCCCCTCCCCCCCAAAAAAAAAAAAAAAAAAAAAAAAAAATTTTAATTTACCTTAAAAAAAAAAAAATAAAAATTTTTTTTTTTTTTTGGGGGTCTGCCAAAACCCCTTTTTTTTTTCTTTTAAAATTTTTAATTTTTTAATTTTTTTTTTTTTATTTTTTGTGGATTTTTTTTTTACAAACACCAATCGTAGGTCACATCGAACCCCAACTCTCGCCTCCCTTCATTGGTTGCCTGTTCAGTTCAGGATTGATTTTAAAATTCTTTTAATAACTTTTAAGGCCCAACTTGGCCTAGCCCCCAGCTATATCACAGAGCTCTTAACTCTATAACTAAAGTTATATCACTATTAACTGCCAACACAGGCAGATTTTCCGAAATCTTTTGTATCCCCATACACAGGTTCGGAATATGCTGAATAGCCCATATCTCTTAGCATTTTTGTTTTGCCTGTAACACCACCTAAAGCCCTGCTTGCTGAGTCTGCTAGAACTAATGCTCCATATATAAAAAAACAAACAAGTTAGTTGTATTCATCCGTAAACTAAAGTTGTTTCCTACAACATAAAACTGAAAACCATTCCTTTCTCTGCCTGGTTTTCTGAAATGCATAACAACAACAACACATGTCACTATTGTTTGTAAATCTTCTTCATTTTCTGACAGCAAAATAATGCTTTATGTAAGTCAATGGCCACATAATAGCACTCTCCCCAGCATTTTGGCTGTGTGCAACTGCATTGCCTACACTGTCTATATTTACAGCCCTGTTGCTGACAAGAGGAAACATTTTGAATGACCTGGCTTATCTTTTTTAAATGAATGAGTTTGCATTCGTAGTTCCACATGTGGCAGTATTTTATATGACTGTCACTACATGAAATGTGTGATTTTGCAGCAGACATTAATGCAAGAGTACCACAAACAAATGTTGCACTGCCTTTTGTGTTGTTGCGTGTGTTCTTTATAAGGAATAATACATAGTCATAGGTAGACTTTTTTTACACACGCATAGGCACAAGACATCTGTGTTCACAGTTTGTAGAGCTGAAAGTTGGCCCTGAGAGTAAAGTTTGAAAAATAAATTATTAAAATATATAAAAAAAAATTCTAATCTTTTCTTAAAATTTTCCCTGAAGATGAAATCCTAGCAATATAATAACAGCTGGGCGATGGCCGATCACAGCTGTAAAAGGGTGCGTGACAGGATGGTGATGTCGTTGACGATGATGATGATGATGATGATGATGATGGAGACAGGGAATTAGTTTTCGATTAGCCACAGTGTCAGGTCATGGTGTCACGTCCCACCTTTCTGTCTGTGTGACTGATCAATACCAACATCACACACACTATTAGCAACTCTACCTCTCCTTTCTCTCTCTCTCTCCCTCTGTCAGACACACAATTATCAACTCCCCTCCTCCTACTCCATCAATCTATCCACCACAGGCTCCTATCTGTCTTGATTCTTCACTTTTCTATTACTATTTTCACTCATTTTAGATCACATTACTTGCCCCTAAGTTTTAGCGTTTTCCTCACTACCCTCTCTCCGTATGTGCACTCACACTATGCTCTCTTTGTGTCTCCATCTTTGTTTTTCTGACAGTAGCATGCGTTGTGGACTAGAGGAACTGGCTTTGATTAAAGCCATGTTTAGTTATAATAAACATTTATAATAATATCATTGTGAAGCAGAAGTTTCTATTTCCAAGCTTAAATATTTTAATATTATATCAGCTCCTTAATGTTAATGTTTTTGTACTTGATCCTTAGTTTAGTTCTTTGAGTGCAAATAAAAAACTAAAACCTGCAATATTTAAATCTACAATATCAAAATACTGCTTTGCTGCTAATGTTAAGTTAGCCTTTAATGGGCTGGATCAGATAACTTACAAATAAAGACAGATAGTGTTCCTTTTACTTTGGATGACCCATGCAGGGCACTGGTTTTCACAGACTGCTTTGGTATAGGGTCTAACATGTAGCTGCTGCAACAGTCTGCTAACCTGACTGCACCAGAAGGTTTCTTACCATAGACGTAGTCTCTGTGTCGTCACCCATAGGTTTCTGAAGAAGAGACATCTTTTCCATGGAGAAGGCCTTCAGTGCTGTTCTTTGCTCTTCTTTCAAAGAACAAACACTCTCAGTTCTGATAGAACTGATGCTAGCAGCATCTACACTAACCTCTTTAGCAGCTGCCATTGTTGGCCCTTGAGTTTTCAGATGTTGGCATTGACTTGTTACGCATCGTTTCTCTTCTAACTCTACTTGGTCATTTTTTGTTCTCATTTTCATTTTGACACTGCGTTAGCTATCTTGCAGCGCCACCCACAGGGAGACATTTCAACCTTTCACACAAGCTATCTCATAATAAAAGTGGAAGTTAACAGTGAAAAGTTCTGGGCACATTAAAGTGTTAGTAGGGGATAGCCAATTTTGGTTTGAATGACCCCACGGCATTTTGTCTAGTGCCACCCTCAGGCTCTAAGAATAGTGAAAGAATCAGTATGTTTGTTGTATTGTTGACTGAACACTGGAGCCTCTGGTAGCTGTTAGTACGTCTTTAGTCTTCTTTGATTTTCACAGAGCCTGACTGCACACCACTGGTTTTACACTCCCTGTCGCTAAAACTTTCTCATCTCTCGAGCCCATCTTGTCTGTGTCACCACACATGGATTCACAGGTCATCTAACATCAGATATTTATGATGTGGCTTGTCAGACAGATGACCAGTCATTACAGAGGAGGTCATACACACAGCTTATATTCAATACAGAGTCTGCTTTCAGCTTGCGCTCATTAAACTAATCAAAGCTGTAGAACACTTTTGGCTTTTTCACAAGAGAGGCCCCAGAGCTCTGCCGGGGCCGGGCCCGCCTCAAGGACTGTCATGTGACCTGTCATGTAACCTGTGCTTTTCAAATCACCGTGACTTAGCTGTGTTTACAGAACCATCGCTATGTGCTTCTCATTCAGCCTGGTAACAGTGGTTCTGTCTGTCAGGACGAAACATCATATCGGCTACTGAAGACTGAGGGGACCAAAAACAACCCCAAAAATTAAATGAATGAAAATAACAGAGACAGAGCGACAGAGACCGAGGGAGAGAGTGTGAGAGTAAATGAGGAATGAAAAAAGGTCATTAGCTAAAAGGCTCCTCTCTCACCTCCTGCTGTGGATGTGTGTGTTTGTGGCACTGTATGTGTGTGTGTGTGTCCACAGGCTTTCATTCAAAAGGACAAAAAGCCTTGTCAAGTCAACATGCAGGCAGTCAAGCAAACAGTGCAGGTCACAAACACACACACACACACACACACACACACACACACACTCAGGCTGCACTATATGTTTGGACGTGGGTATTGTTTGAGGGCGCTGATGCTGTTTCCAAGTCATTTAACTTTAGATGGTGTTAGGCTGTCCAATGATTATCATTCTGTCTGAAAGACAGACAGACAGACAGACAGACAGGCAGACAGGCAGGCAGACAAGCAGACAGGCAGACAGATAGATAGATAGATAGATAGATAGATAGATAGATAGATAGATAGATAGATAGATAGATAGATGGATAGATAGATAGATGGATAGATAGATATATAGTCCCTCCAGGAAGTTGTGATGTTGCAGTCACAGTAATTAACACAAATTCAACCAATCAACATGAATTCTGCAATTTTTGTCCAATCACCACAATTTTCCGTAAATTTGACCAATTGCAATTTCTCTTGTAACATATGCTAACTGTACTAGCTCCTACCACTAGTTAGTTAGCAGTCCTATTAGCTGACTGTACCCTGTGAGGGAGGTTTGTTAACACCACTAGCATAGGAGCAGGGTCGGATTCAGCACCACGGCCAGAGAGGGGTGTAGCACTTCAATGCCTTTAACAGAAGTCTGTCTTCTCCCCTGGCAGACAGTGTTGACATCTAAGAAGAACGTGAACAGTCGTTTACATCTCTTTCATCCAAAATGGCTGGCACATCTCAGTGGCAGAACAGCAAAATTGTAATATTCTGTCAGCCAGGGAAACACCATATTCAGGCTAAGCCAATCAGAGGCAGAGTAGGGTGGGTCCTGGTTTCATCATGATAGAATTCGTCAGTTTGAGAGTGGGCAACGGAGCTGAGCTCAGCAGCACTGCCAGTGATCATGGCTGGGACCCGTAGGCTGTTGTAAGGCATCAGATATGGGGAAGCTAATTTATTATGACGATATATAATGAAAATATTTATACCTTTTCCACCACAATGACAAGTATCTAGCAGACAGTAAAGCACACCATGCGTGATAAGCCCATAATGTTAGATACAGCAGATACAGGAGGCGCTGAGCATTAACCAGGGTGGGCACACAGACACTGCACATTTGACACAGAGTTGTCCTAAAACAGCACGTTAGTCTACCCAGACCACAACAGCTGCAAAGTCAGAACACATCAGCAGCAGATCAGATATGCAACTTAAAGAGAGAGAGAGCCTGAGACAGCCGAGGACACACAGAACACGTCAAAGTCAGCACAGTTTCCTAATCGACCAGATTATTAAAATATATTTATTATTATTATATTATTATTCAATATAACTCACCACTGGTGTTTTAAAAGCAGCGCAATCTGCTGGTTGTTGTTTAAGAAAGTTATCCAACGTTTGAAAACAAATCCATCCATAATTTCCCAATTTTACGAATTTACTGACTTTACTAATTTTACACTGCAAAAAATAACAGGAAAGGCGAGCTCACGTAGTGACTTAGTGACGTGACGTGTGACAGAGAAGCTTCCCCACTGATCTCAGGTCAGGCCTAATTAGCCTATGCTGAATACCAATGTGTGGGTACTGAATGGTGGTCTGCCACTGAACTTAGATCAGTATGATACAACGTGAGGTAATTGGTGACTTATTTCTTTCAGTGATCATTTTGGCTTCTTAATAGTGCCACATATGCTGGGACTGAACGCAGTCTCTGACTCCATCAGAGGGTTTTATTTTCAGCAGCTCCAACCAGGACCTTGACTCCGGGGAGGCAGGGACAGCAGAGGCGTGAAGTCTCTGTAGTGAGTCTCCTTGCTGGCTGTTCTGACACATTCAGAATCATTACCAGGCAGCAGTTAAAATATAAATATTTAAGTAATTAAATTAATATCATAAACGTTCAACTGCTAGTCAACAAGGAAAATCCAACTGTATATTGTTCTAGTCTAACTCAAATATTTGTATGTTATGTTGATGTGTGTGAAGTGGAAACCCTGTGTTGTAAAATGACAAATAAATTAACCTTAAACCTTGGACTGAGACAACTATAGCACACACACACACACACACACACACACACACACACACACACACACACACACACACACACACAGGCTACCGCAACCAACATGATAATACACTAACAGCTTTGGAAGTGAAAATGAGAGCATCTGGTACTGGTTCACACACACACACACACACACACACACACACACACACACACACACACACACACTCATACTGACACACACGCCTGTTGTTCCGTTTATGACCAGGAGGTGATAGTATGAGTCCAGAAATCATCCTCTCTCCTTCCTGTCTCTTCCTCTTTATCTCTAGAGCTTTGAGCTAAAATAAAATTAACTGCTGGTCTATTTTCTTTCTTTCTTTCTTGACAATGGCTCCTCTCTGCTCTGTCTCTTTTCTGGGAGCTGTCAGGGTGAATATTCACCTTGGTTACTGAAGCAGACAAATGACACCTTTTAAAGCTGTGAGGTGCGTGTCTGTGCGTGTGTGTAGCACATGTATGTGCGGCGACGGTTTCATAAAGTGCAAATTCCATTTTTGTAGCGATGGTCTGGAGAGAATATCGTTTACACTTCATTTACTCTGTGAGTGTGTGCGTGAGTGAGGAGAGAGAGAGAGAGAGAGAGAGAGACAGAAAGAGAGAGAGAGAGAAAGAGAAAGAGGAGAGAATGTCTATCAATTTGTCAGAGTACTTGGGGCTGTCAGAAAGTTTGTGTGTGTGATTACAAACACTACTAGTTTGCTAAGAAAGGGTTGCATCATTTGTCTTTGCTAACTATAAAAACAAAAAAACAAAAAAGGCACTAAGTGTTTATCATTTAATATGATGGCACCATGGCTCTGAATGACCTCGCTTTTCTTTAAAACACATACCAAATAATTTGGTTTTAACAAATAACTTTTCATCATAATCACTTTAAAGCTGCACTAGGTATTTTTTTTATAAAAATAACTTTTTGTCATATTCACTGAAACTTTCACTATATCCTGACAGTACTACATGAGACAGATAATCTGTGAGAAAAAATCAGGTTCCTCTGGCTTTTCCTAGAGCTCCTAATGGCATTTGCAAAAATTAATTGTAAAGCTTAAAAGGAAATCACCAATCAGAGGCACAGAAGATAGTGAGAGAGTCTCATTCTCAGGGGTGTCAAATACAGATGCTTTCGGTGTCTGGGAATGGGACTCAACAAAGCTTCAACCCTCCAACCCAAAGCATCTTCCTATCTTTCTTGGCTCTGGTTGATTGTTTTTCTTTACACCCGATGGATTCTTGCAAATGCCATTAGGACCACTAGAATGAACCTTGATCTCAAGGACCTTGAACCTTGATCTATGTGTATGTGTCCCCCACAGGCACACACACATACTGGAGAGTTAGCTTTTCTGAGCTGCTAGCTCAGCTATAACAGAGTTGCTGCTCATTAAATCTTACAAACAGCTCACTGTTTCTGCTACACTGCTGTGGTCAGTCTGTCAATCACTCAGTGTCGAGGCCATGCCCCCTGAAGTCACTGTCCTTTGCAGATTTCTGATGCAGTTTTTAAAGTTTGCCGAGAGGGAGGGAGCTTGCAGAACTGAAGGGTGTAGTTGCACTTTAAGAATTTTAATGTGGAAATTATAAGTTTTCTGCAGACACACACACACATTATTGTTCCAAGCTGATTATTTGTAGGTATACAGTTAATTAAAGTTAATTTATTTCAGTAATTCAATTCAAAAAGTGAAACTCATATATAATATAGATTCATTTCACACAGAGTGAAATATTTCAAGCCTTTATTTCTTTTAATTTTGATGATTATGGCTTACAGCTAATGAAAACCCAAAATTCAGTATCTCAGAAAATTAGAATATTTCCTAAGACCAAAACATTTTAATACAGAAATGTTGGCCTACTCAGAAGGATGTTCATATATATGAACTCAATACTTGGTTGGGCCTCCTTTTGCAGGAAGTACTGCATCAATGCGGCGTGGCATGAAGGTGAGCAGCCTGTGGCACTGCTGAGGTGTAATGGAAGCCCATGTTGCTTTGATAGAGGCCTTCAGCTTGTCTGTATTGTTCGGTCTGGTGTATCTCATCTTCCTCTTGACAATACACCATAGATTCTCTATGGGGTTCAGGTCAGGCGAGTTTGCTGGCCAGTCAAGCACAGTAAAACCATGGTCATTGAACCAGCTGTTGGTACCTTTGGCAGTGTGGGCAGCAAATCAGCAACTCCATAAAGCTTATCAGCAAAAGGAAGCATGAAGTGCTCTAAAATGTCCTGGTAGATGGCTGCATTGACTTTGGACTTGATAAAACACAGCGGACCAACACCAGCAGATGACATGGCTCCCCAAATCATCACTGACTGTGGAAACTTCACACTGGACTAAAAGCAACTTTAATTCTGTGCCTTTCCACTCTTCCTCCAGACTTTGGAGGAAGACCTTGATTCCCAAATGAAATGCAATCTTCACTTTCATCTGAAAAGGGGACTTTGGACCATTGAGCAACAGTCCAGTCCTTTTTCTCCACAGCCCAGGTAAGACGCATGAATATGCTTGGATACAGCACTCTGAACAGCCAGCTTCTTGAGCAATGACCTTTTGTGGCTTACCCTCCTTGTGGAGGGTGGCAATGATTGTCTTCTGGACAACTGTCAAGTCAGCAGTCTTCCCCATGATTGTGTAGCGTACTGAACC
Organism: Dicentrarchus labrax; assembly: GCF_905237075.1. Lineage (NCBI taxonomy): Eukaryota > Metazoa > Chordata > Actinopteri > Moronidae > Dicentrarchus > Dicentrarchus labrax. The sequence continues at coordinate 27,015,762 of NW_026136720.1, forward strand.
AGACTTAGAGACCATTTTAAGGCTCAGGAAACCTTTGCAGGTGTTTTGAGTTAATTAGCTGATTAGAGTGGGACATTGTGAGTCTACAATATTGAACTATTACTGTTATTCTAATTTTTTGAGATACTGAATTTTGGGTTTTCATTAGCTGTAAGCCATAATCATCAAAATTAAAAGAAATAAAGGCCCAAAATATTTCACTCTGTGTGAAATTAATCTATATAATATATGAGTTTCACTTTTTGAATTGAATTACTGAAATAAATTAACTTTACCATGATATTCTAATTTATTGAGATGCACCTGTACAGGGATCTTTAATTTTGCCCTGATTTGTCTGTTTGAAAAATTCAAACAGTGTGTTTTAAAAATCCATTGTATTCCCAAATGAATAAAATAAAACATAAGAAATTGGATAGGCAATACAAATAATAGCCAAGCAAATGAAGATATATTAAAGGTTATGAGCCAAGATGGATTATGATTTGAATTTAGTGTTATGCACACAAATTGCCCAACCCTCATGGGTTTACAAGACACCAAAAGTACAGTTGCAGTGGTCAAACATTTAATTTCTTTAGATATTATTTTAAAAAATCTTAACCAAGATATTTTACCTTCTCTACCAAGCTTGGCAAATAAAGTTTGCAACAATCCTCAAAGAAAAAAATAATGGCTTCTGGTGAGTAAAACTGAATGTGTAAACATAACTGTGGTTTGTTCACAAGAAATTTTCACAGGGTTTCGTTAACAATGCTGGAAAAAAAAGACCTGTAGCTGAATATTATAGCTGAACTATATGATAATGGTGAATTTTAGAATTGAACTTGAAAATTTGAAGAGAATATATGTGAATAAAGACAAAAAGACTGAAAGTGGAAGTGGGAACATTGTTATTAAATGTAAGCATTCTCATAAAAAAAAAATTTAGAACATAAAGTTTAGTTTAGAAATAAAACGTATGTGTCTACCTACATGTGAAAATGACACATGGCAAAATAAATAGGAAATCCCATGTGAAACAACGTTACACGTCTGATGAATCCACATATAGCAGGGTTGTGCATACTGAAATGTTGTAAATAGACCTTTTTCACAGCAGACATTTTGACATGAAATAGTAGGGTAAACACGTGTTACCAATAATACTAATTGAGGTTCTGTTCCATTCAGGTCAAACAGTGTCATGGTGCAAGTTGGCTCACTGGAAAGGTTCTGCTACACTAAATAAAACAAAGCCTTCATGTTGTTTGTGTTTACCCTACTATTTCATGTTAAAATGGCTGGTGTGAAAAGAGAAAGTGATTGTGGTGAGAACAGTCAAGCACGGCACAAACGATGAGCACCTATGACTGACCACCGTTTGTTTGAGTGCTGTGCTGTATTATCAAGAAAAACTCCTGAAAAGGACCTGTAAAATAATTTCTTAAAAAGAGTGGGAACTCATATGAAGGCACATATGGTTTTGGGACATTTTAATTTTAAAATATCATATTATGCACAGCAAAACATCAGTTTCATGAGAGATTTTGGTAAGCATATTGACCAAAAAATTACGTGAGATTAATGGGTTAATTGTAGCATGGGGGGGCTTTCAAAAAAATCATCATACTTTGGCATTTGTTCCTATGTAATCTTCAAAGAAAAACTGGAATATTAGCAGTTAGTGTGTTTTTTAATGTTATGGTAACTTAAAATAGAACTAATGAAACAGACCCTTGATGATTTCTGATCCACTTGACAGCACAAATTGATTAAATGTCAAATCGACATTTTTCCACGGCTCTGCTCTCTGTGTCATTATGATGTGAAGGCAGGTCATTCACTCACAGTAACAATATTGAAGTCAGATGAGTAATTAGAAAGTTGGACACAAACTTTTATTTGCTGCAGCTCCAATCAGAGACGGATTAGTAATTAGAGAGAGACACTTTGAAGCCACCTCAGTGAGCACAGTGATGAGACAACCGAGCAGAAAATTGCCAGTCGCGGGAGCAAGATGCAATAATCTGCTGGTTGACAAGTGCGTCATTAGTTAGTTTGTAGTCCAACAGTCATTCTGGAGGGGTGGTGGATTTCAACACTTGCAAGATGGGGCCTCGAAAATCATAATCAGTTTACATGTGTGATAATTTGTGGTTTGGTTAGGGGGTAAATGTAGTGGTGAGATTTGTTAGGTTAAGAGAACATATAAATTACACCAACAGTACAATTGATTTGTTCTCTACTATATCAGGCCTCTAGTTCTTTCATTTAAACGTACTACAAGGAGGCTTTAAATATTAAATCTGCGCTAATCAGTATTTTTTATATGAACAATGATTCAAATTATGTGACCTGAAGTATAATCTTAAAACGGTCACTCAAATACCCAATCCCAATTCCTCCCCTTGGCCCTACCTTCTCCATTTAGGGTGAGTGTCCCATTTTTTGGGGGGATCAAGGGGTAGTTGTCATTGAACTGTTCAAATAGCCCTCCAAACAAAGCATTTTCAGATGCAGGTGCCAAACTTCCCAGAAAACTGAGGCAGGGGAACACAAAACATGCAGGGAAAGAAACCCATAAGAAGAAGCCAGCTGTTTTCAGTGACTAACCTCCGATAAAGCCATTGTACACCACAGAGACAGACAAAGTAAGAGACCAGCTGGTGAAGGGAGTGCAAGATCTAGCATCTACAGTTCTAATAAGTAGCTGATAACACTGTGAGGTGTTTTTGTCATTGGTCTCTAAAATAAACTGAAGTTGTCTGCAGGTGTCAGTCTCACCTGTTTACTTGCTTTCCTTTCCTCTTCCCACACTGGCTGGTTGGATTGCTGATGCTGTTCCTGGCTTCCTTCTCATCTACAATGTGAGTATTCCTCAGCAGCTATTTTACATCTCCGCAATGATGGTTTGATGTACAGAAAAATGACATGGAAACCTGGAGTTGTAGATGAGCGTCATCCACGGGACCAGAGAGGAGAACGGAGGAACATCCAGGATCCTTGCAGACTGAAAATATCTTCCATCAGGCCCTGGATAAAGTTTATATAGCAAAGCCCACATCTGCCTCTCTCTCTCCACTTTCCTTTTTGCACAGCCACACTTGACTAGGCCTGAACGTCTCAGCATTGTGTGTGTGTGTGTGTTCACTGATGTTCATATATTCACATTTATCACAGCTGATTTGGAGTTAGTCTAGTTGAAAATGTCTGGTACCGTTAGATTTGCTCTCTGTTTTTAACATGTTCATCCTGATTACACGTCATGTACAACCACTGTTTCCTTCTGTGTGCTTATTATATTTTTATTATGATATACGGATGTACACTTGAATGACTTATTAGTTGAACATGTGACTTCTGTTCATATATCTTTTAGGTTCCAATCCGTAGAAATGTCACTGATAACATAAACTGCTGGCCCCGTGGCCGTTTCTTGCCTGTGACATGATGTTAGAAATATAATATAATCTGGTCCACAAGATTATTACTTTTTTATTAATTTTTCTAGTTGTTTCCTATCAGTTTCCATTACCCCTTCATATACAATTAAAATAAAAACATGATTCTATTTTTAAAGATTTCCTTTAGTGCAAAATAATGCAGAGGTAAAAGGTGCCTGCAAAGGGTGCTTGTTAGTTGGCTCTGAACAACCAAAGCTGATATAAAATGATGATATAAAAATGTATAAAAACTGCTGTTTGCATTATTGTTAAGTATGTTAGTAATGGAAATATTTTTAGAACATTGCACAATTTTGTCCTACTTGACCTTTGCAGCGGCACTACTATAATACCAACAGTGGCCCCAAGACAATTTGAGTTTGAACTGTATGCCTCAGGCCAGTGTTTCTCTTTTTTTCATGAATGTACCCCTTTATTTACATTTTTTATTTAACTTATGGTATACTGATACCTGCTGTACTACAGTATCCAGTATCCCCCACGCACCCCCATTTGAGAAACGTTGTCTTATAAATGAATTAAACATAAAGTGTAAACCAATGTGAAGATGCTTATGCACATATATACAGTATATGTGCATAAATAATCCAGTGGTCCAGTAGTGCAACCCCAGAAGTCTTATCAACGTAGTCCCACTGATATAAAAACAGACAGGCAATAGTGTTCATGCTGTAGTTGGACACGAGGATTTGAATCTTAAAGTTGTTCCTTCCTGCCTGAGTTTGTATGAACTTCAGCTCCGTTTGAATTCACACACACGTACAATTAATACAGGGCACGCTTCAACACTCACACACTTGGAATTAATTTACTGCATGCATGAACACATACACATGCCCCACGTTTATGCTTCAGCACACACACTGACACATTCATAACACTCAGTCCGCTGCTAAAGAACACACTCCATGCCAGCACACACGGGAAGATGAACACACACAGACAGTATACACACTCTATAATACACAGTGACATTACAGAAATATACCCACTGGCATTACAGAGAAAAAAAGGCATAATTTGTAGAGGAAAAGAAACATTGGCAGAGTCTTTATGTTTGTGTTTGTGTTTTTAGATTTCCATTTTTGAACAACGTTCAACGTCTATCTTCCCGTCAGACGACCATTTCCGACATGGAACTGAAGCCGCTATGTCCATCTGTGCTCCCTCTAAACCAGACTCCTTCGAAAAATTGTACCTCACAGTACACAGGAGTAATGTGTTAAAATGCCAAATTCACGCAATAACACAAACTAACCAATCAAGGCAGCGGTAGACCAGCAACTCCTGTGTCCTTAAAATTAAAGTAAAATTTCAGTTTGTATCAAAGGAGTCTGGTTGAAGAGAGCCATATAACATCAATTCCCTGTCGGAAAAGTCTTTCAGTTCAGTTGAAAAACTGAAACACGTGATTTATTTGTTTTTGCACCTTTCTCTTGTAATATTGTTTAAGCTCTTGCGTCATCGGAATCATGTGACTGCAAACAAGATATTAAGCTCCATATGACACGTCCCAGCTATGCTGTATCTTACAGTAATCTGCACTGTAATTGTGAAGCTCATACTGTTTAAAACATGTGAACTGACATTCTTAACTGCAGCAAAACCTAGATGTTGTTAGCTCTCAATCTCAACTATTCCTTGTTACAGGCATTATGTTTAAGGAATATTCCAAAAAAAGGTGGATCTGGAACTTGTTGCTTTTGAAATAACAGAAAACAAAAACTTGAAAACTATCTCATAGCTCATCCACATCCACTTCTATCAAGCTATCAAGCTACCTAACCTCATCTGGTTACATTATTAAACCTTTTAAACAATTGATGGGTAGACTTTATCTTTGAACAAAAATACTTACAAGGCATCCGTCACAGGACTAGCCTATGGTCCTAGCAGTCAGCAGCCACCAGACTCACCCACTGTGCGACAGATGCTGCCTTCTTTAGGGGTCATATTTACTGGGTCCACGAGAAGAGTCCTTATGAACGCCCCCCTCTTGTTGTATTCATGACCTTCCAAGTGAAAATTTTCACACAAGTTCACACAATCGTATTCACAACTTCCTTATGCCCTTTCAAGTTCCATTTGAAAGCAGCAAGAGATGCTACAGAGATGGAGTCTTGGAAACGTTGTCCAATAACAACCAAAGGTCAGAATGAAGTACATTCATTAATTTTACTTCATTTCCAAAATTCCTACTTAGTTTAGTATATGCAACTGTTTGGACCACCGAGCAGAACATAAAAAAGCCCAGTTTAGAAATACTCTAGGTGGGGGATTTAATGGTTTTTCAGTAGAAAGGTTAGTCCTTTCATGCAGGGTCTGTGCCCAGCCCCCCAAATACAGCTGACAAGCTCAAACAAGCTGACTGCATCTACCTGCCCAGCATGAAATGGCAAAGAGCCAAAGTAATCGAGCCAGGAGAGTGGCTGGTTTTCTCAGGACTTGGTGTCCTGAGTGTTTTATTCATCGTGAATTTCTTACAAACACATTCTACATATCCTCATCACTAGTTTCCCAAGGCTTGTTGCATTTTGCTGTACAGTGGTGAAATGTGTAAAATGAGCTGAATAAGTGTAAAAACCTGCTAAAATAGTTGGCATGCTGGCATTTGAAGTGTACTGAAGCTTTATTTAGGAAGCAGCTGCCTGGGAACTTCTGTTGACCAGCTGTGTTTCTCTGGCTCAGATTCACTGCGACACACACACACGCAGACAGCCTCTTGCTGGTTCAGCAGTTTAAATCAGTGAAGTGTTTCAGAGCACAGCAAGATGTGACCCATCATCAATCACACACACACACACACACACACACACACACACACACACACACACACACACACACACAGAGACACACTCTTTGACAACTGAGTGTGTCACCAGGCCAAGCGAGGGAAGCAGGTGGTGGGCAGACAGTGTGTGTGTGGCACAGAACTGTGGTGAGGATGAGATGTGGTCTTTTTCCACTCCAGTGTGTTTACATGCACTAGTAGTTTGCACTCCCCTGTATTTACAGTATGTGTGTGGTTGAGTGTGAGGCGGGTTGAGTGTGGCAGGTTGGAGCTAACAGTGTCACTGAAGTAACAGAGGATTGGCTGCCCCTTACCTCTTGTACCTAAGATTTAACTCCATGAATTACCAATGAATTAACTGAAATAACAGAAAGACCCATGTTACTTTCACCCATGGTAGACCTTTGCAAAGAGTTTCCAACTGGAAGGACTAGGTAAGAGACGATAGTTTAGGATACAATTTATTTTAAGGACTTTCCTCAATAAACACAATTGGGCCCTTTGCCCATCGAGTCCATATTTTCCATATGCAATTTTTTAATTGTACACCCTGCGTCCAGTGTTTTTAATTATTCAATTCATTATGAAATTCACAATAAGAGAAGGACTCATCAAGCAATGAGGATGATTCATGAGAAGGAGCCGTCTGCTGTCACGCTACTTTGTCACATACAGAAGCACAATGTGCCGTCTGAGCTCTCTGTATGAGATGCTGTTTTAACAAAAGTACTTGTTTAGGTTCGGGCAAAGGGCTGCAGGTTGGATTCGGACCCAGGCCGCTGTGGTAAGGACCCAGCCCATGCACATGGGGCGCAAGCTCCACCAGGTAGAAGGGCAGCTTTAACTTGGTCACTGGTCTCAAATAACTGGGAATGGGAATAACTTTCATCCAACAGTAAAATTTCAAATAAAGGCGAGGAAAAGTTGTTTTTGGATGTAGGCGTTTAGTGTGTGGTTACTGTGTGGTTTGTCTATTAAAGACAATAACAGCAGCAGGGGATCAGTTAATGAGATAGCTCTTAGTTGTTTTTTTGTCGATGATTATTAGTTTAGTTAACACCTTTCTGATTAACAGCTGTTCTCCATTTTCTGTTTGTGTGTCCCTCAGTCTGTCTGTATGGAGTCAGGTGGGCTGCAGAGGAGGAATCTGATGTGTGGGTCAGTGATTCTGTCTGACTGACATGTTGTAGCTGCTTGTATTATTCTGCTTGTTTATCATGTTTTTATTGTCTTCTGTAATTAACAACAGCTTTATGATCACAAGCAGGTAGACGGCCCTGTGTGTGCGTGCGTGTGTGTGTGTGTGTGTCTGTGTGTGTATCGTCTCTGCCTGGTTGTTCTTTTCTGTCTTTAATGAGCCAGAGATTGCTGTTATTATCGTCTGTGTTGTTTCTTCAGCTCACACATTTCTAATGAACAGCTGCTCTACGTCTGAGAGTGTTAGCCAGCAAACACACACACACACACACACACACACACACACACACACACACACACACACACACACACACACACACACACACACACACACCATACAAGTTTGACTAGGGTTTGTGTGCCCTGGGGAATTTTTTGGGACTTGAGGACCATTACAGTTATTTATATGTTTTATTTACTACAAAGCATCTTAAAAATATACTTATACTAACAAAACAGATGTTAGACTTGATATTAGTGTTAAGCAAAGCAAATAATTGCTTGAAATAACACGTAGGCACCACTTTATGAGCCCACTTTGTCTCATCCTCAATAAAAAGAGGAGATGGTGACAGATCTTGTCAAGCGAAATGTGACAATTAGAGATCTTAATGCCAACCAACGGGAGAGAGAGCTTTTTAAACATTGGAAATGGATGTCCCAGGCAACACAACACCATCCTAAAGACTTCTTTTAAACTAAATTAATGTGTTAAATTTGACACCAAACTGGGGTGGTCAGGCATTTTGACATCCCTATAACATGCACCCCTGCTTCCATAGTATGATGGTAACATCCCGACGATATTTCAGAATACAGACACGTGAGCTAGAGCCAGAACAAACATCCAAGGGGGGCATGGCTTGTAGCAGGGGGCACCAAATTACTGGCAGGTAGAGATGTAGTCTTGCATAGTGGAAGCGAAACCATTCGGTGGTATGTGCTCCCCAGAACAAAGAAGAAATCACAAAAATGGTACATTCTCAATGTTTTCCTAATAATTTGACTAAAAACACGAAGAGAAATAACTTAGTTGTAAATGAATGCAAGGACACACAATACATCGGCTGAAATGCAGCCAAATGAAGGAAAGCCGCATTCATTTTCACAAAGCACTCCGGCATGTCCCTCCTCAGGTACAGGGCGGCAAGAAAACATGTCTTCTTACTCTGAAACAGACTCATCTTTCATTATAACACAGTGTAACACACCATACAAACCCCCACTAACCACAGCCTCTAAACGAGTCAATATCTAAAGAAGGTTTATTTCAGCGCAGTAACATTCAACTGCATCAAACTGTACAGACCTGCGTATTTAAGAAAGTGGTAACTATGGTTTCCCAATTTGACGGTGAATATTTTGGCACTTGACTAATTGAGCCTTAATTCGCCCAAAATTAAGAAATAATTAACTGCACAACAATGTCAGTCACCCTGTGTCTCTCCCCCCCTCCCCCCATCCCCTCCCTCTGTGGTCTCGTTAAAGAGCCATAAGTGAGTGACAGACAGGAAGTCAGATCATAAAGGTGTCATTGTGTCACCTCATCTCCTCTGTTCCCATTTCAATTAACAGATTGCTCCTGGTCTGTATTGTCATGACAGATTACCCAGCATGTGGTCTTGTGCTGCTCTTTCCTGGCTGCTGTTTCTGGGCTTTGGAAGTAAGGAAGTAAGTAAGTAAAGCTTTATTAATATACCACCTTTTTGACACAGAGATCCAAAGTGCTTTACAAACAACAAATAAACATAAGGGTATAACAATACCCAATCAAACAAACATAGGGAGCATGTAAATACAAACAAAGGAAGATAAAACAAGAGGGAAAGAATAAATTAAAAGAGAGACGACAGATGAGGAAAAGAAAATCTATAAAAAGGCTTGCCTGTAGAGGTTTTGAGCAGCCACTTAAAACAGTCCACAGATTCAATGAATCTGAGTGATTGGGGAAGACTGTTCCACAATGTTGGGTCTAAAACAGCAAAGGCACGGTCACCTTTAGTTTTGCAGTTGGAGCGTGGAATGGATAAAAGGCCGAGATTTGAGGAATGAAGTGGCGAGGAGTGGAATGAGGAACAAGAAGATCTGAAATGTAACTGGGGGCAAGGTCATGAAGTGCCTTATATTTAATCAGTAAGATCTTATAGTTGATTCAGAATTTTACAGGAAGCCAATGAAGGGATGCAAGGACAGGAGTAATGTGGGACTGACGGCTGGTTCTGGTCAAAAGTCTGGCGGCTGTAAATGATTAAACAAAGCTTGTAGAGGGAGTTACAGTAATCTAGATGGGAGAAAATGAAGCTGTTAATTAATTGTTCAAGATCACTGGAGGACAGGAAACTTTAGATTTTTGCTATATTTTGTAACTGCAGGAAACAGAACTGGACAGGTTTTGTGACATAAAGGTCAAATGTCATATACTGGTCGAAGATGATACCCAGATTCTTAGCAGTGGGTTTGATATTAGTGTGTAATGGTCCAATAAACTGATCAACTGCAGTGAGAAAGATTTCAGGGCCAAATAAAATGATTTCAGTTTTGTCAGGATTTAAATGGAGAAAATTAAGAGACATCCAGTCTTTGGTGGCAGCTAAGCACTCATGGAGAGAGGAAAGTTGATTCAGGTTATTGGGTTTCGCAGAAAAGTAGATCGGTGTATCATCGGCATAACAGTGGTATGACATGTCATGGAAGTGGCTGAACAAATGACCCAGAGGAAGCATGTACAGGGAGAACAGAACTAGACCAAGAACTGACCCCTGAGGGACACCACACAGCAGGGGAGCAGAGGAGGACACATGATTATTAATGCAGACATTAAAGACTCTATTAGACAAATAGGAATGAAACCAGTTTAAAGCTGTACAAGAAATGCCAACCCAGTTCTGTAATCTATCCAATAAAATGGCATGATCGATGGTATCAAAGGCTGCAGTCAGATCGAGAAGAATAAGGATGAAGCTTTCACCTTTGTCAGCATGCATAAGGATGTCATTTGACACTCTCAGGAATGCTGTCTCGGTGCTATGTTATTGGCAAAAACCAGATTGGAATCCGCAACAATCTTTTCAAAGTAGAAAAGTGGAATTCAACGCTATCATCTTGGCTTTTACGCTGATAATTTTACATAGAGCATATTCAAATGCCATGTTCTCCATCTGTTGATATTATTATTCATTCTGCACTACACTGCCTGACCACAGTTGCATGAATGGATCATTAGTCGAAATGCTGTATACCTGCCAGGAAATGAGACTTAAGTTATAGTAAACCTACATTAGATGCATGTGTTTGAAACTTCAGAGCTGCAGTAGGTAGCTTCAAACTATCTTTCTATATTTGTTGAAACTTTCACTATATCCTGACAGTAGTACGTGAGATAGATAATCTGGCGCCTGCTAGTGCTCCTAATAGCATTTGCAATAATCCACAGGTTATTTTCAGGCCTGGTGGATTCTTGCAAATATCATTAGGAGCACTAGGAGGAGCCAGAGGAACCACATCTTATGACCTATTATGTTTTTTCTTAGTTTCTTTCATATATATAATCTTACAGTGTCAGATGTTGATGATTATATCAAACAAGGCCAAAGTGTGAAATAATGAGGTAAACATAGGTAAAATTCAGACTGCTCTGAATGCAATGTCTCCAATGTCTTTTTCTACTTTACGTGAGCGGCCGCTGTCAACTCCAGGCAGTTACTCTGTTGTTGTATGCAGAAAGTGCAGAGAGTATCCTTTGGCATACGGTGGACAATCATACAAGTATATGTATATATTATATTTCGTTTGTTTTCCTAAGCCATGTTTTGTTTTTTAATGGTTGACATGGTTGGAACTCTGCAGTGTGCATAATCATCATTATCATTATTTTGAGATATTAAGTGAATAAGTTTCTCATTATAATAACTTACAGAATACCTTTTCCCGTCACATTGGCGGAAATTGGCTTCCATAGATTTTTATTCCAAAGAGAAAAAAAAGACCGGAAGTCTTTGTCAGCGGAACTCTACAGCGGGCGGACCACATTCACAACGTGTTTTCCAGGGGGACTCATAACAGCGTTGAACACTATGTCGCCTCTCAGCTGACAACCTCATTTGTGAGGTAAGTTCGATACCTTCCAGCCAGAACACAAGCAGAAATACAGACGCGGCAAAATGTCTATGTTTAAGGCTCTTTCTCTACTACTGACCCTACTTCCGTGTTCATGGAACGCTCGTTTAGCGGCACGCACTGCGTCATACTGACACTGTCCACGCACGAGGAGGTAAAAAAACGTCAGTCCGTGAAAATAACGTCAGCAAGTAAACAGCTGTACGTCACTCGTTCTGACGCTTTATCTAAGCTCCATAACCCAGAGTGCATTATGGCACAGGACGGGGAAACAGACATAGCTAGTCCTGTTAGACCTTCCAAAAACACTACAGTATCACTTTAAAGAATGACTATAGAAAGACAAGAAAAAAGCAGTATTACTATAGTATTTCTTTGTTTTTTACTAGTTAGTTATGTTATAGTGAAATGATATGTACACGATAGTGTTTTTATATAAAAATCACTATAGTCATTCCTGTAGTATTTCCAGGGAATTACTATAGTTCTACTATATTTTTGATACAGTATTACTATAGTATGTTCTATAGTCTTTCTGTGGTTTTTCATTCACACTATAGTAAGTGACCATAGTAATACTATTAAAATCAATATAGTAATACTATTAAAAACACTATAGTAATACTTTACATTTACTAAAGCATCATCATAGTATTACTATAAGAATGTTCTATAGTACGTTCAAAACCAACAACAGAAACAATATACAATAGTAATATTATTTCAAATAGAACAGGAATACTACAAAGAGCCAGATACATAGTATTACTAATGAAATATTCTAGGGCTTCTAGAGCTAGTCTGCTCAAAATGAATCCAAATGGCTTGTTTTACTTCCTGCAGTTATTGTGTTCACTGTTTGGGTTCACTGTACCGTTGTATCAGTTGTTCTCTACTGTCTGTTGTTATGCATTCAATGAGATATGTATTATCCATAAAATATGTCAGTCAGTTTACTTAATGATAGAAAAGGGCTCTATTGAGCAGAACGGTTGTGAACCAGTGATCTACAGATATAGACAGAGCTGAAGAGGTCTGTGATGTTTTACAGCAGGGATGTGTGAAGCAGCAGAGAAGGACCTGTACGCTGTCCTGGGAGCCAGCTCCTCAGACTCGGTCCAGCAGCTCAAACGCAGATACCAGCAGCTGGCCTTACAGGTAAGCACACTGCCATGTCTGTCTCTGTAGGCCTGAAGCAACACACAACCACTACTACTACATACTGTGTGAGGAGGTCCCTTCGTCTGTCTGTTCACACAGGGCTTGGCACATAGGCACAGTCCAAACTAACCTCAGACAGAGGCTACAACGTAAAAACATGATTTGTCTGTGTTGATGATAATTCAAGAAATGGCAGCTCCTGTTCAAGTGTAAATGATTAATACTTAATCACAGTTCCCACACATCCTGGAAAACCTGGAAATTTAGAGACTAGTCATGGAAACCACCCTGAAAATGTATTTTTGTAGTGGCTCCCCAGTGGACTGCTGGGTGTTCTTTGATTTATTGGAAACTGAGTTATGTTAAGTTAAGTTAAGTTATGGGTCACTGCAGTCATTGCTCCAGTTCATTCTGGCTACTGGATCCTTAGCTAGCAGAACTCTATGCATGTTAAAATAGAGTTAATAGAGTTAAGTTAGGCTGCAGTCTAACAGAAGTCTTCAGCAGTCTGAGTTTGACAAATAATGTTTGTGTGTACACAGTACCACCCAGATCGTCTTGGAGGTGAGGGTTCTTCAGAAGCGGAGTATGGTGTGGAGAAGTTTCTCGAAGTTGATGCTGCGTGGAGGATCCTCAGTGACCAGAACACCAGGACACAGTACGACCTGCAGCGGAGAGGTAGTTCTTCTAAAACTTAGTTATTATTTTTGTTGATACGATTAATTCCTTACTCCTTATGGCAAAGATCAAGATTTGCATTAAACAATCTGAAGCAATTTTGTTCGGCTTGAAAATTGTGTTTTGGTTTCAGACATTATGATACAGTTCTGAAGTGAGTGTAATCTGTAAACTCCAAAAATCCAAAGTAGAACCAGAGAGTGTACAAGCTGCTACAGAGGACGAGCTGATCCTGCTGGGTTATCAAAGTTAAAGCTGGAATTAAGACTAACTGACCTCATTTCACATCAATACGTTGATGAAGTCATTCCTTCATTAGGCTGCCACCTAACAGTATAAACAATATAACATCCCCTATAATTACAACAAGCAATCTAACTCTACATACACAACCAGTCAATGTTTTCTGTGTGTGTTCATTTTACATATTTGATTCTGCATCATTCCACTGAGGATGTAATGACTGTCCAGTCTAATTCAGACAAACCAAATGACCAAGATGTTGGAGAAATGCAGCTGGGGGGGGTGGGTTCGGATGAAAAAGAGCTGGTACACTAAAAAGATGTCAGGTTGGTTGTGTTGGCACAAGACTGACATGGTAATCCTAACAGTGGAGTTTTAAAGGTGTGTGTGGGTGTGTGTGTGTGTGTGTGTGTGTGTGTGGTTGGTTGGTTGGTTGGTTGGTGTGTGTGTGTGTGTGTGTGTGTGTTCTGATATATACCCCAAAACATCCAACTAATGCAGTGAGTTAACAGAAGCCAAGTGTTCTATGACACTGGTATCATAAATCAATAAGAGGACAGACTCTTGTGCACTGGTGTACTGGCACTGGCTCTGAAGGGTGTGTGTTTTACAGGCTGACTGCATTGAACACTATGAGGAGCGGATGCTGCAACACTAAGCTTCAAGTATATTTGATGAAACTGGCTACCGCAGGCACGAAAGCAGTGTGTAAGTGGAGCCTTTGAGATCTGCTCTGCGTTTGTAAAACAGGCCAGATTTCCATTTATGTTGTTTTACACACAGCCCTTTGACCCAGAAATGGGTCTATATTTTATGACGAGAGAATGAAACAGCAGACTAAATGAAGGCTAGGTTATTTTTAACTAGACATGGGACGACACAAAAATGTAATGTCACGATTATCTTGACCAAAATAATTGCGACACACAATAATATCACAATAATCATGAAACTGCACACATACTTTTAAAATGACTGGAATTACTTTACCTTACATTTTGTTAGGAAAAGCATATATTAATACATCACAGATAGGAAACTCATCTCCCTGTTCTTTATTTTGGAATCTATACTATTTCCACACATCTGGTTTAACTTTTCTTTGTGGGGGATTCAACGGGCAAGCATAGGCTTCAGTCACGGTGACAGGGTTAGGATTCTGGAATGACTGGAAAGATGCAGGCTCCCCCTTGTAGGTTGGAAAGGAGGCTGTGAAAAGTTCTTACTGTTGACAAGGGCCGTAGTCGGCTTGGATTCAGTTACAGTGGATTCCAGTGAGTCACAGAAAGAAACAAGATGTTTGTTTTCTGTTGGTGTATGTGAGTACATTCTTCCTGAAAGCTACAGCCTCTTCCTCATCATCCACCCGACTTTAAATTATCACTAGTTTAGCAGCAATTATTCCTCGCACACAGTGTAACACTAATTAAAACCCCAGCAAAGTTTAGCACTAATTATTCATGGTTCAAAGTCATTATCACTGTCAAACTGAACAACTTGATAATAACCTCAAGAGTGAACTGTAAAACACAAGTGTGTGTGAACATCCATCTGTTCACCTGTCTATCCATTCTTCCATCATCTGTCTAGCTGTCAGTCCATCCATTTATCCATCCTTCCATCCACTGATAGCCAAGGCTCTCTTGTTTTTGAGAATGTGGCGTTTGTTTCTCAAAATCATCATGAATAAAATTCAACTTAAACACAAATAAACTTCACAATTGATTTGCACCATTTCTGCCGTTATCATCATCCTCCCTCCTCTAGCTGCATATATTTATCTCTTAAAAAATAAAATGCCTCTATCCTGATGGCATATTTTTGGTTTGTTTTTATTTGTGGTTGTGTTACGGTGTCAACACAACTCTTCCTGCAGGCATTTCAAATTAAAAGCCGTCATTCTGTTGTACTGATGGAATTAGTACTGTGGAAATTTAAACCATGCTGAATTTATCAAGACAAAGGCAAACATGGAGGAAGTGTTGAGTTTGCATCAACAACAACACACACACACAAAAAAAACCAGGATTAAAGCAGATACAATATTAAATAAAATAAAAATAAAGGCCTGGCTCTTGCTGCAGGTAAGGTAAATAACAGCAGAGCCCCACTGGGCTAAGGGTTAAGGTTATACTGTTGGGTAGTTTTGGTCTTGGTGCCCTACATTTTGTGATGCCCATATTCATTTCTCTTTATCAAAGGCCAAAGTGGCCTTGCCTAAAAAAATCCTTTTGTGCTTGTCTTCCTTCTACTATTATTAAAATAATGATGCACTGATACTTCTCCAGCGCGGGAACTGAAACAGGATTGGCCAGTGGATTCTACGGTCTATCTGAGGGACATGACCTGGGACCAGGGTAAGTACACACCATGTATAATGAACACATACTCAGCTAAAATAACAGTAGTAGGGACGCTAAGATGTTTCACATCTCACACAGAGAGTCAGTTATTTCTACTCTAAAGTGATGTACTCTGTACCAGAAAATGTGCTCTGGTGTAAACAGTGAAGGAAAAAATCTTCTGGCTCTGTCGTTAGTCTCTCCCATCATTCTAACCATTTCCATTACGGCATTAAGGCATGTCTGTTGGTGTTAATTTTAAGTTCTGTCTTCACTACAGTCCAACTTATTTATTTTTTTTCAACGTGGTTTTACAAAATGAACGCATTAATTCCTCTACTACCTTCAAACTCTCTATGTTTAAACTTGGTGGTTTATTTCAGTCATTCTCATACCTGCTGGATCCCAATGATAGATCAATCTGTTTGTAACTGTAGGATGAACCCTTTCCTCTAGTACCACCTTCAGGACTCACAGCTTTATTTATTTAGATTTATATTGTTTACATATTTACAAATGTTTTTTATTTTAAATGGTATGAATAGTACGAATCCACCTGGCCTGAACGCAAACAACCAATCACAGCCGAAAAAGATATAAAGATGAAAGGAAGATTCTTTGTTGTTGAGTCTCATTCCCAGAGTCCCAAAGCGTCGGTATTTGATGACCTGGGAATGAGACTCAACAATCAACTATCTTCCTCTGCTCTGATTGGTTGTTTTCGTTCAGGCCCAGTGGATTCTTGCAAATACCATTAGGAGCACTAGGAGGAGCCAGAGGAACCTGATTGTTTCACAGATTATCTGTCTCATGAACTACTGTCAGGATATAGAAAATAACTTTTTTATAAAAGTTACCTACTCCAGCTTTAATCTAGTCATTATACATTTTCAGTTACTGTATGTCACTTTTCAAAGCCATTAAATATCATTAAGTAAATCCATCTAAAATGTGTGTGTGTGTGTGTGTGTGTGTGTGTGTGTGTGTGTGTGTGTGTGTGTGTGTGTGTGTGTGTGTGTGTGTGTGTGTGTGTGTGTGTGTGTTGTTCAGATGAGTGTGTGTATACATATAGCTGTCGCTGTGGAGGAGGATTCAGCGTCTCAGAGGAGGAGGTGGAGGAGGAGACACAGAGGAGGCAGCAGGATGATGAAGAGGAAGAAGAGCACAGAGGAGTTGTTGTTTGCTGTGATACCTGTTCCCTCAGTGTGTACGTCACATGGTCATTACACACAACCAGTCAAATGTTAAAATGCCAGTAATAATTATTTGGAAACCTTTAACTGTAGCTCTTTAATAGAGACAGGTGTCTGAGACTCAAAATGTGAGCACAAGAATCTTGAACTGGATTCTGAATTTGATGAGAGGCCAGAGTAAAGAAGTCAGTGTTCCATGAGATCTTTTGGAGGAACTGGTCAGAAGCTTGGCAGCTGTATATTGGACCACAGCTCAGGGACGTGTTGCTGAGGCAGGTGAAGAGGGGATTGCATTAGCAGGTGGAAATAAACATGAATAATCAACTCCATCTCAGCTAGGGACACAATGGGCCTGAGTTTAGCAGTGTTCCTCAGCTGCTAGAAACAGGAGCCAACCAAATGATGTACATGCTGGTCAAGACTCGAAGGCTGCTCTACAGAACGTTCTCTCAGCATCTCCATCACTTCTGTCCTAGCACAGCACCAATAAAAGGGCTGACGGAGAGCAGACTGTGTGTATGGAGCAGTTTGTATGTTGAATGTGAAGGTGAATGTTGCTTAGCAGTGGCTTATCAGCAGTGGTAGATGTGAACACCATGCCTCTTACCGGAGACCTGCTCTTTAGCTATGGGCTGATTAATCCAATGATCCAGTTCATTCTCATCCATCTGATCATCCATGTATGATGAAATCGGTGTTTCTCAAATGAGGCTACATGTACCCCAACGGCAGCGGTTCCCAACTAATGGACCCCCACTAGGGTTTGCCAAAGCTTCGGGGGGGTTGCAAGGCCTTGTTGATTTTAAGGGTTGTAAGAGAACTCTAATAATATAGACAGACTTTTTTTTTTTTGGGGGGGCTTTTATTGCCTTTATGATAGTGAAAGCTGAAGATAGACAGGAAAGGGGGGCAGAGAGAGGGAATGACACGCAGGAAAGGGCCGCAGGTTGGATTCGAACCCTGGGCCGCTGCAGCAAGGACTCTTGAGCTAACTGGGCACCCATAGACAGTAGCCTTATATCTCACAGGATAAGGTCATTAAACAATGTCCAAGCATCAGGGAGAAGAAAACCCTGGTTTTATCAAGAAAGAACCTTATTAAGTGTATGATTGTTAAAAAACAACATAAAAAAACCCTACATGATACAGACAGAGAACTGTATTAGAAGTTCCTCTGATCACTATTTGAGGAAAAAAAAAACTTCTCTGGTGTTACACAAATGTCCTGCAGTTATTGTGTTCACTGTTTGGGTTCATTGTACACTTTATCAGGTATTCTACTGTTGTTGTTATGTATTTAATAAAAAATGAAACATCCATAAAATGTCCCTTTAAGTCAGTTTACTTAATGATAGAGAAGAACTCCCTCCTTTTAAATGTTGGTTTTACAAATACCAGTCATGCATAATTCTTGAAATGAGCAAACTATAACAAGTGCAATAGAAAACTGGAAATGTAAGTTTGATAAACCACATTTTATGTTAAATATTCTTATTTTTAATGCACTCATAATGCAGTAAAGCCACTGTAAGAGTTTGATCTCTCCAGTTTCTTCCCTGCCACAGACAATGACAAAGAGATTGAGTGGTTGATGAACATCTGGCAGGTTTATTGTAACCCTTTCTTACAATTTATGAACATAAAAAATAAAAAGAAGAAAGAAAGAAAGAAAGAAAGAAAGAAATAATTTTAACAAAAAATAAAATGTCCTTAATGTCTCTGTCTGGTTAGGATTAATTGATGTGTGAGGATTATTCATTATCTGCCCATTTTCTGAAAATCCGTTGTCAGTCCTAGAGGCTTTCTTTACCAGGCACAATGCACATTAATCAACATTGCAATTAACACTTTTCAATGTAAATGCAACAGTTAGCTAATAAGCTAATTGCCCTCCCTGGGCAGGTTCTAATAAATTAGTGCCTAATGTCATCAGTACAGTATGGAAGTTATTTCCGCCAATGTGACAGGGAAAAAAAGCATTATGTGCAAAATATTGACTTTGTGATGCTAGTCTAAATATTGAGAGCTTCAACAAGTACTACAATATAATACATAATAATAGTACATCACAAAATAAATATAAAAACAATGTTTGTAAAGGCAGTGCCAGAGGGAAGGCAGTAAGAATTCTCATGACTGCAAGTTTGGTTTGCCATGTCTTAAGTTTATGTGTAAAAGTTAGGTAGTTAGTGCACTCTGTTAGTTCAGAAGGTCGACTGTGGCACTAGTTTTTTTGCAACAGGTTTTTCTTTTCTTATCTTATCAACACAAAGCCCTGTGTAGGTGATACTTTCTACCTTGTGTGTCCTGTCAGCCTTTTACAGCATTGTGGATAGAGGTTGTCAGGAAGACCAGTGGTACCATCATGGGGATTGTTCTGAGGTAATGTGATTCTAAAGCAGCACAGGGTGATGGTTGGTCTGTCCCCCCGAGAGTCTACGTGTGAGGTTTTACGTGAGGGGCGTCTGTACACTCTGGGGTCCTCGCCACATGTCTGAACCTGCCTGCTAGCTGTCATGATGCTGCTCAGCATACCTGATGCTCATCAACCACATCACACACACACACGGTAAACCAGAAGATACCTGTTTCTGTTCAAAAGCAGAAAACAGATGTGGGAACATAGATAATATTATCCTTTCATCTTAATTTCAGAGTGCGGATCACTACATGGTATCATTATATGTCTCGTTTAATTCCTGTGTGACTTGAAGTGAGGACACACCTTCAAACATGGCAGGTATTTGATGCTACAGTGTCCTCTTGTATGTCAGCGTCATTGTCAGGTGTATCATGTGCAGTTTAGCCAGTGGGCTATCATAAAAACCCACTGTCATCAACACAAGGACGTCGCACAATGCACAGTGACCTGTAGAATATAACACCACTTTGGTTCCCAAGAAAAACCTGCTCATTTTTTGGTTCCAGCTGGGAACCAACTTATCGGGTTTTGAACGATTTTAGTTTTGGTCAAAATGCTCTGAACGGTTCATGACTAGGTGCTTGGACCGGAACGGATCTGGTTCCCTGTTAGTGGAAAAGGCCAATCAGGCCCCTTTTCCACCAAATTAGCTCTGGTTCTTGAACCGGTTCCGTTCAAGATTCTTGGAACCTTGGTGCTATCTAGCAAACAATCTAACGTTTCCAGTGGTTTTGAGTGGAACCATTGTAATTGGATGCATCATCAACAGAGGGCACTGCTCAAGAACTCAACAACCTGCAGAATATAACACACCCACTTTGGTTTCCAAGGAAAACCTGATCATCTTTTCAGGTTCTGAACATATTTATTTTTGGTCGAAATGCTCAGAAAGGTTCAAAACGATGTTCCTGAAACCGGAACAGTTTAAGCTGTTAAAAAACAACAGCTGTTCGTAAGAAAGAACAGCACACCCACACCCTCCCACCACATGTCTATCATTTATCAATGATAGGGTAAGCAACTAATAAAAGTTTCTAAGTTTAATTTTAGTAAAATCAAGGTCAGCACCATAGCAATAGCAAACTTCTGTTTGTTATATCCCCTGCATAAATCATATTCCTTCAACTTAGGATACGTTTACACTGCAACCCATAGTGCTCAATTTTAATTTATTGCTCATATCAAATTTTTTTTGTTTGGTTGTTCACTTTATGTTCTTAATGTGACCTGTATCAGATTCCAGTGTGAACAGGTCACAGTCCTGAAGTGACCCGCATGATGAATGTAGATCTAGAGTGACAAGTCACATGCATTCTGACATGATTGTTCATACTGAGGTCACACTGCAAAAAATCCGACCTATTTCTGGACCACATATGACAGTGGCCTGAATCTGAATTGAAAGAAAATCTGATTCCATGTGGTTTGTGCCGTTCACACTGTCATTAAATAGGATCTGAGTCACATATGAGCAAAAAAATGCGACTTGGGTCACTTTTGGCCTACACTGAACGCTGCCTTTATTTCAATCCATATTTTTCCCCACAACCCCCCGGCTGCAGTGGCTCTATGCCCCACAGTTTGAGAACCACTGGTCTACTTTAATTCCATACCAACTCCCCAAATTCTATAAATATATATGACTTATATATTTTGAAGTAAATCCTGATATATCCTAAAACAACATTTGTAAATGGATTCCTGTGATACTAATATTATAAATGAGTTTCTGTAACATTCAATTCAATTCAATTTTATTTGTATAGCGCCAATTCATAACAGAAGTTATCTCAGGACACTTTTCAAATAGAGCAGGTCTAGACCGAACTCTTTAAAACATTAATTACAGAGACATCATCAAGTAACTTCCCTTCAAACAGCATATTATAACTGCAACTACTGTCCCTTTTGACTCCAAATTAGGTATTACAAACAAGGTATGTAATAACACAGTGTATATGTATCAAGCATGATGTGAACATTTTTAACTTAAATCCAAAATGTTACTGCTGGGACAACACTGCAATACCAGTTGTCAGCAATAATATACCAAATCTCAAACATTTTCCTCTGGATCATATCTACAGTGGTGAGCTTTTTCATGCTGTTTCATGTGATTAATTATCACAGAAGTTGGTGTGAATGCAACAAAACACAACTAAAAAAGAGTCAAATCAGGAAAAAAGCAAATAATTTGTATAATAAAAAACTATGACCCTGAAAAATTATCCTGTGACCGCTTAGGGATTCTGACCCCCAGGTTGAGAAGCGGTGCCATAAATGGCAGAGCTATTCTCCTCTCTGCGGGGTTGCGACAGACACACAAAGGGAAAACGGCTGGTAATGACTCTGCTCTCACTCTGGTCACTCAGCCTGCAAAGGTCACAGCTGACAGAAGCTCCGAGCGATGATCATCTCTCATCTATTATCCCCCCACCCCCACCCCAAATCTATCCATCCATCCATATCTGCCCTCCTTGCAGCAAGGAGGTGAAGAAGAAGGGTGGAGGGCAGAGAAAGTTAGGGTCTGACAAGAAAGAAGGGTGGGAATTGTCCACTAATTATTTCTAATCCATAGCGTCCTCATGATCAACCACAGTGGTCAGTGGTATAGGACGGTTTCTACTGACACTCACTCACTGACTAACTGCGGTGGAGGGCTTTGTGTGTGTGTGTGTGTGTGTGTGTGTGTGTAGTGGGGAGGTGGGAGTGTGTGACAGCTGATGTTTAAATGAGGGGTTGGTAGAATATTGATGTGACAGACACACAGAGACGTGCTGGGAAACAACAATACAATTAAAGCGGTTTAGATCACTTTCTACCGAGCACCCCACCATCCCAGAACCCCACCCCTATCCTGTTCATACACTGTAAAATCTTATGATCAATTTCATTAAAATAACTAATTTTAATTGATCCTTTCTAAGTCCCACCCCTTTTTGCACTGTGCTCCAATAACAGTTGACAAAGCTTCGGTCAGAACCTCAGCCAACTTTCTCCTTTCCTGTACTTGCTTTGCCTTAGCGTTCAAATCTAATTTATTGCTCAAATCAGTTTGTTTGGCTGTTCACATTATTTTAAAGATGTGAAGAGCTATATCAGATTCCAGTGTGACCCACATGACGAATGTCGATCATAAATTCTGATATGAGTGTTCACATCATACTACACAGGTCAAATCTGACCTGAATCTCATATGCAAATCAGAATTGAAAATATCAAATTCCATGTGATTTTTCCTGTTCACACTGTCATGAAAAAATCTAATCTGAGTCACATATGAGCAAAAAAAATCAGATTTGGGTCAAAAGACAACCACATTTTAAAGATGGTTCAAATGTAAATGTGACATATAGTCACATCTTAAGTTAGCTAATGTTACAAAACACTAGCTAACCATCTAGCTAATCGACGTAATCAACATATAAAAGATGGGTAACATGACAGCTCTGCAAACATGACGCCAAAACATCTTGATCGCCCCCTGGTGGCTGACTGCAGAAGAGATCATAAAGCCTGTTGCTGCAATGTTAGATGGGCCAAACTAAAAAACAAAATGTCAAAATACATTGTCAAATACATTTTTCCCAAAGATGGTTTCTGTCATTTTAAGTAGTTCTTATCACGCTGATGTATGTTAAAGTGTTAATTTTTATGTTTTAATTGGTTACTTGGTAAATGGACCTGTACTTGTATAGAGCCTTTCTAGTCTTCCGACCACTCAAAGAGCTTTTACACTACGTGCCACATTGACCCTTTCACACACATTCACTCAGTGATGGCAAAGGCCATCGAACAAAAACTCATTCACACACTGATGCACGGCATCGGGAGCAACTTGGGGTTCAGTATCTTGCTCAAGGATACTTCAACATGTGGCACTGGGGATCGAACCCACAACCTTCCAATTAGGAAACGACCCGCTCTGCCTCTGAGCCACAGATGCCCACTTGAAGCTATAAAAAGAGGGTTTCATGTCATGATTGACAGCGGAGCCCAATTTACAACTGGGCACCATTATGACCAGCTGGGCACCCTGGTGGTCGTAAGATTCGCCCTGAGGGTGACAAGTGTTCCACATTAAACCTTTTGACCGTTATGAGTGCAACATCTGTGTACTCGCAGCGCACTGCACTTTGCCACACTCGACAGACACTTATGTACTCACAATCATTAGCAAGCTAATGTTTGCAAAAGGCTAGCTAATTAGCTAACTAGAGAAAAAAATGCTAGCTAAAGATGAATGTAGATTAGGTGGCCAGTTAGCTAGTATTTTGCTAACATTAGCTAAGCTAAGATATGATTATCTATTTTACTATCATCTCTCTCTGCATTTTTATCCACTTTAACAAGGACACTTTCAGCACTGTTTTACCAGCGTTAAGCTAGCTATATGTTTACACAGTGGCGCAGTTAAGTGGGCTTTATTTCCCCCACCTGTATTCAGTGAAGACCCGCCCATACTCTGCCTCTGATTGGCTCTGACTCTGACATTTGTTTTAAAACCCTAACCATCTCACTCATCATGCCTAAACCTCACCTATCAAAGCATCAAACAGTAGCCAATCAGAGAGCAGGGCGAGTCTCTGCGGAATGCCTGGTGCGTAGGGGTGCGTACCTACTCGCACCAGGAGGGGGCAGTACAAACTAAGAAGTAAGGGTACTCGTGTGGACAAAAAGTGCTGAAGTGTCTGCTTTTACCTTTTACAAACACGCTTTATTCAACATCTAGTTCCTTTTCAGTTAGGATAAGTTGACTCAGGGAATGTTAGATTGGATAAACTCATGAATAAATTAAACAAAGTAGTCAGTACTTGAGGCAACTTGTTTTTACAGTGTATCTTTTCCCTCTCCTCCAAAGCCCCATCTTCCTCTATCCTGCAATTAGAGCCCTTAGATCACTTTCTGTCTCCAACCCCCCTTTCTCTTCCTCTCATCCTCTCTCACTCTCTGACCGCCTGCAAATAGACCTATTTAGTCCGCTCTCTCTCTGCCGATGCTCACCTCAGTCTATGTCTCTCTACCTCTGTCTGTGTTTTCTGTTTGGGTGGCTGACAGTGGTGTAAGGTTGATGGGGTTGAGGTATTGATGAGTGTGCTGAATAACTGTCAGGATAATAACTGTGAAACGGTGGCATTGCCCTTTAATAACTGGAGTCCCTAGAAGGGGAATGGTGGTGAATGCGGATTATACACTGGGATGATATATTGTCAGCTCAAAACATCTAGAGGATTGCTATTAAGAATTATTCTTATTTCTTGAGATTGTGGAAAGAGGTTTGAATGTCTTTTCACAAGTTGTTTCAGAATGAAATATTAGTGTTTGTTGCTCTGAACTGAACTGAATGGACCTGACGGTAAACGCTCATAAATGTTATTTTTATTTTGTCTATAATCATTTAATTCAAAGCATAAATAAATGGGAAATGATGAACACTCCACAGATTTTTATAATACATTTTTTTTGTCGTATTCGCTGAAACTTTCATTATATCCTGACAGTAGTACATGAGACTGATAAAAAAGTAATTTTTATAAACAGCAAAGCTTTCACACGTGGGAGAATGAGACTTGTGGTAAAATTAATTCATACTTCAGTCGACTATAAAACAAGAAAAAGACCAAAGATCACTTTTATTGCAAAGATGTTATAATTCTGCAGCCTGCTGAGAGAGAAAGAGACGGATCGGCTGTGACCGAATTGCCACATACGACTGAGGGTACCCAAGAGTGCCTGAGAGCCCCAGGGAGAATCAGGAGGAGAATCAGATTTTTTACTGTGAATGGGGGTTGGTGTGCTTAAAAAACATTTGATAGAAAGAGAGTCTCCTAGTAATATAGAAACAATTTTAAATTGCTTCAGGTATTTCCCAGCTGGCCGCTGCTGAACAGTGCATTAAATTAATTACACAGGTTTTATCCAATTTCTCCACAAACATAAGGAACATAAAGTATATTGTGTTTTATCAAGTTGCTGTCATGTCTTTCTTTTGGCGAGAAATGTGTTTTAATTGGTGTCAGAGAAATTAAAATTCAAAATATAAATGCTTTTTGTCCCATTTAGAACATAGGGTAGTGGTGCACTTCAGCCTCTGGTGGCTGAAATGAGTACAACAGCAAACAGAAATGATCCTGACAAGAAACAAACCCATTTTCACAGGTAAAAAAATATTTCAAACTTGAAAAAAGAAAAGACCACAGGGATTTTCACATTTTCTTGAGTCATAAACAAAGCAGAAAATTAAATTTAGACCAGAATCTGTATTCTCACTTGCCTCTCAAAGCTCCAAGTAAATTTAAATTGTTTGGCGCATTCTCTTTCTCCTCAACCCTTTAAGCAGTATCACTAACATACAGACTTCATTAATCATAATACTAAATCTTTATTATTAAAATGTATTAATTCATAATTTATGACAACAGAAAGCAGCCTCCATAAAGCAGAGCTGTGAGAGTTCATTTCAAACTTCAATCGAAGCTGCTAACATGTACCTGACCACCTTCCCCTTCAGTCAGTGTGTCCAACTGAGGTGGGAGGTGGGGTCTCTGACTCTCCAGCAGCCACCTTGTTAATCAAAATGTATGTCCCATTGGGTGTTAGCTAATTGGCTGCAGCAGAGGGCCTCAGAGACACTCAGAACTTGTCAGCTCATTAGCATGTTGTTAGCTTATTATTAGCTTAAAGCTTCTCTAGCTCCTCAGCTTGATAAATGACGAGGTAAACAATCAGTGGACCACTCAACCCACCATTCACACACACACACACACACACACACACACACACACACACACACACACACACACAGTAATCTGTTTCTTCCAGCTTGTTAGCATGTATCAGAGCTATTGTTAATGTTTTTTGATGGCCCTCAGAGGGCAGGACTTTAAAGGGGCATTCCACCAACCTTACACATACAGATCACATGGTTAGTCCTATCAATTTGTGAAGACAGTCGTATAATGTCTGATGTTCTGTATGGAGAGACCCAGTTTGCATGACAACAATTTTGGGATAAAACAGTTAACTTTTGTTGGCCTTTCATGTTAGCAGCTTCACTTGACAGTGCTGTTTCCACACATGTATTTTCATTCCCAATTTTCATTTAAAAGCTCATCAAATGAAATCAGATAAAAAATTTTTTGTTTTCCGTTGAATAACACTGATCATAATGATGATGCCATAAGGATGTCATCATTGTCAGCATGTTTTAACATAAAGCCACAGATGACCCACAGCCACATAATAATATGGTTTAATCACATGCAAAGCTTGACTGTCTCAGCAAGGAAAAATCGAAAGTGAAAAGTGTCAAACTTTCTCAAGACCATCTTCATTTTTCTCTCAACAGCTCTTTGTCTTTGTTGTCACCTCTTCATCAGTGATTCACAGCGCAGGTCCCACCCCCCTCTCTCCAATTTTTAACCATACCGATTAAAGCAGTCCCTTTTTATGTTTGTGTGTGTGCTTCAGTCTATAAAAGGAAAGAATAAAGTGAAAAGAGATGCCTGAGGAAAATCTGAAAAAGAAACAGGAGCTATAAAGCTGTCTGTCAGGGGAATGAGCAGGAATTTGGGTTCCCCCCATGATCATTAAAGCATATTTTTCATAATTTCCCTTCCTAAATGCATCTAAAACATGTTTACTATAAGGGACATGGTTATCACCCCATGCCTTTTTTAACTTTATTCAATTCAATTTAGTTCAATTCAATTCAATTCAATTCAATTCAACAAGCTCTTGTATGCCCAGGACTGTGCTGTAATTAGGAAACTGCCCAAAGATTAGTGATATAGCACTGTAAAACTTGATGAGTTAGATTAACTCAAATTGTTTGAGGAAACCAATTGCCTCAAAATGTTTAAATATAATGCCTCCAACAATTAAAGCATGAAAAAATATTTGATTTGACAGCAACAGGGATGAAAAACCTGCGGAACCCCTCCTACTTACACCAAGGGTGTAACAGTCTGCTGCTGAAGGAGTTACTTGGAACCCCACAGTGTCACAGCTGCAGCTTCAGCAATAGAAGCTTTGAACACCAACCACTCCGGTTCGATGTCTCAGGGTCTCCAAGAAGGCCGAATACTCTGCACTGCTGTTTGGTGCATAAGCACAAACAACAGGCGCCCCCCCAGGGGTGTGTGCAGTCCACACTCCCCCCTTCTCCCTCTACACCAATGACTGCAGCTCAAGAGACCAGTCTGCAAACTCCTGAAGTTCGCAGACCACACAGCAGGTATCCATCACTGTCTGGTTGGGATCGGCCACCAAACAGGACAGGAACAGGACTACAGCGGACAGTCAGGACTGCAGAGAGGATCATTGGTGGCAACCTGCCCTCCGTTCAGGACCTATACTGGTCCAGAGTCAGGAAACTGGGAGGAAACATCACTGCAGATCCATGACACCCTGGACACAATTTGTTCCAACTTCTCCCCTCTGGTAGGCGCTACAGAGCACTGTACGCCAGAACAAACAGACACAGGAACAATTTCTACCCACAGGCCATCACTCTGACAAACAGTTAACTCCAGACACACAGTGTCAGGAACAATCCCTGTACAATAACCCTAGGACTAAGATCCACTGTACCTGTAAACTATTTATTATTAATTCAGGCATTTTTTTTACACATAAATCCAATCATTCAAACACAAATACCAATGCTGTGCATATTGTATATGCTGTATGTACTGTACATACTGTCATATCCATCTACCTCGTACTAAAAAACACCTGCATAAGAATATTTACTTCAGCACCCTTTTCACTCGGTTATCCACTGTCTACAAATGTTATTGTTTTTGTTTGTTTATATATGTGTAACTTCACATAGTCGATTAAGTCTATTTTTGTTGTTCTGTTTATTTTTGCTTAGTCTGTGTATTTACATTGCGAGTAAAACTGGAGTCAAATCCCTTGTTCCAATTCTAAATTCCTAAAGGACGAGATCAACCAAATACCAAAATTCCTATTTTCTCACTTTGCCCTGGCGGTATCTGCCATGCAGAGACGACTCTGAAACTTCTGCTGCCATCTCAGTGGATTCATAGCATCAAAAATGACAATACAAAAGAAATGGACCATAGTGAGGGTACATTTTCTAAACAAAAGCCAACAGTCTGAAATGCTTCACTTGCTCCAGTTATCTCCACAGAATAAACAGCTTTAACACCATTGATTTAATTATATCTGAAATAAGTCTCCAGCTGTCACTAATAAAGGCAACAAGAGCACAAAAAATAATAATGTGTGATTTTCCATATTTAAGGATAGGTTTGTTATTTTAACTTTGTTTCTTGTCAACAAATTGTGACAAAAACACCACAGTTTAGAAGCTCTTTTGCTGAAATTTCATTTCACATTATAATGCTGCAATTAACAGTAACATTTTTCCCTCTGCAGTTTGATAAGTTAAAACACAGTTAATCTATTATCATTATTGCTCTTTTAGGTTTCTGTACATTATTTGGTACATATATTAAGAAGAACAAACAAACCTGACTTAAAAACTGTCAGTGGGTCCATTGATTGGATCTTGTTCAGTTGAGTCTTTGCTGTTGTCTGAGAGTTGTGCGGTTTTAGCTTGGAAATGACTCCCAGAAGTGAAATCATGAACAGAAGATACGGTCCCCCTGAAGTTCACCTAATCAAAAACTGACGATTGACTGATTGTAAGAGTCAATTTGGGAAAAAATGCCACTGAAATTATGCTGAAGTTCTGTTAAGAATTGATGTACACTGAGGGCCTCTGTAGGCAAATCCAACAGTGTCCCTGAGCAGCTGGTTCAGAGTGAACAAAGCACAAGATTTAGTCAAACTGGTGTTCTAGATTTAGCTGATACACTCATCCACACAGACAGAGACTGATGCTGCAGGTCCAGTGTGTAACATTTAGGAGGAGACCTGAAATATAAGAATCGTTGTGTTTTTGTTACCTTAGAATTTGCCGTTGATATTGCCTTCCATAGATTGAACCACCATGTTTCTACAAGAGCCCAGAACAGACAAACAGCCTGTTCTCAGTCCCAGGTCATGAAATACAGATGCAAGTGTTCAGTTTGTTGCAATCTGCAACTTCACCACTAGATGCCACTTAATCCTACACACTGGTCATTTTAGTACTATACCTTCACACATACCAATCATAGGTCAAAACGTTAGTTAGTTAGTGTTAAAGTTAAATTTGGCTGAATTATGGAAGCCAGAAGTGGCACTAAATGGAGAGCCAAATGCTCACTAAAAAGAGTCGTAATTCCCATCACTACTCCAAATGCAGTAACAGGAAGAAATCCATTTGAACTGTTGTTTCTGTCTCTTCTGAATTTCCTACCCCGTCTGTGGCCCCAAGCCTACTGGTTCCTACTGAATACATACACTTGTAAAAACTAACCAATATATAGTTTCATATTTAAAAAAAGAAAGAAAAAAGGCTCATTGGCTGCTGTAGTACCACAGTGTGACCCAGTGATGTGTTTCTAATAGTTTTGGACAACAATGGAGCTCTATGGCACAGAGGAAGATATATATATAATATATCAGACTGCGAATACACACACAATACTTGTTTGTAGGATACATTGATTGTTGGTTTGGGTCCTATCATGGGATTTGCTGACAGTAAGAAATGTACATTGTATTGGCAGCATTGTCATTTCAAACGACACCAAGTAATCCCATAATTTCCCATAATTTGTTTCAGTTCATAAATGTCCTTTTTCACCCCCCTATAGCAAAGACAACTTCAAGATGCCCTCTTCAGTCCATTGTTTCCTCTTTAACGAGGTCAATTAACCATACAGGTGTCTTTTACCACAGGCCGCTACCAATGAGCAATCAGTTCCCACAGCACTGAGAACCATTTAAAAGCAGCTGTTGTAGATTGAAGCCACTACGGAGCAGCTCCTGCAGGTATGTGTTGGTTTGTGGT
Organism: Dicentrarchus labrax; assembly: GCF_905237075.1. Classification (NCBI taxonomy): domain Eukaryota; kingdom Metazoa; phylum Chordata; class Actinopteri; family Moronidae; genus Dicentrarchus; species Dicentrarchus labrax. The sequence goes on from NW_026136720.1 coordinate 27,046,281, forward strand.
TGGGCTTTAGGGCTTTAACTGCCATTGTTGGTGTAATAGTGTGGTTAACTATAATTTTAATCTTTGTCATCCTTTGAATGTGCAGTCTTTTGGTGAGAAGTTCCAAACCCTTACTGTATCTGCAATTTACCCACTTACCTGTGCTACAATGAGGTAAGGAAGTTACTGTGTGTTCTTAAATGGCTACTGAACAACTTGTGATTTGACAGCCGTGTCTCTACTTGCTGAAGGGTGCTACTGGTTTCATGTCTGCTGATCAGGAGCGTTACCTGTGGCCCTGCGTGGAAAGGTAAGAATACTGAACTTAAATTCTATATCCTGTGAACCATTTTAACTCCCTTAAATGAATGCTGGCCCCATATCAAACCAAATCCTGTTTCTCCCTAGGCTCGAGCAGTGATGATCCAAGCTTTAGGCAGCGGCCACTTTCTCCTGGGTATTGGTTCAGTGGCACAGGGGTGAGTTCTGACCCGGGCAGCAGCTCCTCTCTACCAAGTCTACCCAACCCAAACTCTGTCAAAGCTGCTCAAGATGCCACTAACATGGCTCCGTCATTCGGTGGCTACGCTAATGTCTGGGATGGCGGCTATAGCAACCCCAAGGCAGGCAATTATGAGGTCTCTTATGCCGCTCAACCTAGCGGGTATTACGGCAGTGCTCCAGTTGGTGACTATGCTAGTGCTTATGTAGGGGACAGTTCTTACGGGTTCAGTGTGTCCCCTCAAGATGAGAGCCAGAGCTCTGGATCTGCTACGGGCACTGAGTTCGGCGACACAAACCCCGAACCAGTCTTCAGTGACGTGTCTGATCTGGAGCCACTGTACTCCTTCAGCTCTCGTTCGCGCTACCAGCGAGGAAGGGCAATGTTGGCTCAAAGCCGCTACACCCCAGGAGAGGCCGTTCTCCCCATGGCAGCAGCCAGACGCAGTAGTAAAACCCCTTCAAAGCAAAGCAGCCCTGCTAAAGCACCACCCAAAGGTGGCTTCTAAAGGTTGTTCTGGTAAGGCCTAATTCCCTCAATCTCTGATCAGTGTACTATAATGGATTACCTTAAATGGTTGCCCCACTAATGTCTGTGCTTTTGCAGGTTTAATGTCCCAGATGACTCATTGATGATGCCAATAAATTCTAACCTTCACTGTTCGTCTTGGGTTTTACTTTGAACATTTCCACAGTATTACTTTATTACACAGATTTTCCAATGTCTAAAACTTTGCAGTAACAGTCATGTAGACTAAAGCAGTGCAAATTGTGATCATTGTGGAACAGTTGGCTTCTCACGAACATTGAGCAGTATTGGATGCTAGCTGTGACCCTAATGTAATGTATCACAGGGCTTCAAAGAGGCAGAACAGTCAGTGTAGGTTAACTAGCTATTGGCACATTTACTAAATCCTTAAGGGGGAGAAATGTCCTATGGCTGGGAAGCAAATACTAAAAGACACAAACAGCAGTCAGTGCTCTGCCAGTAAATAAACAGCCACAACTATTGTCTAAGGTACAGGTAATTTACAATGTTGCATTAAAACTTGTATACCTGACAATTATTTTACCTGGAGTTATGGCAGAACCACTAATAATACATACACAATATCTCAGACACACAGTACCCAAAAAATACAGTTTGTAAAATAAACAAATTCCAAATGTCCAGGCGCTTCAATCAGTCCCCTGATTGGCCACTGCCCCAACGGGTAAATCATAAGTTATCTCGGAACACTTTACAAATAGAGTAGGTCTAGTAGATGGGTGGTAAAGAGAGGACAGAAACAGAGATTAAAGGTGCACAGCAACAATTATACTGGGGGAAAAAATGACTAATAGCCACAACAATGGGGGATGAATGATATAGTAATATTAGCAGTGGGGCTCAAGCAGGACCATGGCAGCAAGCACCACCATGATCCATGAGAACCTGTATGATGAAAGCTCAAGAACTCCGGGGAAGAAGTGAAGTTAGTAACATGCATTAATGGGAAATGAATGTGTGCAGAAAGAAAAGGTGAAGAAGAGAGGAGCTCAGTGCATCATTGGAAGTCCCTGGGAAGTCCGCCAGCTGTCTAGGCTTATAGCAACATAACTATTAATTATTAATATTAACTAACTATAAGCTTTATCAAAGAGGAACGTCTTAAGCCTACTCTTATTTGTGGACAGGGTGTCTGCCTCCTGGACCCAAACTGGAAGCTGGTTCCACAGGAGAGGAGTTTGGTAGATTAGATTACATTGAATTACATTTTATTCATCCCACAACAGGGAAAGTCTCTTGTCACAGCAGCAAGTAAGTAATTGGAATGAAAAAAATAAATACAGATAAAAAGACAGATATAAAAGTTATGGTGAATAGAGGTGGTAATTGGAAACAGAAACTACAACATGATCAGGTGAAGCAGGTGTTGTAGAGTCTGACAGCGGCAGGGATGAAAGACCTGCGGAAACTCTCCTTCTTACACTGAGGGTGTAACAGTCTGCTACTGAAGGAGCTACTCAGGGACCCCACAGTGTCATGTAGGGGGTGAGAGGTGTCCATGGTGGATGTCAGCTTCACTAACATCCTCTTCTCACCCACTTCCTCTATGGAGTCCAGAGGACAGTCAAGGACAGAGCTTGCTCTCCTGATCAGATTATTTAGTCTCTTCCTGTCCCTGAAAAGTCTTCAGGAGAGCCCTGCACACTCCGAAGGATCTCAGTCTCCTCAGCAGGTGGAGGCGACTCTGGCCCTTCTTGTAGAGAGCATGGGTGTTGTCAGTCCAGTCCAGTTTGTTATTGAGGTGAACACCCATGAATTTATAATTATCTACCACCTCAATGTCCAATCCCTGGATGTTCACAGGGGGGAAAAGTGGGATGTTTTCCTCCTGAAGTTAACAATCCTCTCCTTCATCTTGCTAGTGTTTAGCTGAAGCTGGTTGAGCTCACACCAGCTGACAAAGTCCCTGATAACAGTCCTGTATTCCAGTTCGTTCCCCTCAGAAACGCATCCAACAATGACTGTGTCATCGGAGAACTTCTGGATATGGCAGTGTGTGGTGTTGTGGGTGAAGTCCGAGGTGTAAAGGGTGAAGAGGAAGGGAGAGAGCACCGTACCTTGAGGGGCACCTGTGCTGCAGAGCACCATGTCAGACACACAGTGTTGGAGCCTCACATACTGTGGTCTGTTGGTGAGATAATCTATTGTCCATGCAGCCAGGTGTTGGTCCACTCCCACACTTTCCATCTTCACTCTGAGCAGTGATGGCTGGATAGTGTTGAAAGCACTTGAGAAGTCAAAAAACATGACCCTCACAGTGCTCCCGCTGTCCTCCAGGTGTAGCAGGGAGTCTCAGGGGGGTGGTGAACTGTTGAGGGGAGGAGGGGGCTGGTGGGGGGTCAGGTGTTGAAGATGGCAAGCTGAGGAGTGGAGGGGCAGGGGGAGATGGCCAGGGGAGGTGTGAAGTGGGAGCAGGGTGGGTGAGGGAGGGAGATCCTGATCTTCTGCCGGAGATCCTTCTGGACTCAAGCTCCCCTTTGTCCCCTCGATCTAAAGACCATCTTCTTCTCATTCAGCAGGGCCTTAAATCTCTTTTTTAATTTTTTTTAAATATACTGTGTTAATCCCCAGTTGGGGAAAATCTTCTTTGCACTCTATTTTATTTTATTTTTATACACACACACAGGCCTGCACATACAGGGGCTTGTGGACATACAAACAGGGAGAGAGATGGTGGAGTGATGGGCTCGCCTTGTTAATGGCACCCATAAGCAGTTTATTGGGGTTAGGTGCCTTGCTCAAGGGCACCTTGGCAGTGCACAGGAGGTGAAGCTGGCACCTCTCCAGCTACAAGTCCACACTCCATATTGTCTGTGGGATTCGACCTGGCGACCCTCTGGTTCCCAAGCCAAGTCCCTGAGCTACTGCCGCCCAAATCTCGCCCAATCTCGGAGGTCACCCAGGGTTTGTTATGGAGGGAAACATTGTACCAACTTGGAGGGCACAGTGTTCTCCACACAGAAATGAATATAGTCCGCAATGCAGTGCGTCATACTGTCAATGTCATTGCCGGGAAACATTGTTGAAATCACTGGTGATGAGGAGGAGGGATTGGGGGTGTTGGTTTTGAAGATGGGAGACGACAGTGTGGATCTGATCTGTAGCTGCAGTCGAGGGAGGGATGTACACAGTTACAGCAATAACGTGTGAAAACTCCCTCGGAAGGTAGTACGGCTGCATGCTAACCGCTAACAGCTCCAAGTCTCTGGTGCAGAGTTGCTCCTTAACACTGATGTGTCCCGGGTGGCACCATCTTTTCATTCACAAACACAGCGTTTCCCCCTCCCTTCTTTATACCGCTCTGCGTTGCTTTCCTAAGCAAAAGCACTCACACGGTGCCAACATTCTACAATGCTTTCTAGCTTGGTTTATGACCAAATCGCCACATAACCACATATCCCTGTTAAGATCAGTGGTTCCCAACCTGGGATTAGACAAAACAAAATACAGACAGAGAATTGTAGAAAAAGTTCCCTAAACAGATGATGATCAGGCAAAATCACTCGTTTTACAGTTTTGAATATAATATGAAATATGTCACTTCAGGGGACATCAGTTTACTAAATCAGTGGAGCTGTGGTGGAGCAGGTGAACAGTTTTAGGTTCCTGGGAATCAGTATCACAGAGAACCTGTCATAGTCATCTCATGTCATGTTTCATTTTCTGTATTGTGTGAAATGTGAAATAGGTTCACAGGTAATCAAAATCACATAGATTCTATCTGGCATATGATGTTGATTCCATTGATTTTTAAAACAAAACCCATTACGTGTAAAGACATCTTTTACTGATCAAAATGGCCTACCCATAAATGATGACCTTGTATAATAGTGAGGCTAAAAACATTTGTCCTGAGTAGAGAACTAGAGGAGAAATCATGGGTCCTTGAAATCCTCATGAATGCACACAGTGCATTTCATGGAAATCTTTCCATAAGAAGTCAAAGTTCTTGAGTCAAAGTTGAAATTTGAACCTGTTGGTAGCAATAGAGGTAAAAGTCAGAAAATCAGACAGGATTAAAGAGCACTTTTCATTTAAATCCATTTATTATATATCTCTAAATACGTCACTATGGACTGAAGTAGGCTGAACAAGTAGCAACTTGACATAGTCATCCTTCGGCTTTGCTGCGCTAACAGAAAAAAGAAAAACAAGAACCCCCCCTAAAACACATTGAGGTTGTTGGATTGTGGGTATCCAGAGGGAGGGCTGCCCCCTGAACAGAACAGAATAGAATAGAGAGCAGTGTGTCCTGGCCTGTCCTAAGCTGCTTCAGTCCAGGTTAAGCGTGAGTAATCTGTGTTGGCTCACAGGCCCCCAATAGGCCCTGGGCCCCCACTCCCTGCCCTGTCCTCTCTGCTTAATCTGCCTCTCACTACCTGCCCCCCTGCCCTGCCCGGCTCTCTGTCCCCACCTCCCACCACACCATTGTCTCTGTATTATCAGTGCAACCACATTGGTTCTCAAACTATGGTACGTGTACTGCTTGTGGTACCACTTGTGGTACACAGAGGAATGTCTGGAATTTAAAAAAATAAAATAATTAAAAAACATATAATACTATTCAAAGACTACACATTTTGCAAGCAATGATCAGGCCTTCACCGTCCATGTATCGGGTTTGCTGAGGTCACATTATGTGCCAGCACATCAAGCGTAGACCACACCATGAAAATTGAACATAAATAACATGATGATTCCCATACATGCCTTACGTCCTGTTTCCAGTAGGTGGCACTATTACTATGACTGATTATTGGCATGTAGATGTATTCTGGGCGGAACACTTATCAAACGTGAAGTTTGGTCGAAATTGTACAAAGTACAGTTTTAATTGTTAAAGTCTTTAGATTGTACTGACCAAAGTTGAAGTTGATCCAATCAATTCCCTAGGAGTTCATCAAAACAATCGCCAAAAATTACCACTTTATTCAAAATGGTTGACTTCCATATGAGGCTTTGGTACTTGAGACTTTTTTTTATGTCTGGTCATGATACACACTCGTACCAATGTTCATTCTCAACATGCTTTTGGGGCGCTGTTGAGTCATTTTCCCATGCCTGTGTCCGAGACCCATATCATGTGTAAATTTTTGCCACTGTTGAATGTTACGCTGCATTTAATTATTTTATGAGTAATATAATGATAGTAAGCAGAGGTAAAAATCAATGGTTCAATAATTGTGGCTCCTAACTGGAACTAGTGTGGACCAGGAGGACCCCTGTTCCACCAGATTAGCTCTGGTTCTTGAACCGGTTCCATTCAGCATTCAACATCAGTCAACAATAACTAATCTTATTAGGAATAAAGCTGCCTCTGTGTGAACTGTCTGTAGCTGAACACGGTCGGCCTACACTGCTGTATTTTAACCTCGATCATAATGGTGGTACTTGGAGAGCCTGATATTTTCTGAGGTAGTATGCACTGTAAACAGTTTGAAACACTGGCAGTCTACGTTGAAAATACTGGTCTGAGGAACAGATGAGGTCATTTCATAAGATCTTGTTGATTGCAACCCCCTCAATGAAAGAAGACCTGCCGCCTCTGTAGATAAAAACCGTTCATTCTGAGGTAACATAAACATGATTCTTATAATCAGGTGATTGTACACTAATGAAAACATACCTATGAATATTATATTTCATTTCTGAGATTACATCCTCCTAAATGTTACACCTTTAAAAGTAATCAATTAATTTTCTAACAAGCCTGCACAATTGGAGCATAAAAAGTGGCCCTTTATTTCACATTCACATTTAGCAAAATGTGTCTAACTGCCCAACTTGTCAACACTTTCTGACACCGTTGACATATAAAAGGTTGTTCCCTTTTTATAGCTTCGAATAACTGAATACTTAAAACCAAACTCATCAGAAAAATGAACACTTAAGCGTTGATCAGCATGATAAGAACTACCTAAACCGACAGAAATCTTTTGGAAAAATGTATTTGTGTGTGGGGCCAATCAAGATATTTATATTCACTATTGGGGAGCTGTCATATTTCCATCTTTATATATGTTGATGTCCTGACACCAAAATGTAACCCTATCTTTTGAGTGGCTGGGTGGTCACAAGTGTCCATCAAATTTGAGTAGAAGCCCTGCTTTAAAAAGCCCAAAAGCCATTTGATATACTTACTTCATGTCCCTGCTGAGGGCTGTGTGCAGTGTTAAATAAGGAGGGAGAAGAGGAGTCCATCATCATGAGTAGCTGTGTGGACAGCTGGAGGCCTCGCTTCAGTCAGAGCAGAGAGAATTCTCCTCTGACATTCAAACAGTATAAAAGCTTTGACAGGAGCAGTCTGTCAGATGTGACCTGATGACAGAAAGCGAATGTTCTGTCATTAGTTGCTCCTTTTCTACATGTGCTGTCATAATGAAGCAGAGCACAGGAGGAGCAGCAGACCTGTCAGCCGCTGCTCCTCCATCTCTGCAGGACCAGAGAAGAGATGAAAAGAGTAGTCTGTCAGAGGAGAGAATGACGGCTTTATCTGTATTCCATCGTTTCCAAAGTTGGTTTTTTCATGGTCTTTTAGCTTTTTCTTTGCCTTTATTTTTATACTCCTTCACTCCGTTTGTTGCTTGCTGTTATAATTGATGAAATCTTTATGTTAAGAATGCTATTGTCAGAATGGTCTTTGCAACTGTAACTAAAATGTGTAATACCCATTTTTCCTATGTGCTTGTTTTCAATTGAACATTTGACACATCACAAATTAGACATATTTAAACATAATTTTGCAACATTACATTTACAAAGTTTTGTTTGGTAATCTTGCACTATACGGAAATGAAATACCTAAATAATATCTTTGACCATTACATAAGAAATGTTAAAAATTCTTTTGTAATTTCTTAATGAGAATAGTAAGAAATAACAGCTTTCTTCCAATCTGGCAGGTGTAGTGGGAGAAATGCATTATTACTATTATTACTTATATTATATTGTATGGTATCTTATGGTATGGTATGGTATGGTATGGTATGTTATCATATCTTATCGTATCGTTTTGTATTGTATTACTGTCACTTATCACAAATACAAGGAATTAATATCAAAACATTAAAGGTCCAGTGTGTAACGAATTAAGAGGATCTATTGACAGAAATGCAATGTAATATTCAGAGGAATGTGTTCATTAGTGTCTAATCACCTAAATATATAAATCATTGTATTTTTGATACCTATTGCCGTTTTTATCTACAGAGGGAGTGGGTCCTATTCTCCAGAGTCCGCCATGTCAAACCGCCATGTTTCTGCAGAAGGGTAGAACAAGGAACCGTAGTTTCAACTTAGAACATAATAATTCAATCATCAATATACTAAATTATATTATTATATTATATATTATTATATACAAAATTTTTAATTTATTGGCACAGTGGAACCCATTTGTGCACTTATTGAAGATTAACATTAAGATTACAGAACATGCTCTTGCATACTCGTGGGGTACCAGTTGCCCTCCAGCACCACGTAGGAGATCCCTGCCTTAGGGCTTATCCTTTGGCCTAATTAAAGATTAGGTGATAGCTCTGAGGATGGAGATGTGTTTTAGTCCTTCTACACATGTCTCTTGTCATCATTTGCTGGATAAATGTCCCACCCTCTGATTAAAACCAGAATCAGAGCTCTGGCTCCATTGTGCTGACTCCAGCAGGCTGTGTAAATGTGCAGGAGCGGTCAACACAAAGACACTGTTTACACTCACTTTATTTCCCAACTCTCTGCTCAGTGGCTCAGCATAATCACTTGTTGTGGAAATCACTTAACACTTCACTTCCATGTAGAGTGTGTGTGTGTGTGTCTACGCTGCTTTGCTACAGAGTGTGTGTGTGTGTGTGTGTCTACGCTGCTTTGCTACAGAGTGTGTGTGTGTGTGTGTGTGTCTACGCTGCTTTGCCACAGAGTGTGTGTGTGTGTGTGTGTGTGTGTGTGTGTGTGTGTGTGTGTGTGTGTGTGTCTACGCTGCTTTGCCACAGAGTGTGTTTGTGTGTGTGTCTACGCTGCTTTGCCACAGAGTGTGTGTGTGTGTGTGTGTGTCTACGCTGATTTAGTGAAGTCAGAGATAACTGCTGCTTCACTGACTGCACACTGTGCTCTTTATGTTTGTATTGTTTCTGTGTAAACCACTACACACATGATGAATGAGCCAGACTGGTGAGGCTATTGTAAAGAACAGGGAAGGCCCGAAGCATCAGAGTGGCTCTTGAGGGCCTCTTATCCATCCAACATATAAAATCCCCTGTTGTATTGTCTAGTTGGATAGTCTGATCAAAAAGTCAATAATTACTCTTCCTGGGATTCATGTTACAATGTTATTACCTAATATTTAGAATTGAAGGATTCAAAGGCTTATTTGTGACATACACAAATAATAACATGACATAATCATGACATGCTTTTTAATATGTGTAAAGACTATAATTAATGATAGCATCGTAAACACTTTAATCATTAGACTAATTTAAATAAGCAATTTTAAGAAACGTTTTAATTTATAGAATGCTTTAGAACCTTAATAAAAGCCTTGAGCCTCATTATAAAAACATTTACAGAGTTTAACTAATTTACCTATGTACCTATATGTGGCCACGCCAGCTAATTTCCAGATTAGCCCAGATTAATGATTTAATCTTGTAAATCTTCTAGATTTTAAACATGTTATCGTACAGAATGGATCAAATTCTGAATGAGTAATTTTGCAGTTGTTTGGGTTGTGACGCTTAAAAAAATGTATCCATCGTTTTACAACCCCTTCTTTCACAATGTTACCTGATGTGAAAAATTATTTTGTGTGCATCACATTATGGACGCCTTTGCTGTAATGACACAGGTCGGCCACTATATCAAATTGGCTTCAAAATTTTGCTGGGGCCTTGCTTTTGTTACAGAGCGATGCTAACTAGCTAGCTACTCTACATTAACTGTAACCTATAGGTACATCTGAAAGCCAATGTTAGTAAAATGCTAGGTAATTAGCTAGCTACCGATTAATGTAGATTTGTACATTTTGATAATATTAGCCTACTTAAGATGTGACTATTCTATTCAATTCAATTCAATTCAATTTTATGTCTATAGCGCCAAATCATAACAGAAGTTCTCTCAGGACACTTCTTAAAAAAGAGACCCAACAGTACCACCATGAGCAAGCACTTGGCGACAGCGGCAAGGAAAAACGTCCTTTTAAGAGGCAGAAACCTCGGACAGACCTTTCGGCTCTAGGTCAGTGGTCGTCTGTCTCGACGAGATAACATTAGTGCAGCGTGGCTTGGGAGGTTGGTATGTAAACAAACAAGTTCAACAACACCGACACAAATTAGAGTGCACCATCAAATCTAAAATCTAAACTTTGGAAGACATTTGGATTCTATAAGAAGGAAGGAAAGTCGGATAAAAGTCTAGCCATTTGTACAATCTGTCAGACAGCAATCAAGGTGTTTTGTTTTCAAATTACAAATAAAAATGTGTCAGTGTCACTTAAAATTACTAAAGCTACTTGATAAAGAATGTTTTTTAACTGACAAAATGTTGTTAGTTCAACCTTAAAAAAAAGAAAAAATTATGTTATCAGTTTCTACAAATAACTTTTCCAGAGGAAAAAAAAAAAGTTGAATTAGTTACCGTGTTTATTCTCCCAAGAACATGCACACATTTGATTAATGCCCCCACAGCTGAAGGTTTTCCCAGTGGGCCAATGTACCTTGCGCTGATATAATTTAGATTTTTAATATTAAGAAAATATATTTTTTTTATTGCTGACACATGCCCATTGATTCATCTTCTCTGTTTCTTGTTTCAGATCTTCCATGGCATAGAGATAAACACGTGGATGAAAGAGAGCATCTTTGTCAAAATGGTAAGAAACAATGGGGGGTTACGGACCAAAAAAAGAATCTATATGCAGATGCCGCCAAATGTACAAAAATCACAGATATGTTCAACGACACTTACTGCTCAACTTTGTTGTGGTTTGGGGGGAATAGTACAGTACGCATATTTAGGGGACCACAAATGTGGTGTACTGCTGTTATGCCATGGTAAATCTTTTTGTCCCAGACCAGCCCTGAACCTTTTATTTAGCACCACCCTCAGGAAGCACGTCATGTTTTAGCCTAACTGTTAGTAATGGTGAACTTATGGCAGGTACAATCCGTTTCGATACCCTCACAAAATGTCTAAACCTGAACCAGCCTGCTTTAAAAAAACCTTTGAAGGACAATCAAAGGGAATGCAAGCAGCAGGTAAAATTCTCATTAATTCTGTTTCTCCTTATTTCCCTCTGCTGAAGAGAACTGAATCTTTGGTGTTGTCCTCAGGATAAAACTCAACTTAAGATCTTTTTATTATCTTTTACCTCCCCTTCAAGACGATATAGTCAAGCCATTACCAGTGACAAGATAATGATAATGATGATCATAAGTATGTGTGTAGCTTGGTGACGCCACTGGAGGGAACTGTTATGACATGCCTGTTGCTATAGAAACCCCTGGGTGTGGGTGTCTGTCAAGAACCGTTTCTACTCCCTGAGAGGAATACACACGCATATACACAGAGTTGTTTTCCAGCGTGTGTGTGTGTGTGTGTGTGTGTGTGTGTGTGTGTGTGTGTGTGTGTGTGTGTGTGTTTGGCAGGCTGAAACATGGCAGAGCCTCTTGGGTTCTCTTTGTGTGTCAGTTGGGTCCCCATGGGCCTGGAGGAAAACAACTGTACTCACCAGCTAAATGATGACAAACACTGTCTGGGAGGCTGTGTGTGTGTGTGCTTGCTAATAGGTGAGAAAAAGATTCTCTCTCCAGTCCCCTGCATTAGTTATCAGTGTTTTCCCCTGCAGAGCTAATTTTCAATAGTTTTGAAAAATCTGAACTGATTTGACTGGCTACTATGTTAAAACATAATGACTGATGGTAAATGGTAAATGGACCTGTACTTGTATAGCGCCTTTCTAGTCTTCTGACCACTCAAAGCACTTTTACACTACATGCCACATTCACCCTTTCACACACATTCACACAGTGATGGCAAAGTCCATCAAACAGAAACTCATTCATACACATTCACACACCGATGCACAGCATCAGGAGCAATTTGAGGTTCAGTATCTTGCTCAATGATACTTCGACATCTGGCGGGAAGAGCCAGGGATCGAAGCAACAACCTTCCGATTAGTGGACGACTCGCTCTGCCTCTGAGCCATAGCTGCCCACTGAAGTCATAAGATTATATGAAACTTGCAACTTGCAACTAACATTTTCTCACATTATTTAGGTTTAGGCTTCTTAAAGACTTGGTTATGGTCAGGGAAAATTTGGGTTTCGGTTAAATACTGAAAAAGTCAACAAAAACCTTTATTGTAATTATGACACATTATAACAATATAAGTTATCATGTCATAGCATGAAATGTTTCATGTTATAACAAGATAAATGGAATATATTGTTATAACAAGTTTCTTGTTATTAAGTGAATATATATATATATACACTGAAAATCAAACTGTAAAAAAGACTGTAAAATATATATGTTTTTTTTAACAACGGTTGCCAGAACTTTATCCCAATAAATATGTAGAACTTATTCTATGGCTTTTTTATTTTATTTATATTACTATTACGGTAAAAGGGTAGTAGTGCTGTTGAGTTTTAATCCATATTTTACCATATAAAGTCATCAAAAGAAACCATTTGAAAATACCATATGAATGCTATGACGATGGTGTTCTGTGCAATTTATAGTCTGTAAATATAAAAAAAAATCCTACTTTATTCCATACAGATTTCTTTAAAGTGCTGTACAAATAAAGGTTTTGCCATGAGATATGACAGTGTTTTACTGTTACAGAAACTTTAATTTTAAGTGTACGGTCTTTTACTGTCATGGTTTGACAGTTTTTGAACTACAGACATTTTTACAGTGTATATATAGGTTGTTGTGGCAGAGGCAGCAATCTGAGAAGCAAAATGATCTGCAGGAATAGGAAAATATGTGTGTTTGTATTTTCTGTGAACCAACCTTTTAATATTTTTTCTCTCTATTAATAATTAATTTCCACTCTAATAATTTTCCACTTCAAAACTATTTGTGGTCTTTTTTTTTCTTCACAGACACGTCTGATTCCCAGGGCACTGCGATCGGGACGACCTCTGTAATTATCACCAATCACACAGGGTCTTTAGGTTATACTGGTCCTGTGTGAGGAGGCTTTATTGAGACACTTGATCAGCTGAGGCCCTGCAGCAACCTTTTGTTGAAGGTCAGTCTTTTAAGTATCCAGGGTGGGCTGGACATCTTCATCACCTCTCTGTATCTAGCTGTCCATTGTACTGAGGTCTTGTATTCAGTGAAAGCCTCTTACTGGACCTCCCTCCCTCACTTTAGCCAGCTAAGGTTAGGCAGCATCAGCACAACAGCTCTATTGGGCGGCTCCATGCTCTCTACAGTTGTTTATTGTTTGGCTTCCATACAGCCAGCGCGCAGCCAAAGCCTCTTATGCTGCGAAAGGAGCCTGTGAGTACCTAATGGTGCGACTGCCCTCTCTTCACATGGTTCTCACGTCTGTAAAGCCTCTTACTAGAACTCCTCTTCAGCTTCAGCTCAGAATAAGCACAGTAATTGATACTTCAACTCTCAGTAAGCTGCTCATTTGGCATCATGTTAAAAAGTATTGATGACAGTGTTTTTTTAATGAATCTAATTTAATCAGATTTGTTATGAATCGTGTGTATTTCTTTAGATGTCTGAATTTAGTTTAGAATTTAATTTGTAATGAAGCTGTTGTGGTGGCTGACTGGTGCAATGTTAGACAAGGCAAGGTAATTTGTACAGCAACTTTCAAACACTGAGGCAAATCACAGTGCTCTATAAAGGTCACAGAAATAAATTAAACAACAATAAAAAGGTTGGCATTTTTATGTATCTTTTATTATTAAAAATAAAATAACAATAATAATCCTTATTGTCCACAAATGTGGAAATTTGCCTTTGGCTTCACACCCAAATACAAATGATAAATAACACAAGATGTACAGTACAGACAATTTATTGTTTTGGACTGCAAAAAAAAATGCAGTTCCACAGAAGATAAAATACCCCACATACTGCATAATAAAAACACAGACATCAGCATTCCAGCAACACACAGCTTCAAAGAAACATATTACACATACACATAGCTAAACACATCTTCTGACAACAGCGACATGTTACACAACCCTCACAGCCAACATGCACTACCTGTTTGAGCTGGTAACGGTTCAGCCTGCCCTAGAGAACCTTAAACTCTCTTACCAGAGGGTAACACTGGAACTCTTGGATCTTGGATCAGAAACTATATTTTCTGAGCCTGTCTGATAGACGGCTCATAGCAGTGTGTACCAGGCGAGCAATTTGTGATTTGAGCTGTACAGACAAATTTAGCGTAGCAGGCTTTTATCCCATATCATATAATGCTCTCCAGGACTGCATTGGAAAAAAGTAACATGAACTTCTGCTAAACTCAATACACCCTAAGGCTACGTAGAAAATACATCCACTGTTGCGATCTAGAGCAGAGACTCTGAACAGTGTGTTATCAATGTGGACCCTGAGGTACTTATATGAGCAGACCTGAGTGATGCCTTCACTGAATTCTTAAGTTTTAAGTCAAACTCGAAGTTTCCCTGACCTTTAATCTTTTGATGAAATAATGTACTTTTCTGCTTTTCTGACTTTAAAAATGATATTCTGGATTTTAAATGTCTTAACTTACTGTTATTTTAATTAACAGGGAGCTGTGAATCTGATTTTTCAGTATTCTGGTTCTGTAAAATCAAATAGTGGCAACTGAAAATATTGAATTATATATGTTATCAATCAATATATCAGTTATATACTGCATTAGCTAGCTTATTAGCTAGCATCTTTATGGTTTAACAGTTTTATATCTCCTCTCAGTAGGATCCAATGGTTGTTTAGCCAAGAGTAAAATAGACTCATTTTTTGTGACTGATACAAAGTATCAGTATCAGTTTAAACTGCAGGGATGGTTTGAACCTCATTTTAAATTCAGATTTAAGCATGTATATACCGTCCTTAAATTGGAACAGTGTATTGCATTATGTGAACTATCTAGTGGATCAGCGAATTCTGCACTGAAAATATAAAAAACAAACAAAAAAACAATTAATTAATATGCTGATTGACCATAGCCCACTTTTCAATCGATCCCTGCTGTAAGCAACCTAACCAGACGTTTCCTGTAGTCCCTGCAATTCCAAACATTTCCAAGGATTTGGTGATTTTTAATCTCTGTTGCACCTCCTCTGCTCCTGGATAAATCCCCTCCATTTTGTTAATGAAGTCTCCATCACAGTAATGAAGCCTTAAGTGTAATTGTGGCAGATCTGACTGTGCATGTGTGTGTATGGGTGTGTCTAGATGAAAATTACTGTGACAAACTGAACAAGTCACTGCTTACGTATTTTGCATAATATATACCCATGTTTATATAGTTTATTTACCTCAAAGTGGTGAGTTCTAGTGACTGTAGGTGTATAGTTACCCATTTATTTGCCACCCTTTATCTTACTTGCTTTCAGTGCTGTTTGGTTTAATGTTGGTTGTAAGATACAGGAACGGGTTGATTTGATTCAATTGCTAATGAAAACATTTTTAACATTTGACAAATAAAAAAAAGGCTTCTTCGTCACACTCTCCTGTTAACTGTATCATTCAACATTTGCACTGATGTGAGAATTGATTTTCTACATTAATATACATATGTATGTATGTAATACACTGACAGGTGAAGTGAATAACACTGATTATCTGGTTATCATGGCTCCTGTCAGTGGGTGGAATATATTTTGTCCTTAAAGTAGATGTGTTAGAAGCAGGAAAAATGGGCAGTGTGAGGATTTGAGCGACTTTGACAAGGGCCAAATTGTGATTGCTAGACGGCTGGGTCAGAGTATCTCCAAATCTGCAGCTCTTGCCTCGGAGAAAGGGTCATGGCCGGCCAAGGCTCATAGATGCGCATGGGGAGCGAAGGCTGGCCCGTGTGGTCCGATCTAACAGACGAGCTACTGTAGCTCAAACTGCTGAAACAGTTAATGCTGGTTCTGATAGAAAGGTGTCAGAACACACAGTTCATCAGTTTGCTGGTATGGGACCAGTCAGGATGCCCAGGTGGCCAGAATGTTATGACTGATCAGTGTATATGCACTGGCTAATGTTTCAATTAAAGGACTTAGGTACAACTCTTTAGTGATCACCACAAGCCAGGCAGAACAGTGATTTTGGACAATTAAGCAAAATCCATGTTTAATGATGCCGTAAAACATTTTTAGCTTTTGAAGCTGTTCGTAGAAGGATCCTGTATCACAAACAGTTGTAATACCTTCAGCGTGTCACTCCCAATATCAGTTACATTGAGCATCAGGGGGAAGTTTTCAAAGTTGGGGTCCGGGACCCCTAGGGGTCTTTAGGAAGGTTCCAGGGGTCCCCAGCACAAATATTATAAAATGCCTCTGTGTTCTAATTTGTGTCAGTTTAGGGGACCTTGATATGAAAAAGTTTAACAACCACCTGTCTAGGAGACTCAGATGGATGCTGGTAAAGTTATGGGCCCAGGTATTCCGAACCAGGGGTACGTATACCCAATGGGGTACTTCTGCAGTTGCCAGGGGGTACGTGAAAAGATTGTGGAATAACTCAACGAATTTGAAAAAATAGAAATAACAATTTGAGTAAAATAATATGAATCGACCTATCAACATAACGCCAGGTCGAAATAGTTAAAAGTAACACATATATTGATTAAAAAAAGGTATGATTGATTGAAATTAATAAATGGTTGACATAGCCTTGAGTAATAGATAAATAGTTAGCTAAAATTGGATAAAACATGCAGCTTGTGTCATAAGTAGTACAAATGCAAAGATAAAACAACCAAAACAGACAAAAAATAGAATGTCCAGTTTTACATAGTCAGTAGTGTTAAATAACGTGTGGTTCAACACATGTGGAGCATGATTCTGGTGTTGATGAAGGGGTACAGGGCTTTGGAGGTTCATCTAAAAAAAAGTTGGGAAGCCCTGTCAATGGTTTGGACCAATATTTTGTTCTTAAAGTGTACTCACTGTAGATGAAATGTCAAACTGGGGCTGTAATTACAATTGGTCCAGCCATCTGATTGCTAATGGTGACCCATTGACAACACATTACAAATCTCCCATGCTTCATAAGCTAACTCATCTCCTTCAGCCCATATTGGATGAGTAATACCTTTTTGTATAATTCATCATATTGGCAAGCACTTTTCCTTTAAATGAGTTCCTCCTGGTCGTTACAAGCTTAGCCAAAGTGTTTATTCTTCTATTCAGAGCACCAGAGAGGACAGTAAACACTGGCACACTTTATTTGGGGTAAATGTTGATCCAAGGTGGTGTTAGTCATTCTTAGGACTTCCAGAGCCGGCCAACATACTTCAGTTAGCAGCGCTGACAACCATTCAGTTTGTTAAGTCAGCGTTAAGCTCCCGTCGTTATGAGTCAAGCTGAACTCTTGACTGAGTATCCCGAATGGAATTCTCTCCATTCTGTCACTCATTCTTCCACAGCAGCAACAAACTGAGCCCAGCATGCTCGGGGCTTCAGGTAGAGAATCTGAGCAGCTGAATAGTCTCATAGACCGGCCCTGAGGATATATTTAGATGTGCTGCAGCTGTATTGAGATGTACTGAGCCGTATTAAGACGTAGGGACGGAGTATTGAAGCTGCATTGAGAAGCAGTGAGGTTGAATTGAGATGTTTTGAGCCATATTTAAATTTTACTGAAGCCGCACTGAAGCTGTATTGAGATGTATCAGAGCACAGCTAATTGAAGCTGAGCAGCAGAGAATGTTGTGCTTTGTAGCTGGACGGGATTGTCCATGCTGCAGCAGCACAGTATTGTGGTCTAAAGGGATCCTCCATGCTATTGTGGCGTAAGGAGATTGTCCACAGTAGAAGGTAAGAAAAGGAGAAAAGCCATGAAGAGAAGGAGCACTCGAGCTGCCAGAGGTGATGTTTGGCTGTGTGTTGTCTGTCTGAGCTCTCTGTCCCAATAGGAGAGCCAGGCTCAGATTAAATGTGTCCAGTGTGTGGCCCAGTGCAGCCTTGCTTTGTGATGTGTGGCCTGGGCCAGCCTCTCTATTTAATACGTGGATCAGTTTGACCTCCACATTTGATGTGCAGAGCAGCCTAACCCTTCTTTTGTCCTGAAGAAAAGCTTCTAATACTGAGAGCAAAGACCTTTACAAGGCTCCGCTCAGGAGTTAGAGCGACACACCAAAACTTCATACTGAATGGCCATTTGGTTATCACTCCATTAGTCAGTCTAACATTTCATTGGGAGTTTTCTGTGTATTTATTAGACGTAACATCTGCTTTTCCTCCAGCTATCAGTAATGTCAGATATATCCAGCCACTAATGTCAGATTCAGACAGAATCAACACAAAATGACATTTTCTTGTAGGGACTTTACGGATTGGTTCATCCACATTATAGTTTTGGTTTTCTTGATCCAGGTTATGAGATACCCGTCTCTGAGATTTCTACTTCCACCACATTACGATGGAGGTGAATGGAATGCATGTTTTGGTACTTGCTGCTCTGAAACATCACCTTTGAATACTTCAACAATAACATAGAGCATTGTTACAAAGAAAGCATTTAAAGTTCATTCTTGAGCTTGACAACACAACTCCAACTCACTGGATGGACTGGATGTTTTTCAGAGCTTTCAACAATCGTACGCTGTCTTCATTTGTGGTTAAAAGGTCCTAACAAGTCTTAAAAGTCGAAAGTTGAAAACAGCAGCCATGTCAGTAGATCCATCTCTGTGACAACTGAGTAAGCAGAGGTGGGATCAGGTCATTGTTTTTCAAGTCTCAAGTCAAGAAAGGAAAGTCAAGTCCCAAGTCAAGTCTTAAACTTTGACTTCTGGGTCCTGAACTAGTCACAATGTGCTCTTCACCAAATGTAATGACATTTTAACAACAGAATGAACAAAACAAAATTATTTTTGATATCATTTTTTCTGGCAGCTCTTGGTTCTCTCATGCAACTTAATTGGGTGTTTTCCGATTAGTTCAAACAAAATGATTCCTCAATAAGACTCAAATACTATCAGACCCAATGGAGCTGCCCCCTGCTCACCTTTAGAAAGAATACAGGTCACACATGTATATCATAAATATATAAGGTCAAGTGTTAGGTCAGAAGTCTGGTGCTGGAGGGCCAGCCAAAAAACCGGACTAGGAGTCCCTGTAGCCAGGACCATGCTAGCACCTTTCACCCTCTGTTGTACGTGAGGAAAAATAAAGAAGAGCACTCCAAGAGGATCACAGTGAGCTGAAAAGTGTTTACTGTGTTTTAGACGACGGTGGAATCACCAGGGGCCTCATGCATAAACGGTGCATCTGCACAAGAATGTTGCATACCCTGGTTTTCATGCAGACTATCGGATGTATAAAAATGGACTTGATGTGAGAATGCACATGTCGTGGCACACTCTTATCCGGCTCTATAAGATGCCGATTTAAAATGTCAAAATAATGAAACACGCCAGATGATTTTAAATATAGTTTCCACTCCACTTACTATGATATGTCTATCCGGTGGATTCTTGCAAATGCCATTAGGAGCACTTGGAGGAGCCAGAGGAACCTGATTGTTTCACAGATTGTCTGTCTCATGTTCTACTGTCAGGTTACAGTGAAAGTTTCATCAAATATGACAAAAAATATTTTTATAAAGTTTACCTAGTGCAGCTTTACATGTTATTATGAATCTGTGAGAATACTCAGCCTTGAACAGCATAAGTGAAATATTTATTTCACTGTGAAGAGCCAAGTGGGGGGGGGGGCACTGCTTTGATAGGATTCCTCCATTGATGGAATAATTCTCTATTGACAGTTGACAAGCTTCCATTGTGGTCACAACCGCCATTTATTTAGGTCTTATCAGAGGCTGCAGGACAGTTAATTTATGGTCTCTGTGGGACAAAAAAAAATCTCCCCCCAGTTGAAATAAAGATGTCAAAGGGAATCCGACACTGAGCTGATTCCCATCTGCTGTGTGCGGTTTCATTTCAGTTTGCCTTTATCTCTCTGTCTGTCCACTCTGTTCGTCTGTCTCTTTATTTGTCTGTGAAAGGCAGAATGCTCCCCTATTACAATACCATGCTGCTGTGATTACCATGCAAATGTATTTCATTAGGATGTAAATGATCAACATAATGATGATTTTTAATTAGAATGTAAATGATGATTATTTGTATGAAGATATCAGCAGCTGTGCGAGAGGACTGTGACAGCGAGCTGTTGTCTCTCTGACTGACTGACTGACTGAATGGATGGATCGCTGCTCTTTCATTCATCCACTAACAATATTCTGTTCTTCCCTCCTCTTTCATTCCTCCCTCAGTCAGGGTTCCAATTAGGCTTAATAGGGTAAAACTGTTCTCATATAGAGACTTAACAAACACAGATCATCTTTCTCGCTTAAGAATAAATGGTCTGGTATTCTATGTCTGCATTAGAGTAGTAATGGAAGCCTTACTGACTTTGTTTCAGTTTGGTTACCATTTGAACGTTGCTAAAACTCACAATAGGGTCAGACAACATGATGACTATGTTTACATACACACTAATTTTTCCATTATTATTCCAAATACGACAATATTCCACATTTGATGGGGGTCATGAAACAGCATGCTCCTAATTAGGCCTCATTGCGAATGTAGCATTTTTCTGATTAAGATGTGTGGGATATGCTGATATTATCCAGGTTTTAGGAGCATTCCTTGGATATGTAAACATTCCGAAAATGCGTCTCATTAGTTTTTTATAATTTGCGACACAACAGCCTCTTGCCTGTTTATGGCCAGCCCACATTTCTGGTCAGAGAAAAAAACAACTACTTTTAAACATTAAAGAGAGAGGGAGGGAGGCTGTAGTCCTGTAGTCGCACACGTCTGCAACTGGCAGAGGTAGGACATGAAGAAGTACAAATACTTTATTACTGTACTTAAAGCTGCAGTAGATAATTTGTATGAAGGGATTTTTTTCTCCATATTTTCTGAAACTTTCAATATATCCTGACAGCAGTACATGAGACAGATAATCTGTGAAAAGATAAGATTCCTCTGGCTCCTCCTAGTTCTCCTAATGATATTTGCAAGAATCCACAGAGCCTGAATCAAAACAACCAATCAGAGCCGAGAAAGATAGTTGATTGTTGAGTCTCATGCCCAGGACATCAAATAAAGCGTCAAAGTGTCTTTCTATCTTCTAACGTCTGTAGGGCACCAAATACGGAGGGAGCACCACCAAAACAGCCTAATGTTCGTTAATCATAATAATCATAATGTTATATACAGGATGTGGTGCGTAGTGTTACCATGTTTTACTGTCCTTACTGCCAGTAAGATATCTTTTGAGTTTATATAGTGAGTTGATGCTCTAGAAATTATATTTTTATGATATAAATCAGTTCTAATGCAGTTCAGGAATATTTTTTTGCTATGGTCAAGTACAACCTGTCTGGTTTATTTTAAAAACATATTGTAATGAGTATAAGTCTACAATTACGTGAAAATGCAATGCAATAACTAAAATTCTTGGGGAAGTTGGCTTTGCACAGAAACAGCCAGTTCTCTCTCTGTTCTTTAGACAAAACCAAAATAGTACTTTGTACTTTTATAGTTTGAGATTTCAGAGCCTGTACTTTTTAAAATTTTACTTGAGTAAAGAAGTTGAATCTGTACTTCTACTTTTACCAAAGTAGGTGAAAACCTAAAACAAATTATCTTTTGGCGCAAAGAGGCAAAAATGGCTCAAGTAGCTCCAGCTATTACCACTTTAACCAAGGGGGCAACATGACTACAGTTTAAAAAAAGAGGGAATAAGAGGGAAATTACTCTTTAGAACGTACAGTACGTCATTACCGGTTAGGTTAATCAGAGTATGCAGAGCTACACCTAAACAGGAATCAGTGCAATATTCATTTTCATTATCCATGTTAACTAAGCTTAGTAGGAATATTGTCTTTTTTAGAATAAGGGCAAAAAACTGAATATTTTGTGCATGTAAACATAGTCAGTGATAATTGTCCAGCCTATCAGACATGGGGTGTCAGGAAACCAGTACCGTAGCACTTTAATTCTTATAGTTTCTTACAGTCTCTTTTTAAGCTGCCACATTGTCAGTGTTAAAATGCAGTGTCTTCCATGTTTTGAGATGTTTTTACATTGATTTTGTAATTGTTTTTTTATGTGTGTCTGTTGTTGAGGTATGCTTGTTTCTGTGAAGCAACAAACTAGCACTGTGCCCAAGACAGATTTCTCCTCGGGGACAATAAAGTTTATTCTATTCTATTCTATTCTATAGTGTTTTCTTCAGGCCTTTCCTTCTCTGATGATTTCTCATACTGTGAGCAGAGTCTGGTGGGACCAGGAACACCTCATCATGCACAAGCTTCTTCAGGTCACTCGGATAATCTGTAAAACATGGCAGAGTCACTTACATTTGACTTACATTATACTGTCTTGTTTTTCCAGGCTCAACCATGTCTTGAATGAAAGAGAAGCATGTATTTAACAGGGTGTGTGGTGACCACAGTGCTGATGTCAAGGTGATGACAGTATGACCAGAAAAAAACCAAATGACCAGTGAAGTGACCTACCCGTTGTAATTGTTACTGACATTTTAAAAATGTTTCTTTTCTTAGGCTTTAATCACTCCCAGTGTAGCCTGATAAAAGTGTTGTGACATTTGTAAAGTTGTTTGTTTCAGTATTTATAGTAATTCTAGAAGGCATAATCTATTTTAATGTGCATTATTTTGAGCACAAAAAATATATTTTTAAGTAAGGAATTCTTTGATATGGTAATATTTCTCTGACTATTCTCAGAAATGGACCTTGTACTTACCCGTACTTACTGAGTTCCAGCTCTTCTGATTTTTGTTCACATGAGAACCCTTTTTGCGTACCACTTCCTGTGATGAGCATGGCTGTACCCCTGAGGTCACTGAGGTATTTTTTCCAAGGTGTACACAATAAAATTAATTAAATAATTATCTAAAAATAACGTCTCCAACCCCCCTAGAAAGTTCAGCGTTTGGGTCGCGTCTTTTCTAAACCCCTGCATACAGCAGTACTGGTGAGGTACTGCTAAAAGCTCACGGAACTGCATCTCTGTGTAAACACATAGCTAGCTGAACGCTCAGAAAACAACACTGAAAATGTCCTTGTTAAAAAGTATAAAAACTGCCAAGAGAATTAGAGTTTATTTATGTTTATGTTGTGTTAAAGGGTGAGGGTTGTGTTGAATAAGGGTTGTAACAACTTTTTTGGTCGCAAACCCTACGATTAGTGTACGACCAGCCCTACCTCCTGAGCCACAGCATGTGGCCCCTCCTAAGTCCCGCCCCTTTTTGCTCTCCTTTCCAATAACAGTGAGGCAAGCCTCAGTCAGAACCTCAGTCAACCTTCTCCTTTCCTGTACTTAGATATGCTAGGTGCAAGGCTAATCTATGTTAAAAAGACATACATACAATATACTAAAAAGCTGAAAGCTTCTGACAGACAACCACAACGCTGACGCAGGCACAAAGGGGATATGACGCCATTGACAGGCGACCGGGGAAACACAGAATTCTCTGAGTTTGAACATTGTTAGAAACATTTTGGATAATGTCAGCACACAACTCAACTACATATAGAACATAGAGCTAGAGTTTATGGGAATTTTAATGTGGAAATGTTACATATTAGAATTAACATTTAATTGTGGTTTGAAACAGGAAACAAACAGCAGTAGTGTTAAATTCCAATGTTTTGTTGATCCATTCATCCACCCCATCCTCCTGGCGTTTACTGCCATCATTCTTCTCGAAAGAGTCTTCAGCAGAAACCTTGCTGCTATTCCGGGGGTTTGTCAATTCAAATCGTACTTCCTGTGGGTGTGCCTAGTTTAATTAAAATTTCTATTTCATATATTATATTGCATTCAACTCCAAAGTGAGCTGAAAGAGAAGAAGTGTGGATGTAGTTAGAGAGGCTGAATGCAGTGTTCAAAAGCCTTTTTCTCTGCAGGGTGTGGTGCATCACCTTGCATTCACACACACACCACACACACACACACACACACACACACACACACACACACACACACACACACACACACATACAATCATGGTCCCGTTATGACCAGAATAACCTAATGATCTTGTCATCACTCTTGTTTCAGCAGTAGGAAGCCATCATTGATCACCACCCAAATGCTCTTTGATGATTAGAGTTCCTATTGTGCTGTTTGATGCAGACAGTAATTGATAGGTGCTGACATGATGTGGATTGTGTGAGATGTAATGGAATGAAACTTTTCAGATTGAAGCTGCAGGTCATCTGTCTTGGATCCCCTCTCTCTTTCTCTCGGTGACAGCCGTCAGCTCCTCTTTCTCTCACTCTTTTTTCCAGTCTTTTGTTAGGTAAATGAGGAGAGGTTGACCCCATTCTCATTTTGCAGCCACCCGCTGGCCGATGGAAGACAGAAAGAAATGACTGGCTGAATGAATGAATGAAACAGGGAGAGAGCCAATGAATAGTTTTTTTTTTTTCTATTCAATAATGCCTCACTTCTGAATTTGCAGTGTATGAAATTTGGGTGTACCTATTATCTGTGTGTGCTAATATTGCATTATTCTCAGTGAATGCCATTTGCCAGTTCATTGGCAGTTTCTTCTTTTTTGTCGTCACATAAAGTTTTGAAATCACATCCAGAAATTTGCAACTAAAAAAACAAATTTAATTTTAAGACATGATAGATTACTGATTGACAATGTACTGTAGACAGTTGGTAGTAAATACATATTGGTGACAAATGGAAGTAAAACCCATCCCAGGGGTTCGCAAAAATGGCGGATCCCTGTGCACGGTGGTGTAAACTCAATACCACAGAAGAACAACATGCGCCTGCGTACAAATCAGCCTAGAGTGACATCACCTGTTGGTTTATGAAGTACTGTTTTGATGGACTCACTGAGAATGACCTGTCACAAGGTAGCCATGCCCGAATGCATACCCCGCTTTATCGTCTATTTTACTCTAATTGCCACCCCTAAATAATGCTTGGCCACGGCCACTGGAACTTGGTGTCAAATGCTTAATTAATTTAGAAAATTAGAAAATACATTGTTAAAAAGCAGAAATTAATGTAATGATCTGTTATGGCCTCATTTTAGACTAATCCATTAAGTCCAATGAAAAAAGACATGTATTTGGAAAATAAACTAAACAATGTATTAATTTCTAATGCCACCTTTAAATATTTCTATGCAATGCTTTACTAATGTGCCACAATAATGTTTTCCATTTCAAATATGTTGCAAATATTGATATATATGATTGTTTAGAGACAATATTTGATTGAGTGAATGAAGCCACATATTTAAGTTGAAAAGCTATGAAAAAGTGTATTTTGCATGATATGTGACCTTTAATTGAACTGTTGTTCAATATAAATTCTGAATACTATGTGTAGAATTGTATGAAAAATGCAATGTGAAAATTAGTTTTTGATGTAACAATGCTGTGACCAAGTTTTAGAAAGGTTTCAGAAAACAAAACGTTTTTTTACACCCGTATAGTTTCTCCTTTGTGTTTGGAAGGGGAGGGTGAAGTGAGTCAGCTGCAACTATACTGCTAGATGACACTAAACCCTACATACACAGTTTCGACAAGTTTCAAAAGTCATCAACTCCCCAAAGAGGCAAAGAGAGAGCCAAGGACTTTATCCTGTTGCAGCAGCTTCCTACGGTCTTTGCTATCAAATTTGTCAGTAAAAATGGGAATATTGATGGGACATCCTAAGACCCCTTTGTTTAATCTGTATCCAGTACAAGTTTTGTATTGTGCAATATTGCCATCCTTTTATGCAGTGTTGTATGTAAGAGCAGATGCTGCTGACACTGTACTGTACATCAGCATGGGGAGGCCTGAAGATAGATGTATAGTTGGTGATGTACAGTCCTATCAATGCAGCTGGTTAGCATCCATCCCAAAACACATTGGGTGAGAGGCAGGGTATACCCAGGACAGGTTGTCAGTCTACCATAGATCTAACACGTACAGAAAGCCATGTCTACGTGGAATTTAGTTCAATTTCCTGTTTGGTTCAGCTTATTTAGACCAGTATGAACAATGATATTCAAACCACACAACTGCACCAAGTCTACCTGAAAAGAAAGGTCTAGGTCCACTTCCAAGCAAGCCCTGGGGTGTTTAATTTATGGTCCAAGCTCAAAGGAGCCCGATCACAGGATTGTGAAATATTAGGCGTGTGACATCAGTATGGTTTCAAAAGCCAAACCAGGGCTAACAATAAATGTATGCAATCCACCTGCTGATCATTGGAACTGCCATGAAGGCGACAATAATTTGTTAATCATGGTAACACATATGCATGTTAGCATATAGTTCATCAGTGTAAAGCAGTTCAAACAAAAAAGTGCCAATCCGACATATGTTAATGGGTCAGTGTTGGCTAAAATAAACCAGATTAAATAAAGTTTTTTCTCTACTGTGTAGAGCAGCTCTGCTTTATGACAGCAGGGTCACCTACCTCTAGCTTGCAAGCCAGTCTGGGGGGTTATGTATGGTTCACATACTGAATAATTTCTGTTATGTCACTTTCAGACATTGATTGATTGAAATCACTGTTGAATTCCGATACGTGATACATTGTTTTTTATATTGGGTTAGGTAATAACAGAACATGAGAAACTTCTATTTAAGTGCTGAAAACAAGCATTCTATTATAATTATTATTTATTATTATTGTGGTAAAAACCAGGACAATTTAGTAGGAATCTCAGAACCCATCAACTTGTTGATGACAATTTAGCCTGTGGGGGCCAATTGTTTCTGGGCTTCTGGGCAAATATCCGGAAAACGGGTGTACAGGCAAAACTTCCTCTGCAGTCCAAAATTAATCTCATTGGCAAAAGCAAAAGCATTCTTTTTTTCTGTCTTGGTCTTGACTCTATCTCTCTCATTTGGACTCGATTTTCGACTAGTCCTGGTCTTGGACTTGTCTTGGACTCGATAAAGGTGGTCTGGACTACAGCACCGATTCCTGTGATAAAAAGCTAATTCGACGTCAATCGATAGTTGATGGGTTCTGAGATTGCATTTCAGCCATTGCGTTGTACTTCTTTTGCTCTCCACATGGACTGTTTACCTGCATGCAACCAAAGCTTGCTCAAATGTGATTGGTCAGTATTACTCAAATATTATCAGAGGTCAAGGGATCCCTTTGAAAATGCCTGTTCTTCCATCGCCAAAATGTGACGCATTATTTAGCTCTCTTCCCAATATGCTAGCATGACATGGCTGGTATGAATGGATGTATCTAGTTTCATATGATACCATTATATTCACTATAGCTTCAAAGCAGAGCCTGCTACAGCCTCTGAAAGACAGTGTGGAGTGGAAGAGGTTGGGAAAATGGGGTGGCCAGTCACACCCCAGTTCACCCCTCTGGAAACACCCCTGCTAGAGGGATGGAGACTAGATTCCACTGCAATTAATTTTTTAATGCAGCTGTAAGGGTTCTGGTTCAGGTGCACAAATAAAAAAAACACGCTATAAATACATTGATAACATACTGTAGAACCTAAAAAGGAATATAATTGAAATAACTTTATTATGGAAACCCTCTCAGATCACTGGAGAGGACAAATACTTTACACTTTGAAATTAGAAACAGATTTACATCCCAGACACAATCGAATGTTCACTTTTTTATAAGCGCAAGTGTTTGTTCTGCTTTCAGTCTTTCAATAGTTGGTTTACTATTGAATTTCTGGACATAGGAGCTTTGGAATTAAAACAAACTGAGATTTAGCCACCCAAACAGACAGGTTTTCACTCCATGCCAGTTAGCAGATCACATCCAGGTCGAGGTTTTTACAATACCAAACACGTTTCACCAGAATCCACATTCCGAAACTCTATACACATTCCAGGGCGGTGCTTTTGGAACCTGCTGATGAAACAAATTCACAGCAGACAGCTAAGTTCAAGTTTCATTAAGTTTGTCCCTTTATGTTTCAGTCAACTACAAATACACCAACATGATATAAATTAGGAACTGAAAGTGGAGGTAATATGTCTTCCCAAAGAGTGTCCAAATGGACACTGAGCAGTTTATTCCTGTCTGGAGTTTATTGTTGCCAAAGGACGGTCCAGCTTCCTGAGCTCCCTGAGTACAGCTCAGGCTAGAGCTTTTCATTCTGGGCTACTGCCAGAGTGTCCTCCCCTGCCAGACTTTGAATGGCAGCTGATGGAGATGATGTGGAGAGAGAACTCCCCAAGAACTTTGATCCAGTTGCAGCCAAACCTGCACTGGTTTACAGTAATATTAAAATCCTTTAACTGGAAGAGTTCTCAAACCTTTTTCTGTCCTGCTTTTCTCCAGAATTTGGTTTTCTCACACTCAATAATGAGAGCAATTTCTTCATATTCATTTGTTGCAGTACAGTCTGTTTCAGTCAATGACAGGTCCTTTTTGACATTCAAGCTGTAAAGTAGGGATAGGTCAGGGTCTGATGTCCCACACAGTCCAGTTGAAGGTCACCACAGGCAACAACGATTGCCGCGAGAAATGACATCACTGCAGGCGTGGCCAGTACTGTGACATGTCCGCTTCACCTCCTGGAACTTGGACTGGAACTGAGACACCAGGGGAAATCAGACCTGGTAACAGGACAACAAAGAGGTCATTAGAGTACAGTTATAACAAAGACATGGCACACCAAATCCGACATCAAAGAAGAAGCTGCGACAAAAGTCAACTGTTGCGTTGCCTCATGTCGCCTATATTGTGGCCAAAAAGTGACGCTAGAACACACTACACCGACTACAGTAAATAAACTAGCATATACTGTACGCTGTGCGCCTGCGCGAGAGGTGATAACTTTCTATAACAGCAGGTGGCAGTAGTCTGCATTCGTCCTTCAAAAATGAACAGCGGATAAAAACAGAAGCAGCCCTATGGTTGTAGGTTTGCCTGCTCTCACTCAGATGGATTTATGAAACAGCTGTTAAAATATCTGTATATTTGAGTGATCATATGGGATAAGATAAAAAATTAGATTATGCTTTCATGTGTGCTCTTTTGGCAAAGTTGTTTGTTTCCCCCACCTGCTTTTCTCTTTTTGTGTACTGATTTGTTAAAGCCGATTCAAGATGCTCAGTTGGCCATAAAAACCACAGATGAGGGATGACAAGGGATGATGGTTCAGAACACCCCGCAAAAACTAGGGCTACAGCCCGACATTGGACAGTCAATATTTACAAAGATGGTACAGCTGAACATTGTCCAAACCCACACTAGTACAGATTCCAAGGTTTCCAAAAATACCAAACATAGCAAATAATAAAAACACATTTACAATATTTCCATTTGATGAAACGGTCCAGAACATGGCACAAAAAAGCCTGAATCATATAATCCTTGCGGGCAATTGAACAATCTTGACAAGACTTCTCCTTGAGCAAGACTTGGTTAGAAACACAGTGGATCAAGCGAAAGGAACAGAAAATATTTAATTTCTCTGTAAGGTCTTGTTGTCAGACACTTATAAAAACAATCTGAGCCAGTCAGTAGCAAAAACAACACTTTTAATGAATGTACTTTGAGGATGCGTAATTGCCCATATTGCGTTGTAATCCATTTTGCGGCTGCAGGATGCAGCACTATTACTCAATACTGGACCAAATTGAAAACTTGTTGTCCCCCATTAGTCACTTACCCTTTAAAATAAGTTTACACAATTTTATTAGTCCAAGAATATCATTTTTACAATCTGTGAAATATTCAAACCCAAGATGCCATGTTTGATACTAGATGGAACTGGATACAAAATTGAAAATCAGTATAGATTTCTGTCACTCATTTCTCATTTAAAAAGTCAACATGCATTCTGTCCGTGCAGGTAGAGGGGAGAAGACGGTATGTAGAGTATCAAACAGTAGCCAGTGAGCAACTTCCTACCTGTTGACGACGTTGCAGAGGAAGTCATTGACTGGCTGTTGATGTGTGGCTGCATGTGTGGAGGGGTATATGTATCATAACTTCTTCCATTTACAGTGGGGCTGGTGGGCAGCATGCATGAGTAAGATGTCTGGCTGGAAGCCTGGAAACATAAAATAATATTACCCATTAAAAGCAGAATTTAACATCAGGATGAGTGATTCACCATTGGGTATGTGTCATGCAAGATAAACAGTGATGCTAAGGCCTTATAACTATCAAGGTTATTTGAAGTCTGAAGCTGAAGTCAGATACTGACACACAAAGATGGTATCTCTAACTTCAAGGTATTCATGAAATCATCTTACTTGCATAGGCAGACTCGCAGCCATACTGAAGCTGGGCATGGTTGGTAGGCTGTAGCTGTTGGACAGAACTGGATCTGACCTTCCCAACATGGATCCTGATGAGAAGGACACTGGAGAGACAGGGATGAGAAAATGCAGAGAACAAAGAGATTTGTACAGTATTAGGGCTGTGTATTGGCAAGAATCTGGCGATATGTTACATATCATGATACAGGGGTTACATTGAATATATTACGATATTTTGCGATATTGTAAGCCATGCGATAGATTACTATATAGCGATTAAAAATGTATGGTGTTTTTTTGAGAATTGATAGAATCTCACAAAACAAAATATTGTGATACTCATATGTATGGATATTTTCTTACACCCCTATATCCCAGGCAGTCTATCTTAAAATACAATCTATTACAGACAGAGACATAGTTGGTCCAAGTTACTGCTTGCAAGTAAATCTCAAATTGTGATACTCTCCCTGAGCTCAGGTGAGCAGGTATTTTATTAATTGTAGGCTTAGTGGTTCAATCCTACTGCTCACAACCACCTATGTAAGTCCTTAGTTAGTCTGGTTCACCATTCCGAAATATAGAGTAGTCCTTTCAAACTTTTGATTGGTAGTGTGCTTGTGGTAAATGTCCTTGTCAATACCTGGTGTAGTAGGTTGTGGTAGAGGCTGGTAAACACTGGCATTGAAGCTGCTGCTGATGGGAATATGGCTGGAGGAGCTGGACACCTGACGACGTTGATTTCTCAACTTCTCCTCCCTTCTCCACTTTGCTCGTCTGTTGGAAAACCAAACCTGCACATGACAGAATAGAAAAAAACATCGGTTGTTATAGAGGTTATCAATCTTAAAACATGACTCCGGTTGCAGTAACTGTTCTTCCTGTCCACAGTAGCTGTGAAGAGATCCCTTCTTATAGAAATTTCAGTGATGGGAGACAAAATGTTTTTGTGCCTTTGTTCTGTACAAAAACAAATTTAAAAAAAGTTATTTTGATTTGTTCTAAAGAGAGTGTAACTTTGCAAGATATCTATGCCTTTGTCTAGCTCACACTGCTTAAGGAATTTATTCAGAACAATGAATGTGGATTTTGTCACTTAAATAAAAAAAAGGGATCTCTTGACAGCCAATGTGGACAGAGGAACAATTACAGCAACCATGGACAGGTCAGTATTAGATTTGAAAATATGTGAACCTATTCTTGACTGATCATCACTAATTGCATATTAATAATGTTGTTATTTAACAAAAACACACACACTAAGCCTAAAAAAACAACAAATAACAGAGCCTACCTGTATTCTTGCCTCTGGAAGGTCTATTTTGTTGGCAAGGCGTTCTCGGGCAAACACATCTGGATAGTGAGTCCTTTCAAATTCTGGAACAAAAACAAATGGTGTCCTTACATGGTAACATAAGTTGTGATGTGTCTAATTGCAGTCGTTCTCACTCCCAACTCATGAAATATTGCCACTTGGTCAGCAGCCCCATGCTTCAAAATATGCAAGGATACAAGGATATATAATATATATATATATATAATTTTACAAGCAAGGTTGTATAATAAAATTCTGGGTGTAGATCCTGTTATGCTACTCCTATGAATAATTTCTGGATGTCCAGTGTGTAACATTTTGGAGGCTCTATTGGCAGAAATAGTAATCATTTTTTCATTAGTGTGACTCCTTTACTCCTTTAGTGGCCAATGTAGTTTCTCCTACACACATACATCCCATTGTCTTTCCCAGGTCGTCAAATATGGACACAAGTGGTGTTCAGTTAGTTCAAATCTGCAACTTCTCCATTAGATGCCACTAAATCCTATACACTGGTGTCCTGTATCTGTTCCAGGGCTTTATTAATGCATTGGATCTTTATAGATAATAGTGATTAAAAGAATGGTTCGATATCCCGGAAATATGCTTTCCTGCAGAAAGTGAGATGATTGAAGTCTGAAAAACATCTGCTGTAAATTAGTTCAACCCAGTCAGCCGAGACCAATCAGCAAATGTTTGCATGATTAACAACTGGTTGGTTTAGAAGAAATTTCCACAACAAAAAGCATGTTTTCGAGTTCATGCAATCATCAACAACATAAATTACATGACAGCCGACTAAACATCCATAATGATTAATATTAGGCTACTGTATGACAGTTGGCTAAACAGCAACACACGACAACATGTGCTAGGTGACAGTAGAAAGGACATGGCTGATGATTCTCCTCTTCACTGAGACATCAACATGGACCATTCCTGATTGGATGAATTAAAACCTGGCTGAGCTGTTACTGGTCTCGATTTTTAGTGTGGAAATCTGTTATGGAGACATTTTAAAAGTTTGCCTTAAACGTACTACAAGGAGTTTTTAACTTATACTAATTATGAAACAGTCTCAATTTAATAGTGATGCCTCTATATGACCTACAGAAACACACAAGCACGCTATTGAGAAGAAGGCCATGTCTTATAATTGTCTGATTGGTACATTGTGAATCGGACCCCGCTCAGTCGGGGTAAAGTGGCTGTTTTCCACACTTAAGTCACATGCAGAATACAGATTAACACAGGAAACAGCCCTGCACAGCGGTTATTCTTCACCCATACATTGTAAATGTACGTATGCTGTACCTTTCTCCAGTGCTTCTATCTGGTCCTGTGTGAAAGACGTTCTGTTTCTTTGCAGTTTCCTCTTCAGCTGAAGCCTCATCTGAGTTTCCTCTGTGTCCTCACCATTGGAACTAACTGATATGGTGTTTTCCCCTCCTTCAGCCTGTGGACACTCTGCACCAAGGAAGGAAGGAAGGAAGAAAGGAAGGAAGGAAGTAGTGAAAAGGAAGGAAGGAACAAACAAATACTGTGGTTTAAGACCAGTCACTGTTAAGCTTGTAAACACCATCAGCTGGGGTCGAAGAAGTTTTCATATCTTATGGTGAGTAAAAATAGCACTATTCCCCTATGAGCAGGTGTTTTTGAAAGCAATTTTTGATTTAGCTGTAGTCATATTTTAGCCATCTGAAATGTTTTGATTGACTAAATATCATAGGATTGTAGCCGACTAAAATCAACAGTAAGTTAAGGCAACTAAAATGTTAAAAGGTTAGTTAAAAGGTTAAATGCTGCTGAAGAGAAAAGGACTACATACTTAAATCTTCTGGAGTTTTGGTTAGGTTCAAGTTTACATGTATGAATCACAGTGATTAGTACGTTTGATATGCGTGCTGCTTTGCAGCTGTAGGGTTAGGGTTAGGGTTAGGGTTGACCCAAATCAGATTTTTTTGCTCATATGTGATTTACTGTCAGTGTATGTGACTCACATCGGATTTTCTTTTCAATTCTGATTTAGGCCACTTTCATATGTGGAAAAATCGGCTGTGCTGAGAATAGCAGAGCGGGCCAAAAAACCAAGCTAAGGCAAGCTACGTGTCCCATAAATGCTGACCACTATTGTGAACAATTGTTGTCCTGTATTGTCAAGAAAAACCGTGAGGCCTTTAAGGGGTGTAAGAACACTTTACAAATATTTGCTTTTAAAAATATATATCTCCGAATTTCTGTGAAGAAAAGTAAATGAAATTGTTTGCATAGATATAATGTATATCACCAATTCAGAAAATCATCCAAATTGCTGTTTTTACTCAAACTTCTTGCAGTTAGTGTGTTCACTGTTTGGGTTCTTTGTACAGTTATCAGGTATGTAATATGAAATATCCATAGAAAATGTCACTTAGTCAGGGGTCGTCAGTTTACTCAATGGTATAAAAGGGGTCCCTTTAGGAAAAATGTTGGGAACCACTGCTTTAATCAATTTCCAGGTGACCCCATGACTGGAAAACTAATCCCTAATATATCCAGGTTTTCCAGGACGCGTAGGAACCCTGATATTAGCAAAATCAACACCAACCCCTGCCGTATACAGTACTTCACTAAAAGCCAAGCCTTGATCGTAGTAGACAATATAGTCCATTATATTAAACCATGCATGTGAGGTGAAGATGAGTGAAGGCACAGGGCACTTGGATCATGTGATCTCCAAGCAGACGGGAGCTTGACTCCAGCTCCCCGTGGAACTCATGTTATTTGTGGTGCTAGCCTAATTATTCATTATCCCCAGCAGACAGAGACTGCAAAACAGAATGAAGCCATTGCTCAGTGTCACAGTCAGTCAGGCAGAAAGAGACACAAATGAGAGCAGACGCCCCTTCTCCCTCCCCTCACACACACACACACACACACACACACACAGGCACAAACATGCTGTAGACTGATGAGGAGGCAGCAGCCGTGGTAGTATAGCATGACTTCGTTTCACTGTTGTAATCCCAGGACGCTGGAGGAGGAGCAGCAGCATATGAGTCTACTCCATGCAGCAAATGGGGCCCTCAGCCACACACACACACACACACACACACACACACACACACTCAATAAAGGAAAAGAAAAGGAAGCTGCTTGTGTCAACTCTATGTGCAATGTGTCCTCTGCTCCATGAATTTGGGGTAAATTTTGCATGTGGGAAATCTACTATAGCTGCTAATTAAAAAAAGAAAAGAATAATTTAAAGCAATGACACTGACCAGCACATAGAGACACATATGTGTACGTGTGATCTGTAAAAAAAATCAGATTGGTTGTTTTCGTTCAGGCCCGGTGGATTCTTGCAGAGGCCATTAGGAGCACTAGGAGGAGCCAGAGGAAGCTGATTTTTCACAGATTATCTGTCTCATGTACTACTGTCAGGATATAGTGAAAATTCTCAGTCAAGATAGTGACAAAAAGTTATTGTTATAAAAGTTACCTACTGCAGCTTTAAGTGTATTTATTATTAAGTTATTAATAGTGTCTTACCAGTGGTAGTGAGTGTAGTCCCAGCGTACCACCCTGAGCGTCCTCCCCAGGTGGTTTGTCCATTGAGCATCTTGAGTTTGTCAAACATCCCCTCAGCTCCCACTGTGCCCATTTGCTGCTTGTCACTGGCCAGGTTTCTCAGCACTCGATTAATTGATGAAACCTGGTGATAAACACAACAACGTGATTACACAAGAGCAGCTATTTAGTCGGATATGTAAATCCGGATATACTTATGTGGACTGAATCTAAGGAACAAAACATTGTCAAATCTGACCGAAAGCATAAATGACCCAGTGTCAACCTTCAGCCAGCCTCAGAATGTCTATTTAAAGAAGCTCTACAGAGGTCCTATTGAGGTCTGTTACATTCATGTCGCTGGGTAACGTTAACGGTTTTATGGTGTCATGGTGGGGTAGATGGAACAAACACACCTATAAGTGTGAAACCAAAAGTCAGTATTGACTTATTTTAAGTAACATAGGCTACACAAGTTCACTTAGCTTAACTTTTGATCCTAAACTTGACTAAAGAGTAAATGTTTCACCAGTGCTGTGGTCAAGACCACCTTTGTCGAGTCCAGGAGTAGTCAAGACAGAGACAGAAAAAAAAGAATGCTTTTGCCATTGCAGTTGAGATGAGTTTTGGTTGCCAGGCATACGATTGCAAGGAAAAGTAGAAAATTGTAAAATTCCACAGATCTTAAGTATCTTTTCACCAAATGTCAATTTCCTGTTTGATTTAAATTTTACTGTATAGTTTGGTACACACCTGTATGGACTTTATGCAGTTTAAATACGATCACTATCAAGGGTTCTGTATGTTTTTTAGGACTGTGCCACACCTGCTCACTACCACAAACTATTAGTACCAAGCCCACCTGCAAGCCTGCTGTGTCAGTGCAACAACTACATTAGCTATCATGTACAAGGTTTGTCCTACTAGTCTAGATGTGTGGCTAGCTTGCCTTGCCCAAATCTCTGACTGACTTGGTTAAAGAATAGAAGAGTCTTACACTGGGTATATTGTCGTTGGTGCAGACTCCCTCTGCCAGCAGTCGGTCTCTGATCTCCCAGGCGAAAATGGACGGACACTCTCTCTTGTACTGAGCGATCTTTCCCACCACCTCTGGAGTAGCCACCCTGGGTTTACTCCCTCCTATGGCCCGAGGACGGATTGAACCTGTCTCGTAGTACCTGCCCAAGATCTTGCTCACACAGCCGTTAGACACCTGGACACAAAAACAGCACACATCACACAGGTTATTGGGGCTGGGGGTAAAAAAAAATGGTATCCAAAAAGTGTCTGTTTGGTAGATGATCTGTGGAACAATCACAACAATGGTCAAACGGAAACATTCTGTGCGAGCCCAAACCGAGCCTGAACAATGGAAGCAGTTTTGGGCCTAAGCCCGACACGAACCGGAATTTCTGCTTAAAATAAATAAATAACTTATAAAATAATATAAAAATTGTTTATTAAATGCTAAAGTAAACTACATTGTGCATATAATTTAGTGCAAATTATTATCAAAACTAGTAACAAATTCACTTATTAATTACATTTATAAATCGAATTTTGTGTCCGAGCCTAACCCGAGCCCGATCTGTGACAGTGGATTTGGGTAAAGAATCAAAACTCTAGTCTGGTTACAGGTGTTGGGGAGAACTACTGCTTATGTGAAACATTTTGTTTAAATTCCTTTGTGGCTCAGGGAGCTGTGCAAAATCTGATAAATTACCTCAAGTGATGTCACTTACACCATTGGGTGGGGCTAAGGATGACATGTTTGATTGACATGTTTTTTTTTTTAAATCTTGAGGTGTAGTTAGAAAAAGTGCATATGCATTGTTTTACGGCTCAAAGCGTCACAGAGAGACTAAAAGAATACGCTAAATGAAAAGCAGTAAGGAAATGCAAATGTAAAACGAAATTGCCATTTCAATACCTGACGAAGATATGTATTCTTAATTCAATTTGTGAATCTAGTTTATTATTATTTATTTATTTTAAAATGGCATTTTCAAATAGATATTTAAATCCCATTATTTATTTCTGAATTCCTTAATGTATTTTTAAATGATATACTTACTGATGGATTAATATTTCATTTGTAAATTCTTTTTAGAACTTAATTTAGCTCACTGTTGTTATGCCATACAGCACTTTGGCCAACTCTGGTTCTTTTAAACATACTATATAAAATAACTTGACTAGTACCTGAGGGGCCACTCCTCAGCATGATGAGTTTACCTGTAGTATTCTGGATATGTCACAGGGTCGAGCTCCACTGTGTGCCAGCTCCACTATCTTCTGCCTGGTAGAATCAGGTAAAGGCCTCCCATTCACAAACACACCTCCCAGCTGGTTTACGCCACTGTGACCTACACACAAACACACACACACGGAAAGTAGATAAAAAGGTTTTCAGGGATTCTTTAACTGAGCTATATTTATTCTAAAATGATTTTTAAATCATTTTAAAGTTTAACCACAATGAACTGAAGAAGCAACACTGATCAAGCACATGCAAGAGGAGAGGAAGGAGTACAGCAGGGAACACAGGTTAGAGGAGATGAAGAGTATCTTAAGCCAAAAACATGTCTTTTTATGGAAGATCTTTCCATCTTTACAGTACACGCTAGGTTTTAGCATTTTAATATGTTATAATTAGGTTTCTTAAGATGTGAAAAACATTTTAAAGGTCCAGTGTGTAACATTTAGAGGATCTATTGGCAGAAATGGAATAGTCATAGGTATGTCGAGGCAGACGACCACCCACCTAGAGCCGAAGGATCTGTCCTAGGTTTCTGCCTTTTAACAGGCAGTTTTTCCTTGCCCTTGTCGCCAAGTGCTTGCTCATGGTGGTACTGTTGGGTCTCTGTAATTAATGTTATAAAGTGTTCGGTCTAGACCTGCTCTATTTGAAAAGTGTCCTGAGATAACTTCTGTCATGAATTTGAGCTATACAAATAAAATTGAATTGAATTGAATTGAATGTTTTCATTAGTTTATAATCACCTGAATGAAGGAGAGTTTTTATTACATTAGAATGAGCAGTTTTTATCTACAGAGGGAGTGGGTCGCCTTTATTAGAATCCGCCATGTTGAGCCACCATGTTTCTACAGTAGCCCAGAACAGACAACCAAACACACCATAACACACACAACTTTTTCGCAGCCACCGTAATTTCTCCCAACTACACCGCTACATGTCACTATTGGACTATTATACTCTGGTTATTACAACAATGTTAACTGAAGCTTTGATGCCATTGGCCCACCCCCTCTACGCAGTTGTCATATGTGATCTCTTACATTGCTCTTACATCTGTTGAGCTTTCTGGCAACCAGGGGCATGTCCAGACTTTTTTAATAGGGTAGCACTGACTTATGCAGAGGGGGCATGAAGTATGTGTTTGACCTTTCCAGTCATTCCAAATTTATACCATTCCAACACTGTTTATGAACCCCAGTATGCAGGAATATTTGAATACCCATGCAAAAAAACCTGCATGTAATTAGCATAAAGTGGGGATGTCTGCCAAGCGGAGTATTCATAGAAGCAATTTTTATTCAGATATCTTGAGGTTAGAGGTCAAGGGATCCCTTTGAAAATGGCCATGTCACTTTCTCTGTTACCAACATTCAGCTTAACTTTGGAGAATTAATTAGCCCCCTTCTGCACATGCTAGCATGGTATGGTTGGTACCAATGCGTCTGGACACACCCCTGCTGGCAACTATAAATTATATCTTTAACTGAGATAAATCAATTTCATTCAGAAAGCTGACAAACTACTGTCCATTACATACGTACACAGAATATAATGTATATGACTTTTTCAGAAGTTCCATCAAAAACACAGATGATGTGTTCATTTATTACTTCAAATTTAACTTTATGGATACAGACTGAATCCAAATCAGTTTTTTACTGCTGTTTAAATTTAGTTAAGATACATTTTAAGGAATTACCAGGAAATGGCACACCCACAGATTAACACACCAACAGCACTGTCCTTTATTACTGTAGCTCTAATTCTAGAGAAGAAGAAAAAC
This sequence comes from Dicentrarchus labrax, assembly GCF_905237075.1. NCBI lineage: Eukaryota > Metazoa > Chordata > Actinopteri > Moronidae > Dicentrarchus > Dicentrarchus labrax. The sequence goes on from NW_026136720.1 coordinate 27,085,657, forward strand.
TGTGCCCTGACAGGAACCTCCAGCTTTAAGGGGGAGGGAGAGGGAGGGGAAATCATCAGTCTGCAGACTGGCACTTCTGTAGGTTTTTGTGTGAAGCTTAAAACGCTCTGTCTGCTGATCAACACGTTGCAGGTCTTGACATGTTTGTCTCGGCAACAGCAGACCATAGCCTGTGCCGTGACACTGTGCAGGTTAAGTAGGGATTTACACTGAATCAATTGTCTATTGTCTGTTAATGGCTCTGTGGGGGAAAGCATATTGCAGATTTATAACCCTCTCAACGGGACATTAATAAATCATACAACCAGCCAACACGCACGCACGCACGCACGCACACACACACACACACACACACACACACACACACACACACACACTTGTAAGCAGTGATGTGGAGCTGCTGTAAATCAAAAGAGGTTTCACTATAGATGCTCCATTGAGTCATCATCAGGTAATGACTACCACAGCAATATATAGTATTCTATTATGCTTATATATTATTCCTTAGGGTGAGAAACACACTGCAAATATCACCACTTAATCATCTGTTCATTACATTCAAACATTATTTTAAGAAGTATAGTAATATAAGAAGTGGAGGAATATTACAACCTGATGTCTATATGAATATAGACATCAGCTTATTCAAAAATGTTTCTAGAGATGAGTGAATCTTTATTTGAAACGGCCTAATACTAGCAGTACGTACTGACCGACTAAAATCTAACATGTAGTATGCACACAGTAGAAAGAAATTTCCAGTATGCATCTGTGTCCCACAAAGCAAAGCGCTGTAATGATCACAATCAACAAAAATGGAAAAAAAAATGTTTACTATTTCATAACCAGATTCTCACTTCTGAGAATGTTTGGGCAGAAAAATTAACAAATAAAAAAAAAAATTTAAAAAAAAAAATTTTTTTAAAAAAATTTTAAAAACCATAAGCACCCGTGTTGGTAGCTATATAAAAGGGCAGGCACTTTAAAAAAAATACAATACGCAGGTGATAAACCATCTATCAGCATATATATATTCCACCAATGAGATCAATGAACCATATAGCGTAGTCAATCTCTTACTGTATACAGTCAGCAGAAGAGAGAAACATTTTTTTCCATGGAGAAAAGCCTTTAGTGCCGTTCTTTGCTCTTCTGTCGATGAAGAAATTGACACCATTATTTTTTTCAAGCTAACACTCACTTCTCTCACACACCTAGCATTAAACCACCCTAGCTTATGCTATAGCTGCCAGTAGTTCCTCAAAGGACGCTGATGGGTCCAAACCACTGTGCTTGGACACAAGGCTTGAAGCCTGACAAGATGAATTCTCAAGTCCAACTGCCTCATGAGGTTAAAATATCACCTGTGTTCATGGCCTGACTCTATCAGTCTCTAATGACGATGTGAATTTAGTGGAAGTATTTGGGCAGAAGTTTGGGTGGATGGTTATCAAGTCAACAAAGCACATCATTTTGGATGTGGAAGACCTCTGTTTGTTTCACATTTTCTGCCAACAGTCAACGCTGGTTTCTTTTAACCACAGTCAGTAAGGGTAACAGATCTGAAAACAGTCATATAAATAGCATTGGGTACCAAAATACGTTTCCAATATGGCGTTGGTTCCTATAAGACTGGTATCTACCAGACTGAGAGCTGTCTTTTGAGATAGTTGCCCTCCAGTGAGGACCTTACAGGCAATAGAGGCACCAGCACACGTGTGCCATCGCAAGTTAACATTACAGCAACACATACATTGCTCTGGCAGCAGGTTGCCTATGTAGCTAGTAGCTAACCCCAGCGTGTGGGCCACCCTGGCCCTGGAGATGTGGCACAGAGATATAAATCACTAGATATGATGTGTCATAATGACTTGCCATTTAGAGACCATTGATGATGACGACAGCAGCCTTTGCTCAGGTTAATATAAATATTATAATATCTCTTCAAAATAAGAATACAATCTTGCTGTTATTAGTACTTATTTAGTGTTAATTTATTGTGATTGGGTTAGGTTTTATTTATTAGATGAATTTGTTGTGTAAATTTAAGGGTTTGGTATTTACTTATATAAATGAATAAAGTATACTTTAAACTGTTAACAGTTAATATACTGTCAGTTTCAAGTTCAAATTCATTCAGTCATTTGTGCTACTTTTTTTATAGTATCAGCTCAGGTACCGTTTAGCATTGCTATCAGAAAAACCCAAATGATACCCAACATTTTTGTAGCAGCCTTTTGCAACAATACTGACAAATGACATCTGTCAGATCAGAAAACTTGAACAACATATTTTGACAATGGTCTATATGTGTTGGCAAATTGCTGATGGTTAGGGTTAGGGGTACAGTTCTTTTGAATGTGTTAATTTATTTGCATATATTTTACCTAAATGCTACATGCGTTGTCAAAGTGGTGATGGAAGACACAGGAGACGAGTATACATTATTTGGCGTATGCAGTAAAGGAAATATACAGTGACAGAATGTTCATTGGCAGCAGCAGTATAACAGCAGTAAAACTGAGCTAAAGGTAAAAGGTAATCTATTTCCTGTATGTCTTTGTAATTGCTAATCATTCCTTTAATTAGCGATTAATGAAATGATTAGTTATTCAATTTAAAAAGCACTGCTCTGGGTCTCCTTGTTCATTCATATATACTGTATAGAGGACAGAGTGCACAGGCAGGCAACCCCCCCCTGGTAGTAGAGCCACTCCACTACAAAAACAGATGGATAACCTGGATCACAGAGGGTTTATCTTCCAATACACCTCACTCTGTCACGGCTTTGAACTTCTCTTCTGGTTAATTAAATTATAGGAGGAGTCGCGGCCCCTGTAGAAGCTGCTGTTGACTTTGACGGTGGATTATGTCACCCTCTAACTCTCCCACATGCTGCCTCACGTCGTGCTCACTCTGTTTAGGGGTCGATTGTTTCGCCGAAGAAATGTTAATCACAGTGTCATTTCCCAGAGGAACACACTGGGGCTTTCCTCTGCTGACACACAATTAATAGACAGACATATGGAGTCAATTTGGCTGCGGTCCCTCTGTGACACACACACACACACACACACACACACACACACACACACACACACAGCAAAGCGGGCCCCTGGGAGCAGCTCAGCAGCTTTCACGTTAAATCAGCTCATTCACACTGAACACTGACTGAATTAACTTTCACTTCAACCACTTTCACTGTTATTAATACTACATAATATATATAATACATTCTCCAAATTAAATGCCAAACACGGTGTTTGTCCTTGCACATTTTCTGATCTGACACAACTATCAGCACGACCACAACATTTGTCTGTTCCTGTTTTAATCACTGCTGAAAATAAATCTGTTTTATTCTGTGACCACACTGTGGTTACGGTTTGATTAGATTTAGGCATAAAAATTACTGTAAAACTTCTATTAATAGCCCTTGCTTTTATTTACTTCAGTCACTCAACCTGCCTTTATTTGGGACAGGCCTCTATATGGCACAGGCCTTTTGCACATAACTCTTGCTCTGAAAAGATGGAAAATTCTATAAAACTGTTCATCAGTTCTATCTATCTATCTATCTATCTATCTATCTATCTATCTATCTATCTATCTATCTATCTATCTATCTATCTATCTATTTAAACTAGTATGAATATTACTTCTAATGAATAATATATAAATTGGGAACCATGCATTTGATCATCTGATCATTTGGTACTGATGGTTTCTGTAAAATGAACAAAAATAAACTTTATTTCCTGACTTTAGCGAGCATCTTTGCTACGATTAGTGAGGTAATGGTAAAAACCTAATCTGTTGGTCGAGATAGCGTTAGCAGACTGCATATGTTTTTCTCTCCATTTGCAGAGTCAGAGAGAACCAGGTTACAAACCAGAGGTTAGAACGAGAGGGAGAAGTGGTTTTATACGTCCAAAGAACTTATATAAAATCCAGACCGGGCCTGTAATTGAGACCTGCCATTATTTGTCAAAATGTGTGACCACACCAGGTTAGTAAGGGAGACCTGCTTCTAATTGAGACCCTGCTTTTAACTGACCGAGATTCATGGTATATGGTTAGGTTGGGTTAAAATGACTGCTTCAGTAAGGTTAGCGGAGATTCATAATTTGTCTAGTTTAAATCACACATTACATTAAAATGAATAAATGCATGTGCTGTTAGCAGAGAGAATATTTTTAGACAAAGTCGATAAAATTGGAGAAGGAAGGAAATGGCTGTACAGACAACACTTCCGTTTATCTTTTAACATTATGGGGAAAAAATTTGAAAACAGACTAATAATGCACTGGGGCCCAGCTGATTATAAGGGCCCACAAGGGACAGTGACAATTGCCTAGTGTCTGTGGGTGGGCCCTTTCGCTCCTTCACATATCGTGTTGAGCAGGGACTAGTAGCACGAGCAGCATGGGACAAGAAGAGGATTGGCTATACTCTCAGTAGAGAACAGCAGAGCAGGAATGTGGGCTTGAACAGTGTTGTTTATGACTTTGCTGTGCTTTTCTTGAATGCTAAGCTAATTTGTGTTGATTTGTTACTGTAGGCTGGCTAAAGCTATTTTAGTTGTTTGATAGTGTCAGACTGCAGGCTGTGGTGGTTGGAGTCCAGGGCAGGCTGGTAGATTTGAGTTGATAGATTTGACAATTTGTCTGATGTCTGTGGAGCAAAGGCTGCAGGTTAGTGATTGCGTGGAGTCATTGTGTGTCTATACGCCCATGTGTACATGAGCATGCTTTTTGGGGTGAGGGGTGGAGGGCACAAGAAAAATATTTGCACTGGGGCCAATCACAAATATGTTACACAGCCATTCCAATATTTTTGCACAACACAACACACAATCAATTCATGTTGCATATGCCAAAATGACTTTCCAGCATATTTATAAAGTCTATGTGAAAGAATGTTGTTTGCTTGGGCAGCTAGTGAGGGACTTGTCACGTTAGCTAATAGTGCTGAATGTATGTTACAGCCCCCTATCCTCGCAAAATAAGTGGACTCTGTTGGACGGTTCTGGCCTTCACATCCTATTATATATATAAAAAACTAGATTGAATCTGCTTCACATGTGAATTTTCTCACTCTTTATGCTTTGTTTGCTTTCTTTGTAACCCGACTTTTACAGCACATAAAAACATCACACTAGACTGGTGTGTCTGTAAAAAAAGCTATGGGATACCTACAGTGACATATTTTGAAGTGGAGAGCCACTGACCAAGTAGCAGTAACCCTAACCCTTGACAAGTTGGGAGTGAGAACGGGCTAGTAAATCCTGGTCATTCCTTATAATCAGATTTCATTATGCGTATAAAATGCCTCTGGCATACTGTACACACACACACACACACACACACACACACACACACACACACACACACACACACACACACACACACACACACACACACACACACACACACACACACACACATGCAGAGACTCACACATATGAAAATAGAGTTAGATGCTGAATGGCACACTGCAGACTGACTGAACCCACTTTCATTTCAACCAATTCCTAATGTAACCTGTGCTTCATTCACTAATGATCTTAGCAAATTAATATTGGTGTTCACCTTCACTTACTCCTCAGCAATCCAACCTCCAGCTGCTCCATTTTCACTATTTGGAATTAGAATTTATTAAATTGCTGATGATGTGATAACAGCAGTCTGACATTTAACCCAGTGTTAATGCCCCAACAGAAACCTGGCTAAAATCTGATGTCAAGCAGCATCATCCTGTAACACCCAGAGTGAGATGGATGCGAGGGGTAGCAGCAGTGCAGTGTGGGATTGGTACTGGTCAGAGGAGAGATGCAGGACAACAAAACAAGCAAAGACACACAGAGAGAAGTAATCCACACACCTTCACTGCAGAGAGCGTGGACCTCTTGTCCCGCAGTAAGAAAGAAGAAATCAAGGTGGAGTTCATTGTCTTATACCCTGCCCAGCATTTTGACTCAACTCATCATAATTTACAATGAAGGGTCCAATCAGTGACTTTGATGCGTGTCTACATTCACATTCATGAGTAAAGACTTGGTGTTATTGATGGAAGATCTGTGTTTTACACCAATCATTAGAGAGTAATGACAACTTGGGCCTTATTTTTGTCCATCCTTTCTACATTACATGAGTTATTCTGACTCAAACTGTTTAAGGAACAATTTACAATTTACAATAAATCAATGATCATTTGCTTTTTATGGTCAAATCTTCACACTGTGTAGGATTATTAAGATTCATTTGGATGCGTACTTGGGCATAAGATGATTTATAAACTGAAATAAAAACGAAAATTAAATAATCCTGAGCTATACAGCTTTGACTTTATATCAATGATACTTTATATAAATGATATAAAGTCAAATTAAAGAAAATAATTCAATGGACTGCAAATTTTTTGAGGGTTTGGTTAACTTACTTCTTTTATCAAGATAGGCTATTAGGTCTTACAGTGCATCAGTGATTATAACACTATTCACCAAAGAACATCATCACTGCAACAAAGTCCACAGTGGCAACAAATTTCTGACTGGTCCTGTTTCTTGCCCCATAGACCTTTTTAAGTGATATTGCCGTTTTCCTAAATGTCAGCTGTTAACTTGGTGAGTTATAATTACTGATAAAAATGAGAGTTAAAAGTATTAAAATTGGTTGTACCACGAATACTTGGGACATAACCTAACTAGTTAGGACATACAATTATAACTAAGGCAAGGGGCCAGTCAGCTATTAAAGATACAGTTACATCAGCATGGTTACTGTGCACACATTGTAAATCAATATTGAAATATCATATCAATACTTTTGGTCTCTACTGGATTATTGTGTTGCAAAATTTAAAATCACTAAGTAAACTGACTAAGTGACATATTTTATGAATGTTTCATACTATATTCAATAATAACAATGACAGTAGAAAACAACTGATAAACTGTACAATTGCATGAATTTTTAGTAGATTATTTCCAGTGAACATTGATCAGAGATTAGTTTTCCTGTAACTTATACAATTCTCTGTCTAAATAGATTTTCTCATTTTTGACTCTCAGTTCTAACTGACTTCTTTTCTAATATGAGGCTGTTGAGCAGAGAGCAAAGAGTCTGTGAATATAGCTTGTGTTCAGGTCTTCACTGTGCTCCTATCCTGTGAGGTTTGATAGGTTGGTGAGTTTGAGGTTGGGTTTTTTTTGTGTCTGTTTACAGCAAGGCTTCCCAAAGTGGGGCCCTCAAATAAAGTATAATTTCCACATTAATCTCCTCCTTCTACCTCATTAAGAAATCCAGTATCTCTGAATATGCAAATGTTGTTGATTTCTAAAGTTTTGCTGCTGGACACAAGATGTCTCCTACTTCACTGTAAAGTCCATTCTCAGTGGATGTGCACTGGTGGCTTCAAGTTTCTACATCACTTTGTACAAGTTGATACTGGACCAGGACTGACTTCCAGACTATTTGTGATGTCACAAATCATGCTGGTAGGCCCCGCCCCTTAAAATCAGATTTTCAATGAGCACAGAGAAACTTTCCACTTTCAACAGATGAATGTGAAAACATCCTTCTAGAGTCAAACTCTGCACAGACAGCATTCTGCACAGTCAAGCTCAAACAAGAAGGAAGATATTTCTGAGTGGAGGGCAATGTACAGCTTTTCCTGCTTTATGATACACTGTCATCATAAAAATATCAATTATAGCTGCTTTAATATTCAAGCTGTAATAAACCAGAAACTTTAGTGTTAACAAATATTTTACAGCAGCAGAAAGCATCACTAACAGAATTACAGATGTGGCCAGATGTACAGAGGTTCCAGTTTTGAATGTTGGAGCTATGCTATTGTTTGACTTTTGTTTTTTTTATTGATCCTGGTGGAGCCTCCTGCCATGGTCCTGCTAGATTGCCATTGCCAATACTGTTGTTGCTGTGCACCTGTCTGTCTGTCTCTCTCTCTCTCTCTCTCTCACCCCAACTGGTCGAGACAGACGACCACCCACCTAGAGCCGAAGGATCTGTCCTAGGTTTCTGCCTTTTAACAGGCAGTTTTTCCTTGCCCTTGTTGCCAAGTGCTTGCTCATGGCAGTACTGTTGGGTCTCTGTAATTAATGTTATAAAGAGTTCGGTCTAGACCTGCTCTATTTGAAAAGTGTCCTGAGATAACTTCTGTTATGAATTGGCACTATACAAATAAAATTGAATTGAATTGAATTGAATTTTGTCTTTAAGAATCTTCTGCCTTTGCTTACCAACTCAAGGAAGTTGTTTTTGTTGAGGTTTGATTTTATTTGACCTAAGCCACTAGCAGTAGTTCTCATTCAGAATATTTTATCTGGATTGGTATATCAATGCATTATTAAAAAATAGTTTTGTCTTATTTGTTAACCCTGGTTTTGATGAGAATTATTCACACTTCTAGCTATAGATACAGTAAGATCTAAAACACATTTAAACAACATATACTTTAGAGATGTGACTCACTGTTTTGCATCATGGAGGCCACACCGGTCTCCCAGCTTGTTTGACTTCTGAAATCTGCACAAATAGAGAAATATTTTTTTGACATTGTTATAATGCACAGGACATTCATAGGCAAAACACCACACACATCTCTCCCTGGACAGAATCAGTGAGTAATCAAAGTATCCTCTTGGATCTCCACAGGTCAGTTCTTGTCTGCAGCAGCCAGAAAGATCAGATGGAAAAAATGTTGAGATGGGTAAAAAAAGGCCTAGACACTGTCTGGACAGAATGGCTGAATGCCAAACCATCCAGTGATTGGTTCATATGCTAATGTATGCTAATGTCCATAAAGTTATGAGCACAGACTTAAGTCCCACTCTGGGAGTCAGGCTCTCACACGTGGGTCCAGTGTGCTGTCCCAAACTAACACATCCAACACGGTGAAAGGTTTGTTTTTATATATTTATACACATAAAACTGTTGCTCTCTTATTTTACTGTATTGTAACAGATCTGACCATTTTGAGGATTGCTTTTGTTTATCAGTCACAAGCTGTTCACTCCTGCTGAAGAAATGCACTCACGTGTTTCTACGTATGCAGCTGAACCATTTCTTCACAGAATATACATAAAGCCTCCAGATGAATTGAAATTAACCTGTGATCATTAACAGGGAGATAAAAACACATTGTGGGATTTTGAGCACAGTTGTTGTACAATATTAAAAAATCAGGGGGCGCCTGGTTAGCTCAGTCAGTAGAGCTGGTGACCCATATACGGAGTTGCTGCAGCAGCCTGGGTTCGAATCCGACCCCCCTCTCTACCCCCCTTCCTGTCGATACGCTGTCTCTATCAAATAAAGGCATGAAAAGGCCAGAAAAAAAAAAATCTTTAAAAACCCCCCAAAAATCAGGGAGGGTATGTTGCAAGTAGAAATATAAACAACAACAAATAATAGTGACAAGTAACTTTATCCACATTAGATGGTGGGAAGACAGTCAGAACACATGTTTTTTTTTAACAAACATAATGCAGGAGTTGAATATCGAAAGATGCCGATGTGATCAGCAGGAGCCACACCGAGTCAGATCGAACACAACCAAACAGGACTGATATCTTTAAACGCTTCATATCCACAGACATTTACGGAGCCTCAGAGACACCCAATAACGTGCTCTGACAAAAGAATAGGAAGGATTGCAGCCAATTTGGTCCTGAAATTGCACCCGAAGTGTTCAAAATTACATAAATAATCATATGCAGATACAAACAACATAGCCTGAATAATATAAGCTTGAAATTATTCATTATTGTTGTGAAATAAAAAACAGACATGGGAAAAAAAGCCCCACTGAAGCAAAAATGACCTTAAAAATATATACCTAGGATAAAATACTATTTCATTATAATGAGCAGTTTTACAATTGCCTGGTTGTATTGTTTGTTTTGTCTGTTCACGTGATTAGTCAGTTAATATCGTCTTATTTGTTCAATTGAATTGAATTTGTTCAATTCAATTATGAGCAGTTTGGCTCTCCATATCAGTGTGATTAAAAAGGGAGGAAAGCAGCACTGAGTTCCTGCTAAATTATATTGTTTGTAGAATTAAATAAAACATGAACATAGAACATTTGAAATAAAAAACTACTATAATGAAGTAAAACATTTATTTTGTCTGTTTTTGTTCATATGATTAGTCATTTAATATCCTCTAACTTGGATTATGAACAATTTGGCTCTCCATATAAAATAGCTCAAACTGAGTTACTGCTAAATGAGGCTGTTTGTAGAATTAAGTTATAATAATTAACAATGATGCAGAATTTTGCGCAATTTATAAATAATTCAGAAATACTGATAATTAAGTAAGGGTGTCCTAGTGGAATGGTTAAAGTGTGAGTGCCCAGACCCCAGTTCGGTTCTGGCCAGGAACCCTGTTTTCAATATGCCCTCAATAGACCAAAACACATATATTGATAAATATAACTGCCACCAATAAAGTGCACTGCTATGGAAGGATGATGAGGCATACCAAGATGAGCAGTTTAAAAGAAAAAAATCTGTTGTCATTAATGCATGTAGAAAGAAAGCACATGACATTCATTATCCCTATATTCTCAACCAAAGCCTCTTTAGGTTGGCTTATAAAAAGCTAACCAATAAAGGCTTCAAAGCAGCCCCTTCTCTGAAGCTCTTGTCATTAACAACCTGCATAATGAACATGAAGCAGCTCCACACAGGAACAAATACACACACACACACACACACACACACACACACACACACACACACCGGCCCGGCTATAGGCACCTTGTCCCCGCTATAACTCAGCGCCTTTCTCCCAGTGAAAGGAGACAAAGAGCCGGAGGAGCGGAGCTGCGGCTCTGCTCGGTAAATACCCGCCGGCCTTTGTGTGTCCGCGGGATTTTGGTGTCGTTGCCTCGTTAGCTGCGGCTCGTTAAAAAACCCGCGACACAAAACCGCGGCGGGGAGCCCAATTTGACCAGTGCAACTGACATAAAGGAGTTCTGTTGAACACACTGATGACAATATAAAAGTTTCATTCAGCAGCATTCAGCGCGCTGATATGAGTAGAAAAGAGCCGAGAGACACAGAGCTGCTGCCGAGACACTGCTGCTGGTTTATCTCAGGCTGTCCCACTGCATGTGCAATAATAATAATAATAATAATAATAATAATAATGAAGTGAGGAGGAAAAGCAATATGTTTTGTTTTAAAATTGTAATAATTCAGTATACACTGACAGTTTGAGTTAATGTTACTGCTGCCGCTGAAAATGATATAATTATACATTGGTAGGCATAAATCTGTAGAATTAAGTTCTACTGAATAAATAGTGAACAGAATTAAACCAAGTTGCATTATCAACACTGTAAAAAATGTCGGTAGATTTTACGGTGAGAGACCATAAACTCCAAATAGGTTATAAAAATTCTGTAACAGTAAAACACTGTGATATCTCATGGCAAAACCTTTATATATAGGAAGGAATTTATACGGATTAAAGTGGATTTTTATATTACAGACTGTAAACTGCACACTGTCATAGCATTCATATAGTATTTTCATATGGCAAAACTTTTCTTTTGATTGTAAAAACTTGTGTTTATATGGTAAAATATAGATTAATACTCAACAGTACCTTTTACTGTAATAGTAGAAAAGGTTCAGGCAACCACAGACAAAAAAAAAAAAAAAAAAAAATCACTGGGGAAACAACTTTTTACATAAAGTACAAAAACAATGGTGGAATAAAGTCCAGCTCTATTTGCGGCTTATGCGCTGTTGTTACAGCCCAGTCGCGATTAAAAGGTTCAATTTAACACATTAATTTAGATTAAAATTATCTAATGATCTGTTATGGCCACATTTTAGACTAAGTTCAAAGAAAAAAGAATTTGTATTTGGAAAACTGTCAACCCAAAGCGTCTTCACATATTTCTTGACTCTGATTGGTTGTTTTCGTTCAGGTCCGGTGGATTCTTGTAAATACCATTAGTAGCACAAGGAGGAGCCAGAGGAAGCAGATTTTTTATCTGTCTCCTGTTCTACTGTCAGGTTACAGTGAAAGTTACAGCAAATATGACAAAAGGTTATTGTTACAAAAGTTACCTACTGCAGCTTTAAGTTCATCAGGAAAAGACAGGTCTGATTTAGATATAGCCTAGTCACCTTTAGATATTTTATTAAATGCTTTACTATAATGTGCCAAAATAATGTAATATATATATATATATGTCTTAAGTTGGGGCCAAGTGAATATGAATATGATGTGAATCAGCATTCAGGAAAAGGCAGTTTTTCCTTGCCGCCATCACCAAGGTCTTGCTCATGGTGGTACTGTTGGGTCTCTGTAATTAATGTTATAAGGAATTCGGTCTAGACCTGCTCTATTTGAAAAGTGTCCTGAGATAACTTCTGTTATGAATTGAATAAAATTGAATTGATTTGAATTGCCCTTAAAGTCTTCATGCCATCCTCTGGACACCCTATGAATATTTCTTTAGATCCGCCCCTACTTATTTTAATGAAGTTTTAAACGTTGTTGCTGATGCTTCCAACATCATATATATTGTAATTTAAGTATTTGATAACATTTTGTTTTTTAGTACCCATGAAGAAATAAATGTTACAGATGAAGACAAATATCAGCTTCTAATGTCACTCAAATACAATGGGGAAATGTCAAAATAAAGGCATCAATTCTGATTTCTGGATTATAATAAAACATACTAACATGCTGGCTGGCACTGCTGCGCTATATGGTCAGAAATTAAAAGTAAGGTAGATACAGAGGCGTTTGTGGACGTGCAGTAAATCTCTCCATCCGAACATGTGTCCCCATCCCTCCCACACGCGCACGCAAAAACTGAAATTCACATGTTGGATGAATTCATTCTGACCTGATTAATCATGCAGTTAATTGGCTCGGATTTAATTAAGACGTTAATTAACAGCTGGCTTAATTAGATCATCAATTAAGACGGACTTTATCGTCTTGTATATGCCGGCTTTGCATTTTAAAAACTCCAAACAGCATGTTTTATATCACACCGGGAGCATTTTCTGATCTATAGCCGTTTATGAATGTGATTCCGACACATGCAGGATATTGAACACCGTGCGGGCCTTTCACTTATTTTCATTGTAGGCCTTCATAAAGAACAACTTACAATAATGGAAGGCCTTCTCTGTTCATTTATAGGTTTAAATCAGCTGAACTGCGTTTGTAGGAATTATTATTTTGTGTTTGTCAGTTAGAAACAAAATCTTTGTTTGCTGTCTAATAAAATATGAAGCTCTTTAAGGTTACAAATGATGGCTTTAAATGAATGAGTTACTTAAAAAATAACTGAATTACATTCTTCATTCCATTGTCTACATATAACATTTAAGATAATCAATTTGGATGTTTCATAATGTTCTTAACCACAAAGTGACTGGCTGGTCCACAATATTTGAAAATGAGTTTAAGAACAGTCTTTACTTGAAGGGTTTTTTGTTGTTGTTGTTTTTTTTTATTATTTGTTGGGCTGATTTCGTGCCAGTTGTAAAATGTGAATTTTGCCATGTTCAGTGTAACAAATGGTCCCTGAAAGACAAGGTCAGCTTAGGACATGACAGACATTCCTCAAACTTGTCATAGCAATAGTCAAACAACTTTATAGACAAACAAATAGATTTAAAAGAATCTGACTCAAAGGACAGTGCAGCAGGGAATATACCCGCTGTTTTGAATTATTTACGTACGTACGTAATTATAAAAGTAGCTCGCATACACAAGCACGCGCCCACTTTTCCTCCGCTTCCTCACGCGGAGCTTTCACAAACCTTACTGAACGCGGTCCGGGTTCCTCCTGCCCGGCCGGTACAACCCGGACGAGAATGAGTTGACGGTTAATCCGCATCAGTCCCTGTTGAATGAGCGCGCGGCATCACCACGCGCTCTCAGCACGAGCGTCAAAGCGGCTGCTTTTAGGGTTGTTTGTTTGTTTGTTTTGTTTTTTGTCTGTCCTCGCTTGTGTCTGTCAGTGTACCCGGGATTGGCGGGGCAACGTAAACCCGAAAACAAGCGCTGCCCTCCGGCCTCGAGCCGGGAAAGACACACGCAGTGATGTCAGTGACTGAGTTTGTACCTGATATATTTTAAGAACTTTTTAAGTTGCAGATACAACAAAATTGTATATTTCTGAGGCCAGTTCAGTTCAGTTACAGGACTAAGAATCCCCATATTAACTAATTAATTAATTATTTTTTTTATACATGGCTGCCAATGCCAATGTTATGGAAAGAGGATTGGACAAAGCAGCGATTGATTTTTTATTTGTACTTTTCTCTCATGGCGGACCCTGCCATTCAGGCTGACTTCAGCATATCCCATAAACATAAACATAAGCATTCGTTAATTTTACATTTTGATAGGAAATCTTGAATTTATCAATAATGCAACTGAGACATAATCAGTTCCATCATTTAAGGACGATGAAATCAAAACTTCTACTTTCTACCTCCTCTTCCTTTTCTATTTGCTTCGTAAAACAAACCAAAGAGGCAGAAGGAGTGATGCAAAACTGTCCTTTTTTGTCACTCCATTCTTCAAACCTGAAATCTGTTTCCTCTGTCATCCTCTTTTCCTCTCATTCTCAAAGCTGCTAAATTATTACAATACAAACATTTTTGTCTCCCCTTTCTTTCTAAGTCTTGTTCCACATCACCAACTCGTCTTCATTTTGTCCTCATCTGCTGAACAAACTGTGAACTTTTTAACTCCACGTTCCGGCTGATGGAGGGAGAGATGAGACAGAGAGGGGGAGAGAGAGAGAGAGAAAGGAGAGAGCAAGCTTACCTTTCTGTGGCATGCTGTAGAGAAGTAAAGTTTTGGTTCGTTTAGTTTTCCAACAGCTCCTTTCTTCTATTCTTTCCTCCAATTAGTTTCTCCTTGACTGAGGAGACAAGTGCAGAGAGAGACAGAGCTGCTCCTCTGAGGAGGAGGGAGGAGAGAGGGAGGAGGGATGGAGGGAGGGAGAATGAGTGGGAGGGCCGAGGGACTGCCACAGAGAGAGAGAGAGGGAGGGGAGGGGGTGAAGGGTTTGAGCTAGATTGGTGAGAGCTAAGAGTCTGTTTCAGAGTGTGTGTGTGTGTGTGTGTGTGTGTCTGTGTGTGTGTGAGAGAGAGAGGGAGGTGTACGTGTGCGTGAGAGAGAGAGAGAGAGCGAGAGAGAGAAAGAGAGAGGGAGGGAGGTGTGTGTGTGTGTGTGTGTGTGTGTGTGAGAGAGACTGTGATCACTCTCCCACACTTCATCCCTCGCTCAGCTTCAGTTCAGTTCACTGAGTTTATTGGCATGAAACTGGCAAATATTCAGGGTTAGACAATACTGATGCAGTTCAAGTAATTAACAGTAATAAGACACAGTATGCTGTTTTTCCTGGTCTGGGCCAGGTAGCATAAGCAGGGGCAGATCTAGAGAAATATTTATGGGGTGTCCAGAGGGTGGCATTGAGACTTTAAGAGGTGGCAGAAATATCTGCTGATTTAATCTGAAACAATCAGTATATAAACAATATATCAATCTTTGATTGGAAAAGCCCCCCATTGATTATATTTGAACTCTTACTCAACACTATTGTGACACATTAGTAAAGAAGTGAATAGAAATATCTAAAGGTGGCATTAGAAATCAATACACTGTTTTATTTCTAAATCTTGAAAATAAAATATTTCCATTCTGGGCCTGAACTAAAACAACCAATTAGAGCCTAGAAAGATATAAAGATGCTTTGGAGATTTGAAAATAGTTCATTGTTTGAGTCTCATTCTCAGGGTCCCAAATTATTATTAATTATGTATTTGACGCCCCAGGAATGAGACTCAGCAATCAACTATCTGTCTTGGCTCTGATTGGTTGTTTTCATTCAGGCCCGGTGGATTCTTGCAAATACCATTAGGAGCACTACACTGTAAGAAATGATTCTGTGGTCATGTAGATTTGAATTAATGTATGGTGTTTTTGCAAATATTTAATTAAAGTTCAAATAAAAATGTTTGTAATAAAATCCACCCATTGTAGTTAAATAAAACATAAGCATTATATTTATCTAATCCCAAATAGAGAGAAAATTGAGTGAATTCAAATTAATGTAATCAGGCAAATTTTAATTGAAAAGCACTCCCTGTCAAAGTGCGCCTTTTTTTAAATGCAGCAGGCTATCATCTAGCCACAGGACATTTGAAGAGAGAACAGACAGTGAACATTGCTCATCTTGCAAAATGTAACTGGTTGACTAAGGTAAGAAAACTTCTTTTGTTATCACTGGGCTAGTATGAAGAACGCGTGTAGTGGTATATTACAATATAAAATGAGCTATCACAGAAAAAGAGACTCAGCAGCAACACAAAGTTGGCTTCTGTTGGCAAGGCTATGTATTAATGTAGTAGTGTGATTTTGTTGCACTACAATATGAACACAGCATTATACATTTTGGAAGAATTCATATGTATCAAAGTCAAGCTTTTATTTTGAAGGATGCGGGTTAGCATTAGCATATCATGGTTCCTACGTCCTTTGCGTGTTGCTATATCCTCAGTATGTTTTTATGAAATTGTGAAAAAGTACATTGGGTTTAATGTTAAGGTTAGACACATTTCCATAAAGAGAAATATTGGGGGTTATCTGGAAGCACTTGCCGCCCTTCCGTTGGCTTTACTTCCTGTGTGTGGAGCTCGTCTTCCCGGGCAGGTAACGTAACTTCTCTCTGTTGTTTCGCTGTTTTGTTGCAACTTGCAAATGTGAAGGTAACTTACCTAAACACACGTGAAGTCAGTCTATTAACAGTGCTACGTTTTAGAGCTGTAATTTGATTTCTTTTCATGCATAAATCTGTTCATTTTTGTGTGGTAACTAATGTCCGTCCACAGCACTTAACGTAACGTTAGCAGGAGGGGAGGAAGCTTAACATGGCACAAACGTTCTCATTTTACAGATAAACCGTACACTAAATGTTTCTGAAAACATTTTAGTAACAGAAAACTGTTTCATATCTGATTAGCGGTGTTTAGTTTGATAGTTGGAGTTTCGTGAGCCGGCCGCCGAACTAGTCATTTAAGTTAAATTTTTACCGAAATAAGTCCACATTTACCCACAAAATAGTTGCCGAATCAAACAGTGGCCCCTACCGTTACTTTATTCTTTATCATCATGTTGCTCGTCCTGAAGGCTTATTTCAATTTGTGTATTTTTATTGGGGAGTTCTGCATGACTTTAGACTTAGTGGCTGTACTTCTGTACTTTTGGCGCCTTCAGCGGACATTATAAAGTTTTTCCACAAAATAAGTTAAATTATATCATTAAAATCCTTAAAATGACATCAACTCCTTTTCCCTCATTAAAAAATCCAGGCTCTATAAATAGGTAAATATTTTGCATGAATTCATTTAATTTTCACAAGGGGATGATTTTCATCTGTAGAAATGTGAAATTGAAAGGCACTTCTCATATCTAAAACTTTGTGTTCCAAGGGGCCGCCAAATGAGATGGCAGTGTAAAGTCTGTGGATTCAGAGCGACAACAAGGGGTGATCTTCTGCAGCATTACAGACTACAGCACAGGACATTTGAGATTGGAAATTCGGTACCTTGTCTTGATTATGATTGTCCATGCTCCTTTAAAACATTAAGTGCCCTTCGCACACATTTGTCACTGCGAACTTGGAGGAACTTGAACAGCTCATAATGGCCATTACTGTGACCCCAAAGCCTGGAGCTTCTACAAGCAATTCAATTCAATTCAATTTTATTTGTATAGCGCCAATTCATAACAGAAGTTATCTCAGGACACTTTTCAAATAGAGCAGGTCTAGACCGAACTCTTTATAACATTATTTACAGAGACCCAACAGTACCACCATGAGCAAGACCTTGGCGACAAGGGCAAGGAAAAACTGCCTGTTAAAAGGCAGAAACCTAGGACAGATCCTTCGGCTCTAGGTTGGGATAGAGAGAGAGAGAGAGAGAGAGAGAGAGAGAGAGAGAGAGAGACACACAGACAGACAGACAGACACAACAGTAGCAACAACTACACTAGAAGTGACTGATGATGATGAACATGACAACAGCAACGATGGGGGACAATGAGCAGTCACAACAGCAACAACAGTAACCGTAGCAATAATAATACTTATAATAATAATAACAATAATATCAGTGATATTAGCAGTGGGGGTCAAGCAGGACCATGGCAGGAGGCTCCACCAGGATCCATGAGAACCTGTGAGACGAGAAAGCACAAGAACTCCGGGGAAGAAGTGAAGTTAGTAACATGCATTAATGGAACATGAATGAGTGCAGAAAGAGAGAGGAAGAGAGGAGCTCAGTGCATCATGGGAAATCCCCCGATAGTCTAGGCCTATAGCAGCATAACTAAGGGATGGTTCAGGACTCACCTGATCCAGCCCTAACTATAAGCTTTATCAAAGAGGAATGTCTTAAGCCTACTCTTGAATGTGGAGAGGGTGTCTGCCTCCCGAACCACAACTGGAAGCTGGTTCCACAGGAGAGGAGCTTGGAGCAACAGGCCAAAGAACATTGGAATCGTCATAGAGGGCGTGGAAGTCCAAAAGTGCAAACTTTTGTGCTACACAATGTCCAGCTTCTACAGAGCTTGAGAATTGCACATTTGAAAGTGCTATGTTTGTAAGTTAGCACTGATTTGTCCCACGAATGTCAATGACATTTCTATTGTGGTTAGTTCAAAGTATGAAATGTTTTTTACTCCATACAAATTACACTTCTGCTTTTGTTTTGGTACATGCACTTCTGGAGGATTTTTCTTTAAGGTCATCATTGATCCAATTTAGTGGTTAAGTAAGGTGAGAAAGCATGGAAACACATGTTTATGGACACATCACCATTCTGTAATATGGCATTTATTTTTGTTTTTACAAAATAGTTTGAAGTCAGCGTTCTGTCCTTTCCAAATGTCTGGTTTGAAATGCAAGATCCAACTTCTGGCTTGAAATGAGACTGTGGTTGCAGTGTACACTGATGTGCTACAATGTGTCGAAAGCACAAAAGTGAATTGTTAATAAAATTCTTATTTAAGTATTTGTTAAGTTCTGTACTTTCTGGGCCATAGTTATTCCTAAGAAAGAAGAATATTTAGATTTAATTCATTGCATTGATTAAATTCAAATCAATGTGCAGATTAATGTAGATGATTATTATTCAATTAAATACATTTTTATTAGTACTATTTACACATTAAGGAGTTATTTTTTTCAAATCAACTCAATATTTTTGTTTAGGTTATAATTAATTCTGTACTGTTTTCTATTTGAATCTACTCATATTAAATGGATAACTTTTAAGGGTCTCATTTAATTAATATTTACTCAATACCAAACATTGTGAAATTTGAAAGTTGATATTGCTTATAATCTGTTGCCTCATTTTTATTGAGTAGATATGGTGTATCTTTTCTTACAGTGTAGGAGGAGCCAGAGGAACCTGATTTTCTTTTTTACAGATTATATGTCTCATGTACTACTGTCAGGATACCTTTCAGAAAATATGACAAAACACATTTTAATAAAAATTGTCTACTGCAGCTTTAAACGTTAGTCTAAACTGTGGCCATAACAGATCATTCAATTATATCCATTTTTAACACGTTCTTTTTTTAAATGAATCTAAATTAATGTGTTAAATTTGACAGCATTTGACACCAAACTGGGGAGGTAGCTAGGGTAGCCAGGCACGATTTCTCCACTGGGTCTGCCTCTGAGCATAAGCTCTCAGTATCCTTCAAAAGAACTAGGTTGTACAACATACTGTGGCTTAGAAGAGGTTGAATGGTCACACTGGAGGGTGAGATGAAAAGCCTGCTGTCATACTCCTCCTGGTGGCCAACCCTCTCTCCTAGAAATTACGTTTGTGTATTACTATTACAATATTACTATTGTTTTCATCATTACATTGTGGTGACAACATAATAACTTTATGTTCAGAGATGTTTTTTTTTTTTTTTTTTATGTTATAAGGCCCCTGGGCTCAACTCAAACCCAGCTGGTAAGGACTGAACCTTGGTACATGGGTATAGTACATAGTACATGCAGTGGCTGCAACCATAGAAAAAATTAGGACACCCCATTAAATATTCAGTTATTCATTAAGAAATGTTCACATATCAATGTCTAATCTTGTTTTTATTTATCTCTGGAAAAGAAAGTGATCTAATTGCAGGTAAACAGCAAAGAATAACATTGTTTTACTCATTAAACAAAAGACAACATAAATGCATATTCTAACTGAGGAAAAAGTTAGGACACCCTACCCCCTAATACCTAGTGTTACCCCCTTTGGCTGAAATAACTTCAGTGAGACACTTCTTGTAACCCTCTACCAGTCTCTGACATCGGTCTGAGGAAGGTTTGCCCCACTCCTCAATGCAGAACGCTTTAACCTGTGTGATGTTTGAGGGGTTTCTTGCATGTACAGCCAGTTTCAAGTCACCCCACAGCATCTCAATGGGATTAAGATCTGGGCTTTGACTGGGCCATTCCAGGACTCTCCATTTCTTAGTTTTCAGCCAGTCCTTGGTGGAATTACTGGTATGTTTAGGGTCATTGTCATGTTGCAGGGTCCAGTTCCGCTTCAGCTTTAATTTTACTGTAGAATTCATGATGGATTCTATGATGGTGAGCTGGCCAGGTCCTGCTGCAGCAAAGCATCCCCAAACCATGACACTTCCACCTCCATGCTTCACAGTTGGTATGAGGTTCTTTTCCTGGAATGCTGTATTTGTTGGGCGCCAAACATGTTCTCTGTTCTGGTCTCCAAATAATTCAATTTTAGACTCATCTGTCCAAAGAACATTATTCCAGAAGTCCTGTTCTTTGTCTACGTACTCTCTGGCAAACTTCAGTCTGATCTTAATGTTTCTCTTGGAGAGTAAAGGTTTCCTCCTTGCACACCTCCCGTGAAAATTAAACTTGTGCAGTCTCTTTCTGATTGTAGAGGCATGCACTTTCACATCAACAGTCGCCAGAGCCTGCTGTAGGTCCCGCAATGACATTTTAGGGGTTTTGGAGACTTCTTTTAGCATCTTGCGGTCTGCTCTCGGGTGAACTTGCTTGGACGGCCAGACCTGGGCATGTTGGCAGTTGTTTTGAATGTCCTCCACTTACGTACACTATTTTCCGGACAGTGGAATGGTTGATTTCAAACTCTTTTGAGATCTTTTTAAATCCCTTACCAGACTCATAAGCTGCAACAATCTTCTTTCTGAAGGCCTCAAACAGGTCTTTCGATCTCACCATGGTGTTCACTCTCACGTCAACAGTCAGGAGCACACTAAACTGAATGTCTGAGGTTTAAATAGGGCAAGCCTCCTTCAAAATGCTGAGTAACAATGTTCTAATCATGTGCACCTGATGTGATACACCTGTGTGTGATTTCAGCCATTTTAAGTGGGAAAAAATGTGGGTGTGTCCTAATTTATTCCTCACCAGAAATTCCATGTTTATTTTATTACATTTTACAGAAAGTTTTAAAAAGTATTTTCTTCAGTTTTACTTGTTTAGTTATATTACTTGAATCTCTCAGTAGTGTTATAACTGATATTAAATATCCATATGTCTAAATATGTTAAAAAACACATATGTTTTCATAGGGTGTTCTAATTTTTTCACATGACTGTACATAGACGCCGCATTGGCCCGTGGTTGGGATAGTTTTTAGTTTTATTTATTTCTATTTTTAGTAGATTTTTTTGTCTCCAGTTATCTAGAATCTCAACAGTTAACAGGCTATAATAGTGGCGAGAGGCTTACATAAACTAAATTACTTGCGTGTTGGAAAATAATTAATTGTCATAACATTTATAATAATCATAATTTTATATACAGGCTGCAGCCCCTAATTGTTACCACGTTTTGCTGTCATTTATGGTTGTTGTAATCTTAAGGCTATATAGCCAACAGGGAGCAGACAGATAGCAGAAATGCTGCAGAGCAGTCTACTCGAGTTAACAACAGTTTAAGTATAAAGTAGGAAAATAGAGAAGCGATATTTCCACTGTTTTGTTCGTAGTTGTTGTTACAACCACAGCACGCTTGCTAATCTCAACTCAAGTACACTGCACTGCTGTCTGTCTTTTGTGTGTGTGTGTGTGTGTGTGTGTGTGGAGCTGAGTCCTGACCTTCTGTTCTGCAGAGAAGACAACAGACAAGCACGACCATAAATGACAGCAAAATGTGATAACACTTAGGCTCTTTAATTGTTCACATGAAAAGTGAAAAAAGTAGCAGTGTGAGAATGAAAACAGAGAGCTTGAGAGAGAAGTCCAAACACTGCCTCCTTTCACTGCTCCACACACCTGGCCACACCGGCTAAAGTGGGCTTGGTTGCTGGATTGTCTGTTTCAGGGAGTTGGAGACACTGACTACCTTTACATGCAGACTAATTTTCCACTATCATTCCAAATATGACAATATTCCACATTTGATAAGGGTCCTGTAGACAGCATATTCCATTTGGATATTCCTAATTAGGCCTTATCTTGAATGGAGCATTTTCCAATTAAGCCATGTGGGATATGCCGACATTAGTTAGCAGCATTCTTTGGACATGCAGCATCCGGAATATATGTGTTATTTGGGATTTTACTGCAGTTTGCGACACATGGCCTCTTGCCTGTACTTTAAGATGGCTTCTCATTGTCATGTACCATATGCCTGATAAAGAACTAGTACCGAAATTTCGCAAATAAATGTAGTATTGCAAGTTAGCACATTTAACAACACCTATGCGCATGTGATCCCACATTGCATGCTGCTGCTGTCCAACAGAGGTTTTGGCCAATAAATAAATGTAGAAATGTATAAATAAATGGAAGTGCAAAGCATGTGAGTAAATGTTTTTATTTGTTGTTTTACATTGCATATACAAGGGCTCATCTATAAATCAATACATTGTTTGATTTCCAAATCTTCAGACATCCCAAATACTTACAAAGTCTTTTTTCATTTAACCTTATCACTGATTCTAAAATGTGGCCATGATGGATCATTAAATTAATTTCAGTTTTTTAACATTGTAATTAATCTAAATAAATGAGTTAAATTTGACAGCATCTGACACCAAACTGGGTGGCACAGCGTTTTTTATGGGTGGCAGCTTCCAACCCTCTTGACCCCTTTTCTCACTTGATCTTTTACTTCAGTAAACATTTTCAAATAAGTTTATGTCTCAGTCCCACCTGTTTTGATTTCAGACATTGCAGTATACATAAAACATTTTAAACTACTGTTTACAAGCTGTATATTTATGTGCATTCTAACCTGTCCATAACCAGTTTTCATTAAGCATACACATTTACTACATTACACACTGCACAACGTGTTTACTTTACAGCTCATTTTATCACTACTGTTCATCAGTATGCTGCACTATTTCTATGTTGTCTTTATTTTATTCTATAGTATATATGTTATATATTTTATATCATATGTTAAATACTGTATTATTTTATGTCTCAATCTTGCTTTACTTTATCTTTTTATCTTAATCTTTATCTTATTCCGGCAGCAGGGCTGCCAAAAAATACTGTAAGATAACTGATAATAACTGACTCTTAAAAATACAGACATTTTCTACAACTGAAGTACCAAAATTTTGTGTTTTGGGATTTTTATAGTTTAATTAAAGATACTTACACAAGTAAAAACAATTAAATTACCAATAAATACAGGCAAGCACTCCTATAATATAGATTTTTCTTATTTCAATCTGAATTTTAATAGTTACAGAACTGTAATAAAAGTCATTATCTGTGAAATTACAGTAAATATTGGTTTCAGTGACAAAAACTGTATTTTACCAGTTTACCAATGCTTATACACTGATAAAATAACTGTCACTAATTTCAGAAACAGTATTAAACTTGTAAATATGTGTGAAAAAATTATATATTTGCAAATGTATTTTAACTGTCGTTTCATGTGAAAAATTTTATTTTATGATTATTTACATTTACAGCTTACTTGTAAATTCAATGGCTATTTTTAAAATTTTAATATTTCCATGTATTGTATGAGCATTGGAGGGAACCTTAGAACAAAGAATGACTGCTTCACTGTGATTGCTGTGCCTATAAAGAACTTGAAGTAGAACTTAAACCTCAGGAATAAGGTTTTTTTAACCTTTTTTCTCCACAAATGTATGATAGTTTAATGCAAATATGGTAATTGAAGGACCACACTATACTAATTTTATGATGACGTGGGATAAGACACACATGTGTGAAGAAAAAGTGACGTATGGGGGCCAGTGCAAGGCCTGTCTATTTCACTGAATGCAGATCTTTGCAAACTTAATGTAATGCACATTTATGATGATGTAGGACAGTTGTTCCCAACCTTATTCCCTAATGGACCCCTTTTCTATCATTTAGTAAACTGACGACCCCTTTTGTTCAACCTGAATATTTCATAATATATTCAGAACTGTTTGTGCAAAATGTATGATTTGGATGAAGCAGATTATTTCCTGTTTAGGGAACATTTTATACAATTGTGTCTGTATTATGTATTTTTTTTTTTAATTATTTTTAACAATCATACAAACTTGATAGGCTAATTCTTTTTTTTTTTTTTTACAAATTCATGATATTCATTCACAAGTTTTCTTCCCCCTGATTCTTGGCCATTGTCCTATTACAGTATACTTTTTTTCACAGAAGTGAACCAAATGCTGCGAAATAAGCCTCCTTAAAGTTTTCTTATATGCCTTAAAATCAAGAAGGCCTTGTGGTCCCCCATGAAGCTTTGGTGACTCCTTGTGGGGGTCCTGACCCCCAGGATGGAAACCACTGATGTAGGATGTTATTTAGGCTATTTATGCAAATGTGTGCATATTGCGTACAACTTTATTCAATTATTGTTATATAAGGAGTTTTAATGTAATTTTTGGTGAGACATTTTTATTTATTTATCTGCATGGTGTTGGATGAAATGTGCACCAACCATGACAGTTGTTACAGTAAGTAGTTTAATAAGCTTTAGATTCTTTGGAACATTTTGGTGGGGGTAGACATTTAAAAATGCTAATTTAAAGGACCATCTAGTGGCATCTAGTGGTGAAGTTGCATATAGCAACTCCATTGTTTAACCTTCCCCTTCCAAGCGTGAAGAAGAAGCTATGGCCGCCGTGAAAGTCCATGTTTCTCAATAAATTGTAAATGCAACTTATCAAAAAGATGTAGTTCAATGCAACTACAATGCTGTCTTATTTATTTTTTGACCAAAAAGTTTTTGTGCTGGTCAGGCTAAAAAAATATTTTAAAGGGGGAATGTTACTGAAGCTTTCTTGAATAACTGTTGCTATGTGTGGCTCAGGGAATTTCAGTAGTGACACATTCAATTCAACAGTTCTTTTTTTGAATAACTGATTCAAGAATTTCTTCTTAACATTCTCTGCTGGAACTGAGTATTTAAGTTCATGTCAGAAGCGCTTTTTTTTTTTTTTTTTTAAACATTTAACTCACCTTCAATTTAAATATAAGTTTTCCCTCTGGTCTCCATATAGCTGACAGAATAATAATACCTGTTCTACTACCTGTTCATACTAATCACATATTCTACCTTGATGTTTCATGACAATACAGTCAGCCCTGTAAAAGACTATTTATAGGACTGACTGTATTGTCATGAAACAAAGGCTGTCCTCACAAGAAAACTGAAACATTGGTAGTTGGCTTAGATCTGGTTGATGAACCCACCAAAGCAAATCGGCATCATGATGTAGTCATTTTAGTATTCTTTAGATCTGTTTATTTCAATTAAATCTCAGCAAAATCAGTTTATTCTGTGTGCATACCACCATATCCAGATTAAGGGTGAATACGTGAGTAAATACAAAATATCTTGTTCAATGTTTGGTGGAAACACAACATGTCACTTAAAATGTGCCCATAACAGATCATTAAGAACATCTCTTCAATTTGACAGCCTTTGACACAAACTGGGGTTTTCCATGCCACCCCTCTAGTGCTGGACCTGGAGGGGAGAAGGCATGTCAGTGGCAGCAGGTAGCATGGTAGGTCTTCAGGAACCAAACCTGTCTCCCAAGAAACAACACTGATTCTAATTAATTTGCAAGAGTGAAAAACATTCAGAGAAACATGGACTGCTGTTACAGGTTTATCTGGCGGACGATCTGGCGGAGAGTGGATGAATAACCAGGGTTGATATACTGCGGGACTGATGAGTTGATGGCTGGCAGGTTTGAGCAGTCAAACAGGTGAAACCTTCAATTTAAAAGAAAAGATTAAAAAAAAGATTATTGAAGGTCAATGACACTTTCAGGGGTTAATTAATTGAAAATTCTCCTACTATACTATTCTTGCACCTTTTATAACTGTAACCATATATGTTTGTATAAAAAGTATACAGTGTGTGTGTGTGTGTGTGTGTGTGTGTGTGTGTGTGTGTGTGTGTGTGTGTGTGTGTTAAAGCTGCAGTAGGTCATTTTTATAAATTCATTTTTTTGTCATAATTGCTGAAACTTTCACTATATCCTGACAGTAGACATGTGCTCCTAATAGCATTCGCAGGAATCCACCGGCCCTGGGCAGAAAGGACCCTGGGAATGAGACTCAGCAATCAATTCTCTTAAAGGCAACCAGCCCATAGCTCCAAAGTGGTTGCCATAACACCGCTTGAGTGAGTACACCTCCAGGTTTTTATGCTGTTTACACCATACATCTTGGATTGACGCTCGGATTGTCACAGATGGTTCTCCTGCAGTACACTGTGCTTACCTCATCCTAAATGTATAGCTCAATAGATAACTATGGAAACTGGGAGGAGAAATACTAATGAAACCACCTGAGATTGTGTTGCAGGGCTGATTGACTTGTTATTAGCATTTTGAGACCAATGGTCAGAACACATTTTTTATCATGAGTTTGGTCACATGTGTATCTGTCTAAACTATGGTGGCTGTGAAACTCACCAAAAATGCAAAAGGCCCTTTTTACAGCCAGTGTTTGGTTTGACCATTCTGGGCTATTGTAGAAACATGACCTCCATGCCCTCCAGTAGTGGCAGACTCAGTCTGCTCTAATGGATTGTTTAAAAAAATAAAAAGGCAAAATTTGTGTTGCCTTTGTGGGAAACAGCTTTGATGGGGCTAGGGTTACCATGTTTTGTCCACTGGAAGGGTACCCTTGAGGGCACTTTTAACATCTGAAGCCGGAAACAAACAGTGGTTTCCTGTGTTAAAGTCTGACATTTTGTTGACAAATCTACCCACCCCAACCTTCGCCATACACAGACTTTGTCAGAATAGGACGACTTTAACTGACTTACTTCTTTTTCCTGTCATAATTACTACGGCCAATAGAGGGATTTGTTTTAAGGGGCACTTGCTGAGACTACTGATTCCTCATTCTTCTTATAGGAGGGCAGTCTCAATGCAACACATTAATTCACACAGCATTTGCATATGCCAGGGTTTGGCCCTGTGGTTAATTCAATTCAGAGCAGCAGCGTTAAAAGCATTACTATAATTGGCAGTTGTGAGTGTGTTCATATTTTAGCCAGTTCATGTCAGCCACACATTCAGATGTGGCCTCCTTATAGCCGCCTGTCTTTCAGCAGTGAATGGGAATGAAGCGATGGAGGCTAATGTATGATCAGATGCTGTTGACCTGAACATTAAACGCATGTCCTGTGTTCTCTATTAGTCTTATTAATGTCTTTAAATTCATGTCTGTAACAGGGCGATATCTCAGCATTCTCTCCCTCCTCATTCTCTGCCCTCCCACCTCTCTTCCTCCATCACTCCCTCCCTCTGTCAATTCATCCTTGCTTTGTGCTAGTCCCCACATCAGGATCTGTTATGCAAAGATATCTCTACCCCTTCTTCCAGCTATGAGGTGGTCACACAGCACATACTCTAGGTTTGCCATGGTTGGTTACTGAAAGGTTAATAAAATCACACAACATTTTTTTTTTATTAAGTTGTGTGCACAAGATAGAGCCAGCACAAGAAGTGCAGTGAAACTGCTTTACCTTTTATGCAAGGAATGTTTTGCGCACCCACATATTCTTATATACGGATGCAGTGAGCACACTGGTAAGGGCTAGAGTTTTGACGACCCTCTCCGCCCTGTCTTCCTGTTACTGTTAGTAGCATTCTGTGCAGGTACAGGAAGTGGCCGTGGCAGAGGGTTCTCAGCAAATTGGCCACACCTGGGTCTGATGCTCTGGTTCAAGATAAGACCAAACGTTTATATGGATGTCAGTTTTTGAGCCAAGACAAAGGCCAAAATGTAATGTGCAACAGACTGCGTGAGCCTTTCAGCCTAGCCCAGGGGTTGCCAAACCTTTCCATGCAAAGGCCCCTCAAATAGCATTAGCTTATAGCTATGGAAAGCTACAGGGGCTACCCTTTTGCAAGATGTCTTTAAAAACCTATTGACAATACTACAGCAACGGTCGTTGTGTCTCTGTGTGTTTGTGTCTAGGAAGTGAAATAGCTCATTAGGTCTTTTCCTTTGCAAAAATGTTTCTATTTTTTTCCTAAATGCTAGCAAGCAAGCTAGTGTGGTCTGGTGCCATCAACATATAAAAGGTGGATGTTGTGTCTCCACTTCCTGTACAAAAATGAGGCCAAAATTTCCCGGGTACAGCTGCTGCTATCTCTAGCCACTCTGAACCAGAGTCTGGGCAGTTGTGATCAGGGTTGGCGTCGCGGTATTGATACCTGATATAAGCCTGGCTATGATGTGAAACTTCCTTTCTATAGCTTCAAATAACTAATTAAAAGCAAACTGATCAGAAAAATGAACAATTGAACAAACATCAGCTTCTTCTGTCATTACCTCTGTTCTCTCTCTCTCTCTGTCTCTCTCGGATGTTTAGACTGGCAGGCAATAAGAAAGATGGGCATGGCAAATACAGTTTTTTATATCCTATATATTTTAAAATAATAACATAAAATGTAATGTTCAATGGTGAAAACTGCGCCCCTACTGTCTCAATAAGAGGTGTGATCAGTCAGCACTCAGTGGCAGTGTAAAACAGCAGTAAATTATTCATGTATTTTTTAAGCTTAAAAAAAGAATTTAGGCTGATGGGTCCAGAAGTATGTAAAATTAGCTACACACAGATACACACACACAGATGACGAAATACTGAATGAGACACGATTTCTGTAAAAATGTAAACTCTACCAGCATAGTGGAGAGTATTCATATGGATGAAATTAGGCATTATGCTAAATCTAGAAGTAATCCCATTGTGTACCAAGCTTTAAGGGGCCAATCGTTAGGCCTATCTGTTTACCAGCTTTGAATTCAGTTTACCAGCTTTTATGTGAGAATTTATTACACTAATAATGACAGGAGCATAGGCATCAGCAACATCGCAGCAGTGAGTACATGTAGCAACAGAAAGATATAAGTGTGCCACTTCCTAACATTACCGCCTGACTGTCACATGACTTGTGGAAAAAGTAGCATCACTGTCATCAGAGAACAGATCAGTAGTCCTGCAATTACTTCTGCTGTCAGAGGTCTGCAAATGAAGGGGAGATTAATTCACTGGCACTCTCTGATGGACAGCAGCTGAAAGAAGAGACAGCAACTGCCTGACCCTGGCTGACAGAAACACATGTCAACACTCTGCTCTCTGTCCTTAGCTCCTCCTCTTTGTCCCCCGCTACTTCTCCTCCATCTCCTTTTACCCCCACCACCACACTACTCCTCCTTTACCATTACTTCCTCCTCTTTGTCCTCCTCCTCCTCCTGTCATCTCCATTCCTTCCCACCTCTGCCCCCTTCCAACTTTTCCTCCAATCCCACCTTTCTCCACCTCCACGTCCTCCCCGTCCTCCCCGTCCTCCTCCTTGTGTCTCAGAAGCTGAGTTTCTGTCTGATGCTGACAGCTAACAAGTAATTACAGGTAATCATCTAAATGGACAGTAATTACTTCAAGGAGGGAGGGGCTGCAGTTTGTCTTTACAATATTGTGAGTTGGAGCCTAGCCCTTGACTTGCTTTTGTAAGTCCTTAACCCAGCAGCAATGCACATACCTACACACACACACACACACACACACACACACACACACACACACACACACACACACACACACACACACACACACACTACTTGATTATGTCACTTTTAGGAACACTTCTTTCACTTACGTTTATTCCCTGCATGTTGGGGACGCCTATGCCTTTTGGACACGTCTCTTCAGTCAATTTAGACCCTCAACATGCTGTCTGCAGAAAGTTCCTGTCATGTTCAGGGAGAGATGGTGACCCTTGCCGTATCAGATGTGAATGTCTTCCTCGATCGTCTGTTGACTCCTGATGGATGAACTTTGACCCTTTCCCAGTCAATTGAAGCATGGTTTTGATGTTTTTAGATAGCTGGGGTTGTCCGTTTCTGCTGCTGTTTAACTGTTATATGTTCTTCATGTGACGTCATGAGGAAATGCCTTACAACAATCGGGGAGGTCCCACACTATGTGCAGTCCTTCCAAAGCAGGGTAGGTCTATATCACAACTGATCCAAGTATCTGACACAAAAACACCAGACAATTACCCTTCCTAAGTCCCTCCCATTTTTGTTCTGTGCTCCAATAACAGTTGAGCAAAGGTTCAGTGGGTAACATTGAGGAGGCTCTATTGTCAGAAATGGAATATAATATTCATAGGTATGTTTTCATTAGTGTATAATCACCTGAATAAAGGAATCGTTGTGTTTTTGTTACCTTAGGATGAGACGTTTTTAGCTACAGACAGCGTTATGTTTCCACAGAATGGGGCCATTCTTGGTTTTTGAGCATTTTGCAGCCACCGTAGTTTCTCCCTTGTGCTTGGAAAGTGAGAGGGAAGTGAGTGAGTTACACTGTGCAACTACACCACTAGATACCACTAAATCCTACACTCTAATCATCTTCAGAATGTGGTTGTCTTTTCGACGTAGACGAGCCTGGCACATAAAGGAGGAAGTTGACCGAGGTTCCAAAAGGGGTGGGACTTAGGAAGGCTCAATTAAACATTCTATATGCAATAAAAAAAATAAAAAAAATGTTTCTGTAGTCATTATAAATGCACTATGCTATTATTATTATTATTATTATTATTATTATTATTATTATTATTACTATCACTGAGTTTGATGTTTTCAGTAAGTCCTACAGGTGTCAATTAGGTCCGAGACCCTGCAGTATGTCTCACTCTGGATGTCATACAAGGTTGTACCAGCAGAGACTTACGGTGTTGAATGGTCAGTGGTAAGAGCTGACTATGGGACTTGAAGACTCATCCATGAATTACATGAGACATTTTACAGATGATATAAAGCATTTTGTGTCAGCAATGCATTTTTTCACAATGCGGTGTTGTACTGTTCTGTCACAACATATGATTACATATAACTTGTGTATCAATCACCCATCATAATAAAACAAAAAATATATTTGTTAATGCAAAATGTAATTTAATAAATAATTATTAATATTTATAATTGATATAATTTATAATACATTTTGCTTTTGGAGTTCTTCATAATGTGCAGGTTCCTTTTAGTTTTCTACAGCACACATACTAAGTTTCTCTCATTTCTTTCATTAGTGTATAAACTAATAAGAAAAAAAGAATCTTATACAAGTGTTATGGTCAGTAGCTGCTAGAGTTTTCTCCTCCCTGGTGTCCCTGGCTGCGTTTCATTAGTAGTTCCACTTCCCCTCGTTCACTTACCCTCAGCCCTTGGTATGACGTAACAGCATACGTCGCACGGAGGCCACTTGGAGCGTGGAGGGAAAGTGGGCGGGGGAGGAGCGGGGGATTTAAATGAAACACACTTGCCCTTACTCGGCGTTATAGCGGCAATGACGTAAACTGCAATGCATTGTTGGTGATATCCAGCTCGGAGTGACCATCGTTGTTCACTCGCTCCCTCAGCCCTCTGAGGGTCCATCTCACCAAGTTCACTTCAGTTTTCCAGACAATTGGAACAACACTTATGATGGTGGCGGGGATTCCCCCGAGGGCAAGTGTCGAGGGCAAGTGAACGAGGGCGCGTTGAACGACTAATGAAATGCAGCCCCTGTCTCTCTCTCTCTCTCTGTGTGTGTGTGTGTGTGTGTGTGTGTGTGTGTGTGTGTGTGTATGGAATCCTCCCACTCTCCCTGATTACCTGCTCACCTGTCTTACTGCTCAAACCTGCCAGCCATCAACTCATCAGTCCTGCAGTATATAAACCCAGGAGGTTCACATTAGCGTTTCAATAAATTGGTTTTCAATAAAGCCTGTCTCTGGTAATCATAACCAACCGAGTTTGTGTTCTGCTTGTGGGTTCCTCTGTTTAACATAACAAGAAGATACCTTAGATTGAGCCGTTTCTATCTGCAGACATCGCAGGTTGCCTTCCATGTTGAACCACCATGTTTCTACATTAGCCCAGAACAGACAAACCAAACACTGGCTCCTTCATGCTTAAAAGGGAAGGGTAAAGCGAGGGAGTTGCAATCCTACATCCTTTCAAGAACACTACAATTATGAAAGTAAAAATATCATAATTGGCTCTTTTGTGTCCTAGTAAATGCAATCAGACTTATTATACAATTATCACATTATGCAGCAATGTCATTAGAAAATCAAGCCTCTCTATTTAATAAAGGGTTTTTTGTGTGCAAATTTTTACATGCAGTGCTATATTTCATGTCCAGGTTTTAATGTCTTACAGTTAGAAACATATATATTGACGTTCATGGTGTTCCTGAAGATCTATGAAATATGAGCCTAATCAAGTCAAACTGACCCAGAGAAGTAATTTGATTATTGGTCCCATCTTTGAAAATGTAGACAGGATTACCCTACAATCACCCAGTCAATTACTAATATAATTTATGTGATATTAGTGTTGCTAATACCTCCTGAGTGAAAACAGGATGTAATAGGTGCATTAAACCCAGTCTGTGTGACTATGAAGAGGAGCCACTCGAGGTCAGATTGGACCATTAATGTAAATTGGTTATTGGTGTTAGCTGAAGAAGTGCAGTTTTGGATTTATATACCATCATTTAGAAAATGAAAATCATTCATGAAAATAACCTCAAATCATTACGACAGAGGGGGCTTAGATAATTGAATCACTCATGTTGGATTCATTTTAATGTAATCATGGTTTGCCTGTATTTTTCTGTAGGTGAGGAAATACAGCCATGTTCATGTTTTATTCTGAATTTGACTTGACTTGTTATATCCACACAGAGACACATGTGCAGTGTAAAAATGGCAGCAGAATATGCCTTAACAGAGATGTAGTGAACCCATTAATGACTAAGAAAAGCCCCACTGATTTTTTTCCAATGGACAACACATGATATAATCTAAATGTTTTATTTCATATATTTGTCATGCCTAAATGGGTGAATTGATGTTTTATTTTTTTTAAATGCGAAACAAAATCACAAAAATAAGTTGAACATTCATTAACATGTTAAATATCAGATTTACACCAGGTCAAAGCACATAGCAGTCAGTCCCACCCATTGGTTTGTGGAGTATTGCTTTGAAGTCTTGAGTTTGGCATTATGGTCGTTTTCCCATATTTAGGCAATATCATGTATTTTATATATGTAGGTTCTATTTATATCGATGATGACTGACAACTAAAGAAGAAGTAACCGTGTAAAGTATATAAAACACCAAAAAAACAATATAGCCTAAAAACAAGGCACTAGGTAAAATGGCTGAATGGAGGAGAATTCAAATCAAGGCAATAAAAAAAATGGTATGTGGACATGTAAAGCTTTATATTGAGCAATACCGTTTAATATCAGTTATTTTACTGCACAGGACATTCATTTAGCAATATGCTGCACCTTCTTTCAGAAAAGCTGCTGGAACAGTGTGCCGCCATTTTAATCCATTTCCTTATTTCATGGTCTGTGCCGTCGTGCTCTTGACACTGAGAGCCATCATTCTTCTTTAGAGCTGTGACACCTCCTGTCTCAGTGTGATGGGTGATCTCTCTGCTCGCTCTAATGACTATTATCTTTAATTCCCAGAGTCTCAATTAACGGCTTACTGCAGGTCAGTGATTAACAATTAGCTGATAAAGACCGTGACACACTAACAGGACCAGAGAAGGGGGCTGAGGGGCCACATCACAGAAAATGTTCAAACTGATGTTTTTTTAAATGCAGGATGTTTACAGCGAGATAGCTCGAGAGCATTTTATGTGATTGCAATTTTAAGGTCCAGTGTGTAACATTTAGGAAGATCTATTGTCAGAAATGTAATATAATATTCATAGGTATGTTTTCATTAGTGTATAATCACCTGAAATCTTTGTGTTTTTGTTACCTTAGAATGAGCTGTTTTTATCTGAAGGCCATGGAATCTGCCATGTTGAACGGACTAACCAACCACTGCCCCTAGGTCCATTAGTGTTTTTTGCACATTTGGCGGCCATCAGTCTCATATTTTTGGTGCACATTTATGACTGTATGCACAAGGGCCTTTTGTGGTTGCAGTGATTCACAGTCTTTGACAAACCAATGGTATTGACTGCTCTGTTGTATACCGCCTGCTGACTCCTCACTTCTCTTAACTAGTCAAAAGGAGCTATTTATTTGTTTTATCAATAGTAGGTAGTATTATTTGTTTGGTTTGCTTTATTTAGATTGTTGATAGTATTTCCTTTTGCTAGTTATGTGTTTGGTTTAATTAATTCAATTCAATTCATTTTATTTGTATAGCGCCAATACATAACAGAAGTTATCTCAGGACACTTTTCAAATAGAGCAGGTCTAGAACTCTTTATAACATTTACAGAGACCCAACAAACTATTTTGTGTTATAATTTGTTTTGTTTTTTTTGTTTATTGGGTAACACTGGGCACTTGAGGTTATATGTAGGAAGGCAAGCATACTGTAGGACCAGCATGCACCTGGGTGGTCTGATGTTGTTGTTTTATTTACCAGAGCAGGAGAGGCATGAAGGAACTGGGATTTTCTTTGTTCTTTTGTTTGCTTGCTTGTTTTAGAGGAAATAAACGAAATACAGAAAGTTTGATGAATGTATGAATGTAAACAAGCTAAAAGGTGTATGGAAAGCATTAATGTGTTCAAATCAAATATTGATGCAGTGAATAAAGAGTTTGCCACATTTATCCAGTGTTCCCAAGTAAATACTTCAAGGTGAAAATGTTTTGTGATTTCACTGAGGTCAAATGCCGGCTGTCTGTAATTGGTCTTCCGTATGTGCAACCAAATACAGATTCCCCCCCCCCCTTTGTTGGAAAGGAACAATTCCAAAAAAGCAAGTAAATTAAATCCAAATGCTGACATTTTTGTTCAAGAAAAATTATTATTATTATCAGTATGTCCTGGCTGAGCTAATTTTGATCAATGTTCTTTTTCAAATATCCCATTTAAGTTTTTTATACTGTGCTTCAGAACATATGTAATATTAAATATGCTTAAATACTGCTCTTTTACTCCTGTTTGGATCATTTCAAATAGGACTTGACATTTAAGAAATTGTTGATTGTTCTCTAATTTTGATCTCCAGTGTGTGTGTGTGTGTGTGTGTGTGTGTGTTTATATATATATATATATATATATATATATATATATATAACCCTCTCTAGAACCAGTATTTATTTTGTTTGTCCTTTCTGGGTTACTGTAGAAACATGGCAGACTCTGTAGAATTCTAATTTAATTTAATGAATACACAACAATTCCTATAATCAGGTAATTATATACTAATGAAAACATACCTATGAATATTATATTCTATTTCTGACTATAGACCCTCCTTAATGTTACACACTGGATCTTTAAGGTTCCTAACTTTGTCTGCACTAAACATCACAGGTACCCTCTCATTGGCTGTGCTCCTGTGGGTTTTCTTTAATTCAAAATATTGCAAGGTGGATTAATTACAGAGCGGAGGTCCATGTACATTGTCCACAGAAACAGGTATTGGTTACCTAAGTTGCCTGCATCCTACATGGAACTTAAACTAAAAAAATCCTCTACAACAGTTAACAGTGCCCTGTGAACTTGATAGCATTTGAATCGAATTGAAGCACCCCCACACACACATACTCACAAACATCCACAGAGAGCACAATAAGACCCACCATCCCCCTCCTCCTCTCTGTCTCTACATACACACCCACACACACAGTTAATAGCTGCTAAGAAATCACATTTGGTAAATTGCGTTGTGGCACTAACCTTTTCTCTAGTAATTAAATGAGTGAGGATAGGAGGCCTGCCTTAATGAAGTCAGCAATTTACTATTACACACACACAAGTACACACTCACACATCAACCAACAGAGTCGGCTGGAGAGGATCAGCGTATTAAGTTTTTAAAACAGGATATTTTAATTTCTTGATAATGAAATTTGCATCTTGTTTCAGATCCCGAGTATTTTTTCCTCACTATTAAGCTGATAAACTCAACTATGAGCAGTGGTCACCAGTTCCAGAGCTGCAGCACTGCAGCAATTTCAGCAGTCTCCTGTATCCTTGACTTGAAGACAACCGACAGCCTCGGTGGAGTCCAACACCCATTGAGAACATCCTTGATCAAGAATGCTGTCACAGCTCCCGCTTAAGGATGGATTGTAAGCAAGGGCAGAATCCATGTGGCTTTATAGTTACTAACAGGACCCCAATATGACACTATTTTCAATCAGCTAATGTAAAACCCAATTCACAAGCTAGTTTGAACTCAAGCAGGTACTGCTTCTAAGTTCTCAGGAAAAATATGAGCCACATGAAAGCTGCATTTATCAGCGTAACTAAATGAGGCAAGAACCAATTTTAAGTACCAATTAATTATGTTCCTTTATGAATGAAGTGTTGTCCCAGACTAGAGCATCATGCTCATCTCTGTGTTGTCCTATCTTCTCTCAGGGTCAGTGGGCCTCCAGCTGCTCCAGCGGTCCCTAGGTTGGTGAACTGCATGTTTTCAGGGTTTCAGGGTGTGTGCATGTGTCTTTGCTGTATAGTGGGGAAATGGATGACATGCTTCAGTTGACGTGGAACAGCTCAGCAGCTTGCCTCAGTCTGTAGTCAGCAATAACAACACACTCTCTTTCCTCTTATCTTATTCTGGTCCAGTCCTTGAACAAAGTGTTACTGGGGTAAGGACCTCTAAATTGTGCTAGCACTGCTAGGTGTTTGTCATAGAGACAATATAACATATAGACAATAATACATAGTAAAAATCAAGGGTGGGTACTGGATATGTTACGGGAAAAGCTGAGCCCGAGTCCAAATGAAAGGGATAAAGACTGAGAATGCTTGGTTGAGACCAACTAGAATATTTGGCAGCCAATGGCCGAGTCCAAGACTAGTCAGAGACAATAGAAAAAACGTCTCAAGTGTGATAGCTTCGAACCTCAGTATTTCCAGAACCCTAAAGCCCTGAGCCTGGGAAGTTAGAAAATAATTTTGGCTGTCTTTTTAGATCCAAAACCCCAAGCCTATCTCTTTCTTTTGGGTTTCCACAAAATAGCCTGTTTCAATGTCTCAAAATCATAAAAATAAAACCCAGTTTTCATTTAGCTTCTCTGGCTGAGAAAGCTGCAGAAACAGGATTATCTAGCATTCACTATCATCATCAGCGCCTTCATCAGTCTGTGGTTGTTTTTGTTGTGATCATTCCATTTTCCAATCTCTAACATCAGCTCTTTAATCTGCTGTTCTTATTAAATATATTACATTTTCAGGCCAATCTCATTGATTTCCTCTCCGTAATCTTCATTTTATCACCCTCTCTCACACTGAAAATCAGTCTGTTCTAAAAGACCATTTCATTAACTTCATCCATTTAGTTCAAAATTGAAAATCTAATTGGGAAATCGTTGTGATATCTGTGCGTATGCATATGTGTGTGTTCATATGCATGTGTGTGTGAGGGAGTGTGTGTGTATGTCCAGTGAATAAAGAAGCTTTTAATTGCATTGTTCTTTGATCAAGGCATGTTTATTAGTGGGTGAAAGTCACATTAACCTTTCCAACGGCCCTGGCATTTCCTCTTCTCCTAAATGGAGAATTAAAGACCATTGGAAAGTCATTAGTGAAATTTACTACTTCTGTTGGCTGGTCAGCCATTAGAGAGCCTGCAGGGCCACAGAACACTGTTCGCAATCTTCTGCGAAGTCACTTTATTGTTTAAAGGAGAAGTACATGTATGTACAACACGGGTAAGAATTAGTGATTGATTTGGCAGAATGAGAACTACAGAGTTTTACAACAGAATAATTTAATCCTGTGCCAGCCTACTGATGTGTACTCTGGTGTGCTCCAGAGGGTTGCACCTAGACAACATTTCCCAATCCTTTTAAGAAATAATTTTCCAGGGCATTTCCAGGACATTTTCCAGGAGTTTCTCTTTAAAATACAGGACAGCACTTGCTCCCAATTGGTCACATAATTTACCGGTGACTTAGCATTAACAATTAGTGATGCAGGGTTCATAAGGAATATCGGACACTCCACTTTAGCTCGCCTTTGTGCTGCGCTTGGCTGTTGCCCTAAAGATTTTCCAAGTCGACTAGTGGTTGTTAGTTAAAGCCTATAGTTGTCAAACGTTTATAATGTTAATTGAATTATTTAAATATAGTGATTTTTTTTTCAGTCACCTGTTAACGGTACCTATGGAAAAAGTGGTAATGATTCTGAATGGTATATAGACCTGTAGCACTATTGCTATGCGACTGTGACAGATTATGTTATTCAATGTCCTTATATTTTCATATTAATGTGCTCTGTCATCTAACTGCTATTACAAAGCTAGCTATGCTGTAATGTTATTTAGCTAAAGTTTAGTCAAAACTGAGTTTGCTCACCTGGAGATCAGGGAAACTCTGTAGAAGAGGTAGCTAACTTAAACGCTGAGCCTTCCTGTCTTCTTCTCTGTTTAATTCATTACATGTTCGAATTCATTCAGTTCATATCAAAGCGTCACTCTAAAGTTATTTTTATGCACTGTCAGTCATTCAGATATTACACAGCGTACCTGCTTGTCCTTTTTTTTCAGATGCCGTTTTTTCTTTTAACACTGTTTCTGTGAAGTAGCTGAAATAAAGCCACTGAATGCTGTTGAAGCTGGATCCAGATGTCTAAAATGTAAAATCTATTATATTTTAACCTTTTTAAGTTTAATTGATTACTGGATCAGATTGACAAGCGTGTCTCTATGCCTTTGATCTTATATATTTTTTAATGTATATAAATACATATATATTTGCACAGCACATTGATACATACATTACATTATCATTGTTCCCTTTCAAACATGTAAAGTCAGTTGAGGCCTATGTGTTATATGTTCTATACCTTTCATGTTTAGTGGTGCTTGGGGAGGTCCACTCACTCCAGGTCCTAGTGTAATGATAGTTCATTTATTTATTATTACAATGTATTGTCCTTTTTGAGGATTCAACCGGCATTCTGCAGTTTGTGTGATACCAATAAGCCTGGCACAAGATAAGGTAATGTTTCAAAGATGACTTATTTTTTAATTAGTCTTAGGCTATCCACATTCTATACCATATAAGTAACATACATGTGTCCTGAGTCAGACACTTTTATTGCTAACATTCTATTAGCAATTCCCTTTAACTACTAATATAAATGATCACTTAATGGTTTCAGTTGATTTAAAGGTGTTAAAGTAAAGACGAAGTTCTTACCTTTCTAACCATGTATCATTTTAACCATTTACTTCTTTACTAGAGTCGGTAAAAGGACGCTATCGCTGGTGATTTAGCCGTGCGCATTTCCTGAGTCTTGCTGTAAACATTGAGCGCTGCTGGTGTTGTGGGGGTATTAAGTTGTTCCTGAGTCAGACAAACTAACATCAACTCATCCGAGACCGTACTTCCCTCCTTCAAAATAAGATACAATGCTTCAACAACTCTAAATTATGCAGTAAAGCTATACCGCCACCTACTGGATATTTTGTTAAACACTTCTCGTTTCAATCACTTAAAAAAATACAAGCTGATGCATTTAATTTAGCAATTATAGACACATATGCTGTATGCACATATAACAATTACCTGTAATACACTCAGTGCAGAGTTAGTATATAGTATAATATAACAAATCAATGTTGAATGAAATTATATTCTTTAATCAAAAGACAAATGACTCAACAAACAGTCACCACAATCATGAAATATCATCAACAATGTGAAATATCATCAACAATGTGTTTTCTAACTAAATTTCAGCTGGATATGATCAACCTGCTAGGACTAGAACATGAAACTATGAAACATGGCATTTCCTGTTTCCAGTAGGGGGCGCTATGACTATCTGAATATTATCATGTAGACGTGTTCTGGACGGGACTCTTATCATACATGTGAAGTTTCGTTGAGATTGAAGAAGTTTGCCATGGTCATAGTGGAGACCCATACAATACGGAATTTTTCACCATGACTGACACGTGTGCAGACTTTCGTAACTTTTCGAGCATGTTGCGGCCTCCAAAAATGTGATTAATTTGGTACTAAAATAATAATAACCCTAGCAAACACAATAGGTCCTGGTCAGTGCTCGGGCCCTAATAATAAATAAATCAAACATCGAGACACCAAAAACACCAAAAATGTTCTTTGTCCAGCTCCTCCTACCAGCTGACATACAAGTTGTGAAACCATTTGTGGCAGTTGTCACATTCTGGACCCACGACACCTATTCTGGCACCTGAGCACGTAGCAAGGCACACATCACCAGATAGCTAAACACTGATTTGACTGACTTGACTGATGTACCCCAAGGTAGCTTGAAGGAGCATTATAAGTTGCCAACGTGCACTTGTACGTCCGTTTATTGCAGTTACAGAGCTTCCACGTGGTAGTAATAGCAGTAGTAGCATCAGTAGCTTCAGTGTGAAACTGAAAACAAACCAATACAAAAATGGCTATGAAACCCGCAAATAAATATGAAATAATAATAATAATAATAAATGTGAGTAGTGATAATTTCTATAAACAGAAATTAATTAATATACTCACAAACAAAGCTTCTCCAAGGCTTACACAGGCGGATGGAGTCAGATGAAAAGAGAAATCGTAACATGCTGTTTTCTACATTTGTCTAACTGGAAAAGATGGCTGACCGCTTCGGACCATGTGTGCCAAGTTGCCCTCACTCTTGTGAGGTTTGACCTGCAGCTTCCCCCACTTGAAAAGGCAGCTTGCTTCAGAAGATTGGACTGGAATTCACTCAATGACCAAGATTCAGCTTTCTTTCTTTTCTTTATTTAGAATGTTGCAGAGGCCAATAACAGGTGAAAAAACCTTAAAATACAAACACAAATAGACCTTTAAGAAAATGTAACCCAAGAAACCAGAATCAATCACCATAACTCAAACTCAAATACTTAATTTTTAAACTACTACAAATTAACCTCGAAAATAAGTAGAAAATACCAACATTTAAAGCACCCAAAATAAATTAAATACATTTTAAAGCACTGTTCAATGATGATTTTAACCTAACCATCTTTAGCAGCTTTTACCTCTTAAATACACATAAATCACATTTATCAAATTACTTTTAGCTTGAATACTTTTTAAAATACACCCCTTTTCTTAACTGTACTTTTAACCCACATGATATTAAATATATCACATTTTAACTTGGGTTTTAATCACATGACTTTTTAATACATCACATTTTAACCTGAATTTGATCACATGATTTCCCAAATGCTCAAGTCTACATCAGTCTACAGTTCACAACAACTCCAATGAAAGCTACGAAAACACATGACATATGCTTGTAATTTAGATAACTGATTAATTTCATCTGGTTTGATTGATAGATATAACTGGGTATCATCTGCATAACAGTGAAAGTTAATGGAGTGATTCCTAATAATGTTGCCTAAGTGAAGCATATATAAAGTGAGTAGAAAGTGGTAGATTCAGTCTTACAGTGCACCAAATCAGTTTACAGCTCAGCTCTGCCACTAGTTTTCTTACACAACATTAGTTTTAATTATTTACAGTTAAACATGAGAAGTTTTCATTTTAGAGAAGAAAAATAATAAAGGTAGAAATGAATAAAGAGTGAGCTATTAGGTGTGATGAAAAATAGTATAATTCACATTAGATTTCCACTCATTTATTCTATCAAGTTAACTAAAGTCTGCACTAAGGGCTTTAGCTGCTCAGTCCACTTGATCCAAATCCCAAAAATCTTTTTGGGGGGAGAATTATATATTTCATGTATTTTTTGTATCCATTCATTCCATTAATGGTGGGTAGCTCAGATTTTAGCCACTTCCTTGTGACAGCCTTTTTACTCTCCTGTCCTAGCTGTTCCATCCTTTTCCTGTAATGTTAGCACCAAAGATATTATTAATGTGTTTATGAATTTCCTGCCAATAGGGCACAATAACCTGGCAGCTCCAGAAAATATGGAAGTCAGGTGTCGGTTTGCAGGGGTGTGTTAAAGAACCTTACAATTACTATTACTATTTTTCCAACAGAATTCTTGCCATTCAGTTGAAGTAGTTGAATTTCATTGTGCTTCACATATTCTTCTTCAGCCCTCCTCTGAAATGTTCAAATTCCCTTCCTTCTCCCACTTCTCTTTTATATACAGTGTATTTTCAGATTTGGACTGGAGAGTGCCATAATACATTCTTGAGATGATTTTATTACATGATTTGGATTTGGGTGCTAAAAGGAAGTGGGCAAAGTTTCTATTGCCCCAGATGCGAGAGCGGGGATGAACAGGAAGCAAATTTCCCCCAAACATATATTTCATATATTATATGTTTTGTGCATTTTAAACGCATACATACTTAAATAAGTAATTATTGTTTATTTTAAATATATATATTAAAAAACCCCAAAAAAACTACCTTTGTAGTAGTCTCATGTACTACTGTTAAATGTTAGCAATAATTACAAAAAGTTATTTTCATGAAAGTTACCTACTGCAGCTTTAAATGAAATTAGATTGAAAATCACTGACTATAAACAAACCAGAAGGCCACTTTCAAAATAAAACAAAATAAAATAAAGCTAATAGGTATTTTTTATTAAAATATATATTTGTCTACATATTTGCTGAAACTTTAACTATA
Source organism: Dicentrarchus labrax (assembly GCF_905237075.1). Taxonomy (NCBI): domain Eukaryota; kingdom Metazoa; phylum Chordata; class Actinopteri; family Moronidae; genus Dicentrarchus; species Dicentrarchus labrax. Next base: position 27,128,811 of record NW_026136720.1, read on the forward strand.
TCCTGAAAGTAGTATGTGAGACAGACAATCTGTGAAAAAAAAACAGGTTCCTCTGGCTCCTCCTAGTGCTCCTGATTTTTTCACAAATGATCTGTCTCATGTAATGCTGTCAGGATATAGTTACAGTTTCAGCAAATATGTAAAAAAAAATATATATTTTTTTTTATAAAAGTTACCTGTTGCAGCTTTAATCCACAGAAATACATATCCTTTAAAATGTCACCCATCTGTATATTGTGTGTGTGTGTGTGTGTGTGTGTGTGTGTGTGTGTGTGTGTGTGTGTGAGGAGAGGTGTTCTGGGAGCGAGGGAGGAAGGAGGAAGGAGGGGCTCCTGGCGTCTGACCCAGCTGGAGGAGCGGCAAAGAGAAGAGGGAGGGACGGCCGCACAGACACCGCTACCAACCGCCGGTTACTGCGTGAAAATGTCCACGATCCAAACACTGAGAGCCTTCGTTACCCAGCGGCTGAGTGCGGCTGTAGATGAGATCTTCGGGCTGCTGGAAACAACCATTTCAAACTACGAAGAGGAGCTCGGTCGCCAGCGCAGGCTGCTGGAGGATGCTGTGAAGCCTGACCCCCCCACAGACACCGCAGGTCGGTGGATGCTTCCACTGTTGTACTGGTTCCACTGCAGTGTCAGCTGAAAACCGTTTACACTGCTTTCAAACAGCTAACTGAACAGCAGTAACAAGAGTGTGTCAGTCTGTTAGCGAAGGGCTGTTAGCCTGCTGCTGCCGCGTTTCATGAGACAGACTAAAGTCGGAAGTTGACCAATGTAGACCTTCACAATAAAAGCGCAGAGCCAGAGCAAAGACTTAAAGAATGTAATTATATTGCTAGATTAAAGCTGCAGGAGGGGAACTTTTATGAAAATAACCTTTTTTCATATTTCCTGAAACTTTAACTATATCCTGACAGTAGTACATGAGAAAACAACCAATGGAGCCAAGTATATCTCTACCATCTTTGGATTTTGGACTGGTCAGACAAAACAAGACGGTAATGGCTCATTCACACTAGGGATGTCACAATACCAAAAATGTAGTCGTCATTACTAATACCAGCAAAAATCCATGATTCCCAATTCCAATTTAATACCACGTTCAAAATGTCCCAATTAAGTTTTGTTCGCCCCCGATCCCCATTTAATATCTGCTGATACAGAGTCCTGATCCTGTACTTGTACTTTCCTTAATAATACAGGTGAATAACTCTGCGTTGCCCGTGGCGATGTTTCACAGTGGGTGGGGCGGGGCTCCTGCAACACACACACACACACACACACACACACACAGCACAGCGACAGAGACATGGAGGGCTGTGCACCAAAGTTCCACTAGTAAATCACCTGTATAACTGCACTTGTCGCTGTCTTTGATTATTTGTAGGTGTATATGCTGCCCCGTCAAGTCTGGAAGAATTAAATCCTTGGTATAGTACTGTAGAAAAATGAGTACCATCACGTTTTCAGAATTATGCTATCGACTTGGTAACGAAGTATCGGTTCTTGTGACAGCCCTAGTTCACACTGCTTACCTGAGCATTGCGTGGCGGAACGTCTTGCTTTTTATTTTTGGCGCCCTGGTTAACAGATTAGAGCCATCACACTGCCTGCCTTAGTGGCTGCAGCAGTGCTTCACTAGAGAGTCGAGATCTCGCCTATTTTTCTTGCGAGTTCCCAGCTGAAATAGGCAGTAAAAATGGTCTGTTCATAGTGATACTGACATTATACCAGCAACATATACATATATACATATACACAGTGACGGCTGGTGGGTGGGCTAACAAATGCATAACATTCATCAATACGTCACACAGCAGCAACAGCAGCAACAGCAGCATCACATCAAGGTACAGCAACACTGGGGAGACATACCCAAAAGATTGGCCTAAAAATGCAAAAAAAAAAATGCCAATTGCGCTACAACTACATTATAGAAAAGTACCAGCAACAATTTGCAACACCATGTACCAAAAATAAATCTACAAAACCAAAGCAAAAATAACAGTATTTGTAGAAGAGAGAGTTGTTGTAGAGCTTGGGCATACCTTATTTAAACAGCAGCTCACATCGACAGTCTTTCTGTGACACAAACAGGTTATGTCCCGCTCAATGGACAGCATAGCCAGTGCGTTTAGCCTGTCTTGTCCCATTGTACTCAGAAGAAAGGATCCTCTTCAGTGTACTGAAACACCTCTCTGACTCTGCAGATGTCATGGGGGTTGTGATGGCTATTTGCGTTACTTTCAGTGTTTCAGAAAAAGTGCTCTGAAGATTGTTCTCAGTCAGCATCCTTAAAAGTGACATTGCGGACGTTAGGCCTGCAAACTCCACACTGCTGTGCGTTACCATCAGCTCACCTTTCAGTTTCTCTCTGCAGATCATTGGGTAATGTCCACATGCAATGACCAGCTGCTTCTGCTGGAAAGTGTTCTTAAACAGCGGAAAGAGTTCCGGGTCAATCAGTTCGAAAGACACCAAGTGCCTGGCTTTCTCAAAGCGAGCCTTTGACTGCTCGACCATTGTGTGACAGCACTGTGCGGCTACTAACACATTATCAGAGTGCTGCATCCCGGTGCAGCGGCTGCAGCTGTGTCTGCATCTGGATGTGGCTGATTGTCATCTGTGGTCAGCTTGTCCTTCAGTTCAGATACGGAGCACAAAAAATTCTCCAGGGCCTGTCTCATTTTGAGAGAATCTGTGGTCTTACATGTGTACTTTGCAACCTGTGTGTTTGACAGGTGATCGTCCAATTGACTGTCTAAAAAAGAGAACTGGTCGACGAGGTCCAGAAACACGCACCACTGGAGTGAAGAGGGAGATTCGTCGGACCCCCGCAGGGCAAGCTCGTGTCCCCACAAAATGTAATACAGTCCACAATCCATGATAGTGAATGCCTGTTTTTCTTTACAAGCTCGTTGTGTCTCTGTACAGCGATGCAGTGACCCTCATTAAACTGACAGGCGATGTTCACTTTACCCAGCAATGACAGCTTTACGCTATTTCCAATGTGGCTCGTGCTGCATTCATGTTTCCTAATTTTGTGGGATAAATGTTTCAAATCCACAATTCCTTGTTGGGTCCAAGCCGTGTCTCCTCCAAAAAGCAAACATGGGAAACAGAAAAGTGAATTCCTAGCTACTTGCCGTTAGCCAGTCCTTTCGCTGAAGCCAGGTAACACAAAAGTTACGATTTTGTCGTTTGTCCTTTTGTGTTATTTGAACATCATTTGGATAATGTGTCCCCAATCTCTTCACTTCCAATTTTTCCACCAAAGAAATTAAAGAAAATGTATTAGAACGTTAATAATCCACTTCGTTCTTGTTCATGCTAATGCCTGCCATTACTACAGTTGTTCACTTCCCTCTCTTCACGTTCTACTATGAACTAGCCCTGTACTGTGGCTATTGCGCTGTGATTGGTCGAAGGTCACTGTACTGTTGCTACTGCGCTGTGATTGGTCGAAGGTCACTGGCCTTTGGGCTGAATGAATTTAGCCCAAATGGGCAGCATATGAAGGGGGTGTGTCACGACGCCTGTCAATCAAAATTGAATTGAAGTTTACGCTACTGTGCTTGGGCTGAAATAATTAATTTTCACAGGAAAAACCCAAGATATATCATATATCCTCGATTTTTCCTGTCACTGTTTGGTGCTATTGCTGCTCTAGGTTTCGCCAAAATTCAAAACAATATGTTCTAAGGTTTTAATAATAGTTTTTCATCTTTACTGTAAAAGATAGAGGGTCGGGCGTAGCCCTGTTAGCCCATACCAGCCGTCCCTACATATACATATACACTCTAGCATACGACAAAAAATATAAATTTATTTTTTAAATTCAACACCTCCTGTATCTGTTTCGGATTAAAAGCTCTCTGGCATTTGTGTGTACAGAATCCATTCACATGTTAAAAAAGCTTTTATTATGGTATGGTATTTAAGGCAAACTCAGTATAGAAATATAGGGCTGGCAGCAGCAGCTCTGCAGTAGACATGCATGCCAGACACAGCTGTTCAGCGCCATAGCCGTCACATGCTGCTCAGGTAGGCAGTGTGAACTGGGGGGGATATTTTAGAATATATCATTTTAACAAAGTATAAAGTACTACTTATATAAGTACCTGCTCTAATATTTCAGGGTACAGTATGACTATATGTGCAAGAACTTATTAGCCTGTTTTATTATCCATCCCATTGTTGAAAATGCCACTAGAAGGAGCCAGAGGAACCAGATTTTTTCACAGATTATCTGTCTCATGTACTACTGTCAGGATATAGTGAAAGTTTCAGCAAATATGACAAAAAACATTTTAAATAAATTTGACCTACTGTAGCTTTAACATTGTGGGTAAATATTATATGTGGCTTTCAACTGCTTACTGCAGAAAGCATTATACTCTTCTTTCTTTTCAGCAATCATCCATGGAGTATGTTAGCATGCTAGGCTATGTTACTACATCAGTTTGTTGATAGCAGGTGCTCTTCACTTAAGGACTGTCTTTATGCTTTATGAACCTTTAACCATTAGCAATTGCCACAGCACAGCATCCTGGGACATAAGAATGAAAAGCATGTTTGCCAATTAGTAAAGTATTGCTAAGGTTTATATTAACAGCTGTTTGTCTGTATTTCAGTTTTGCCTCCAGATGTCCGACAACTGATTGTTAGAAAAGAAGAGCAGCAAGAGTGGAGGACCAGTCTGGACCAGGAGCACCCAGAGCCCCCACACATTAAAGAAGAACAGGAGGAGGTCTGGAGCAGTCAGGAGGGAGAGCAGATACAAGGACTGGAGGAGGATGATATCACCAAGTTCCCGTTGACTGCTGTCTCTGTGAAGAGTGAAGATGATGAAGAGAAAGTTCCGTCCTCACATCTCCATCAAAGACAAACTGAGGAGAACAGAGAGGCAAAGCCTCCAGCCAGCAGCTCAGCTGTACAGATGGAAAGAGAGACAGACAGCAGTCATCAGGTTCTGTCTTTATACTGTTGTGAATCAGAGACTGAGGATAGTAATGATGATTGGAAGGAGACAAGAGAGCAAGAGTCCGGTTCTGACACACTGAAAAATGAGAGCACTGTGAATCATAATAAGTCCCACACCCGTGAGAGACCATTTAGTTGCACCGTCTGTGATAAAAGATTTGGCTGCAAAGGAAATCTGCACGCCCACATGAGAAGCCACACAGGGGAAAAGCCTTTCACCTGCACCGTCTGTAACAAAAGCTTTAGTGCAAAGGTCAATCTGAAGACTCATATGAGAAGTCACACTGGGGAGAAACCATTCAGCTGCTCAGTGTGTAACAAAAGTTTTAGTCAGAAGAAAACATTAGTTATACACTTGAGAAGTCACACAGGGGAGAAACCGTTCAGTTGCTCGTTCTGTGGAAAACGTTTTAGTGAAAAGGGAACTTTGAAGAGACACATTAGAGTTCATACAGGAGAGAAACCATACAGTTGCAGTGTTTGTGGACGGAATTTTAGTCTGCTGTCACATGTTAAAAGCCATAAGTGCTGTGGGGTGAGCGGTAACAAGTGAAGCTGCCTGGTTTATGTTTCAAATTGATATTTAGTAGTGGTGTCAGTTAAACGCGTTTTTTATCGCAAGATTAACGTTCTTTTTGGCCTAACACACTTTGTAGTTTTTTTTCACATGCTGTTGCAACAACTAGTAACGTTAGAAAAACTACAACACCACACCGGATCTAGCTAGACCGGAAACAAAACAACAGGCACGCTGCACACACTTGTTTAAGAGAAGTAGACGTTACGTTTTGAGTGGATGGCGAGCGCGAGACGCCGAAATGGATGCCAATAATATTCTGAAAGGAAAGTTTACTTTTAAAAAGTTGCCAAATGGTTCCATTGACAAGACCAAAGTGATCAGTGTGTTTTGTCGTTGTGAACTGAGCTATCATCGCCGCACGCCCAGTCTGAAACTTGATGGCCAAGCACACAGCTGATGCGAATTCTCCGCCCCCTCGACAAAGCCAGGCGACAATGGATGATTATTCAATAAAAACAACATTTGCACAAAGCAAGCCGATCCACTTTTCCATGTTGATAAGAGCATTAAAATGAGAAAAAATAATGGGACAAAAAGAAATCAAGGGATTTTTAGGATAGATAAAAATGTGCGATTAATTGCGATTAATTGCGAGTCAACTATAACATTAATGCGATTAATCGCGATTAAATATTTTAATCGTTTGACAGCACTAATATTTAGGTTTCGCTGCGTTCAGGACGTTGGTATTCGTTCTATGTATCGAGTACTTGCATTTATATCTGCACGTGCAACCACAAACAGTGATGTTTGGAAGTATTTCGAAAATTAGACATGCAGTGCAATGTATGTAACATTAAACTTGTGTATAGAACCAGTTTGATGATGTGCGGATTAAGCACATGGAGAAAAGAGCGGGAATGGATAATAGGTAACCTTTCATCACCTCATGTTGCTAACGTTAGCATTGTTAGCAAGCCAATGCTGTTCTGTGTAACGCTAGCTCAACTTGTTTCTCTGATAACTTGATCCAGAGGTTCCGGAGGTTTTTACCAGGAGCCCAATTATCCACAGAGGCATCCTCCTCTCCATGACAAATGGACCTGGTGATTAAAACTGGAGAAAACACTGAATAAAGCAGCTGTGAGCCGAGCTGCTGCTAACCTTAGCTCAGCTTGTTTCTCTGATAACTTAAGATCCAGACATTCAATGACTCATCCGATTATATACTTACTATATGCTGTAACCTATTAATAAATATGGAAATACAGAAAAAATCTTTCATCAGTGGTTTTCGATTGTATTGTGACAAAATTTAAAATGCTACATCACATTTCACAACCAATTTAAGGGGTAATTATGTAGGGTGTGTGTGTCTCTTTAAGATATGAAGAGGCCTGACCATGAAGAGCTTTATAGGTGAGGAGGAGGATTTTAAATTCTATTCTACATTTATGTTATGTTGACATGTTGTACAGGATAAAGTATTCCAGGCATATAATATGTTTTAACTTCACTGGGCAGTGTAGACTGTAGGTCACTGCTCACTGCTGTACCTGTAAAGACAAGCATAAAACACAGTGTTGGTTCTCATAGTTAAGGTCTAAACACGAACATTATGTGATAGATAGAGGTTTTTATAGCAGTATTTACCTGAGGAAAACGTCACAGAAAGCTGTAATCCTGATTGTTGATGTTGTTCATTTCTCTGTGATTTCAGGTCAGACTCCCGCTCTAAAATGTCCGCTGGTGAAGTTTTTGGTTTAGAAGCAGTTATTGAATTATATTGATGGTAGAAATGCAGCTAAACTCAGTAGCAGTGAGGCGCTAACTGCCGAAAACAGCGGCAACGCTGAGGCAGAAGTGGGAGGGGCTGGAGCGTCATCCGCGTGAACCGCGCCATAATGCCAACCAATCAGAGCAGACTGGGCTTTTCGGGAGGGGGGCCTTAAAGAGACAGGAGCTAAAACCGATCGATTCAGACAGAGGCTGAAAAGAGCTGCTCAGCTATTCATAGATGCCACCTACGTCACTATCAAATAGAACGCCGCCATATTGACGACCGATCTCGCCCAGTATGGCCGCCCACACTGCCCATTTGAATGAGAGAGAGAGACAGAGGCTGTGTCTCATTCCGCCTGCTTGCACACTTCAAACACTTAGTTTTATGTATATAGTGTAGATAACACAAAAAGTCAGTGCACTGAAAGTACGCGAACGACCCCCCTAAAAACGGTGAAAAAAAAAAAAGCAGAAGGGGAGGGACCATTAGGGACCATAAATGTGAACTCTATCGTATTAATGTCAGTAACAGCGGTAATACGAAACGTTTTACTGTCGTCTAATGCATTACTTACATGTCCTCACTGACACTGACTGAAGCCAGACATAATCATTTGGCGAGTTAATTAGCGTAACGTTACATGTTAATGCTACCTAGCTACCTAGCTACCCTAACCTGCGTTGGTGTCGGAGGCGACGTAGTTTCCACATGCTGTGAACTGAGCGGTAAATGAACGTGCAGAAAAATGATTGTAAACAAAAGCCGGCATATATTTTTGGCGGGCTGGAAAATCGCGTTCACGTGTGTTGCGTTCGTCACGCTAATCCTGCTTGTCATTTCCGGTAAGTGTTCAAACATAAGTGTTCCTTTTGGGATAATACTAACCATCGAAAGTGGGCACTACGGCAGTAAGTGGTCAGTGCACATTAGCAGTGTACTGACGGAAGTATGCGGAATGAGACACAACCAAATTTATCTGGAGACAATTTCAATTTTAGACCTTCAATTTGTTACCCCCAGTTTTCTTTTGTCCCTTATTATCTGCCCCAGGTTTGCCCCAATTGGCTTTCCATGATATACACATTTATCTTGTGCATAACCCCTCCCCGTACAGTGGGGATAGCTTGAAGGCTTGCAATAATACCGATGCTTATCAGTATGCTGTGGCTGGATGGGTGAAAGACGTGAAAGTGCGGCACCTGGCCACCAAGGATTTATATTTAATCATGGGAAATGTAAGGTATTGGGTGAAGTATTATATTTAAAAAAAAGTATGATTTTGGTGGTAGTTTACTCTGACTAGGTACGAGTTGTTAGCTAAGTGGCTAACCGCTAGCAAGCTACCACTCATTTTAGCGTAACGTTACTCCAATCTGACCACTTTTTTCACGAGTTACTATTTCCAAACTGGTAATCAGATTAAAGTTACTTATCCAAGTCACTGTGCGTTACTATGTTTGTCATTTTCCTTAATAAAAACATATTAGCTTTCTTCTTGCGTCTCTGGGAGTGAAGTCACGTAGCCTGTGTGACAAGTCACGTTTTCAGCATGAGGACAGTTCACGTGTAGGCTACGCAGACACAAACATAAACAACAATGGAGGGAGGAGAGAGATGCGCATTTGCTAGCTGGAAATACAGTCACTATTTTGAGTTTGTTCTTCACTTAACAGCCAGGTGATGGTATCTGAACGGGGCAATAGATTATATTATTATATTATATTAGGATTTACCAGTTAACTATTGTTAGCTAGCATGCTAGCGAATGATAATGCTATCAAGCTACAACCTCTGGACTAAGTTTACACGGCACGGCACGGCACAGCATGACAATACACCGAGTTAACATTGAGTCAAACGATGACAGGCAGGTGATGGTATCTGATTGGCGCGATCGGCCCGAGTATGAGAAAAAAAATTTTTTTTGAACATTAAAACATCTAAACCTATTGTAGTAGAGCCACAGAATACAATTATGAACCTGAAAAGGGGCATAATATGTCTCCTTTAAAACAGGTAATTACATTCTTAAGAATATAATTTATATTTAATTTTCCAAGAGGTTTCTAAACTGTACAGGACGGCACACACAAATTGTCATATAATTTACTGGTAGACATTGTAGGTGGCCAGCGTTTATTGGACACATTTTCCTCTGCGGTCTCAGCGGAGCAGTCTTCTGTGAATTGACTACAGTTTATTACAGTTCTGCTCTAATTCCTCTCGTTCAAATCAAATAGAATTTAATTTCTTAAACAGAAAATCCATCTTCTAAAAAGTGAAAGTTGTTGTACGTACAATTAACATCACTGTGCATGTATTTATCAGCCACAGCAACCAATTTGATCATTTATAGAGTGTATGCATGTAGATATTCCACTGGGCTTCCTTGAAAATCCTATTCACAGCTATGGAAAAATTATATTGGTGATCTGAGTGATTATTTCCACAATATTTGGTCATTTTAATCAATTCCCTGGTGTTTCCATGACTGGAAAACTAGTCTCTAAATGTATAGGTTTTCCAAGATGCCAGGGAACTCTTCATGTGTTACTAAGCTTGAACCTCTGGTTATGTATGCATTTCAGAATCAGAATCAGAATCAGAAATACTTTAATAATCCCAGGGGTAAATTACTTTTATTACAACTCCAAATCTACATACAACATATTTACATAGAACATATAATATTATTAAGAACATATCTATATATAAATATATATATAAACATATCTATATACACAAGGTAAAGTGTAAAATGTACAGTAATACACATTTGTAGTTGAGTTTAAGATTAGCAGATTTAATGCAATTATCAAAACTAGAACATAACAATGGTGTGATTGTATTGACTTCCTGTGCACATTTTTGCGTGATTTAACCTTAACTTTTATTATGATGTTCACTTCCTGTGACTGTAACCGGATACTCTCTGATGACATGTTGACCAGCAGTAAGGAAACTCCAGGTCGTCCCACAATCTCTCTGCTTCAGCAGCATTGCATGGTTTGATTCAGTGCATTGTAGTTTGATCATATTGTGTGTCTTTACTTTATCTTTTTAATAAATGCTTTTAAACGTACTTCAGTTAAAGGAGACATATTATGCCCCTTTTCAGGTTCATAATTGTATTTTGTGGCTCTCCTACAATAGGTTTAGATGTTTTAATGTTCAAAAAACACATTATTTTTCTCATACTGCCTATAGCTGAGCACCTCTTTTCAGCCTCTGTCTGAATCGACTGGTTTTTGCTCCTGTCTCTTTAAGGCCCCCCTCCCGAAAAGCCCAGTCTGCTCTGATTGGTCGGTATTATGACGCGTATGATGCTCCGGCCCCTCCCACTTCCACCTCAGTGTTGCTGCCAGTTAGCTCCTCACTGCTACTGAGTTTAGTTTATCTAATGGCAGCAGATACACACACAGGACATTTACTGTGACTGTAACTGATGTTGTGACAAGTTGCTGGTGCAATAACAGACATTTAGCAGTGAGCCTCAGTGTTGTTTATTATACAATAGGAGATGATACTAGTATGAGATGTTACACTGGAGGTGCACTTAAATACCAGTACTGCAGTAACGCTAAATATATGGATCAGAAAACAGCATCGAAGTTACACAATATTACTAAACTAATGAATCCCTGCAGTTTGACTATTTCTCTCTCACAGTAGCTCTATCGTTAACTCCGGTGCACGTAGATCAAGTTCATTTACACACCGTAACACACACACACCGTAACACACACACAGAAAACAACGAATCTAGCCCGAGCTGGTTAGCACGTTAGCAAGTTACACAAACAGAAAAGAATCACCATAACTCACTCCCGGTATTTTGGTAGTTTTTTAACGAGGGTTATCGATCACACTGCCACTCATATTATAACGTAAAGTCCGACAGACTCAGTAACTATAGTAACAGTGAAATCACAGAGCTGCTGTGTGCTAATCAAAGCTACAATCCTACCAAACTAATGACCTCCGCTGCTGAATTTATACACGGTACAAGTACGGTGTCTTCTGATCACAGCTGTATTGATCCACACGGTGAACAGATACTTAGCTTCCCAGCAGATATGTAAGTTACCAGGTTAAAGACAATTAAACTTAACTGACGTTATCTTCCCTGTTCTACAAAATACAGACGAACCAATTCCCCCCCAGCACGTAGCTTACTGCGGTCAAGCCAGCTGTAACTTCGATCTCCGTGGTCAAGTCAGCCGCTTGTAAATTTCAACTGTGCGAGTATTCTCAGCATTACGATAAAGGCGGAGAAACAGCACATTCACTTCCGGTTTTCAAAATAAAGGTATTATGAACATTAAGCTATAATTCGAACCAACATTTAAAATAAAATATGTTGCATTAAAGTTTTTCATGCGCCCATGATGAATAAAAAACACCTAACTTGAGTATCTTTACTGCGCCAGTGTGGAGAAATATCAAAATAAAAGTCCCATATTTATGCCTCCAGGGATTGCATATTTTCTCATATTTGAGCTACTATAAAATAATATTGCTCAATATTTCTGGCTAAAGATGGTATATCTGACTTCTACACATCTAAGACTACATGTATATTCAATATCAAGCACTTTTACTGCAGCAATTTGGAGAAATTTAAGAACAAAATTCCATATGTGTACCTCCAAGTGGCATATTTGACCATATTTGAGCTACTGTAAAAACATATTGCTCAATATTTCCTGGCTATGGGTGGTATATTTGACTTCTGCACATCTAAGACTACAAGTATACTTAATATCAAGCATTTTTACTGCAGCAATTTGGAGAAATTTAAGATTAAAAGTCCATATTTGTACCTCCAAGTGGCATATTTGACCATATTTGAGCTACTGTAAAATAATATTGCTCAATATTTCCTGGCTATGGATGGTATATTTGACTTATACACATCTAAGACTACCGTCACACCGTAATGCTGAGAATACTTGCACAGTCGAAATTTACATGTGGCTGAGTTGACCACGGGGATCGAAGTTGCGGCTGGCTTGACCGCAGTCGAAGACTGGTGATTCACGGCATAAACTTTGCGTGAATCTCTATAAAAAATAGCAGCAGAGGAGAATATGGAGACATCTGCACCAGCTGGCTTAATAAATTAACCTCACCTTAGAAGTTTCATGTTCATCTTGCACACATTTAACAAACATTTAACAAACAATTACTACGTTAGCTTCACTGAGGCTCCTGTAGCTAACAATGGTTAGCATGTGCTAGCGGTAAACGAACAATGAAAAACTGCATAAATTCTTAAAAATACTTAAATTTACTTCCTCTGCCGTTGTCGTGCCAATGTAGGTATCCCCGACAGAAAGTGTTTCCCCTTGCCGCGGGAGCGCCCATTCATTCAGCGAAGGCGGAGAAACAGTGGTGCGCTTGCTTTCACCCAAGTAAATTAAAACTAACAACAATTGCATTGTTTAATTCAATGTTCTGATGTTGTAATTATCTACGAGGTTTTGCAACATGGCCCGCCCATCAAAATAAATGCTTTTATTCTTTTGTACGTCGTAACGTCGTACTACGTACTGAACGGAAAAACCAAGGCAATAATTTCCTCATGTGATTTGACATATAACACGCTGTAATTCAAGTCCTGGTATGGAATTTGTCGAACTAAATAAACGTCCATATCCAAAATCAAGGTCACTGTGATAGTTTTCTGGCTTCAATTACGTGTATTAAATCTACTTCACTCGAAATGTACTATAATAGACAGATGAAGCCTGACCATCAAATTATTTATTTTATGTGTACTTCAGATACTACTCTACAACCTTTGGGATTATGAACAAGTTTCTTCTCTTCTAGCCAATGATATGGGGGGGGACATATTATTTCAGACTGACAACCTGTCTGCCAGAATTTGTATACCCCCCCAAAACAGACAGATGAAGCCTCGTGATCCCAGCAATTACTTATGCAAATTTAGCGAGGTCAAGAAGGTGTGAAGAGGAGTCAATAAAGTGCGCAGTGAAAAAAAAGCTTAAGCTGATAGATAATGGACCCGAAAGACTACACACTGATTGTGAATTACAAACTTAAAAATGAATACCCGGAGAATTTATCTAAGAAAGATACATTTATTCTTCGGAGAAAAGCGTCTTTGTACGTCGTTGAAGGTAAGATAAGACAAGCAACAACAAAACATTCACAACACAAAGGAGATCCTGATTATTTACTGTTAATGGATAGCACCAACACTTGGCCATTCTTGGACCAAATTAATCCGCAAAATGTCCAATTTATGAACGTATGGTAACGTGCTTTTTGACCTTTACGTACACCCGGCAAAGTTTTAATTTACTTGGGTGAAAGCAGGCGCACCACTGTTTCTCCGCCTTCACTGAATGAATGCGCGCTCCTGCGGCCAGGGGAAACACTTCCTGTCGGGGATACCTACATTGGCACTCTCCAGGGACAGTTGGTATGAATTCCTCTTTCAGGAACAGTCTTTCAGCCAGTCCAGTGTTGTACTGACCGAGGTTGTGAAAACAGTTCGACACAAAGTGGTTCACACATGTTCCGGTTTTTCCACCGGACATTGCCGTCAAAAATAAAAATAAATCCAGTGGCTCATACATATGTAAATTGGTGTTGGGCTGTGCAGCCAATGACTGAGCAGTTTGCCTGCTGAAGCCTTTGCCCAGACATTAGGCTGGCAGGCTGGCAGGCTGCTGGCTGTGCTTGTTCTCTGCTAGCTAGCTCTTTTATAGTAACAATGGCGGAGCTCCGATAGTCAACAGGAAGTAAACTGCAGTGGGTGGCAACATGGAGGCGAAATGACGTCAAAAAGTCTGACTGTCTGAAATTGAGTGATTTATCTCCTGTATTCTGACTGAGGCAGCCCACAAAAACATGACTGAGTCATTATTTTCACACTTTGCTGCTGATAGGCCCTCCAGAGTCCCAAATGTACATAATCAAATGATTAAAAAATTGGTTTTGCATAATATGTCCCCTTTAATATTGTACAACATCTTCTATGCTGAGCTTCAAATCCTTCTAGTTTCTTACTAGCTGGACATTTTTACTGCTGAAGTCGTTAATTTAATCATTAATCAGAGTTACAAATGAATAGTGTATTTTGTGGGACTGGGAATCAGTCTGTCAATTGGCCATCAGTTGGTGCCCCTGAGGAACTTTAATATTAATTCCAGTTATTATTTATTATTTTTGATCATTCTGATTAATTAATTGATTACACTTACACAGCTTGGTGCCTCTTTAAAGCATTTCAAGTCCCAGCAGTACCTTATTATTGTGTTTCAATATGACTTCTGATACTCAAATAAAGATAAGACTAGCTTGGGGTCGGGAGCTCAACTAGGGGTCGCCAAAGCTTCACAAGGGGTCACAAGGCCTTATGATTTTAAGGGTAGTGTAAGAAAACATATACAATACACACAGTAGGCCCATATCACAGCATAGTACATGAAATTATTATTTTTATGAAGACTGTGATTTTCAACTGAACTATTTCACAGAGCATTCAGTCTATGATGAACAGCCTCATTTGAAATGTTTAAACACCCAAAGAGCAACAACAATAGCCCAGCATCAGGGAGAATAAAACACTGAATATGTCAAAAAACAAAGCCTGTTTATTGTGTATGCTTGTTAAAAAAAGTTAAATGTATAGTTCAGGAAAATCTCATCTCTGATCAATATTCACAGAAAATAATCTGCTCAAAATGCATCTAAATATCTGGCTTTACACAAACTTCCTGCAGTTATTGTGGTCACTGTTTGGGTGTTCTCTACTGTTATTGTTATGAATTAAATATAATATGAAATATCCATTCAATTGCTGGGAACCACTGGCCTTAATCAGTACAAAAGGTATGGCACTACACTAGACATTATGTATGTGTATACTTTATTGATAACATTTTGGCCTCTTGAACATATGATGAAGGTCAGAATATCCAACGATCATCATTAATAAATTGAACTCTTAGTCTTCAGAGTGCAGTGTCCCTTTGTTTTGATCTTTATCCTCTTATCAAGGTTGAGCATTACTGTGGTGTGGGAAATTCTCCATTCAAAACCTGGACAACTAGACCAGACCTATTTGCAGGGAGACTGTATTGTTGAGGTTGATTATTATTTGTGATTATTATTTATTATCCCACAACAATGTATTGTCTAATGTTTCTTTTTAGACACATAAACAAATCAAATAAACATTGATTCAGTTATTAAAGAATTTTACAGGTTGTGCCATACTGCTACTTTTAATGGTTGTACTGAGTTCGCCTTTGAGCAGTCTCTGCAGACTGCTGGGATTATAAATGTCCTCACTAGTAGCACTTGTTTTGTTTCTGAACTTCACATCTGCTCTCAGAGAATGCCACCTAGTGTTGAAACAGAAAATTACTATTAATAGCCTATACAGACACAAGCCATTTAGAAATCTGTGTAGATTCTCTTTATTTTGCCTGTTGTTGCCTATTGGTCTTTCCCACCCTCAACAGACTCAGTGATAATGGACGTAGACAGATAATTAGTGCATTAACAAAGGGGGGTTATATTGTGGACACAAAAATCACCGTGTAGATCACTGGTTCCCAACCTTTTTCCTTAAGGGAACCCTTTTCCATCATTGAGTAAACTGACTCAGTGACATATTTTATTATATTCAGTGCATAACAATAACAGTAGGGAATAACTGATAAACTGTACAATGAACACAAACAGGGAACACAATAACTGCAGGAAACCAGAGATTTGGATGAATTATGAGCAGATTATTTGAATATTGATTTAATTATATTTTTGGGATGTTTTATTAAAATGTTCCGTCTGCATTATGTTGTTTTTTTTAAACAATCATACATCTTAATAGGCTTCCTTTTTTTTTGATAAATTCATTTTTTTCCCACCCTTATTGTTCTATTAGGTCTTTGGTTGTTACTTTGTGTACTTTTCATAATTATGACTTTTATCTCATTAATTGGATTTAACATAAAAAATAAATATTATCAAGGCTTTCATCTTATTTCTTTATTTTACTGGCGGAAATTTCAATTCAATTCAATTCAATTTTATTTGTATAATGCCAAATTATAACAGAAGTTATCTCAGGACACTTTTCAAATAGAGCAGGTCTAGACCGAACTCTTTATAACATTATTTACAGAGACCCAACAGTACCACCATGAGCAAGCACTTGGCGACAAGGGCAAGGAAAAACTGCCTGTTAAAAGGCAGAAACCTAGGACAGATCCTCCGGCTCTAGGTGGGTGGTCGTCTGTCTCGACCAGTTGGGGTGAGAGAGAGAGAGAGAGAGAGAGAGAGAGAGAGAGTTGAGACAGAGATGCACTTTCTCCTACAATGTACAAAATTAAATAATACTAGAAAAAGTTCAGCTCTTTGGTTCCAGATTTCAAAGAGCTGAACGACCTCTCCAAATTAAAAATACTCCTCTGAGAAGGAGAGCGGGCACACCTTGCTGCCCAGTATGTATTAACATGCCACAACCTGAGGGACAGTGAGTGATTGAGGCACACACACACACACACACACACACACACACACACACACACACACACACACACACACACACACACACACACACACTGTATATAACTAATATAATGTTCATAATGTATATATCTTTGATTTATTGTATTGTACTTTGATGCTTTGCTTTGGCAATATTGTTTTAAAAAAACTTTCATGCCAATAAAGTCCGTTTTGAATTTGAAATATTTTTTAGAGAGAGAGAAATGGGCTTCCATATTTGTCATTGTACTTCTACTTCAATAGAATGTAAAGTTGATGTTTAAAAAAGTACCGTCTACATATATACAAATGAAATGAAATGTTCCAGGATTCCAGGACGTTTCTGAAAACTATTGTGAAAGATTTGGGCCGGAAGTCTCCCTGTTGTTGCTCCTGCTGGCAGAACACGGAAGTTAGAAAGTGGCTGTGCCTGACAACATGGAGGAGCCCATACATTTAACAGTTTTAAACAGATCCAAAGTGGAAATGTTGAGGTTGGTGGTGAGTCAGCGTCTAATGGCGGCCGCGGAGGAGATATTTGGCGTGTTTGAGAGAACCATAGTGGAGTACGAAGAGGAACTTTCTCTTTCAAAGCGGGAGAACGAGCGACAGCGCAGACTACTGGACAACATTCTGAATCCTGAAGTTCGCTTACACAGAGCAGGTTAGTGTTCAAACGGCGGCTCGCTACACGTTCTTTTATACCTTCAGATAGAAAACAAGCTAGCAAGCTGGTGGCACTTTAGTCCCGCAGCCAGACTCTCAACACTTCAGCTGTGGCCGCGCTGCAGACAGACAGACAGACAGACAGACAGACAGTGGCGTTACAGAACGCTCCATAGAGCTGTGCTGCTCACACTGCACTACTTTCTGTACTCAGGAGTCTCACAGTCGTCACTATTGGGATAACTTAAAGCTGCAGTGTATCATTTTTGTAAAAATAACTTTTTTCTTTGCTGAAGCTTTCACTATATCCTGACAGTAGAACATGAGACAGATACTCTGTGAAACAATCTGGTTCCTCCTAGGCCTGAAGTGTATTGTGAATTCTTGCCTTTGTGCTAGAACGAGCCAGAGGAACATGACTTCTTGACTAAGTAAATATTTTCAAAAAGTTTCACATTATAATGATTTACAGACTTTTTAGACCATTATAATCATTGTAATGTGTATAATTACATTTGTGGATATGAGCTTCTATAGAGCTCTTAGAGCATTTTCTAGTATCTAGTTATCATTATGGATTTCCCATGTTTTTAGTCTGTTCACACTGATAAAAGTATAATAATTTAGAAAATAGTGCAGTTGCACCGTTATTGTGCATTCACACCTGGATAATACTACAGTTCCCAGAATACTAGAGGAAGCAAAGCAAACTACTGTTTTAGTAAAGAAGTCAGGCAATTATTTTTTCCATCTTTCTTTGACCAACTGTGATCTGACTGTGTGTGTGTGCGCAGTCAGACGTCATGAGTCTGTGAACTGTTAAAGTGAAAGTAGTTTGTTAACGATGCCTGGCTGAGGGTTGGGGGTGTGCAGCGTGTCCCTGCAGCTCTTCCTCTAACAGCTCACTGTGGCTGCTCCATTACACCTGGACATATTTCTAACTGATCTGCTGTCTGAAAAAAATCTGAAAATGTCTGTTTTCTTGTTTTGTAGATGCAGTTTTGTTAAAGATAACAGCAGTGTCAAGCTAACAGACAAACACATTTGCATTTCCTGTCACTCAGCATTTTTTCAGACACAAAGTTGAACCCGTTTTGAAATCCTAAAATATTCAGGGCTTTTGAGAAAACATTTGGGACTGGAGCCCCAGAAGCCACACATCACTCGGTTAATTTATAAAATTCCAATTGTGTCTACAGTTGTAGTTTGTGGTCATTTTGGGACTCGGTTTGTATTGATATTAATGCAGAAACATTTTTACAGATGAGTCCTGCGCCTCCTGCACACTCTGCAGGCATGACCTGTTGCCTAGACCAAGCGTGGAAAATGGCATTTGCAAGAATCTACTGGGCCTTGTTGTTTTCATTCAGGCCCGGTGGATTCTAGTAAATACTGTTAGGAGCACTAGGAGGAGCCAGAGGAACCTGATTGTTTTTGCAGATCATCTGTCTCGTGTACTACTGTCAGGATATAGTGAAAGTTTCAGTGAATATGACAAAAAGTTATTTATTAGGTATTAGTTACCTACTGCAGCTTTAAAGCAGCTAAAACCACTTGGAAAATGTTAGAGAATGTAAACCGTAAATAAAGTGTAACTTTTGCAATCTGACAACATCGCCATAGTGGAAATCAGGCAATTCTGATGCTCTGCCGCACTCTAGTGTCCCCCCTTCTCACATACACACACTTTGCAGCTTTAATGTTGCATGGCACCAGTTACCACGTGACGGCAAAGTGGCAGAGAAACACGAATGACTGCTGTACGGGTGTGTTTGAGCTCACCTTCTGCAATAATGTTTGTTTTTTCAGTATTATCTGCAGATGTTCAGCAGGACCCAGAGCCCCTGCACATTAAAGAGGAGCAGGAGCAACCCTGGAGCAGCCAGGAGGGAGAGCAGCTTCAAGGAGCCATCCCTGTGAAGAGTGACGACGATGAAGAGAACGCTCCGACCTCGCAGCTTCATCTGTCACAAACGGAACAGAACAGAGAGCCTCCAGCCAGCTGCTCAGATCAACAGATGGACACTATGTGTGACGGAGAGGACCGTGGAGGATCAGAACCAATCAGGAGCTTAGATCTAGATAGTAAGACACAAGCTAATAATGATGAGACTCCGGACTCTTCCCAACAAGCTGGCAACATCGATGATTTGAAACAGAGCAGGGAACATCAGTCAGATTTAAACGCTGTGATATCGAAGCAGACCCAGACAGGTGTATCTGTCAGTCAACCAGCCAATGGCGACAGGACTTCAGACTCCTCTGAGCCTGAGACTGAAAACGATGACGGGAAGGAGACAGGTATAGCTCAGTCAGAAGGTGATAAAGACTACAACACTGGCAAGAAATCTCTTAACTGCTCTGAATGTGGTAAAACATTTGACCCTGACAACCATGTGCAGAGCCACGCAAGTCCTTCGGGTGACAAACCACCCGTTTGTTCATTTTGTGTCGGAAGGTCACATGTAGTCACACTTAGGAGGAAAGGACATAAAATCTTCAGATGTTCCATCTGTAACAGACAATTTGTCTACAAATGCGATGCTGTGAGACATATCAGGATTCACACAGGCGAGAAACCCTTCAGCTGTTCAGTCTGCGGTAAAAGATTCACACAGAGCACGGGTCTCATCTCACACATGAGGATCCACACAGGAGAAAAGCCACACAGATGCCCGCTCTGTCCGAAACGGTTCATCAGGACCGGAGTCCTGGCCAGACACATGAGAGTTCACACAGGAGAAAAACCTTACAGCTGCTCTGTGTGCAACACGACTTTTAGCCTAAGCCAGTCGTTGTTAAAACACATGAGGATCCACACGGGAGAGAAACCATTCAGCTGCCCAGTCTGTGATAAGAAATTTACACAAAAAGGACATTTGACACAACACATGACAGTCCACACGGGTAAGAAGTCCTTCAGCTGCCCTGTTTGTGGTAGAAATTTCACCAGACAGTCACGTGTGAAAAACCATAAGTGTGTTCCTGAGAGCAGCATCAGTAAATAAAAGTGCAGAGCTGCAACCTCCCACTTTTCTTACCGCTGTGCAAGAGGGATTGAGTGGTTGAGGTAGGAACAACATGAATCAGACTCACCTGCACTAAACGCAGAACACTGCTCTTTGTGATAAACTGGTTTCAGTTGCTGTAACTTGAAAATTTCAGTTTAACTTTTCCAAAGTGAGCCACCTGTAGCTTTATGTATCACAGCATCTGCTGGCAGTGGCGTGTCGCAAAGAGAAAATCACCCTTATTTATTTTTTATGGGATTCTCTTGTCAAGGCATTGTAGTTGACGGTGTGTGAAGCGCATCAAAATACTTGTTAAAGGGTATCTGGTACTTTTCAACCTGGACCTTCATCATGTTTCTGTGTCAAAGGCTACGTTCACACTGCAAGCCTTAGTGCTCAATCCAGATTTATTGCTCAACTAAAATTTTTTTTGTATGGCTGTTCAAATGGCCCATATTAGATAACAGTTGACCTGAAGTGAATTGCCCATAAAGATTGCTTCTTTGTGATCGCTAGCTGCTGCGATCTCACTCACTAACTTGGACACAAAAAATAATGTCTAGGTTGAAAAAATACTGCTACCTCTACCTTAATGGTGAGTTCAATGTGTACTGCAGGCGTCGGTAAACAACGCGTCAGTGGAGTGGAGTCTTACTGCAGCCATCCTCAAGAGCAACAGAGAGGGAAGCAAAGACGAGGTAGAGGAAGAAAAAGTTGCAAGAGAGCAGCACATGGCTTAGGAGCAACAATAAGCACTTGAAATCTCAGCACAGGCCAAAAGGCAGCTGAAAAGCTCTTACATTTGTATTGTTGGCTTATGTATCAGTTATCTTTCCAATTTATTGTTAATGTCATATAACAGTGAAATATGCTAACTTGTCGGGCTGCCCCCAACTAAAGACTTGAATAGTCGACACACTCGTCGCACATTTATATTATTACATTTTAAATTTTTTTTTTTAACAGCAGCCTGTTAAATGCGTAAAAAACGGTAATGAGTCTATGTGACTGAACATTTAGTTCAATTATTTCAACACTGTACAACATCACACTAGTGTCGTTCAAAACACAGAAAAAATTACTTCCAACTTCACTAAAACAAGTACTGGCGGACTTATCGATATGATGGATGATGGATAACATTAACAGTTACTTATTAATTACCTCGCTACAAACTGGCTCCTCTCCTGAACCTACTATGTCTTCATCGTCCCTGGAGGCAGAGTCCTGGTCAGAGCCGCTCTAAATCACCTGCCCTCCATAAGTCTTGTAGGTGAGCTTGTTTCTGTTGCTCGCTCACCTGGCTCATTTGCGCACTAGATAGTATCTAGTGCTCACTAGATACGATCTTGTTAGCACTAGATCCGTATCTAGTGCGCACTAGATAGTATCTAGTACTATCTTGTGGGCACTAGATAAGGATGGAGTGTTGTGGCAAATCAGCACATGGCTCATTTAAATATTAAAATTAGCCGTGTGTTAATAGGTCACAACACGAAAATGTAACCAATGAAATTACTTATTTTGACACACATTTTAAGCCAATAAGTATTAAACTAACAAGGTAATGTGTCAAAAGGTGGACTGTTTTTGTTATTTTCTCAAAAGGAGGACAAATGAGTGTCCGGCTGCAGGACAGGGCATTTAAATGCGGACTGTAACAAAAAAGGTTACAGATTAATTTACATTTATTTTTTAGTTACAGACAAATTAGTTTAATACCCATTTGAATATTAAAATTAGCCATGTGTTGATTCGCCACAATATGGATAGTATCTAGTGCGCCTGTAGTCTGATACTATCTGGTGACACTGATAAAAAAGAAACGTTTCTTTTTTTTTTTTTTTCCCATGTCCCTTTAGTGGCTCCGTACTTATGCTAGTACTGTAAACAACAAACAACAGTTCTAAGTAGCTAATGGCAGCTAGTACAGTTGGTAGATACAACAGTGTGCCAGTAGGTGTGTTTCTGTGAAAGGGAAAAGGTCTGTGTTGCAACAATCCCGTCATTCTTTTGTCCCAGTGACAAAGTGCAGCTCCCAAGTAGAATTTGAGGGACTATGCAACTGATGAACAGTGGGTTAAGTATTCTCATCGACGTATGCTTTACTCAGCTACAAGGGGGCAGCCCTATTTGTTGGTTTAGAAATTTGCATTTATAAGGATTTTATATATATATATACTATATATGTAATATATAAATGAATACATAACTGTAAGGAACCTGATTGTTTCACAGATTATCTGTCTCATGTACTGCTCAGGATATAGTGAAAATTTCAGTGAATATGACAAAAAGTTATTTTTATAAAAATGACCTACTGCAGCTTTAATACCACCAAATAATACAATAAAGTGGTCAGGTTGGGAACCAAGAGGTTTATGCATATTCCTTGTTGCATTTGGTGTTGCTTGAAATATGGCCGATGCCTTTTGATTGCAGCTGTAGTTCAAACACAAGTTCAAACACTAATGTGCTTTACCATGGCATTTTTGAAGCAGCCGTGCCTGTAGCAACGCGTCTGTTTGTGATCGCACGCTAAGGTTGTTTCATTTTACAAATTCAGCAAGCAGCTTGGACGAGGCACTGTCTGTTGTGCTTTTACTCTGTTGATCATGGGTGTTCATTCCTGACTGAGTAATTATTTTAGTTTATAAGTAGAAGTATAAATTATTATTATATTTTCCTGTGTTTTAACTGAATAAAAAGTCAAGGCCGTACTGGTGCCATCGTTCTCCTGCCTGAAGCCTCAAAAAGCTTATTTTGTCAAGTATGTTTGATTGAGGCAGGATTACAAAATGTAGGACATGAGAATACAGTGCACATTTTACTGAAGAAAAGCAAAGCTAATACAACAGATAGTATCAACATAATTTAAATCTTAAAATATACTCTTAACACCAACCCTACCTCCCTTCTGCTCAGTGAGTAGTATACAATAATAAAGCTTGCAGTGGACAAATAGTTTTTTTAAAAAAGCAGTGAAAAGCGTAATGGCCAGTAGAGTACACGAGCAGTGTACACTATGGGTTGTTTCTCAGGTATATTAAAAGTGGGAACTTCCTTCTTCATCCAGAATGTCAGGATTAATTGTTATGCTGTAAAATCACCATAAGAGAGGAGGAAGTTGCTGCTGTGCTCTTGATAATACAGATATGGCATCTGAAACTCCCAGCACAATGAACACAGGATCAGGTTTGAAAAATGCCTAAAAAACAAGGGGGCTGGGTAGAAACCAAAGAATCTGCAACCTCTGTAATGACAATCGTTTAGGAGATGAGAGAGATCATATTGAGTTTGAATGTTAAGCATAATGAATTATAGAGAAATACGTTTGCCAAAGTATTATTTAAACTGCCCATTTTAACAATCATCAACAATCAGATAAGTTATTAGTAAACTATGCCTTTTTCAATGTGTGTTTAAGTAACATTTGTTGTACTTTAGCCGTGCTGTGTGCTGTCATTTTGTTAATACTGTATATTCTGTTTATGCTCCATGTGATCATGGTCCTTCTAAAGAAAGGAAGAAAGTTGTAAAGAGATGAAATGAACATAAGACTGTACACAAAATAATATGTACTATGCTATGTATTATGCTATTGCCTGACGTTATGGCTCTGCAGCATTATTAAAGTTCTGGGGAACAGAAAAGAGTTCACTGTCCCTGAGGGGTTCTGACATCATCAGCTATCTGCCATATTGGGTTCACGCTCTGGACACAGTGGAGCCCTTTGGAATTACTGAAGAACTGCATTTGTTTCCTCTAATTTGGCACACATGATGGTTGTTTGTACTTGCATTCTTTGTACTTTTGTCTTTGTAACTTTAAAAGAGCTCTGTGTTATTTTGCCTTTTTTCTGACCTGGTTTAGGAGTGCAGATGCTGATTTTGGTAACTCCGGGCCTCAGATTCATGATCCAATATTCTCTTCAACCAATTATCCAATCACAGTGAATTGCTCTAGGATGATCATGTTGTTTGCCACATGTCTTTGTCCATTTTGATTCTGATGAAGACACAGTAGTGTTAAACATTAGTCTGTTTGGACAATTAAAGGCTGTGAATTAATCAGTGTGTTCTACTGCCTGATATATCTTCAGAATCAGGTTTATTGCCAAGTAGGTTTTCACATACAAAGAATTAGCCGTGGTATATTTGTGCATAAATAAACAAAGACAAATATGAATAAAGATGAAATAGAGGCAATACGTACAATATTACTGTTATTTCAGTAAACAAATTAAGCACTGTACAGTTTGTGCAGGAATGTGCAAAATATTGTTTAGAGAATGTGCAAGTAGCAGCATCGTGCATAAAGGGTATCTGCAATGTGCAAGATCAAATCTAAGAAATGTGCATTAATGTATCACATAAATTCAAAGAATCAGTGTCAGTGGGGGTCCCGGGCCTTGTTTATGAGGCCAGATGCAGATGGGAAAAAACTGTTCTTGTTGCATTGGGTGAGCTGTTCTGTCTTTACCATGAACACACTGTAGTTATTTTGACTCAGTTCCAATCTCCACATTGACAGACTTTGAGGCGAGTTCCCAGTAACTTTGTGAGGGCTTAGGGCTGTCACACTGTCAAATTGTCAAATGCACGAGGGCTCTCTGGCAGACATTTTGAGCCATTTATCCACACTTTCCGTAAGTCTGCATTTCTCAGACTTTGCCTGAGGGAAACACCCACAGTTCATAGCACTGTGACATTAGACACAGGGATACGAGACGAGGCGCTGAAGTGGTAAAAGAACTGTAAACAGACATTGGAGGAGTACCCAGAAAAAGCAAGTTTACATGTAAGTGTGTGTGATGTCTGACAAAAATGAGTAAAATGATCATTTGACTTGTCGTTCGCTCTGTGAGGCACTCAAATCTGGCAGTCGGCCCCTTAAGAGCCTTGGCTGCATAGGTGCTGGAAGTAGAACCTAAAATTTGGCATAATACATTGTCTTTTGTAAAAATGTTTAAACTTATAATGATACCTTTTCTTTTTTTTAAAGTAGTCAAATTTGAAAATAAATACAAATGTAAATAAATCAGGTAACAAATCCTAAACAGATAGGGTAAATCCTGCTGATTTATAAATAAATACTAATAGTATATCAATACTAATAATATACACATGTTGGCAATACAACAGGGTGCCCGAATGAATAAAACGCTTCATGTGTTTTAGAAGAACACACACTGTAGTCCCACTGAGACAACCTGGATTTCATCGCTGTACACACCCCGGAAGCTCCTGTCTACTCACCGATTCGTTCCCGGTTAGCGCTGCAGTTCAACCCACTTCTGTTCATCCGTCTATTGGTTTTTGAGCAGAGAGCAGAGAAAAAAATATTTGTATATATATTTATACCTACTACCTGAACAAAAAAATTATTTTTCATTTTTGTGACCCTGGGATTGGGAGGTTATTAAGTGGAAATATCGAAATATATAACTTTTGATTTTGTGCTGTTTGTTTGGTTCTTGTGGCTTGAATATATATTATGTCATTCAGTGTGAAGGGTGTACATTTTGATTTGCGTGCATCCTTGTGTGAAGTTTGATGTATTTATTTTTGACACTAAGAACAAAACCATAGATTGAATAGAAGGACTGAGTGTTACAATCCCTTTAAGCTGCAGTAGGTAATTTTTACAGAAATCATTTTTGTCATATTTTCATATATATATATATATATATATATATATCTATATTCTCACAGCAGTACATGAGACACATAATCTAACATACAGTTATTTTTAAAATAACTTTTAAATAATTTTTAAATTAAGTATTTGCACTTCAGTTGACTGAGTAGGGTTGTTGGAGATGACCATTAAATGATGTTGCTACCATTACAACACATCTTCAGCTATGTACCTTGACATATCTGCGTGCCATTTATCACAAGACACCCTCAGCAGATGGAGGCCCACCGCAGGCTGATCAGACCTGGGTGTCTCGAAACAAACAAAACTAAACCTGAATGACAATCTTAAATGCCAGGAAATGCCAAATAAAACAAATTAAATCAAACTGTATACTGTCCTGCTGCTGGACAAATGTGGATTACTCCACCGCTTGAAATAGTCCCCTACAAATATTAGCATTTCAGTCAAATTATTTTATTATAAAGAGACAAATAGACTTTTTTGAGATGAATTAGACCTGCACAGAATTGATCATCGGTGATCAATGCACAATGCATGCTGGTTACATTTGTTAACAACTCAATGCCAACTAGCTCTGATGGTGTGCACATGTGGACAATGATAACCTCAAGAGATCAAGGTGGCAACCTTTAGAGCCAGGCATCACAGTTGCTCTCCACCGACTGAGAGACCCAGGGCATGATGGGAAATGTCAGGCTGTCACCTGATCTAAGAGCTGATTGGCTCTTATTTTTGACAACAAACACTTGTTTTGTGTGGACGGAATGGAGGTTTAATCTGTTGACAAACAGATCTTGTGTGGTTGATAATAATAATAATGTTTATTTATATATCTGAACGTGCTCTGCACAGTACAGGCAGCCTGCAGATGATCCAACAGGATGCAAACATTTCTGTAACTTCCTGTGTATTCCTTGAAGGCTGCTGGAAACTGTCTGACTGACTGCAGCTTTTTTTCACCTCCTCCTGCATCCACTTTCCAGGGGAGGCGCAATTCAACTCCAACGAGCCTAAAATCATCGTTGGGTTTAGTCTTCACATGGGATTTGTTAACAAGGAGAAAATTACCACAAGTCTTATCTTTTAAAGTCTTATTCCTGTGTGCCCAGTGTGTAGGATGTAGGTTGCAGATTGCCACTCCCTTGTTTCATTGGAGAAAAGAAAAGAACAAGTTCAGCAACAACAACAAAACATTTTTTTTATAAAGTAAATAAATAAAGTAAATAAATAAAGAAAATGTGGTGAAGATTTTGTACTTCTGGCAGTAATTTGTGACAGGCTCAGTAAATACCCCATTTACACCAACTTTTTTGAGTCACATTTTTATTATTATTTCTTCTTATACAAATGTATAAATCGTATGCACATTTAGAGAGTTGTGTACACTTAGCAAATCTGAGCATGCATGATTTTTGTACACATTCACCAAGGATAAGCATCTCCAGCACTGAGGCCCAATACATTAAAGATACGAAGCAACTACCGATGGGCTAGGATATGATTCTCCCCTGTTGCAATGCAGTGTGATTTGACACAATTTGAAGGAATATGATGATTGATGCTATTTAATAGGTTACAGATAGTTTGCTTTTATTTATTTGGTTCCTCTTAAAGCTGCAGTAGGTAACTTTTGTAAAAATAACTTTTCATATTCGCTGAAACTTTCACTATATCCTGACAGTAGTACATGAAACAGATAATCTGTGAAAAAATCAGGTTCCTCTGGCTCCTCCTAGTGCTCCTAATGACACTTGCAAGAATCCACCGGGCCTGAACGAAAGAAACCAATCAGAGCCAAGAAAGATAGTAGTTTACTAAATCTCATTCCCAGGCCATCAAATACAGACGCTTTGGGACTGGGAATGAGAATTGACTCATGACTCATTGGAGCACATTGCAAAAAGGGGCGGGGCTTAAGAAGGGTCAATTGTACTAGGTGCACAGTTTTTGATTGGGGTCCTACCATCCCTAGTGTACACATACAGATTTGTGTTTCAAATGCTTGAAACCTTTGCAAAGTTTGTCGCACGTATGGGTTGAGATAGAGTTTCACAATATCTGGCCCCATGCACACCTCATCAGCCAGCTGCTCTCCCAGTTGTTGGAATGTTCTGAACAAGAACAAAAACACAGAGTTTAGGTTGGCCTGAGCAAGCAGGCTGCTAGCAAGCTTGGATTTGCTATCCAAAAGTGAACTAAGAATTCATTGCTACTAGCATTAGAGGCTTTTAGTGCTGTTGGTGTGCAGTCCGGAACGTGGGTGAGCTGCTGTGCTGTTGTTGTTGTCGCTCCTGCTGCAGTTCTCCTTGCACCCTGTAGACAATCTGTAACTGCTCTCAAGGATATGGATCTTGCCTTGCTCCTCTTTCATGAAGAGATCCACCAAGAGAATCTTCTCCTTGTGGATCTGGAGGCTGATGTCTTTAGGGATGTCTGGAATCAGCCAGTCCACAATGTCGCTCATCAGCATCACAACATTCTGGTAAAGATAAATGGAATGGAATCATGTAATCTTTGTTAGTTTTCTCCAATTCATTATAAAATAAGCCATGAATAAGCCCTAAGCTGGCACATGGCACACAGGTGGATAAACTGTGTCACAACCCTCCTCAAAAATCTGAATTTGATTCATTCTGTCCAGTAACATATCAGGAAGAGCCACACGATTAATTCATTTTATCGCTTTCAAGTTAACGGAGGGCTAAAACCAGAAGTTAGCGGCTCGGCCAGTGGACGTCTCTGAGTGTGTGGGAGAGTTGATGAAGGCTTTTTCTCTGCAGTGATTAAGGGAGGCTCAACAGTTTGTGTGTGGTATTATCACCGTTTTTTGTTTTCGCTAATTACTTTGTAAGTGGTACAACGGGATAATGTTTAATCTCAGTACCTGCTTGTACTAATCACCTGCACCCACCCTCCTCCTGCCTGATGGGTCTGTGACTCCTTTAACTGTCGACTTTTAGCTGAAAAGTCTCCAGTTAGACTGTAAAACCAAAGTTCATTTAACCTAAAAAAAAATTTGAATTGTTGTCTCTTCAGCCTTGCCTCTCTGGGACGATGTGACGTCACATGCTTTTGTGGTGGTGACTTGCCATCCCGTGTGGTTGGCTTCTCAATAGCACAATATGTATTGTGGTTAGGGTGACAGCCCTAACTTGATCGGTCTGATAGCAACTGAGATCATATCATTAAAAATTATATGGGAGGACATGCACTTATTTCTACAAAATATTTTGAGGCTGTAATACGCCCCATTCAAATTTCCGGTTTGCACCTTTGGCGGTTAAGGCCTCACCACTTTTACAAATGTAATTACAATAAGAGTAATAATCACAGCGCCGTGTGCTGATTTGGTGACCAGTAGCTCCTTCAATCTTTGCTACATTTATTGTGACACACCATGTATCTTTTCATCATACTATTATTACTATTATTATTATCATACTAATACATCATATCTTTACTTTACTGGAAAGTGTGTCTTCTGCCTCTCTGCTGTAACACAGCCATCTGCTGGTTACTCCTTATTGAGTTAGGAGACTTTTGGAGAGTTCTTATTTAAAGGACCAGTGTGTAGGATTTAGTGGCGTCAAGTGGTGTAGTTGCAGATGCTTGCTAGATGTCCCAACTCCCTTGCTTCACCCTCCCCTTCCAACACGAAGGAGAAACTATTTTGGCTGTGAAACATAGCCTACAAAAAACTCAAACCCCCTATCTAGAGCCAAGGGTACTGTAGAAACATGGTGGACTCTATGGAAGGAGACTTTGAGTTTTACATACCAAAATAGAATAAAATAAAGGTGTGTGATAATTTCTTACAATTTCTCATAAATTTATATTAACTGTTTTTGCTACTTCTCTGGATGATTCACCTTACCTGGAACACAATGACGAAGGCCAGTCGAACAGCCAGCACTGCCCAGAATTCCTTTGAGATCTCATATGGAGTGCTTGACCAAGGAGGTTCTCTATAGTCCTTATACCTTATGAGACAAAAATAAAACAATTTGATTCTGACACAAGTTGATAATTCACAAACTTTCTTCTTGACAACTGACTCATCTGCTATTCCGAGATGCAGGTGCCATAAAAAAAAGGGGGAAAAAATAAATATTCTTTTTATGAGTGTAACCCCATGACCCAGAGTTCAACAGAAACGTCAGTACTATATGGTACTGGGTGACGTGTTATGTTATGAGTGTCATTGTGTTAAGAGATAGGAAACAGTGTATAAACTCTAGCTCTATGTTCTATATGTAGTTGATTCAATCAGTAATCTATAATCATTAAACAGTGTATAAACTCTAGAGCTATGTTCTATATGTAGTTGAGTTCAATCAGTAATCTATAATCATTAAACCAAGTGTATAAACTCTAGCTCTATGTTGTATATTTAGTTGAGTTGTGTACTGACATTTTATCCCAAATGTTTCCAACAATGTTCAAACTCACCGGTCGCCTGTCAATGGCGTCATATCCCCTTTGTGCCTGCGTCAGCGTTTTGGTTGTCTGTCAGAAGCTGTCATACATTGACTTTTTATCCAGTCTGAAGCCACATTTTTACCATCCACTGTTAAGAGCTTGGTTGTCTTATTTTTTATTTTTTAACTATATATTCATATATTTATTTATATTTAATATAACTATTTAATACGGGCCGGATGGACTGCATTGATATACCGGTTTTCTACCTGAACGGACAACTCCGTTCAGTGCTTTGCCCAAGGACACATATGAACCAGCCGGACCACCAACCCACAGACTAGAGGGCGACCCACTCTACCTCCTGAGCCACAGCCCCAAGATGATCAAATCTGGATTTTGTCTGAAGGAGATCTTTGGTATGACAAGTGTATATGGGCCCAAAGTCACAAGCTATTTAAGGCTTTTGAAATGCAGACAGCATTTGTTAGGTGTTAGTGGTTTTTGGTATATTTTTGGCAAGGGCTAAATAATTAGCTAATTATTAATCTCCAGTCTTATCCTAATGAAAGGGTAATATTGGAGTTATTTATAGCTGCTCAGGGTCTTTGAACACAGTAACATTGCATTCTGAGAGCAGCAGGTTGGGAAAATCACATCTGAGATGAGTGTCCTCACAACCTCACAGTAAACACTTTCTGTTTCATGAAGAATGACAGAGGCCATGCATTGTCTCAACAGTGGTCTCATTTGAGTGATTGTAGCAAGTAACTAGGGTTGAGAAAGTATCATCGGAGTAAAATGTGTCAATATCTGTAGGCCTACTCAAAAATATAGAAACTTTTATTTAAAAAGCTAAACTGTAAATAGTCCTCTTGTGATCAAAAACATCCATCTGAAGCTCAGTCCTGAAGCTGTTCTGTGAATGGTTTTAAATATAGCAACTTCTGATCAATCCAAAGGTTGATCCCCGCCCACTTTCAGGTTAAGCGCAACCCATGTACGGTTTAAGCTCTGCCCATTCCGAGTACGGACAGGAATACAGATAATTTTTTGGTTGAACAGATACAGATAATGGTGTACTCGCTCATCCCTACAAGTTACACATCCCCAGATTGGTTTCCCACCTGCAGATCTCAACGTGGTAGCCAAGGTGAAGCGGATCCATCGGTTCTTTGCCATCCTGGAAGTGGCTGACATTAAAATAGGACAGCGTGTGGTTGACAAATCCATGCATGGAGCCATCAGGGCTGTACATGTACTGGTAGACCATCCGGGGAATAAAGTCTGAAGTGAAGGAGATGACAAATGCCTGTAGGAATTATGGTTGGGAGAGATTAGGGACAGAAATGGGAGTTAGACTAATGTAATTTTGCTGAAGAGACAACAGTTCAACATCATTTAGGTTAAATTAACTTATCTGGTTTTATAGTGTAACTGGAGCAAATTTTGCATGTTTAAAGCTGCAGTAGGTAATTTTTATAAAAATATCTTTTGTGATATTTGCTGAAACTTTCACTGTATCCTGACAGTAGTACATGAGACAGATAATCTGTGAAAAATCAGGTCCCCCTGGCTCCTCCTAGTGCTCCCAATGGCATTTGCAAGAATCTATGTCACAAATTTCAGCTTTCAGGGTGTTATAGTATAGTAGTGTAGTATTCATATCCATATTTGGTGAACAAATATGTGTTTCTTGGCCCATTTTATGCTTGGGGGTGGGTAGAAAAAAGTTCTGCACATGGATGTAAATGGATGTAAATTAAAGCTGAACTGTGATCTGAATGTGAGTCCAGAGCCCAAAACAGGTCTGAATACCAACAGACCACACAGTTCATACATAAATGAAAACATTCATGTTTTACTTACATTAATGATGACGGCAACCTTTGCGACCCCTCTTAGTAGGTTGTACCATATACCTGTAAACATAACAACATGGATCAACTCTGCTGGATTTTACAGGTAAGATTTATTTTTTTCTACACTGAACTGAACTTTACAGCAGCAAATTTCAAAAAGATCTCACTGTATTTCTTTAGTATTTTTATATTTTCAACTACAGCTGTTGAATATAACCTACCAATGTCTTTGGCTCTTGCTGCCACTGGTCTTCGCAACTCGGTCACAAATTTCTTGGCATCAAGACGTATTTCGATGATGTTGTTGAGCAGAGCAAAGAGAGGAGCAAGGGGGAAGGATGCCACGAACAGTGTAACAAAACCAAACTGGATGACTGGACACAGAAGAAGACAGAAGAATATATGAGCAAGTCTTCACTACTTACTGTCAGCTTTATATCTGTAATTATACCATGGTCTGAGTGAATATACTTGATTGCCCCGCCCTGATTTTTTTCACCTGTGTTTAGTTATCCTACCATCACCAGTGTAATTCGATTTGATTGTTTTGGACTATTGCTTTGTGGTTTTGTAAGTTTATGTTTGCAATGAAATCATCTTAACTGCAGCTGATCTGCCTTCAATTCTCATTCTCAGTCCCAAAGCGTCTGTATTTGATGCCCTGGGAATGAGACTCAGTAAACCACTATCTTACTTGGTTCTGATTGGTTGTTTTCATTCGGGGCCCGTGGGATTCTTGCAAAAGCCATTAGGATCACTAGGAAAGCCAGAGGAACCTTTTTTTCACAGATTATCTGTCTCAAGTTCTACTGTCAAGATATAGTGAAAATTTCAGCAAATATGTCAAAAAGTTATTTTTTATGAGAATTATGTACTGCAGCTTTACGTTTCTAGCTCAGATTGTGGATTTCTCCTCTTTATAGCACCACCACAACACAAGATGGATCTATTGTACATAATCTGGCCCTGTTGTTCTTTAATTGTATTTTTCCAATGAATTTGCATTCATGAATTTACTTTGTGATAAGAGTGACTGTGGGAAGGTCCTTAATATGGTAGTATTATTTGCATAAGTAAACAGAGTTGAATGTAATCAATATGATCAGATAGATTAAGATTTGTTTTATTGTATTAAGACCACATAAAATCATACTTTATATTTTTAAGTAGTGTGTGTGTAGGCATATTGTGTGTGTGTGGTACTGACTCATTTCCATATATTCAGGTGTTAATCCAGCAAATGGTTCCAAGAAGTGGTCTGTTTCATATCTCTGCAGCTTCTTCTGTCTCTCCTCTTCTTGAAAAGCCCCTTGCTTTGACCGAATGTAGCGAATCAGCTTCTTCAGTTTGCTGCGGAACATGCACACACACAGACATACAATATACACATGAAATGTGAATACAGAGGCATGCACACCGTTTCTCTTTCTCTTTTAGCTAGTGCACAGCTGCCCAAAGCTGGCCCCCTGTAAGGCTCAATTTGGCCCATCTGATGTTTCTAGTGAAAAACAAATTAAAAACACATTTAAAAAATACTGTTAATTGCTATTTATGCTGCTTTATTTTTTGGGAGGTAAAACTGCTATGTGATCACATTATATTATTTTTTTATTTATTTTATTTTTGTAATGTTCAATTATTGGGACCTGTAGCTTTTGCTTAACAATACAATGGCCCACCATTATGTTTCAGTTCAGTTAGGACCATTTTTGTTCAAAATAACTTTTATTTCCAAAGCAGAATGTTACATTTGGCGGTATGGCTCTGTTCTGGGACGTCCTTGCCCTTCGATGTGCCTACGTGGAAAACCTTAAGGCAGGGAGAGCACACATCCCTGCCCTTCCATGTGCATACATGGAAAAGTTTAGGACAAGGAGAGCGGCAGCAGAGACCCCCCATGGCACAGAACAGAGCAAGCATCAATGGAAATCAGAAAATGACATTGATTAATTAGATACAACATAAAAAGGAGGAGCTGGGGTGGAGGTGGGTTGCAAAACAGCTTGTAGAGGAAGCAGCAAAGATAGGCAGGCTAAAGCAGCTTAAATAAGGCGCCATGAATGATATTTGCCAATTGGATGCTTGAAGGAATCAGCTGAGCCGTCAGCTGACTGCGTGTTTACAATTAGCTGTGATCAGCTGATGTAGCTGGAATTAAAAGCTGAGCTTGACTTCGTGGCCTGCCTGAACTATCGCTATGCTTAATTTTTGGCCCTCCAAGCAAGGGGCCAAAGCAGACTTTTTGGACTGGGGTGGCACAAGAAGGGGCATTGAATAATGCATATAGCATTAAGTATGTGTCTCAGCTGTCCAGTCAAAACTGTTTACTGACCCCAGTATGCAGAAATGTTCAAATACACTAGGCAAAAATAACACCTTTATATCACATGCAAAAAACTGCAAGCATGAGATTAGCATAAAGGGGGCATGTCTGCAACGGGGAGACTCGTAGGTACTCATAGAATCCATTTTCATTCAGATATCTTGAGGTCAGAGGTCAAGGGATCCCTTTGAAAATGGCCATCCTAGTTTTCAATCGCCAAAATTTCGTTTTTTTAACTTTTAAGCATTATGTACACAATTTAAAGTGTTGCATACTTACGGTATTCCAATCTCAAAAAGATTGTTCTGAATTAGCTGCTTTCCCAACATGGTGATACTCAGCTGGATACATAGTTCCATCAAACAGCCTCCATGAGCACACTGTAAAACAGTCCAAAACACAGTCCACAAGTAGGCCTGAAGCAAAATGACTACAAATATGTAAGGGTTTAAAGCTCTACTAATCAGCATGAGTAGCCTACTAATGACAGCATCTGGGACTAAAGAATAGCACTTTCTGTCAGTTTTCTTTCGTTACAGGTGTCAAGGAATAACACCTTCCAATCCAATTTGTGTTCATATGTGTACTTGATGTGTAGGTTGATTGTCAGTGCATTATGGTGAACATACCAGTACTAGATGTCAGGTGAGGTAGTAGTCATTGTTACAGTAGGACACTCTTATGTCCAGTGTGTAACATTTAGGAAACTGAATATAATATTCATAGGTATGTTTTCATTAATGTATAATCGCCTGAATATAGGAATTGCTGTGTTTTCATTAGAATGAACCATTTTCATCTACAGAGGTTGTGTGTGTTCTTCTACAGAGACTGCCATGTTGAACCGCCATGTTTCTACACTAGCCCAGAATGGGCACACCCAAAACTGGCTCTAGATAGGGCCTTTAGTGAACCACCACCGTAGTTTCTCCTACACACTTCACAGCCTGTTCTTATTCCCAGGTAGAAACAAACAGTGTTCAGTTAGTTGCAATATGCAACTTCGCAGCTAGATGTCACTAAATCCTACACACTGGACCTTTTAATATGGTGTGCAGTGCATCCCTCAAATGGTACCTAGACACTGGCAAGGAGTTTGGCTGTTTGAATAGTAATACTACCAACACACGCGGGCACTTGGCAAAGTGTGTCAGGGCAGAACACCTTGTGCGCCTGTGGAGCAGGTCTGTGTAGCCCCAGCAGGCGATCGAATGTGATAAACTGGAAAAAATTGATTAAAGCAGAAGTTGAGCTCTAGATGAACTCTCAGCCTCATTTCAAAGAGGTGGATAAACTGAGTTTACTTGGGTTGTCTACTCACAACGCCCCTGCTCCGTAGCTTTCTCACAGTCCAACAGCTGACTAGCTAGCTAAACTATTTACTGGCATAGTAAACGGCATCAAAACTGGAAGGAACTCTTTCCAGAGAACCATGACAACATTACATCGCGGCCCAATACTTGAGTGTGTAGATATGGTCCTAAGTTTGGGAACATACTGTGAATTCCACACCCAGGTACAACTTATCTCAGGTTCTCATGGATCCTGGTGGAGCCTCCTACCATGGTCCTGCTTGACTGCCATTGCTAATATCACTGATAGTATTGTTATTATTATTATTATTATTAATAGAAAACCCCAAATTCAGTATCTCAGAAAATTTAAATATCACGTAATACCCCTATATGCTCTCAACACTTGTTTGGGGCTCCTTTTGCATGAATTACTGCATCATACAGCAGCTGGGCATGGAGGCGATCAGCCAGTGGCACTGCTGAGCTGTTATGGAAGCCCATGTTGCTTTGATAATGGCCTTCAGCTCGTCTGCATTGTTTGGTCTGGTGTCTCTCATCTTCCTCTTTACGATACACCATAGATTCTTAATGGGGTTCAGGTCAGTCAAGCACAGTAAGACCATAGTCATTAAACCAGGTATTGGTACTTTTGGCAGTGTGGGCAGGTCCCCAATGAAAAATGAAATCAGGATCTCCATAAATCTTGTCAGCAAAAGGAAGCATAAAGTGCTCTAAAATTTCCTGGTAGATGGCTGCATTAATTATGGACCTGATGAAACACAGTGAACCAACACCAGCAGATGACATGGCTCCCCAAATCATCACTGACTGTGGAAACTTCACACTGGACTAAAAGCAACTTTGATTCTGTGCCTTTCCACTCTTCCTCCAGACTCTGGGACCATGATTTCCAAATGAAATGCAACTTTACTTTCATCTGAAAAGGGAACTTTGGACCACTGAGCAACAGTCCTTTTTCTCCTTAGCCCAGGTAAGACGCTTCTGACACTGTCTCTGGTTCAAGAGGACAGTTGTAGCCCATGTCCTGGATACATCTGTGTGTGGTGGCTATGATGCACTGACTCCAACCTCATTCCACTCCTTTTGAATCTCCCCCATTCTTGAACAGCCGTTGCTTCACAATCCTTTCAAATCTGCGGTTCTCCCTGCTGCTTGTGCACCTTTTTCTACCACACTTTTTCCTTTTCACTCAACTTTCTATGAATATGCTTGGATACAGCACTCTGAACAGCCAGCTTCTTGAGCAATGACCTTTTGTGGCTTACCCTCCTTGTGGAGATGATTGTCTTCTGGACAACTGTCAAGTCAGCAGTCTTCCCCATGATTGTGTAGCGTACTGAATCAGACTTAGAGACCATTTTAAGGCTCAGGAAACCTTTGCAGGTGTTTTGAGTTAATTAGCTGATTAGAGTGGGACATTGTGAGTCTACAATATTGAACTATTACTAATATTTTTCTGAAATACTGAATTTTGGGTTTTCATTAGCTGTAAGCCATAATCATCAAAATCAATTTAAATATTTCACTATGTGTGTTATGAATCTATATAATACATGAGTTTTACTTTTTGAATTGAATTAGTGAAATCAGTGAACTTTCCCATGATATTCTAATTTATTGAGATGTACCTGTATTCCACAATCTTAATTTACAAGATGACACTGGGGCAAGTTCCACTTGCTGAAGTCTGAAAATGGTGCTCCCACTACATTGACCCAACAACTTGGTTGTAGAGTAGTAGGCTAGACATTTTTGACTAACCACCAACTAAATTCTGCAAAGGCATAAAAAAAAAGATATTGGGGTCTGTCCGAGTTTTCTGCCTCTTCAAATGAAGTTTTTCTATGCCGCCGTCGCCAAGTGCTTGCTCATGGTGGTACTGTTGGGTCTCTGTAAATAATCCTATAAGGAGTTCGGTCTAGACCTGCTCTATTTGAAAAGTGTCCTGAGATAACTTCTTTTATGAATCGGCACTATACAAATAAAATTTTATTGAATTGAATTGAATTAATTGGGTCACTAATGGGAAATGAGAGCATGGGCTAAGAGTGGGCAACAGAAAAGAAATGGAGCCCATCTGGGTTGCTGAATGTCCAGTTATGCCCCACCTAACACCCAATGTAATCCTGCATAAAGCCCACATGGACAATTGACATTATGGAACACACGGACAATCACATACCGCACATAGAAAAAAATGCTGGCTAGGTATTAGTCCGCAACTGTCAGTAGAAAGGACTTATCTGTTCATTTTAGCAGCAATAAATGTATGTTTTATGAAAAATGTTCATCTATATGATAATATAAACACTATAAAATACAAAAGCTTTGGGTTTAAATATTTTTTTTTTGCCAAATGTGTTCACCAAGGTAAGAGTGAACAATGTAAATGTCAACAAAGTGGGTTACAAGGGTGATTATTTTTGTTGTGAGCATGTAAAAAGCAACTCAGCTCTAATGCCAGTGTGTGGTTACCGAATATTCTACTTGCAGATCATTTGTAA
This sequence comes from Dicentrarchus labrax, assembly GCF_905237075.1. Classification (NCBI taxonomy): domain Eukaryota; kingdom Metazoa; phylum Chordata; class Actinopteri; family Moronidae; genus Dicentrarchus; species Dicentrarchus labrax. The sequence continues at coordinate 27,167,395 of NW_026136720.1, forward strand.
AAGTGTAAACTTACCTCTTCCATTCTGTAGGATTCAAACACATACAGGTAGCTGCCTGGCCTGCCTACCAGTCTACAAGGGGCACATTCATGAAAAGATTAAAAGCAGATATACAATGTGTTCTTTATCTTAAAAGATTTATTTATCTTTTTGACACTTATTAAAAATATATAAGAGTGGTCAAAGATATTATAATGCAAAGCAATGCAGTCCCTCCAGTCAGTTGCAAGTGTATTCTTCGCAACCATGAAATTTTGTCCAGTTCCTTCAACCTTACTGCAAATTTGACCTATCATTGTAGTTTTCTGCAGAAAACGTTGAGCCATATGTCACCGTCCTTGTTTCTAGTTGTGATGATGCAGACCATGTACGCCTCACACTTACTATCCAAACTGTGATTTTATTCTCACTGGAACAAGTTGCCGTTGCCAAAACTGCAACCATTTTAGAAATGTTCACTTTCTCCTGCAGTTTATTTACAAATAAATGCCAAGAAACGTCACAACAAGCATCGCCATTTTTGCTTTTAAATCAGGCATTTTAGTCCGCAACAATCCCAAAAAAGCCTGCAAAAACCTGGAGGGACTGAGTAAATGACAAACCAAGTGACTCAAATGACAATAAAATAAAGATACTAACCTCCCCCTGAAGAAAGCAATGTAGATGATGGGGCTGAAAGCATTGACAAACTTGAGAATGAAGGTCTTGAAGATGAGTCGTTCCTCAAAACTCTTGTCTGTTTTAGGAACCTCTAAAATGAACAGAGAACTTGCTTTGATTTATTTGCTATTTGCAATAAAAAAACAGGCACTAATTTTACTTCTGAACACATTCTTATTCATAGAAACAAAGTGTTTGAACGGCCTTTCAGAGTTTTGTGAACCTCCATAGCGTCTTTTGTCCCAGCGGCATTGAACTCTGCAGACCCCTGGGGCCAGAAGCATAAAACTCTGTGTATACTTAGGTGTGATCTGTGTACAGTCTTTTCATTATATTTATAAAACCTCAAGTACGTCTGTTCCCACGTGTTTTTCCTTCATCCTGAAATTGTACGCACCTGCACAAGCCTTCTGACTATTCCCATGATTTACTATTAATGGCTTGAAACACACGTTTAGCATTTAGCATTTAGAGTTTTGAGGAGAAATGGTGGAAGCATTGAAGAAGCAAATGAAGAAGCACAATTTTACGGAATGTTAACTGGAGGTAATGGTGGATCAAACTGATAAAATAAAACATATTAAATAAAGTAAGGTGAATGGCAGAAGTTAACAGAGGCAGTGAACACCTCAGACCTTGGAGGAGTGGCCTCATCTAAATACTTGTTCCTTCCTAAATTGTGCAATAGCAACATCTTCCAGCAGCACCAAAGCAGCCTCTGTATCATTTGGCACACGGCTACAGCCTTTATATAGTGGTGCTTTAACAAGCTGTTAATTGGTCACTCCCACCTGAAGATGTAGGTTATTCTTATTCCTCAATATTACAGGACAATAATGGCAGATCATATATTTATATAGAACATAGATAGAACGAAATTAAGGTTTGTCAAAAAGGTTGTTAATCACACACACATCCCTATGTTAGTTAAGTTTTTATTTAAACTACAGATTGCATCCAAACACAATGCAGTGAAAGACACAAAGCTCTAAATAAAGTGTCACCCAAATTCACACTTTTTTCCGGAGTTGGGCCAAAGCGCACCCAACCACCTCAAAGTTGGTTGAAGTGACGTCTCACCAACCACAGCTGCTGCTTCATAATAAAAGCTGTTAAATAACAAAAAAAAAACGGCAACTTTTATTGTTAATAATTTATAAGAAATAAAATCACCAGAGCTATGTTAGCAGCTATTCTGCACTAGAAACAGTCTACATTCTACAGGGAGGTAGGTGGGCGTGTTTATTTGTGCTTTAAAATGTAACTGCTGTGAAACAATCGCAAAATAACGTTTTAATTTGATTCGCAAATTTGTTCGTTTGTTTGTACGCCGCTCCCTCTCTTCATTAAATCTTGGGCTCTCTTGACCATATCGGCTCCAAGCCAGCAAATGTCTATGGAACAATGCTAAATGAATCCACTTTCAAATGGGTCAGCTTTTAGATTTCAACATGTGTCAAAGTTTGTTCCCAAGAGCTACAATATAATATTTTGAATTTGCGACCGCTTTGACTCATGGGTATTGTAGTATTTATAACCAACTACAATAAAATTATCCAGGGAACTCCTGGGCATCTCTGTGTTGAGGATATATGATTAAAATAAATGTATAAATATTTAAATTGAAATGCGAATTTTTTGTCCGGAAAACAATTAATCCCAACTAAACTATTTTAGAGTAGTGGCGCACTTCATGTAACAGGCTAGTTTACAGATGTCAAACTAGTGATGTTGCTACTTTGCAGGTGGTTTCCTTCTTTCCTACCAAAAGAAGGTAGATCTCAAATGAATGAGTTTCAGTTTGTAACTTATTTACAAAATTTTAATTTTTAACATATAATTATTAACAGATAATAAAGGATTCAGATTTGTTAAGCAGGTTTTGTACTGATTAAGATTGGATTGGAATTTACCAAGCACAGTGAGCCATCGTGCCACAGCTCCGTACACCTCATCCAGTATGAGGATGACCACCAGGTTGATAATGGCCGCGGTAGTTTTAACCGTCAGTTGCACATGGTTCCGTGTGATCGGATTGGAGCTCATATGAAGGGCGGCTTTGGTGGAGATCCGATAGAGGATCACGCCAAACACAATGGCAAACGTAACACCAATCTATAAATGAAAAGGTTTGCAGGATAACAAACAGTTAGGGAAAATAAATAATAATTCCACAACCTTTCCATGAATCATCAGTAATGTAGAGTATATATAGAGAATCAGGTTCTACTTACCATTAACAGCATCATGACAATGTTTGTCATGTAGGCAGGGAGGCGGTCTCGACATGTGAGCTTTTCCATCTAAAAATCAATAAATAAAGACATACTCTATAACTGCATCAAGCAGATTTTGTAAAGAGGACTGAGGTTGTTCAGACTAGAATTCTGACGTGTAATCTGTGAAGTGTTGAACAGCACAAGGACAGTTACAGCAGAAACATGTCAGTTTGGCAGATTTTTCACCATAAAATGTCCAAGGAGTAACACAGCTTGAATTTCAATAGAACTGAATATAAATCAAAACGGACAGCTGTTCCCTGAATTTCTACACTACTAGCATTTTGTTGAGCTTGTTAAGCTGAGAATTCAGGGCCCTGACAGTCAACAAAAGCGAAGTTCAATCATGTGTCTGGAGCCGTAATATGGCTTAAGAGTAAAAAACACCCAAACAATTCTGCTGAAAACCTATGTATATGAGTATGTAATAGTGTTATTGATCGATTCATGTCCAAATATTATTATATATTGAATTCTAAATATGCATACAAACCTCCCTCTACTGATTGAGACCCTGCTATTGCAACTCCCACTATTTATAGTATTGCATTTACCATGTTCTAATAGATCTTTGACTAAATCTGTGACACATAGTGTTTTCCCACCAAATTAGCTCTTCCGTTCAAGATTCATGGAACCTTGGTACAAACCAGCCTGTGTTTCCACCAGTTTTGAGTGGAACCATTCTAATCATGTGTCATCAAAAGAGGGCTCTACACAATACACAATGACCTGTAGAATATGACTCGCCTATATTGGTTCCAAAGTTAAACTTATTTTTTGGACTATCTTTCCGGGTTCCAAACAAATTTTAGTTGCAATTGGCAAAAAGTTGCCTGAACAGAGGTCCCAGCCAACCAAAAAATGATCAGGTTTAACATGGGAACCAAAGGGGGCAGGCCATATTCTACAGGTCATTGTGCAACGCTCTCTGCTGATGATCCATCTAGTTATGAATCCCGAATAAACACATACAACCGGAAAGATGAAACTCAGCAGAGCCTACCACATAATTACCTTTGATTTCTGATCTTTGCTCAGAGACTTCTGCATGACCCTGAATTCATACTCGGCCCTGGGGTGGTCCTGTGGTGGTGACATGAACAGATGTGACATGAGCAGTTAAATAAAAGTGGTATTACCAGATAATATGTATGCCTGTGGTAGAAGAGAATGCTCTGTTCAAGAGCTGTTTTAATAAGGTAGTACAAGGTCCAGTGTGTTTAGGACATTTAGGAGGCTCTATTGTCAGAAATGTAACATAATATTCACAGCTCACATTCAATGGAGTCCGCCATGTTGAAGCACTATGTTTCTACAGTAGCCCAGAACGAGCAAACCAAACACTGGTTCTAAACAGGGGCATTTGATTTTTTGGGTTTTTTGCAGCAGCTGTAGTTTCTCCTTCGTGCTTGGAATGGGAGTGTGAAGTGAGAGAGTTGCAATCTGTAACTATACCACTATATGCCACTAAATCCTACACACTGGACCCTTGATTAAAATACACAAATCGTATTGAACTTGGAAGGACATTTTCGTTTTCAATGCAATCAAATAACTGTAGGTTGCTGGCTAGAATACCCTCTGAAGAAGGGCTTCTTGCCTGAAACATTTGGCAAAATGTCATAGTTCTTTGCTTTATATTTGTTTACAATGTCAACACAACCATATATCAGGTATACCTGATGAAGTACAATAATGAAGTACAAGGATAAACCTTAATAATAAAATATGATAAAGTATTATGTCTTATTTGGGGGTTTTATTAACGTAAATATGACAAAGAACCAGAAAACATCACAAGAAAGAACACAGAAAGAAAGTCTGAAACAGATTAAAATAAAAAGTCAAACCTATACATCCTGATTGAAAAGAAACATTGTGTATAACAGTGAAGTGACACAGCTAGAGTATAAGTGAACAGAAGAAAAACAGCTGGAGTCGAAAGGCCAGGAAATAATCACAGTGCTTGAAGTATATAGTTGCTTCAGTTTATGGAACCTGGGAGTGTAATTTTTCTGTAATTAACTATGTACTTATGCTGCTATCCATTTGTCTCGTAAATCCCCCGCCCGAGTTGGAAAGTGTAAATCTTGCAGCTATCTTGCGACATTTCACCGAGACACACCCCATTTTGGTGGCAATATCGACCGTCCCACTCGGGGCTCCTCAGAGTACACCGAGCTGAACGAGGGTGAACATACGACTCGCAAAACAAAGATGGCTGCGCCCATATTGAGATGTATTTTCTTTGTATTTGTACTACGTTGGTCGTTTTAATGTCGATTTTAAATGCTCTTACACACTTGTTTACATTGCTGCTTTAGTCCGGTCACCAATTTTTTGTGCATTGCACGGTGTTGCTGTGCGTGCCATGCAATGTAAAGTTTTGTTTTCGAGCTGGTTTGCTAAATATGCTAATGTAGCTAACAATAACACTAGCCTGCCACTGCCCCTGGTGGCTCGAGACAAACGCCACAGCACTTGTTGAAACTGAAATAATTTCAACAAGTGAAAATGGAAAAATATTATTGAAATGTAAGACTTGCAATAACGGAATTACTTGAAATGTTAGTGTTTCTTTATTATTTCACATTGACCTGAAACAGTACCCAAAAAGCAATAACAAGACAGCTGCTGCACTGGTGGCGTCCATGTTCTTTCCGACTCGTAATGCCCACAGACAAACTGGAACGCTATAAGTGGTACATATGTCATGTTCGAGACAAATGGATCGCAGCATTAAATCATATTCTTATCCTGAAACACACATCCTAAAATGTGTCATAGCTATTTTCTCTGTGTGAGTGTGTTGATTCCACCCTATGGCCCTGTTGGACATAAATATATTTTGAGCTGATCATATATGCCTTATTTCATCCATCTCCTGCAGGTGGTAAATGTTTTTCTCGCATCCCTCCCAGGCTCCATTCAGTAGCAGCAGTGAGGTAGCTAGCAAAGCGATAGTGATATGCAGCAAACACTGCTTTGTTCTAGTATGATCTCAGAGTGTCATATTACGGAGTCCCTAAAGGGACATGAAAAAAAAAAAAAATCAAACGTTTCTAGTGCGCACTAGATAGTATCTAGTGCTCACTAGATAGTTTCTAGTGCGCACTAGATAGTATCTAGTGCTCACTAGATACGGATCTAGTGCGCACTAGATAGTATCTAGTGCGCACTAGTCGGATCTAGTGCGACTAGATACGGATCTAGTGAGCACTAGATCCTATGGATGGAGTGTTGTGGCGAATCAGCACATGGCTCATTTAAATATTAAAATTAGCCATGTGTTAATAGGTCACAACACGAAAATGTAACCAATGAAATTACTTATTTTGTCACACATTTTAAGCCAATACTTACTACTATCTAGTGCGCACTAGATACTATCCATATTGTGGTGAATCAACACATGGCTAATTTTAATATTCAAATGAGTATTAAACTAATTTGTCTGTAAGTAAAAATAAATGTAAATTAATCTGTAACCTTTTTTATTACAGTCCGCATTTAAATGCCTGTCCTCCTTTTGAGAAAATAACAAAACAGTCCACCTTTTGACACATTACCTTGTTAGTTTAATACGTATTGGCTTAAAATGTGTGTCAAAATAAGTAATTTCATTGGTTACATTTTCCTGTTGTGACCTATTAACACATGGCTAATTTTAATATTTAAATGAGCCAACACTGATCCATATCTAGTGCGCACTGTACGGATCTAGTGCGCACTAGATACGGATCTAGTGCGCACTAGATACGGATCTAGTGCGCACTAGATACTATCTAGTGAGCACAAGATACTATCTAGTGAGCACTAGATACTATCTAGTGAGCACAAGATACTATCTAGTGCGCACAAGATACTATCTAGTGAGCACAAGATACTATCTAGTGCTCACTAGAAACGTTTCATTTTTTTTTTTTTCATGTCCCTTTAGGGGCTCCGTATCATATAGTGTATCAACAAATAAGTTATAATATTTATTTCACTTCTTTTTCTCACCACACGTTCTGCTTGTGTGTGTATGTGTAGGAAATAAGTGTATGCACGGTTTATGTGGGCGCAAATCCTTTATAGGTGTGGCCACTGGGAGTGCAGCAGGAATGAGTCCTAAAACCCTGAAATGAGTTTGCAATTTAGCCCCTCCGATTCTCTCCTCAAAGTCAATTAGTGTTTTGAATTGGTTTTTGACTAGATGCCTGAAATAAGGTCTGTGGTTAACACAAGCTTCAAGAGATTTTCGGGTTTCGTTCTACAACATGAAATAGTAAATACCCCTCTGTGAGTTTTTAAGCTTTTATGTGTCTTATGGTAAAGAAGTGTTGATAATACAGTACATGCTTTGAATTCCTTAGATAAGTGTTCTAAGCTGACCAGATATACAGCAGATGATAGAATGCTCATTACAACCATAAGAGACTTGACTTGGACATTGGCTCAAAGACTTGAGACCTGACTATTGCTGACTCAGTTCTGTAGGAATGGTTTGGGCTGTACTTCCTGAATTCCTGCCACTGAACTTTAAATTGTGATGATTTCTCCATATTTACAGTTTGTCTAGATTTGGTTTTTAGAAGGCTGCCTTTTTTCATGGAATCATTTAGAATGAATCAATTCTGGTACTGTGACTCGGCTTTTGATGCTAATATTGAGACATTTTCAGAGGTCAGGCTCTTAATCGCATTGGCAAGTTGAAGCTGACTTTGAACTCTGAAGTGAACTATACTGATGGGGGAAAACCTCAATTATTGATGTCCTTATGACAGTGGAAGTGGAACTACATTTGCAAATACAATTTAGAGTAACATATGCAAGTCTTGTGTGATGTGTTACACTCGGAGGTTGGCAGCAGAAAGGCCACAAAGAGGAAAGAGAGAGAAAGAGGATTTTATCTAGTAATAGGAATTCATCCAAACCTTGAGAGCTTCCTGTGAAAAATCAACCCAGAGTGAGAGTGAGAGAGGGGGGGGGGGGGGACAGGGATGTGGGGGAGTGTTAGTAAAAACAGTCAGGATAAACTTTACTCATTACAGTTATTTCATTACATGTTTTTTCTGTGTTGAAGAGGAATTTACTATGAAAAATAATACTAATACTTAATAAGATCACAATTTATTGGAAAGTCAGTAGGAAGGTAGCTGAAAACCTGAAAAACGAGATAATTTTTTGTTTGGTGACCTGGTTTCATATTCGTTTTAAAGGCTTTTTAAGGTGGATTAAGACCTTTTTCACAGCCGCCATTTTTACCGATCATACATAATTAATGTTCTGTTCCATTCATGCCAGACAGTGTCAGGTTGTGAGAGTCTCTGCTATACTGAATGGAATGGAACCTTAATTTATATTATTTTAAAAGTCTAACTGGACATTACGTTCTTGCTAACTTGACCACAGAGCTCTGCGCATCCAGAAATGATGCAAGAGGAATACCTATAGCGTCTTATTTTAAAGCGCATTACCAAGCGGCAGTGTTTGAGGAGTTGGGAGTGAGAACCTGTTGGTATGGGGTTCTTCATACAGGTGTAGCTCACCTCTTCCTTTCTCTGTCTTCGCAATTAATCTGTTCTTTCTCAGTGTTGTCTGCCTGTCTGTGATTTGGGCACTACTCACCTCCTCATCTTCAAACCCAGTCAGATCCCATTCATAGTTCAGTCTCATCTGCCTCCGCTTCCAGTGCTCCATGAACATGGCAGCTTTGAACAGGAGAGAATACGATTAGACATAGCTATCGCCCAGGTTCCTGAGAAAACTGCAGTAACTTGCTGGTACCAGCAAAGGTAACGTCAGGTCAGTAACAGACTGTTGAGGATAGGATACGCAGAGCCTTGACATCATATCCGGGGGATAATGTCAGTAAATTCGAGTTAAAACACAGACTTCGCTTATCCCGTGCGAATGCGCCGCACGAAACACAGACGTGGTGGAGTAATTACTAAATCACATGAGGTCCCCAGGTAATACTAGTCCCGTGCGAATGGGGCTTTAGTTTACCTCTTTTATGGCCCAGAACTGTAATTATTTGTACCTTTTTTCTTGGGTGATTATCTGGTTTAAGAATGAGTCAATTGAAGAGCACCACAAACTACAGCCTCTGAAATGACGACAGAGTTTAGCTAGGTAGACTTTTTTGAGTGAGCTGATGTGTGGTAACTCACCCCACAGAGCCATGAATATGGAAAAGAAAACAGTGGCAGGGTTGTCGAAAAGGTGACTGGCCCGGGCGGTTCCACAGGCAGTACTGAGCTTCCAGTAGCTGCACACTCTGTCACACAGAGGACACATGGTGATGTTGTTCTTTGGGTGGCAGATCTCCATGCTGGAAAACAAGAAACACACACACACTAGTAGCTAGTTAACTATTGACATACATCCATACTAGCATGTCCGTTGTTTTAGTAAAGACCTCTGTCCACAGTTTAACACCTGAACAACATCAAAATGGTTAAAACCCTTCCTCTCCTCCCCCTTTTCTGTTGGCAAACAACAAAACTGCATCAAAACCGTGGAGGTCATGGTTGCAACGTCATCTGACAAAATCAACCAATCAGTATAATTTGCTATATATACAGAAAACAGAGACTTCCAGTGGTGGAAGGCGTACTGAAAATCTGTACTCCAGTAGAAGTAGAGGCATTCAATGGAAAGAGGAGATCCATGAAGGAAATATCTACTTTCAACAAAGCACCTTTATCTGATAACAAAAGGTATGAATGGATCAAACTAAGCCTGAATTTTGTCTGTTAAAAGCTAAAACTATATGTATGTATGTATGTATAGAACACATGTTATTAGTATAAATTACTGAACATACATTTTGTAATCAGACAGATCTATATTAAAGCTGCAGCAGGTGATATAAATAACTTTTTGTCATATTTGCTGAAACTTTCATTATATCCTGACTGTAGTACATGAGACAGATAATCTGTGAAACAATCTGGCTCCTCCTAGTGCTCCTAATGGCATTTTCAAGAATCCACCTGGCCTGAACGAAAACAACACTTCAGATCTGAGAAAGATAGTCTATTATTGAGTCTCATTTCCAGGTCAAATACAGACACTGGGAATGAGAGTCAACAATCCAAACCCAAGTCTCTATCTTGACTCTGATTGGTTGTTTTCAGGCCCAGTGGATTCAACCTCCCACTTAGATTCTTGAAGCCAAAGGAGCTTTGGAATTGTGAAATACAATGATTTTATATCTCTCCGTGTACCTCTACCTTGTATTGTATTTTGTTGATTTTATCCTAATATAGTGTTGGATTCAGCTAGTTGAGCGAGTTACTCTTTCAGCCTTTCTCTTTATTAAAAAAAGTTATTCTGTAGAGATGTTCATAGAGGACATGAGAAAAGTAATGTTTATATTTAAATGTATACATTTTTTTAACCCTTTAATATGATTGCAATAACAGCCCTATAATTGGTGTCCTCCAGATCTGAGAGTATTGGAAGATTGACATCGGCTGTTATTCCTTCAGTCTCACTGCAGCAGTGCTTCCTGACACTGTACACTGCTGAACACACTGGAATCATTTTGACACAGACAGACCGGAGGTCTGCTTTGTCTTACTGTGTGGTTGTGGGCCCGGGTGAGACTCTGACATTAACACGTCTACTGAGCGTGTGTGGTGTGTGTCTGCACTGAGAGCAAATGCGAGCCGGCAGTATGTGTCATAATATCCTGTGGATGATGAGAGGCAGGTGGAGGAAGGACAAGAGGCCCCACTTTCTCAACTCATTCATCAAACTGTTTCCTTTGTCTCCCTCTTTCTGTATTTGTTCTTCTGTTTTTATTTCCTCATTCACTTTGGTTTTCTTGATGTCTAACACTGTTAAGAATTTAGCAACGCTTTTTGTCCATTATTGAGTCCTAATATTTAATTTACCTAGAAGAATAGTCAAACCTTTTGGGAATTATACTTATTTAATTTTTTCACAAAAGTGAGATTAGAAGATAAATATCAACCTCATGTCTCAGAGCCCTTTCCAACAGCATCTTAAAGCTAGAATATGTAACATTTCTCTCTCTACTCTAGAGCTATGTTCTATATGTAGTTGATTCAGTCAATAATCCATAATCATTAAACAGTGTATAAACTCTAGAGCTATGTTTTATATGTAGTTGATTCAATCAATGATCTATAATCATTAAACAGTGGATAAACTCTAGCTCTATGTTCTATATGTAGTTGATTCAATCAATAATCTATAATCTTACAGACAGTTGTTTTCCAAAAAAATCCTAACTCTTAGAATGATTGTAAATGCTCGTGAAAGGTGCCTTAAGAATTTCCAAAACCTGATTGGCATCAATACCTATTTTATGATGCTTTGTTAATCGTTCAGTATGTAATTTCTGCCACTAGCTAGCTGGCTTCTTTCTCTCACTAGATGGCTACTCCATATTGTGTGGAAAGCCCGAAACAGTGGATGGTAGATGTGGCTTCAAACTGGATAAAAAGTCAATGTATGACAGCTTCTGGCAGACAACCACAACGCTGACGCAGGCACAAAGGGGATATAACGCCATTGACAGACTAATAGAAGTACTGCAGTTCTAAAGAGATTCCCTGGCATACAAATCTCCAGATGTAAGAAAACATGATTAGCAGAGAATGAGTGAATACAGTGGCCTTCAATTAAAAAAACTCAGACTTCGCTTTATGTCTCTGCTTATTAAACTGTATGTTTTGTGTGTGTTTACCTTGGTATGTTGTCATCGACTGTTGCACATCCATACAGAAAGACAATGACCCCCACTAGTGAGGCAGGAATCAACATCTGTGTATACAGACCCAACCAGGCAAAGTACAGACCAATCTTCTCTCCAAAGTACTTCCTAAACAACACAAAAAGATGGAACTCATTTCAATTATTTAGACAAAACTACAATGTTGGCATCACTCATTTGACATTTGAATCTGAACTGTACAGATTTCCAAGGTTGTCAAATTCCAGAGTCTAAAGTAAGCGAGGATTCCGACCTGTCTGTGTTGAAACAGCCTAGGGTGCAGCGTTGGTGTGTTGTTTAAGGTACTGGTGAGACAATAAAATATAATCCGGGAAGTCCACTTGGATTAACAAATTATTTGTTTCAAAGTTTACCAAGAGCCAGCCAACCAAGTGCTTTTGTTGCCTAAGCCCAATCACACGCATGACTCAAGATGCGAGCCCCCTGGTTCCATTTAGTCAGTTACAGGATTCTTTTCACTGTTAAATGTGTTTACTGTTGATTTGATCAAATATCACTATTCTGGTTTCTTGCTGAAATCCTGCTGGTAAAATTCCTCAAACCCTCGCTTTTGTTTCAGGTTGTGGGACATCCCCTAAGGACACTACGGCTTGATGGATTTTGAATTAAACCAATACCCTGCCTTATCAGTGTTCTGAGTGCAAATACAAATGAATCCAAGACAATAGAAAAAACATCTCGAGTCCAGATTGAATACTACAGCACTGTAACCAGCCTCACGCACTCTTGCCCAGCCACGAGGCAGAAGCAGGGACAGCATCACTGGCTGAACTGCTTATTGCTAATACACAACCAAATCAGTCACTGCTATTCAGTGATGTTGCAATCCAAACAATTAACCATTTAACACATGGCAGATTTGACCCCCTTCTTTAAAATTCTGTCAGGGATTACACTGTGGCAAATAATTACGAATTACAGTCCTTCAAAATAAAAGCCCTGGTTGATGAATAGGAGGATATTTCAGAGTATCAGAGTTGTTAACACAAAAGGATGATTGGCAGTGAATTATATAACCAAAGGAATATTTCCTTACCGCACAAGTCCGATGGGCTGGTACTTGTAAAAGACACTGTAGTTTGCCCACTCCTCATACAAAAGCTGAACGGGAAGACAATCAACAATATTTTGTTACATTATTTGTCCAAATGTATCATGCCTTTAGCCTTTTTCTACTGCGATATTTGTCTTATTTGTCTTTTGTTTGGTGGAGTTCCATCTCCTGTGTCATTGACTGTGACTTCATGACTATATATATTCACTTCTGTACTGCTCAACATCAACTGTGAAATACACCAGCTTCCCATCTTTGGAAGTGGGGGACATTTTGGCCTCTATATGTGCAAGTGTGTCAAACTGTACAAATGCAAAACATGAACACCAGTATGTGAAGGCTTTTAGACTGGCTTGCATAAGTTAAAAAATAACGTTCTCACCTTTCTGTCATTGGGTTCTGCACTCTCCTCATTAATATCTCCCTGAAAAAGTAAAGAGAAACACTGAAGCCATTTACTGTACACACTGACTGGAGACTGTAAACCAGGATTTATCATCTCAGATGGGCTAATTTAAAGAAATGTTTAGTTTTCTAATTCTGGCATCTTTTCAACTTGTCTTGTTAAGCATATGAAGACACTGTAACTGGAAACTACCACCATCAATGATAATCTATTAGCAACAGGTACTGCTCACATCATGAAGAGGGTAAGCTGCTGTATAGACTCCACTACCCAGGAGACTGGTGATTCCTGCCGGGAAGAAACAAATGCAGGTGATAATGTGGGCTTCACATTTTTATACGAAAGATAATTGATTGTTGTTTCCAATTACAGATGCTTTGCGACCCTGTGAATGAGACTCAACAATCAACTACCTTCAAGCCTTAAGAGTTCGGTCTAGACCTGCTCTATTTGAAAAGTGTCCTGAGATAACTTCTGTTATGAATTGGCGCTATACAAATAAAATTGAATTGAATTGAATTGAAGCCTTCGACCTAAAGTGTGTATATAATTTTCTCTGCTCTGATTGGTTGTTTTCGTTCAGGCCCGGTGGATTCTTGCAAATACCGTTAGGAGCACTAGGAGGAGCCAGAGGAACCTGATTTCAGCAAATATGATAAACTACTATTACAATTACTTACTGCAGCTTTAAAACACATCTGTAAAAGTTAATCTTATCTTGTGCAGTGCTGTTATGTCAAGCAGTGAGAGATATAGAGATCCAAACTTACCCATGCTGTACTTGGCTTTGCATTTTGTCCTCTTTAATATTTCAAAAACCTTAAAGGGAAGCAGGACAAAAGAAGTTAATTCAGCATGCTCCTGAAGAAAATATTCATAGAAAATATTAAAAGTGTACATAAAATAACTAAAACACGCTAAAAAAAGTGCAAATGCTTTAATGTGCAATTGCAATAATGGCCTCAAGCAAATCCCTGACACCATTTTATTACCATTTGTGACAATTCAATTAAATACATGTCCAGACTGTCACAATGAGTAGTTGGGCATTGTATTGGGGGTACTACTACTCATTGTGACAGTCCAGGTATATATTTAATTGAAATGTAATAAATGGTGTCTGTACTTTAATATGACAGAGACATGGTGGGACAGGATGGAACCATCCCCTCATCATGGACAACAAACAGCTGCCAGGCTGTGCTCGGCTTCCTTCTTATCTTTGGGGATGTTAAAAACTGTTACTTTAGTTGTTAGCTCTGGTCTTTCTAATGTTTGAGGACTGCTCTATATTTCTGAATGGTCTTTCATGCTTTCAGGTTGTAGGAAGCCCTCTTTATAAATAGATGTAAATATGATGGGTTTGCAAAAGAAAGAAGACAACGATCCCTCTGAGCAACAGTTCAGTAAGAATATAAGAAATGGAGGCTTAGCATCAAAATCTTCTCAGGTTCCTGTTACAGTGACAGGTGCACAATAATGTCTCTAACAAACTGCAATTAACAAGTGTGTTGCTTTACCCATGAACCTTAAACATTGAAATAGAAGGTTGGTCTAGGGTTAGCACTACTTAATATTAGCTGAACATACTATGGACTGACAAATCACAGTTTAAAGCTGCAGTAGTTTTATAAAAAATAACTTTTTGTCATATTTCCTTAATTTTTACCTACATATCCTGACAGTTGTACATGAGACAGATAATCTGTGGAAAAGTCAGGTTCCTCTGGCTCCTCCTAGTGCTCCTAATTGCATTTGTAAGAATCCACCGGGCCTAAACAAAAACAACCAATAAGAGCCAAGACAGTTGATTGTTGACTCTTCTTCCTAAATTGTCAAATATAGATGCTCTAAGAAATTTAATATTTTACCCAAAGTATTGGTATCTGATGACCTGGGAATTAGACTGATCAACTAACTATCTTTTGGTTGTTTTTGTTCAGGCCCGGTGGATCCTTGCAGCACTAGGAGGAGCCAGAGGAACCTTATTTTTCACAGATTATCTGTCTCATGTACTACTGTCAGGATATAGTGAAAGTTTCAGCAAATATGAAAAAAATATTTTTTGTAAAAGTTACCTACTGCAGCTTCAATCTTGTTCAATCTACCACTGAGTAAACTGAGTCAAATAAAAACAGGTTCCCAAAATATTTAGAGCCCAGTGTGAGGGTATGTGGGGAAAAAAATGTTAATAACAGTATCCTCCCCTTTCATACTGCTCTGTGGGGATTAAATGGAGGATTTTAATCATAAAATTCTTTCCTTTTGGGCCAAAGCTATTTCAAACGTAAATAATACATTTGGTGTCTGAATGATACAGGTTTTTTTTTTAAATCTCTGTTAAGACATTATTGAAGGAAAAAAGAAAATTGTCAATACAACAGGTGACCACCAGCATCAGAATAAGTCATGTTTAACTGGATAGTTTGGTGTTGGTGGATACGTCACAGGTGAACTTCAGCACACTTACTATTGAACTCCTGGTTTTGCTGTCAAAGAAGTAATCTTTGTCTGAGAGGTCAAACCTGTTGACACACCACACACACACACACACACACACACACACACACAAACACAAAATACTGTCTGTTAAAGTTCAGACTGACTGTAATCAACACCACAGTCTATGGCAACACAACATTTTTTTTTTTTTTAGTATTTAGTATTTTTTGGGGCTTTTTATTGCCTTTATTTGATAGGATAGCTGAAGACAGACAGGAAAGGGGGGCAGGCATGGGTCGCCATCTCTATCCACTGAGCTAACCAGGCACCCAACAACACAACATTTTTGAAAAGAACATAAAGCTCCACTGTGTAGGATAGAAGGTATCTTGTGGTAAAGTTACAGATTCTAACCAAATGAATAGCACTCGCCTTCAGAGGGTGTAGAAGAAACTCACAAAAATGTGAAAGGTAGCTCACATGATAGAAAGTCACTACCATCCATAATCCATCCCGAAGCTGGTCAACTGTTTGTTTGTTTCTCAGTTGTTGTCATTGTTTCTCTGTATTGCCATGTCATGTCTCATATGGCTTCCTGTTTTCATGTTTATCACATCATTTGCACTATAAATAGTAATTTAAAAAAATTATTACTTATTACATCACCAATGGACAAACATCTTAAAGAGTCATACTGCACAGGGGACCAGGCAAGGATGCACACTTCTTTAATTAATGAGAAATGCACTTAAAGGACCAGTGTGTGGGATTTAGTGGCATCTACTAGTGAGGTTGCAGATTGCAACTAACCAAACACTGCTCACATCTGACCTGGGAATAAGGACGGGCTGTGAAGTATGTAGGAGAAACTACAGTGGCCTTATTTAGTGTTTGGTTTGTCCATTGGGCTACTGTAGAAACATGGCAGTTCAAAAGTCAGCTGATTATATACTAATTACAACATAGCTATGAATATTATATTCCATTTCTGCCAATAGATCCTCCTAAATGTTACACACTGGACCTTTAATTCTTGCACACCCATGAAAAAGGCACCAAACATTTTTTCCAAAATAACACCCTTGTTTCATCCTACCACTTGATCGTACAGCATCATATAGCAACATAAATCATCATCCAAACAAAAGTTCACATAATGGCCACCAATGTAGATCTTCCTCCCTCAAAGTCCGAGTTAATCAACATCCCTTTCTCCAAAGAACTCTTTTGCAAAATATATAGAATAATATCACAATATGTCAAAACTGCATCAATAAAATGGGGACTAGAGGTATCCATCACTCCTGATGCCAACTTCTGGAACAAAACTGGCAGACTACAAATGGCAACCTCATACAGTGTAATATTCTCTACAGAATTCACTGGGCAAAACATTTTATTCTTATTAGAAATCTGTGTTGCACTCAAAATAGCTCATATACGTAGCTACTGTATGAGTGAACATGAGTGAGCTCCACCTGGCACTGAACACCCATTAAACATTTCTGGAAAGAAATCACTGACTCACTATGCCTCTTCCTTTGCTCCCATTACCTCCCCTCACTCTCATAGTACTCTGTTTCCAAGAAACTATCCATGTCATGAACTTGAAATCAAGGAACACCATATATATTACACAATGGTAAACTAAGAGATTACAGCTCCATGGAAAATATTTTCACCTCCATTAAAAACTACTACTACTATCTGGCCATCTTTCATTAAAGGTCCAGGGTGTAACATTTAGGAGGATTTATTGGCAGAAATTAACTTCCAACTTCACTGTTCACAAAACAAAAACTGGTGGACTTATTGATACGATGGATGATGGGTAACATAAACAGTTACTTACGAAGTCACTCACTACAAACAAAAAACTGTTTTTTAAGTAAATGGTGCGTAGTGACACAGCACAGCCAGTTAATGTTTTCTACCTTATCATTTCTAACCACAATTAAATTCAGTTCAATTCAGTTTTATTTGTATAGCGCCAATTCATAACAGGAGTTATTTCAGGACACTTTTCAAATAGAGCAGGTCTAGACCGAACTCCTTATAACATTATTTACAGAGACCCAACAGTACCACCATGAGCAAGACCAAGACGGGGGCAAGAAAAAACTGCCTTTTAAGAGGCAGAAACCTAGGACAGACCCTTCGGCTCTAGGTGGGTGGTCGTCTGCCTCGACCAGTTGGGGTGAGAAAGAGAAAGAGGGAGAGAGAGAGAGAGAGAGAGAGAGAGACAGAGAGGTAAAGACAGAAGGACAGAGACATAGACAAAGATGCACAGCAACAACAGTAGCAACAACTACACTAATAGTAGTGACTGATGATGATGATGATGATGAACATGAAGAAGATGATGGGGGACAATGAGAAGTGCCACAGGGGCTGGATTTATAAACAAACAAACAAACCAATGGTTCTTAAACCAGGCTTAACTTCGTCTGATCACAATTACTCAGAGTCTGCTTTATAAAACAACTGAATTCTTGTTCAGTTTGCTAGGTTCAGTAGGCCTCCTTTATGAAATATATATAAAGCTATTTTGCTCATGGTCTAGCCATTTTAGAAAAAATGTGTTACCAGAGGGTTGGGTAACACATTTTTTCTACAATGGCTAGACCATGAGCAAAATAGCTTTATCACACATATCACATGACCAGTACAATGTACAATGTCAGGCTACAAGGGCCAAACTGGTGTACTTACAGGTGTTGTTTTTCCCTGGAAAAGGTGTGTGAAAGGTGTTTGATGTTCTTGGTATGATGTTCCTCGACATGAGGGCGGAGGGGCTCCAGAACTTTACTGACCAGAGAGCTGATCTTTTCCACAACACCGCTTGACTGCTTGACTTCATACATCTAGTAATCCCAACAAAAAATACACACGCGCTACACACACACACACACACACACACACACACACACACACACACACACACACACACACACACACACACACACACACACACACACACACACACACACAGTTTGAGGACAGGTAGGTTTAACTGCATGCTTGTTTCATGCTAATATTTACCATAACATTTCATAGATCTTTGAAAGCTGAGCTGCATTTAAATGGTTGCAATCTGCAACTTCACCATTAGCAAGTCTTACCTTCTTGGTGGGCATCTTTAGTTTCATTAACTCAGCCTCTCGACAGAGAACGTTCCAGGGAGCATGAATCTTCACAAAGCCTACCCCTGTAACCTTGGTCTAAGAGACATACAAGATATTATCAGTCAGTCTTAATTCTACTACATGTTGAAAATTGTCACATCACATGGCACATTTTGTGATATAGTAGTGTCTTTACCAAAATGCTTTTCAAGAATAAAACATGAAAGTCTAGAAAACTGAAAAAAAGACATTGGAAAGGACATCATGAAGCTCGGTAATATTGAGCCGCAACAATCTGCGTAAACACGCAGAATACAAAGTTATAGCCAACCAGTCTGATGTGCGTAGAGGGCTGTGTCACAGGTGGACTCTGTAATGCTGTAAAAGTGCCCCTTTTGGTAGATAAATCATGATAAAGGGCCCTCCTCTATAGCAGTGCTGTTTTCTATTGACTCGGACTTGGCCAAACATTCTAGTTGGTCTCAACTGAGTCCAACAATATATTTTTTTTCTAAAGTAACTTCTTCCTTCAAAACAAAACCACTGATGAAGCATGTTTATTCAGACACTGGCCGTCTAGTAACTAGTAGTATGCCTGACTGCCAAAACTCACCTCACTGGCAAATTCCTTTTGTCTGTCTTGGTCTTGACTGTCTACTCTCTCATTTGGACTCAAACCTCTTTGGACTCAATCTTGAGTCAGCCTTGACTAGTCTTGGTCTTGGACTCAACAAAGGTGGTTTTGACTACAGCACTGCTCTACAACGGTCCAATGTGCAAGCGACGGCAAAGTGATGATGTGCTCCCTAGGGTGCTGATATGGGTAAAAACAAAATATGGTGACATTGCTGTCCAACATGCTCGAAAACAAGTTGGCCTCTATGTGCTTCTAGATAGTTATTAGTTCCCTGTGTGTTTTCATTACAGATGTGTAGCAGTTATACTTAACAAAACAATTTAAATCTTGACCAGGGTTTGGAACTGTTTCACCAGAAATGCATCACGGCATTCTGCTCCATGGTGCTCCACTGCTAACCTTGCTAGGCAGCTAGGCTCACGAGATCATGCAAGAATCAAGGCTTTAAACTATGCACTTCTGTGGTTGAGATCAATTGTATGGGTCATTGATCTGATGACAGTGATAGACAGATGGCTCATCCAATCACGAGTATTTTTTTGAAAAGTGCCTACCTTTTCCAGTGACAACTTCCCAGATGGTTCTATGTAAGAAACCATCTGGCTCAGTCAGGTTACCCCACTAGCAAATACAACTTACCCCGTTTTTTATTATTATTTAAAGGCATAAGGAGTATTACATGTTTTTTACATGGTTATGTTATGTTTAGGGTTGTGCTGAATTAGAATTAGAGTACACCATTTTTGGCCCTTGTGCCCACTTTCTGGAAAATAGGAAATCAAGAACATCTATGTGGCAAGGGAAACCTCAGGCCAGCCTTTCAAAATCACTGCTGTTGAGAGCCTTAATTTCTATTTATATGCTGGCATTAGGACATCTTATACATAGGCAGAATATCAGTTTACACTTTTACACGGCTGATACACAGATATATCTAAGCTGCAACTCTGCAAATAGTTTTACAGAAATTGGCTGCCACTTAAATTGTTGAAGACATTCAGAAGTCTCCTAACTTCTAGTAGTTAAACAGAAACAAAACTGAGGCCATGTCCACACGTGTCTAAAAATGCAGTTTACATTCAAAAACGTCAGCCTAGACCTTGTGTAAAATATTCATATTAAACTAGTCTTCATTATGTTTTTCAATAAGTGGATATTCCTTCTGTACCTGTCTTTTTCCTTAAAGCTGCAGTAGGTATTTTTATGAAAATAATCTTTTGTCATATTCACTGAAACTTTCACTATATCCTGACAGTAGTACACGAGACAGATAATCTGTGAAAAAATCAGGTTCCTCTGGCTTCACAGGGCCTGAACAAAAACAACCAATCAGAACCAAGGAAGATAGTTGAATGTTGAGGCTCAAAAATCTTCTTTCTGTGAGTTATTATAATGAGAAACTTTCTCAAAGTATTGACTTACTATGTGAGAGTTTCTCATTATTTTGAGGAAGTTTCTCATTATAATGACTTACAGAATCTTTTAGTTTTTTGTCACATTGGCGGAACTGGGCTTCCATACAGATCAGAATTTAAGGTAATTCTCATGAAGCACCTTAAATGTATATCCCAACCCGTGCTCTATGCTGTCAGAATACAGGGCCCCTGTCTGTCCCTAGAAGTTGGAGGCAGTAGGGCCTTTCCCTATCACTCCCCCTTCCTCTGGAATGACCTCCCTGGTGATATCAGACATTTTGACTCTGCTGATGCCTTTAAATCTAAACTGAAGACTCATCTTTTCGCCTTAACTCATCATCCTCCCAGTGGGTCCATCTGACTCTCAATACATTTCTTATTCTCACTTACAGTACGCTTGTATATTCAAAATGTTTTACAATTGAAGAATTTTACTTTATTACTTTAGGCCTACAACAACAAAAGAAAAACCCTAATTTATTTCCATATATGTTTTGTTAAAGTCATGGGGAGCCACTGGAGGGGGGCTAAAGAGTCACATGCAGATCTGTAGCCGCAGGTTGCAGCTAAACCTTTGTAACCATCCCTTAAACAAAAGCACCAAAAGTACACACATTTACTGCTTGCACTTCATTTGCAATTCTGCAACACTACACTCTGTTTCTGACATTTAGACATTTTGTACAAGAAAAAAAAGTCTTGCAATCACTGGGAAACACTTCTATTCAAAATGCAAAACACACCTAAAATTAGCAACACACACACACACACACACACACACACACACACACACACACACACACACACACACACACACACACAAACACACACACCCACATACAAAAACACTTACACTGATTGAACAATCAGTCTGCACTGCAAATAGACCTCAGATGAGCTCACCTCTTTTGTGAAAACTCTGCAAACATGGAAGCCATGAGAGAGAGAGGACAAGGACAAAGAAGAGCAAAAGACAGACAGACATATATTTCTGATGACATTAGGGCCACTCTGGTGGACCATGTGATAAATCATGGCCCGACAATGAGGGAGGCTGGGCAGAGAGTCCAGCCCAACCTGAGTCACATGGTAGTGACATTTAGACAGTTATGTCTTCAACTTCGCACACCTATGTAATTGTTGCACATCATCTTGCATCACAGCACAAAATAGTGTAGTCCTTCAATACAGTATTAATGGAGGTCTGTGCTGCACAGTAAAAACAGGTGTATTAACTTGAAGTACATATATAGAATTAGATCTTTATCTCGAAGTGCTGTGTCTTATTGGGCTTGTGTGTGGAGTTTTGACACAATAATTCAAATTCTGTGCAAGACTGCAAGCAATCAGTAAAAACTGTAATGACAAATCATAAGAGTTCTATCTTAATTCATATATAATGGAATCAACTGTGGAAATCAGGCTCACAGAGGAGGGTTTTATAATCTAGGTATCCTCTCCATTACCAAGAAAGATTAAAAAAACAAGTCTATAATATGGATTTCAAGAAGTGAATCATCCTTATCCACTCAGGCAGGTTGTTCCAAAGCCGAAGGGTCCTGAAGGCAAAAGCACGGTCACCTTTAGATTTAAGCCTTGACTTTGGAACAGCCAGTAAAGCCCTACCTAAGGACCTATGGCAGCAAACTGGCTTGTAAGGGGTCAACATTTCTGCTATATAGTTTGGGAGCAGACCCAGGCGTGCTTTAAAAGTGATCAGTTAAATCCTAAAATCTAAAACGAACAGGGAGCCAATGGACACACTAGGATTAGAGTGATGTGTTGTTGTCTGTTAGAACGAATAAGAAGCCGATGTGCTGCATTCTGAATTAGTTGGAGAAAGTGACTTTTGGTCTATACTATAGACTATATATAGGCTAGAATATAGTACAGAATTGAGTATTTATTGCATATATTTAAATAAGTAGGAACACACATGGATGACAAATTGAGTTCCACTAGCAATGTTGATTCTATAAAAACTAAAGGGGTTAGGGGTCAGTAGACATTCTGGAAAAAAGTGTATCTCAGCCTGATAGACAGCATTCCTGTGTTTAATATCTCTGTCTGGTATGGCCATGTGACAAAAACAGGTATTTGTTTGGATGATCTTTACAGTGCAGCTGTACACAGGACAAAAAGATCTATAATGGATTTTTTATGCCTAGTGCAATAAACTCTATGAACAAACTGCATTAATCTGCACCCTTTTGTGCAGAAGGCATGCTGTATGGAGGACTAAAAGTGCCACAATTAAATAAATAAATACACCATTAAATAATTACTTAAATGTGTCATTAATTAATTAAAATTGGAATTAAATACATAAATGTGTTATTGAATGTGTCATTAATTCATTCAAATACCTATTCATTTTATGTAAAAAACATATATAATTATTTCGCTATTTATTTAATTATTTCATGGTCCTGCGTTGTAGTGCTTCATGAATTACTTTAATCTGTCAAACCCACCCATCACAGTCAGTGGGTGGGGCTAACGTAAATCTAGTGTGATCCATTGCTTTGGTCTGAGGTAGAGTGCCTGGATAGAGACGATGGAGGATCTTCATGAACTTTTTAGGGCAGACCGTGGTCCGAGTCCGGACCCAGACACCGTCCTATGCAGACCCAGACATATAATCAATTCATTATTGAGGGATTCTAAATTTTGATGGGGCGCTTCTATTTTAACCAGCACAGCTTTTCAAGTCTTTACGGTATTTGTTTAGCGGATCAGGAAGCTCACAGACCAATCGCATTGTGAGTTAAGCCATCCCATGTGATGCTGCTCAGCCAATCAAATCTGTTTAAACAGCCCGACTCTGAATACAGATATGAGAGCGATGAGAGGCGAGTGACAGACGGAAAGAGAAGTTAGCGATACATGGAGAGGAAACGGAGAGATGAGTGAGTGCGAGACAACAAAAAGAGAAAAGTGGATAGTAAAAATAGAGCTTTTAACCCGGAATGGACAGATTCATTCATATTCATTCTTCCCACTGGGAGCACATAACCAGCGTGTCTCATGTTCAGAGACCGTGGCACTGATTAAAAGTGCCACTGTGAAACGCCACTATGAGACAAAACACAAAGTTTTCATCAAACAAACCCACTCAAGTCTGGTCACAGAAAATAAGCAGTCTCAGATCCCAATATGATCAATCAACCAGTATCCTGACCCATTCATTCACTGCCCAACAAGGGAGAGAGGTTAGAGCTCAATACTCTCACTGAACAACAGAAAGTGGGTGCGTAAGATATAAGAGGGAAAGAAAGAGAAACTGTTCATTTGTAAAGATGTGTTGATTTTCATTTCTTATAAACTTTGTTGAGACTGTTAATCAAGATATGAAACAGTTAAAAAAGAAAAAGGGAAACTCAAGCTGCTGCTACACTTTATTTTTCTAAAGTTAAACACTAAATCACTATTTTTTAGACTTAGACATTTTAGACTTAATAGAGGATGTGGAAGCAGGACCTGCTGACCCAGAGCATGAAGTGAGTAAACCAGAGGAACTTATTGAAGTTCTTGGAGTTATTTCCGCACTTTCCGACCAAGATATTGACCATTGAGTGACTGCAGATTTAGAAGAAGTAGTCCAATAGCAATAATGTATTGGAATGTGTTCACTAGTTATGCATCAATCCATTATCTGGAATTGATTTGCCTTGGCTTGATGCCCAGGGTAACCAATTAAGTGTTAGGATCCGCCTACCAACTTTGAAGGGTGAGTTTGACAGATTAAAGTAATTCATGAAGCACTGCAACGCAGGACCATGAAATAATTAAATAAACAGTGAAATAATTATATATGTTTTTTACATAAAATGAATCGGTATTTCAATGAATTAATGACACATTTAATAACACATTTATGTATTTAATTCCAATTTTAATTAATTAATAACACATTTAAGTAATTATTTAATGGTGTATTTATTTATTTAATTGTGGCACTTTTAGTCCTCCACAATGCTGAGAGAAAAAGGCACAATCACAAATCCATCTGCTGCTTCAGCACCACGGACAGCGCCATGGATTGATCAATACACAGCGCAGTTCCTGATATTTCAGAGCCATGGTCGGAGCCACAGATTCTAACTTGCATAAACCTCAGTCAGATATAGGTAAGATGAATAAATCAGAATAACAACAACAAAGATTGAGGAAGTCAATTCACTAACCTAAATTAAGAGCAGAGTAATCAGCTGAAATATTGTGCTACATTCACACTGCAGACACTAATGGCCCAAATCAGATTTTAGATGACAGTGTAAATGGTCAGATCACACAGAATCTGATCTTTTCATCACATTGCAAAAAGTATCTGATTTGGACCACATTGTCAGTGGTAACTCAGTGTAAACGGTCATATCAGAATACATGTGACTTTTACGTCACTCTAGCTTGACATCCACTTCAGGTCACTTCAGGTCCATGAACTGTTAACACTGGAATGAGCATTTAAAAAATAATGTGAACAGCCAAACAAAAGAAATGTGATCTGAGCTGTATGGGTTTACCTCTGAGTCGTACAAAGTAAGTAACAAAGGATGATCACTGATCCCTGTTTTGCAGTCCACTAATTAGACCTGTAAGTGTGCTAAACCAGGATTATAAACCTCTAAACTCAGAAGAGAACCTTTGCAAATTGACAGTCTTTCTGTCCACAGAGAACCTTAGAAATAGATTTTAGGTGGAGTTGTTTCTGGAATGAATAAATGAATAAAGATGTAAACTTACATCCTCATCTTTCTCCAGCTCCAGCCCCATGTCTCTCAGTTTCCCCTCGAACTCCTCCCTCCTGAACGCCTTGTGATCCTCCTGGCCGCCAAAGGTCTCTCCCGGGCAGCCCAGCTCAACGTCGGCCGCTGGAGACGACAGCAGGGACGATGAGTCTCTTGCCTTCTGTGCCGGGTGATGTCGGAGATGTTGGTTGCGGCGTAGGCTGCGGGCGACGGCATTCTCTGTGAGCAGGTGCGTTGACTGTCGGCTGGAGCGCCCCGCGGACGGCTTCTTCACGGGGTAGGTGAGGACGTAGTCAACGCGCCGCTGACCGTCCTGGAAGTAGAGGCCGTGCTGGCAGAGGGAGTTTTCCTCTGGGGTTAGAGCCTTCAGCAGCTGAAAGCATGCACACGGGGGCAGGCAGGGAGAGGGGAAAGGATTTAGGACACAGGAAACTGCAGGTGGAGGCAGAGGTTTGTGAGAAATTTCATTAAAAAGGCCAGACCACTTGGATTGCTTCTTTTGATGTTGGCAACTGAGGGTCATGCTAATTCGGCCCACTTACAGTCCACATGAAACAGAAATCAGAGTGCTGTGCAGCTGCAGTGGTCCTAGCTGACTCTGCCGGACTACGGGGACTAAAGTACCAAGGTGCAACAATTCCATCTAGAAATCCTCGGTGTCACATTATCTGCATCTGTTCAGCTAACTAAATTATCTGTATTCCTATCTGTACTCGAAGTCGGTGGAGTGGTGGTTAAACCATTAGTGTGCGGTATTAA
Organism: Dicentrarchus labrax; assembly: GCF_905237075.1. Taxonomy (NCBI): domain Eukaryota; kingdom Metazoa; phylum Chordata; class Actinopteri; family Moronidae; genus Dicentrarchus; species Dicentrarchus labrax. The sequence continues at coordinate 27,193,681 of NW_026136720.1, forward strand.
TTGGAAGTGGTTCATTTAAACTTGGTTGATCAGAAGTTACAATATTAGTTAGAAAACTATTTACAGAACAGCCTCAGAATTGAGCTTCAGAGCTGTTTTTGATCACAATAGTAAGAGAACTAGTCACACAAGTTACTTTTAATAAAAGTTAGTATATTTACGGGTGCAGATACGGACACATTTTAACTAGTTGTTTTGATACTCGCACATTAACTGTACCAGATACTTCTTTCAGCCGTATACTTTCTCAACCCTAATATACAGGCTATGGTGACTTGAAAAAAAAGATAACCCAGCAAGTGACATCGTGTAATGAAAACCAGTCAAGTATAAATGAATAGTAAATAGTGAAAATGTTCAAAATGCTCTCTTAAATGTTACATTTTGAAAAACAAACAAAAAACAAATCACTCAACCCTTGGCCCATGGCCTAACTGTCACACATTTTTTAAAGGTCCAATATGAAAAAATATAAACGGCCCTATCTCCAGCCAGTGTTTGGTTTGTCCCTTCTGGACTACTGTAGAAACATGCAAAGGCAACCTGCGCCATACCTATGAATATTATATTCCATTTCTGCTAATAGAAATTGTTTTTATTTGTATGCTGCTCTCAGCCCACCACCCCTGATAAAGGTGGCTTGGATGTCACAGATAGAACTGTTTCATCAAAAGTTAACAGGCTACATTTTGGAAGGACAGCCAACCCTGGCTATAGTCTCTCAGAAGTAATGCAGTAAATATCTTACATGTATTAAATTACTAATGAAGTTGCTTTGACATCCGTGACCACAAGATGCCGCTCTGCGACCTCAGCAGGTCAAATCAAAGAGCATTGACTCCTCACAGTGCATCACAGGAACTGTCTAAACTCCCATGCTTAAAACGTTATCTGTGAGGATGGACCATTTCACTGGTGGGTTCATGCAGGAACCCTTGCAGACTGTGGGAAACGCTACTGGTGTGCACACAGTCACTGTTGGTCATTATGTCTCATTAACAGTAGGTTAACGGTTCTTTTTAAATTACGTGAAGTTTCACAAACTTTTTGTTTGACTGTGTGTTCTCCCACAAGGTATATGCACAAGCGGAGAAACAGCAGAAAACACAATAACAGAAAAACAATGATTAAACCCTAACCTAGCTGTCCGCTACTCGACTACAGACTTGGAAGCTCTAGATTTTGCCCTATTTATGTTGCTTAACTGTTTATTTTGCCAATGTCACTAGCGTTGTAATATTGAGGGACAGTAAATGTGTCAACGTTAAGCCTTGTTTGAAATAACAGTTGTAGTAGGTTGCATGACAGTAATTATTTTTGTGTAACTTTATACTGCAGCGCTAGCATTAGCTCAGCTAGTACTAGCTCAGCTGGTTTTAGCTCAGCTGGCATCAGCTTCACTAGCTTGGTGGTTATCCTCACTGGTATCTGTGGACTTGCCTTAAAGAAAATGGAGTGTGTCAGATAGAGGGTGAATGAGGAGCTGCAGAAATGGCCAGTATGACAAAAATAATAATGTGTTTTTTGAACATTTTACAAATACAAGTATGAACCTGAACCAGTAAGTGATGAATGCACCAGCTGCTTTGTAGAGAGAGACTGCACCTTTAATTAATGATCCTGGTCTCACTGTAAAACCAATTTAGTGTACAGTAATTTACATTTATTGACTTGTATGAGTGGAAGTTTACACAGATGGAGCTCTGACGTCCATCCTGAGCTCCAGATGCAGCTATGCAGCTGTGCAATTCATATGTTTGGCACAATGCCCCAATATCTGGCATCTTAGTCATGGTTCAGAGCACTTCTTCCTACACATATCAGGAATTTGGATGGCAGACAGACACATCGAATGAAAGTTAAGATTTCAGGAGCTAAGAGGGCACCTTGGGTCTCATAGTAGAGGTGGCAGTTGCTATGCCCACCGTGGTGCTTCCGATTAAATTAGGACATAAATAGTGTGTGAATTATGAGCTGTGTCATGACCTGAGCCTATTATAGTATTTCTCCCTATGAAGTCTATTCCAGAAGTCTGGCTGCAGATCTAAGCGAAGGTGTCAAAGATCAAACTACACAAAATGGAATGCACAGATATCTAAAGGAGAGCTCCGCCCATTTTACACTTGAAGCTCAGTTTACTAGTCATGTGTAGGATTGGGTTCTGACAGCTGTTCCATATTGGATCCAGTTCATGATTGGCAGTAACTGGATTACCTAAACTCTGACATTAAAGCTGCAGTCGGTATCTTTTATAATAAATAACTTTTTGTCATATTTGCTGAAACTTTCACTATACCCTGACAGTAGTACATGAGACAGATAATCTGTGAAAAAATCAGGTTCCTCGACTCCTCCTAGTGCTCCTCACAGCATTTGCAAGAATCCGCCAGGCCTGAACAAAAACAACCAATCAGAGCCAAGAAAGATTGTAATAAGATTGAAGACAGTGATTGTTGAGTCTTATTTCCAAGGTGTCAAATGCAGATGCTTTGTGACTCTGAGAATGAGACTCAACAATCAATGAAAACTGCAAGCAGTAAGGAACGGGCCCTTGCACTCAGGGTGTGCCCATGTTCAGGGTGGGACTGTTACAGAATATGTGAAGTTTAGTGGAGATTGGATTGGAGATACACTGACGTTATGAGTACTTCCTGTTTCATGTACAACTTTTAATCATCAGTTTGTTATGACTGTACTGACCAATTTTGAAGTTGATCCAATATATTCCATATGAGTTCAAATAATGACCAAAAGATTAAAAATGGCCGACTTCAATGCCACACCCTTCAATGTACAGTCACAAATAGCACAACTTTTAATCAGCATTGTTTTTTAACTGTACTGATCAATTTTGAAGTTGATCCGATAAATTCCCTAGGAGGAGTTTGTTCAAATACAACACGTAAAATCGCTGAAAATGACCACAAAATGCAAAATGGCAGACTTTGGCACTACAACACAGACATGCCCTTAGACGTACAGTCACAAATAGCACAACTTCATTCAGCAATGTTTTTTGACTGTACTGACCAATTTTGATGTAGATGCAATAAAATCCCTAGGAGGAGTTTGTTCAAGTACAATGCGAAAAAATTGCAGAACATGACCACGATATTCAAAATGGCCAACTTCCTGTTGGGTTTGGGTTATGGGTCCATGAGGCTTTTTTGCTTGTCCGATCATGATACACATGCGTACCAATTTTTGTACATGTCGGTTGTACGTGTGTTGGGGGCTGATTCTGGTGGGCGGGGCTAAGCCATTTTGCAACGCCCATCTGCAGGACCAAGACAATATGTAAGCCTTCGCCATGACTGAATTTTGTGCAAAGTTTCTTGAGTTTTCGGGCATGTTTAGTCGAGCCGATAAATTCCCTAGGAGGAGTTCGTTAAAATACAATGTCTGCAAATCGCCAGAAATGGCCACTAAATCCAAAATGGCCGACTTCCTTTTGGGTTTAGGATATGACTCCAGGGAGATTTTTTGTATGTCAGGATAAGATCTACACGTGTACCGATTTTTATGCATATCGGTAAATCACAACTTTTTAATAGACATTATACAGGGAAACGTGTGTCAGGAAACTTAGGACTGACACGCATTCAGGCAGCGTATGTGAACCAGGTGTTAATAGCAGCTTTGGCGGGATAAAAGTTATATATGCCAAATTCAGTTCTACTATATGTCTTACTAGAGCACCAGCATCTCAGACAAAAGAACTGAGTGTTACAGCCCACCAGACTCCAGAGACAGACACAATCAATTTACCTTGCACAAAACTTTCAATTGAATATAATATAATAATAATATAATTCCAACTATCACCAACTCTGGTTTGGTCAAAATAAACCTAGGCTTAATTCACCAAGTTAGATGTAAAAATGTGAAGTTTATAGCTAAGCTAATCCTTTGCATCCAATCCAAATGCATCCGACAAGGTCTGTCCACTTAAAGTTGTTGTTTTTGCCACTGGAAGGTTCAGATTGTTATTTTTACATTTACACTGACAACATTATGGAAAGTATCCTTACAACCCTCCAACAGCTGTAATATTGCTATTGCTTGCCACCAGACTCCATAGACAAAATAATAATAATTTAGTAATTTTAATTTGTACGTCATCGTAACATCCTAACATCGGTTTGGTGGAAATAAATCCTTAATGCACTGACGTAGATGATAAAAACAGCAGTTCCAGTTGCTCTACTCAGTTGCACATGGAGCAGACTGACAATGGAAAGAGAGGCTGTGATAGCAACACAGGCAGAGAGAGTGTGACACCATGACTCCACTATATCTTTACATAGAGAATAGTTGTTTGCTGCTGTATTAATGTGTTAAAGCTCATATATGTAACACCGACACTTTAGTTACCTTCAGGAACTTTGCTAAAATCCCGACTCAGGGTCTCTGCTTAAATGTCCAGAGTTGTATATGAGACTGATAATCGGTGAAAAAAAACATATTTTTTTCACTCTAATGAAAACATACCTATGAATATTATATTTAATTTCTGACAATAGATCCTCCAAAATGTTACTCACTGGACATAAACAAAACAACAATGGAAGCCACAAAATGTGAGATGTCTCTACATAAGCAAAAGCAATCATTATTTTGTCAATGAGCTTTTATACAACCCAGACCAAGATCAACTATTTGGATTTATGGGTGCCTGGATCATTAGGCAGTTGGGCCTGGATAAACAGCATGCAACTGGCCTGTTTACTACTCAGTCCGTTCACACACAGTACAAAGGTCACAAGAACTGGACACTGATCACGGAGAGGCTCTCAAGAGACACTGCACACACATCTGCAACACTCAGGTGTTTAGCAACTGATATCTGTGTATTCAAGTGTGCCATAAATAGTGTCTTATTTTATGCCACACGCCATCACTTACTTAAAGGAGTTGCTCCAGATCAGTTACTAAATTAACCTTGTGAGACTTTAGTCAGCTGCTGTTTCTGAGATCAAGTCAAAGCTGCAGTAGGTAACTTTTTTTATTTAAATTCACTTTCTGCCATATTTGCTGAAACTTTCACTGTGTCAGAGCCAAGAAGATAGAAAGATGCTTTGGGTTGGAGGCTTGAAGATAGTTGATTGCTGAGTCTCATTCTCAGAGTCTGTATTTATTAAAGTATTTTTTGGGGCCTTTATGATGGTGATAGCTGAAGATAGACAGGAAAGGGGGGGGAGAGGATGACACGCAGCAAAGGGCTGCAGGTCAGATTCGAACCCTGGTTCAGCCTCGGTAGATGGGTCGCCAGCTCTACTCACTGAGCTAACCAGGTGCCTCAGACTCTGTATTTGACGACCTGGGAATGAGACTGAACAATCAACTATCTTTCTCGGCTCTGATTGGTTGTTTTATTTCAAGCATTGGATTCTTGCAAATACCGTTAGGAGCACTAGGAGGAGCCAGAGGAACCATAGATTACCAGGATATAGTTTCAGCAAAAATGACAAAAGGTTATCATCAAATTAGGCTTTCATGAAGGAGGCCCCACGTCCTTTCCTTTCTTGCTGATCTAATCCAGCTCTTCTTTCATGAGCCCTCTGCTGCCCAGACTACCAGAGAAGAGTCATGAATTAGCTGCAGTGTGAGTCCTTCTGTCAATAAGAACAAACTTTGCTTTCATCTTCCTCAGGGATTGAGGCAGTAGTGATAGTGCAGGGTGATCAACACTCTTTTTTGCTCTTCATTATTTATTGGGTATTGCACAGCATAGGTATTTGTAAAGTCATAAAAATTATGAACTAGTGCAAAAATGCAAATAATTAGTTTGCTCTTAGATTGAAATAATGACATTTACATCTCTACCTGAACAGATTTCATTCAGTGGTCTATCTCTGGTCACAGTCTGTCTGCTGTTTGTCTCTCGTGGAGAACCTCACCTTAAACTTGCCGTGGAAGATGACATCTTGCAGAAAATGTGGCGCCTGTTGCTCAGACCCAGAGGTTGGAGAGAGGTCACCTCCCACTTCAGCTTCCTCTGTCATTGTCCAATTCCAGTAGGTAAAGAGCAGAGATAAACTGATGCCGTTTCCAAGCCAAATAGTCCAACTTGTGCTCTTTCTCCCTCTACGTTTCTGTCTTCTGCTTAAAATGTCTCATCATATGGCAGTGCTTGGCGTTCTCTCCTGCCTCTATTATTTCCTTGTGACTTGCCACTTTTCTGTGCCTTTGCTCGTCTCCCTTTAAAGCTCTGCGTGGAGCTCTGTGTCTGTCTCGCTGTGGAGTGGCTGAAGTGAGCCTGCAGCCTTGTTACTTGAGAAGCCGTCTGTGAGCCAAGATCTAAACTTAGGCAACGATAAAACTCTGATGAACACAAGGTGCCCTCCCTCCCTCACTCTGTCTCTCCTCAACTGTAATCACTACAAGATCAACTACCCCAATACACACCCAACATCTCTCCCCCCCTCCCTCTCTCTGCCAGTGGCTGCTAATCATAACTGAAAACATTCCCAAACAACACAGTCAATAGAAGCTTGTGTGTGTATATGTGTGTTTCATTGTATCAGACTGCAGACTGAATAAATTCATGCTCAGCTCCGAGGACCCTTAGTGATTCAGTGTGTGTGTGAATGGATATTTAATGATTTATGTCATTTGTTTCTTCTGTGTACACTCCTTGTAACCAGTATGCTGAAGGATGCACAGCTTTAGTAACCCTTATGACAATCCTTGAAAGAAAATGTATTGTCAACCCGTTCATATACAACTACACAATAGGGATTACATTCCACATAAGTCCACATAAACATTAAGCAGAGGGCAGTTTGCTTCCTAATATTTATGTTTCTGTAAAAACTGGCAGCTCCAGAGGGACTTGTAGCCAATAGCGCTGAATGTATGTTACATCCCCCCCATCAAGCAGCTGTAGCGGTCCTATTGGCTGACTCTACTGGGCTGGGAACTCCCAGTAAATATCAAAGCCAGACCAGTTTTAACGGTCTAAGATTTACACAAGCTAGTTAGCTACTTTTAAACAACTAGTCCATTTGGAAACTCAAACTGGCCTCAGTCTGTCACAGAAGTTGTGTTCACTGGAAGGATGCTGAGCCATTCCATTGCACGCCATCAGTAGCTATGGCAGCAGTTAGCAAAGTTGAGGACGCAGGACATCAGAGGGAAAACCAGAAAAAAATGTCTTCATAAAATAAGACCCAGTTTCACACAAATCACTGATGACGTTGTGTTTTGGTATAGTGATAAAGTTGCGTTTTTGTACAGTAATCAGTGAGGCCCAGCCCAAGAAACACTTCGCTCCAACAGAAAGCCACGCTGTTGATACTTAGCTAACTAATTAATCTTAGCTCTGTATTACTTGATTGGGCATCTGTCTCCTATCCAGGTAGTCGTGTCCAACATTTCTCCGTTCTGCGTGGGTCCCAGCTTTCAAACAATAAACGGGTCCGGTTCAGCTCTGGGTGGTACATTTCCAGGCCTTTTTGAGTTCGGGTACGAGGGGGTGGTCTTCCTCCTTGGTTGCTTGTTATGGGCCTCAAAACATGCATAGACGTCATTTAGTGTATCGGCCATATTTGCGGAAAGGTATAAAGGTTTAAAATATTATTTATAGGTATGTTTTCATTAGTGTCATCACACTGCAGGTCACCTTCTGTGGAGTCTGCCATGTTGAAGTGCCGTATTTCTACAGTTGCCCAGAAAAGACAAACCAAACACTGAGTAGTGTTTTTTGCACATTTCGTGGCCACTGTAGTTTCTACTTCGCACTTGGAAGTGGAGTGTATAGCAACAAAGTAAAGTCTAGAGTAAACCAGCAGAAAGACCATATGAAATTGCAACAAAAACAAAAACAAAGATTTAATTTGATTTAATTTTTCTTAGATTTTTTTAATTAAAATGTGCACATTGATTTTTCTTGTACTGTTAAAGCTTCAGAAGGTAGCTTTTTATAAAAAATTACTTTTTGTCATATTTGCTCCTAGTGCTCCTAATGTTTTTTGAAAAATCAACCAGGCCTGAACGAAAGCAACCAATCAGAGTTGAACATAGTTGATCAGATTATGTCTCATGTACTACTGTCAGCATATAGTAAAAGTTTCAGCAAATATGACAAAAGGTTATTGTAATAAAAGTTACCCACTGCAGCTTTAACACACGTATTGTTATGACCCGAGGGCCTCAATTAAAACAGTTGCCTGTTTTTAACCCTGAATATTCAGATTCTTTTTCACTTCAGCCACATTACTGAAGTCAGAGATCCCATCAAATATCCATAACTTTTGACGTAAACCAGTTTTGACTCTTTGCGCACACAAACGTTTGGTATGGATCCTACGCACAGTTAAATGAGGTCAGTAGGATAGAATTAAAATTAGAAGCACTGCATGGCTATTCCTCAACCCAAAATGAATCAGAAATAATTACATTAACTTCTGTGTCCTTTAATCAGAATAAATATAGGTTATCTATATTCATTAGATCAGATAGCAAGAAATTGAAATGCTAATAATACTTTGTCCTTAACTCTACAGTTGCAGGAAATAAAAGAAAAGTTGACGGTGACATTGTCCAGGATACATTTCTGGGGATGAAGGCACATTCTTTTTTACTGTGGGAATGATAACACTGCTATACTACATAAAAATGTGGAGTATAGACTAAACTACAGTTTGACTTATTGTCTTCATTACTATCAAATTTTACAGTGGAGCCCAGGAAACTTGTGACATTTTTCCTCAAGTATATTAAAAAGTGACCAAAACATGAAGCTTGCAGCTTATTCTGTCAAGATTTTCCTCTGTGAAGCTGTTCCAGGAAACTGTCCTTTCTTCCATGATTGTTTACTTTATGAGAACTGAGATCCAGAAACTTTCTGTACAACCTCTTATTCTTGACACTTCAGTCCCACAAGCTTATGTAACGCAGCAGCAACATCCGCACTCAGCTGTATTTTTAGACTTTAAGAGTTAAAAAATATACAGAGAATCAAGCAAAGGAAAGCAGGGACCTTGTAGAGCACATGCCGCCGGGCTCCCAGGGGATATCATGTGTCTGACTCGATGCTGGGAGCAAGATGTAGGGGTCAGAGGTCAGTTCTCACAGGAAACAGAAGGAAGTGGTGTTTGTGTTCACATACTGTATCTCAGCTTTTTCAACAACAATGGCCAAAACACCAGTCAAATGAAGTTTAGACTAATCTGCACTTTACGGGTCAGTTTTGAGAGCTCTTCAGTGGTTTATGTTTGGAGCCTTAACAAACGGACAATCAAACTGTATCACTAGAGAACTGCTGAACTCTTTACAATACTGTACTCCAAATTATAGGTATTTACAAAGCATCAATATAGTTCTTTTTAGGCAATTATTTCACAACTTTTACTGTAATGTACATTGTATGTATGTACTATGGAATGGGTGAGGAACAAATCAACAACCTGATAATTATAAAATTGTTGTCCTTTTGGAGGCTCAGAAGGAACTACCTAAGCTACCTGAACGACGAGGGGTGGCGGATATTTGGGTATCAAACTGATATTCATGTTCCCTGCTCTCATCAGTAGGCTGAGCAACAAGAGTTTTATTTATTTTTAGCTTCGGGACCTCATTTACTTAAGAGTTCACAAAGTTTGATGTCAGCCGGCCCACATCTGAATTACAGATTACACATCTGAATGACCTTTTATTTTTGTTTTGGTGGGATATCAGTTCACTGTGATTGTATGTTGTATGATTACGTGTGACTTTGAATAAGCTTGATTGATTGATTGATGTATAATTTGTTTTTACCATAATTTTCCTACAGTCTCCTCACCTTATCAGACATCAGACAAGTGAACTAATTCAGTTGGAAACAGTTTTTTGAAATTTTGTTCGTCGATTTTGATCATGAAAAAGAAAAACGTTTAAAATTCTTGTAATTAAAGGTCCAGTGTGTAGGCTTTAGTGGCATCTAGCAGTGTAGCTGCTGATTGCCTCTCCCTCTCTTCACTCTCCCTTCCCAAGGGTGAAGGATAAACTACAGTGGCCCTGAAATGTGAGACAAATGCAAATTTCCCTATCTAGAGCCTGTATTTGGTTTGTCCTTTCCAGGCTACTGTACAAACATGGCAGTTCAGCATGGTGACTTCCATGGAAGTGTCTGTAGATGTATACGTCTCATTCTAAGGTAACAAAAACAAAACTATTTATATATTCAGGTGATTATACACTATTGCAAACATACTAAGCCTGAATATTATATTCCATTCATGAGAACAGGCATACGTCACTTTCCTGTCTTTAGAATGACCATGCCCCCTTTTGGGTGCTGTATAAGTCCCTAGTGGCACCATGCCTAAAAGCTGCTCCGTCCCATTTTGGACAATAAAAACCCAGTTTACGATTTTATTTACTTTCACAAAGATTGAAGGACAGTGAAAGAAAAGATCTGTGGTTTTAGGCTATCTACAGAGACAATCAGTATGTGTGTCCATCTGTGGCAAACCCTTCAGCGCAGGTTAGTGAATAATGTTACTGAGTAAATGACATGTTTGCCGACTGTGGATTGAAAAGAATCAGTAAACAGTCTTAGTAATGGTGTAAATAAAGTTTTTACTGTGAAGAAATATGGCTCTACCATAAAACACACTTTTGGAGTTTGGTCTGACAGTGTGAAGCAGAGGGATTCTTTGCCAACATACAGACGTAATTAGTTTACAGTAACATTACATTGGACAGACAACCACAACAGTGACAGATGTTAGAAATATGAGATTCAGTAAGGTAGTTATATATCTCAGGTCCGTCCAGGCAGACTGAAAGGACCCCTATTTCTATTGTTGATCAGCACCTTCATAACGCAACTGTTTGCTTGGCTGGCCATAGGATTTGGACTCCTACAGCTAAAAAGCCATACGGTGTTTTATGCTATTATTGGCAAATTTACTAACTAATCCACATCAATTGTTAGCTACCTAGTTACAGCTGATAGTGTTATCGAAATGTTAACTAATAGCTAATACTAATAGCCAGCTAGCATTTTGCTAATATTCGCTAACTTAAAACAACATTATGTAAGGTATTTGTTGCCCCAAGTTGCAATATCACTGTGGTAAATTCAGTTCAGTTCAGTTTAACTTAGCGCCAATTCATAACAAAAGTTATCTCAGGACACTTTTTAAATAGAGCAGGTCTAGACCGAACTCCTTATAAAATGATTAATTATAAAACCCAACAGTTTCCACCATGAGCAAGCACTTGGCCACGGCAGCAAGGAAAGACTTCCTTGATGATGATGATGAGGATGATAAATATGGACAGCTGTATATTTGTCATGATTACATTACTTATGATCAAAAACTAGCCAGTCGGCAACTTTGCTAACACAGCCAGACATCAAGCAGGTGGGCAGTACGGCTAAGCTAACTAGCTAAAAAGAGATACATTTCACAGCAGTTACTCTACTGTCCACCAGGACACTCTATAAATCACAGAGAGTTGAATAAAAACTCTGAATAGACTACGTGCTAAAACACCCACATGGACATACCATAGATTTCAGCGAGCGCTTCAGTGTAATTCATAGTCAACTGCTGTCTATGATTTTAGTGTCATACAAAACAAGTAAGACACAATCACTCATGGCCATATTTGTTAATCTGTGGAAAAACGTTCACTACTTGAAAATCTTTTTTTATTCAGATGGTTGGAAAACAACAGTTGTAAGTACTGTTAAAAGATCTGAGGTTTTCAAAGATCGCCATGCTATTATTTTTAGAAAAATCAGAGGCTAATCTCTGTGACTCTAATGTAGGTTGATACATGAGCAGGCACATACTGGGGCTAGGTTTACAGTACGTCTTGTGTTTCAAAGAGGTTTTACAGAAAGCTTGAACTAAAGTGGAAGTAAAGAAACCATGAGGTTTTCTGCTTCACTTGGCTGGATGGTTTACAAAAGCATCAGGACATCTACATTTTCATGCTTAATTAACAACAACAATAATCCTTGCTTTATTTCAAAGGCTGCAGGTCAATTTACTCAAGAACACTTAAACCTGCTTTTAGCCTAGATTATTTAATGGATTTGGGATGACATAATGAAATCTAAGATAAGTGGTACATCTCCCACTGCAACTCTGATGAAGAGATTTCTACTGAAACATAAGGATTGTAGTGATTTATCTCATTAATAGACTGAATTGGCCTGTCAGTGTAAATAAACCCACTCATTGTTTTAATCACACTCTTGACCTCGTTCTATCGTATGGCATTGATATTGAACGTTTAATTGTCTTCCCACAAAATCCTTTTCTATCTGACCATTATTTAATAACTTTTGAATTCATATTACTAGATTATAAGCCATTAGGCCAAACGTCCTACAGCAGATGTCTATCTGACAGTGCTAAATTTAAGGAGGAGATTCCATCAGTGCTTAATTCAATGCCATGTCTGAATATAATAGAGGACTCCTATAATAACTTTAGTCCCTCCCAAATTGATAATCTCGTTAATAGTGCTGCAGGCTCACTGCAAACAACTCTAGATTCTATTGCCCCTAATAAAAAGGAAAATATTAAAACATAGGAGGCCAGCACCGTGGTACAACCACCAAACCCGCAGATCTAAAAGGAAATGGCGCTCTTCCAAACTAGTAGAATATCACTGAATTGGGCAAGATAGTCTTAAAATATATAGAAAGGCCCTCCGTAATGCCAGAGGAGCCTATTATTCAGCACTAATAGAAGAAAATAAGAACAACCCCAGGTTCCTCTTCAGCACTGTAGCCAGGCTGACAGAGATTTACAGCTCTATTGAGCCACATATCCCCATAACCCTCAGTAGCAATGACTTTATGAGCTTCTTTTATGATAAAAATGATTACTATTAGAGACAAAATTAGTCACCAAGTTCCCTCAACAGGTATCGCTGTCTCTCCAAGTTCAGGAACTTTAACAAATCTAAAATCAGATTTATATTTACACTGTTTTTCTGCTACTTAACTTAAATAATTTCTACATCGAAGCTATCAACCTGTCCCTTAGACCCCATCTCAAGTAGGCTGCTTAAAGAAGTCTTACCCTTAGTTGGCACTTCTTTACTGGATATGATCAATCTTTCTTTATTGTCAGGATATGTACCACAGTCCTTTAAAGTAGCTGTAATTAAACCCCTTCTTAAAAAGCCCACTCTTGACCCAGGGGTTTTAGCCAACTATAGACCGATTTCTAACCTCCCCTTCCTCTCTAAGATTCTGGAGAAAGTAGTCGCCAAACAGTTGTGTGACTTTCTATATAACAACAGCTTAAGGCCTGGACACACCAACCCGATTATCGGCCGTCAGACGTCGTCGGACAGTCAGGCGAGGTCGGTGACTCGAGTCGGTTCGGTGTGTCCCGTGCCGTCGTCAGTCGGCGTCGGTGTTCATTTTGGCCGATTCGACATGTAGAATTGGCCAGTGGCTGTCGGCCTCAATGACCAATCTGATTGGTGGAGTGCTAGCCCTTGACTAGCGAATCAGTGAGTGCACGAGAAAACCGGAAGGGACGATGGTACTACGCCAACGCCAGTATCTTGTTATTATTAGCCATCGTATTTTCCGTTCAGCGAGTAATGACAATAACGATCCTTCTTGACTACTATCAACACTCTCTGATGAAAACAATGACTGACGACAGCGTGCTCTGTGTTTATTAGGTCTAGAGTGATGCGTCATTTCTGGTTTTCATTTTTTTGGGCGACAACACAGATTAGCGCCGCCTGCTGTTATGGGGATGTATTATGCCTCAAGCACACGCAGAACTTACTCTCCAGTCGGCGTCGGTTTGGTGTGTTCAGAGGCACTTTTTTGACCAACTCGGGGAGACGGGAGTCGACGGCAGTCGGCCGTCGGGTTGGTGTGTCCTGGCCTTTATTTGAGGATTTTCAGTCAGGATTTAGAGTTCATCACAGTACAGAGACAGCTCTGGTTAAAGTTAATAATGACCTTTTAATTGCTTCCAACAATAGACTTGTCTCCGTACTTGTATTGTTAGATCTTAGTGCTGCATTTGACACCATTGACCATCATATTCTATTCTATTACAGAGACTTCATGCATCAAATTGGCATCAAAGGAACCGCACTAAGCTGGTTTAAGTCCTATTTATCAGATCACTCTCAGTTTGTGCGCTTTAATGATGAATCCTCCATAAACAAGTCAGTCATGGAGTTCCAAAAGGTTCTGTGCTTGGACCAATTCTATTCACTTTATATATGCTTCCCTTAAGCAATATAATTAGGAATCACTCGATTAACTTTCACTGTTGCTGCATGCAGATGATACCCAGTTATATCTATCGATCAAGCCCGATCAAATTAATCAGTTATCTAACTTACAAGCATGTCATAAGGACATAAAAACCTGGATGAGCTGCAATTTTCTGATGTTAAACTCAGAAAAAAGTTCTTGTACTTGGCCCCAGACACCTCCAAGACTCACTGTCTAAAGATATAGTTACTGTAAATGGCATTACCTTGGCTTCCAGCACCCCTGTCAGGAATCTTGGAGTTATCTTCGATCATATGTCCTTTAATTCCCACATACAGCAAACCTCTAAGTTGCCTTTTTTCATTTACATAACATTACAAAAATTAGACACATTCTATCACAGACAGATGCAGAAAAACTAATCCACGCATTTGTTAATTCTAGGCTGGATTACTGCAGTTCCTTATTATCAGGCTGTCCCAATAAGACCATTAAGACGCACCAATTAATTCAGAACGCTGCAGCACGAGTACTGACAGGAACTAAGAAAAGAGATCATATTTCTACTGTATTAGCTTCTCTGCACTGGCTCCCTGTAAAATTCAGAATAGAATTTAAAATCCTCCTGCTCACCTACAAACCTCTTCATGGCCAGGCCTCTTCATATCTTAAAGAGCTCATAGCACCCTATTACCCCACTCTTAATGCAATGCATGTTACTAACTTCCCTTTTCCCCCAGAGTTCTATTATTATTATTACTACAGTTACTATTTTTACTATTATCATTGCTCATTGTCCCCCAGCAATGTTGTCGTCGTCATCATCTTTTTCATGTTCATCATCATCATCACCATCAGTCACTACTATTAGTGTAGTTGTTACTACTGTTATTGCTGTGCACCTTTGTCTCTGTCTCTGTCCTTCTGTCTTTACCTCTTTCTCCTGTGTCCTGAGATAACTTCTGTTATGAATTGGCGCTATACAAATAAAATTGAATTGAATTGAATTGAGTACACCAGCAAGTACTAACATTAAATGCCACATAACAGCAACGTCCAAGGTCCAATTCCGGACAGGGACCTTTGTTGTGTATCATACCTCCTGATCCCTCAATCTAAAATCCCATAATTAATTTTTCAAAATCAGATGGTCTGTAATAATTAATTCAGTGTCATTTTTCTCTCTGCTCCAATAACACTTGAGCAAACCTCATTCAATTTCCTTCTTTCCTATACTTAGGTATGCTAGGTGCTAGGCTAATCTTTGTTGAATAGACAACCACATTTTGAAGATGGTTATTATTATTTATGAAGATAAAAGTGACATATAATCACATCTTAAGTGAGCTAAAGTTAGCAAAGAACTAGCTAACTAATCTATCAATTGTTAGCTAGCTAGTTACAGCTGATAAAAAACTGCTGAGCCTGGATACATAGCCCGGTCACCTGGCTCTGGCTCTGCATGATGCCGCTTTTCCCGGCAGTTCAAAGCTCTGATGCTAGTGGTGTAAACACCTACCAGAGCAGTACGGCTAAGTTAACGAGCCAACAACAGCTACATTTTGCAGCAGTTACTTTACTGTCTGTCTATTTTCTCCATAAAATATGATCCAGTTTCACCAAAATCAGTGACATAGTTGGTGGTGTGTGACTGCTGCCGTAAAGCATTATGCACTTTTTCTGACCGAGAGACAAAAGTTACATAGTGCAAGAACAGACGTACACCGTGCAGAATGGGAATGTCAGAGGCTCCATTCACTCAATTACAACTAAGTGTAGCAAAATGATAGTGAAACTGTTTTATGGTAGAAAAGTTACATAATGGGGTTTTAATGTGGTTAGAGTCAAAAGTCAAAGGCAATCGTTAACCTACTGGGCATTTGTGAGTGTGGCCTACATGATTTATTTATGAAATTATTGTGTTTACTGACCCTGTTACTGGCCCTTGCTGCCCAACAACCAGCTGTCCCACCGGGATTCTTCCTGTTTTAAGACACTCCGGGCCTGCCATCAGGCTTCATCTGCCTTCTGGGAGCAGTGAACAGGGCCCCCACGGCCAAATCTGTTGAAGAAAATAAGTTGTTGGCTCAGTCCCTGTTACTAAAGGTCTTTGGGCTTTTGCAGTCAGAGCCTGTAAGATCTGTGGCTTGCAGAATCAGGTACATCTTTAAATCCCTTTTTATTAAGCTAAAAGCTTAATAAAAAGTTTTATGTGTTTTATTTCTGCAATATACCAATTTGATCTTATTTTATTGTATTTTGGTTATTTTACTCTGTTTTATTCACTTTATTTGCTGGATTTTATTGTTTTTTAACAAAGATTTCTCTGTAGAGCACACACTTTATTTTGAAATGTGCTATACAAATAAAGTTTATTCATTATTATTATTATTATTATTATTATTGTTATTATCATAATTATTATAGAGAACCACATGTGGATTAATGCACTGCTGAAAATGGTAATGTAATATAAGTTAAATGACTAGCTTTGCTACGTTTTAATTTGATGCAGATTTATTATCACCATCCTCATTATCATAAAGAACAATCCTGACTGTTTTGACTGACTGTGACTAACAGAAGACAAAAACTGTATTTTTAGAGGCGGATGTAGACAAATACTCATGGCGTGTCCAGAGGGTGGCATGGAGACTTTAAGGGCTGGCAGAAATATATGCTGATTTAATCTCAAACAATGACATATATCAATATTTGCTTGGAGAATCAGAACCATCAGAAATACTCCCTGTGGGGAAAAGTGGTTGCGCCACAGTTGCTCAAGTTGCTAAATGAAGAGAATTATAAGAAATAGAAATAAGAAGAAGAAAGTTTAAATAATATAATTATATAACAATATATAACAACAATATATATAGAAAATAGAAAATAAGAATACATTTGTAAAAATACATACATTATACTACAGGAAATGACAACAATGTAAAGAAAAGAGAAAAAAAGGAACCAAGGAAATGTATTTATCATAAAAATAGCACATGGTTGTATAACTAAATAAAAGTAGTTCCTTCATACACAAAGAAAAAGATCAATCAAATTCACAGAATAACATAAAGAAATCAATATATAGTTATTTACATATATTTTTCTTTCGGCCACAGCATCTGAACATGTAGCCATTGCCATAGTCAAATACGACATTCAAAAATTGTGGGGAAGCAAACATCTTTTGGTTTAAGTCTACCAGCAACTTCCAATCACGTGTCCCGCTCACCTGCCCAGCATCTGGTCTTGAGGTGGTGAGACTGGCCTGACCTTCGCTCTCCCGGACAAATGTTGTCTGCAGTGGGATGATGGGGGTTGAAGGGCGTTCACACTCATCCGTAGCGTTTCCAGCACTGCTGCAATACACTTTAACACCTGGTTGTGTCGCCAGGTATAACGGCCTTGGGTGAGGCTGGTCTTGCAGCCAACTAAGCATGTGTGGTCTTCGCCATACCACTGGCTGAGGTTCTTGGGAGATGCCAGGACATCGTAGGCAGCCTTGATGGTGAAGCTTGCTCTGAATGCCTCCATTTCCCATAGCTCTTGCCAGGAGATCCTCCTCTTCTCCACTCCTTCCCATGTTATCCACTGCCCTTGCTTCGCCTGCGAGATAGCTTTTGTGCACCTGTCTGCCTCCTCTTGCCGACGTACCTCTTGCACCACTCCTCCCCTGCTGCACTTGGCCCACGATGTCCCTGTGCCTGAGTGCTGCTTTTGCCTGCTCTGTTGCAGCCGATGGGGTCCACTTCCTCCTAGTAACGAGGATGGGGGCAGCTTGGGCTACAAATGGATCGCCTAAATCCAAAAGCATGATTTCCAGACTTACTTTGGTGCACTTGTACTCCTCAGATAAGCTGGAAATGGGCAGATCTAAAACTCCTTTGCTGTAGAGCCCATTAGTGCTGAGGCACTTGGGAAGATCAAGCCACTTCCTTGCATAGGAGCTAACCAGTCTCTCTAGCTTTTCCACCTTTGAGATTGGAACTTCGTATAGGTTGAGTGGCCCCATGAGGCGTGGAAGTAGCCCAAATTGCATGCACCAGAGCTTCAACGTGCCAGGAAGCAGGGTTCTGTCAATGTTCTCCAGACCGCTGATTACGTCCTTCCTGAGCTGATCTACTTACTCCTTGTCTTTGAGGGAGGCATCATACCATCGACCTAGGCTCTTCAAAGGCTTCTTGGAGACAGTTGGAATAGCCTCATCACCAATGGGAAAGTGTTGGTCTGACAGTTTACCCTTGATGGTGGAGATGCTTCTGGACTTGCTCGGCTTGTTCTTCATGCGAGCCAGCTCCATGTTTTCTTGCAGCTTTCTCAGCAGCCATACAGTACAAGTCTTGGTTGTGGTAAGTGTTGTGAGGTCATCCTATGTAGGCTCTGACAGGCGGCAGCCTCAGGCCAGGTCTTATTCGCTGTCCTCCAACCACCCATCGAGATTCCCTAATGATCACCTCCATAGCCATGGTAAAGGCCAGTGGGGAGATGGTGCAGCTGGCCATGATTCCCACCTCCAGGTGCTGCCATGCTGTGGTGTACTCTGCTATTGTGAAGCAGAGCTGGACGTCCTGGAAGTAGGCCTTGACAAGGGTTGTGAGAGCTGCTGGGACCCTGAAGAAGTCAAAGGCTGTCCACAGAAGGTTGTGTGGGACTGAGCCAAGGGCGTTCGCAAGGTCCAGGAAAACCACATGAAGATCTGTTCCCTCCTTCTTGGCGACCTGGATCTGATGCCAGATAACACTAGCATGTTCCACACAACCGGACATAAATATAAATATGAGTACATAAATGAGTAAGAAAAAAGATTTTTCTTGTTGTTTATTTTCCTGTCTGATAATCCATAAATAAAATCAATCAATCAATCAATTATATAATATTCATGTGTTTTTTATGTTTCTCAAATTTAATGTGAAAATGTTTTGCTCCTCGCTTTGGACAAAACAATTAGTGAACTGTGGAAACTAGATGTTTTGTTCTTATCTTGGTCAGAGTGCTCTCGTCCACTCTCTTACCTAAGAGAAGAGCAAAAGCATAGCTGCCAACTTTTCAAAAAACCTTGGAGTGAGATTTTGTCGGGGGTGACCAAAATTATGCCGCGCACGCAGCCACACAAGTTGGTGATTCAGATATCAGAGAATTGGAATTCATTTGATGTTGTACCCATGTTGTACCCTGCATTCTGGTGGTTTGTGGGGAGACCCAAAGCCGCTGATAGGGACAGCCTACTGGAGATGGACAATATTAGTTACATTCTGAGAAGCAGACATAGCTGAAGGTCCACCCCCAGGAAATTTTGGATTAAGTAGATGTGATTTCCTGCATTCTAGTGGATTTTTGGGTGGTCTGCTAAAGATATGCACTACCTGAACTTATTCTGATTCATGTTCGGCATCATGACTTGTAGGGCTTTCTAGCTTTTCAATTCAATTCAATTCAATTCAATTCAATTCAATTCAATTCAATTTTATTTGTATAGTGCCAATTCATAACAGAAGTTATCTCAGGACACTTTTCAAATAGAGCAGGTCTAGACCGAACTCTTTATAAAATTATTTACAGAGACCCAACAGTACCGCCATGAGCAAGCACTTGGCGACAAGGGCAAGGAAAAACTGCCTGTTAAAAGGCAGAAACCTAGGACAGACCCTTCGGCTCTAGGTGGGTGGTCGTCTGTCTCGACCAGTTGGGGTGAGAAGAGAGAGAGAGAGAGAGAGAGAGAGAGAGAGAGAGAGAGAGAGACAGACAGACAGAGACAGAGAGAGAGACAAACAGACAGACAGGTGCACAGCAACAACAGTATTGGCAATGGCAATCTAGCAGGACCATGGCAGGAGGCTCCACCAGGATCAATAAGAACCTGCGAGACGAGAAAGCACAAGAACTCTGGGGAAGAAGTGAAGTTAGTAACATGCATTAATGGAACATGAATGAGTGCAGAAAGAGAGAGGAAGAGAGGAGCTCAGTGCACCATGGGAAATCCCCCGATAGTCTAGGCCTATAGCAGCATAACTAAGGGATGGTTCAGGACTCACCTGATCCAGCCCTAACTATAAGCTTTATCAAAGAGGAATGTCTTAAGCCTACTCTTGAATGTGGTGAGGGTGTCTGTGTCAGTACTCGTGCTGCAGTGTTTTGAATTAATTGGAGCGTCTTAATGGACTTATTGGGGCAACCTGATAATAAAGAGTTGCAATAATCCAGCCTAGAAGTAACAAATGCATGGATTCGTTTTTCTGCATCTGTCTGTGACAGGATGTGTCTAATTTTTGTAATATTACGTAAATGAAAGAAGGCAGTCCTAGAGGTCTGCTTAAGTGGGAATGACATGTCCTGATCAAAGATAACTCCAAGATTCCTGACAGTGGTGCTAGAGGCCAAGTTAATGCCATCTAGAGTAACTATATCTTTAGACAGTGAGTCTCTAAGGTTTTTGGGGCCAAGTACAAGAATTTCGTTTTTTTCTGAGTTTAACATCAGAAAATTGCAGCTCATCCAGGATTTTATCTCCTTAAGACATGTTTGTAATTTAGATAATTGATAAATTTCATTGGGCTTGATTGATAGATATAGAACTGTGTATCATCTGCATCCTAATAATGTTGACTAACTATAGTATTTATTGAAGATTCATCGTTAACATGTACAAACTGCGTACGATCTGATAAATATGACCTAAACTAGCTTAGTGCGGTTCCTTTAATGCCAATTTGATGCTCAAGTCTCTGTAAAAGAATATTATGGTCAATGGTGTCAAATGCGGCACTAACATCTAATAATAGTAAGTAAGTACTATTATACTTTATATAAGTACAGAGACAAGTCCATTGACTTGAGCTGAACATTCAACTAGAAAACTATTGTTGTGCCTAAATGACTGCCTGTATCACAATAAAGCCTTATTCGTAGACCAGTGTTTAAGATTGGACCTAGGTACCTGTAGGTTGATTGATATTTTGATTAGAATGGTGTTAAACTGTGAGTAAATAAACAATGCAATGAGCTGATATTTTGAGCATGCAGTATACCACCAGGTTAACAAGGTGCTCTAGTGCTGCTTGTTATGACAGATTTCACCACACTAAATCATGTTCACACGCACAAACAAATCATTTATATCAAGATTTAAAGTTTAAGAGAGTGAGTACTCAATTGGACGACATTTCATTGTTACATACCTAGTCCCAGCTCAGATCAAGGACAACATTTTGATTTCAGAGGTGGGGGGGGGCACGAGTAGATATTTTTTTAAAGTTATTATTTTGGCCTTTTGATGGCTTTATTTATAGAGACAGCTGTGGGGAGACAGGGGTGGTGGGTGGAGAGAGAGGGAATGACATGCAGCAAAGGGCAGCAGGTTGGATTTGATCCCGAGCTGCTGCAGCGACTATATAACTGTATATGGGTCGCCAGCTCTACCGGCGGGCGCCCTGTCACACAATAGTAGTTCTTCTAGTTTTCTGTTGCTACTGTTACGTTTACTGTTCCCTTTGACTGGTTGTAAAGCATGTAAATGTAAATATAGAAAAAACATTCTGGACACACGCACGCACATGCGCACATGGACACCGATTCAAACGTTAATGTAAATGAAACCTCTGATGTTACCTGGGCAACTCCAGCAGACCGGTGTGCAAGCAAGATGGAGTGACAGCGGGGACGGCCAATCACACAAGAAACGGCAGAGCCAATCGAGGAGCTTGTGGGCGGGTCTAAACTAAGGGTAACAGGCTTCAGCTGGAGCGGCCGTTTTCCTCTTGGTCCTAGTGCTTGACGAGTCTCTGTTTACTATAGCGTAACATTGTTTTTGGACGGTACAAACTGCAGGGAACCGAAACGGCCCAACATCGGATTTTTTTAGTGTGAGAAATTGGATGTGTGGCGTGAGTGCGTGTGAAAACAGGCAAATGCGTGAGTCAAACGGTGAAAGCGTGAGAGTTGGCAGCTCTGGCAAAAGGAAGAAAACATTCGTGGATACGAACAAAAATCAAATTAAACGTGTTCTCACAACGCTTTATTATTGAAGCCCATGTCCATGTCAATGTGATGGGGAAACGGATTCTGTAAGACGTTATAATGAGAAACTTTCTCAAAATATTGACTTAGTATGTCAAAAATAATGAAAACATTTCTCAATGTTTTGACTTGGTATCTCAAATAATGACTTTGTGATACAAACTCATTATTTTATTATGAGATGCTAAGTCAATATTGTGAGAAGTTGTCTCATTATAAAGAGTTACAGAACCTTTTGGAATACTCACATGAGCGGGTAATGACCGTGCCCCCACGCGCTCGTACAAAGCTCCTCGTTCGTGTGTCTCTGCTGACAGTGTGCGGCCGCGCGCTGCCATCACAGCTACCAGCGCACAGTAAACAACCCGACGTCACTTCCGCTTTCAGGTTGACAGCAAAACAACAGAAGCAGGAGCGATAAAAACATCACAAACCAAGGAAACATTTCTGGAAAGCAGCTACTGTTACAGAATGAAGGTAAGAGAGAGTGCTTGGTTTATTTCAGCCGCTAATGGCGACCGCTGAGACAAGGCGCTGTGCTGTGACACAGCTGGGGTTCAGTAACGGTACCAGTCTGTCAATAAACACAATAGCAGCTGCAGTTTTTCAAAGCGAGCTGACGTTATGATAATAATATGATGTAAAATGAACTGCTGTGCTGTACTGTAAAATATGAGTGTGCTGTTCATACACAGCTTAACTGCGAGCACACAGCCTATTGCGTGCAGTAGTTCAGCAGGGTGACAGATAGTGTGGCAGTAATATCAGGTGGATGAATTTGTCCTCTTGCTGTCATAATAAAATGATGATGATGGAATAGTTTCCCTGAGAGGCTGGAGTGTTCCTGAGAAATCATTTAAAGCTGCAGTAGGTAATTTTTATAAAAATATTTTTTGTCATATAAACTGAAACTTTCACTATATCCTGACAGTAGAACATGAGACAGATAATCTGTGAAACAATCAGGTTCCTCTGGCTCCTCCTAATGCTCCTAATGGTATTTACAAGAATCCACTGGGCCTGAAGGAAAACAACCAATCAGAGCCAAGAAAGATAGTAGATTGTGGGGTCGTCAAATACCAATAATTTGGATCAAAAATGAACACAAACATATATTCTGACAGTTACAGCATTTATATAGTTTTTTTGTTTTGTTTTACTTTATGTTACCTTAAGCTTACTTTGGATATACACAAGTTAAAGACTGCCGTCCAAGGAATGACTTTTTATTGCCACTTTTCCAACTGTCACATTCAGGAAATAGTTGGCTATATTGTTTTTTATTTTATTTTATTTTCTTTCCTTCTTTCTTTCTTTCTTTCTTTCTTTAAATCTGTGAATCTGTAAAAGTGTGAAATTATAAAAGCTAAATAGGATTTTTATATATTATATTGTTTATTATTCAGTTGTTACTTTGGCCAGAGGCATTGTTTTTTTTTTTGGGGGGGAGCATAGAGGACACCTTCTCCTCAGTATTTAGAACTAGAGCCTGACCGATTTTAGAGGGGAAAAATTCTGATTACCATAGGATTCAGCATAGGCTTATTAGGCTGTCACTGGCCTGAGATCAGTGGGGAAGCTTCTCTGTCACACGTCACGTCACTAAGGTACTCAGAAGACTGTTTTCTTAAAAAGATAACTTTGTCAACCAGTTCTAGCTGCTGAGAGCTGCTTCTGCCACAGTATTGTAAATGACAGCACTTTGCTGTGTATATATATATATATATATATATGATATATTTATTTAATATATATGTAGCATTGTTTCTGTATTATACACGGGGAACAAACAGTTTTCATATTGGCCCATATTGGATAACATATATACTGATACAATTCAATTCAATTCAATTTTATTTGTATAGCGCCAATTCATAACAGAAGTTATCTCAGGACACTTTTCAAATAGAGCAGGTCTAGACCGAACTCTTTATAACATTATTTACAGAGACCCAACAGTACCACCATGAGCAAGCACTTGGCGACAAGGGCAAGGAAATACTGCCTGTTAAGAGGCAGAAACCTAGGACATATCCTTTGGCTCTAGGTGGGTGGTCGTCTGTCTCGACCAGTTGGGGTGAGAGAGAGAGAGAGAGAGAGAGAGAGAGAGACAGACAGACAGACAGACAGACAGGTGCACAGCAACAACAGTAGCAACAACCACACTAATAGTAGTGACTGACGACGACAACAGCAACGATGGGGACAACGAGCAGCGACAACAGCAACAACAGTAACCGTAGCAATAATAATACTAATAATAATAATAACACTAATATCAGTAATATTAGCAATGGCAGTCAAGCAGGACCATGGCAGGAGGCTCCACCAGGATCCATGAGAACCTGTGAGACAAGAAAGCACAAGAACTCCAGGGAAGAAGTTTAGTTAGTAACATGCATTAATGGGACATGAATGAGTGCAGAAAGAGAGGGAGGGGATGAGAGGAGCTCAGTGCATCATGGGAAATCCCCCGATAGTCTAGGCCTATAGCAGCATAACTAAGGGTTGGTTCAGGACTCACCTGAGCCAGCCCTAACTATAAGCTTTATCAAAGAGGAATGTCTTAAGCCTACTCTTGAATGAGTAGAGTGTAATGAGTCTTAAACAAGTAGCCCTGCATTCAGAGAACGTAGTGTTCTAGTGGGGTAATAGGGTAGTATGAGCTCTTTAAGATATGAAGGGGCCTGACCATGAAGAGCTTTGTAGGTGAGGAGGAGGATTTTAAATTCTATTCTAAATTTTACAGGGAGCCAGTGCAGAGAAGCTAATACAGGAGAGATGTGATCTCTTTTCCTAGTTTGTGTCAGTACTCATGCTGCAGCGTTCTGAATTAATTGGAGCTTCTTAATGGACTTATTGGGGCAACCTGATAATAAGGAGTTGCAGTAATCCAGCCTTGAAGTAACAAATGCATGGATTAGTTTTTCTGCATCCGTCTGTGACAGGATGTGTCTAATTTTTGTAATATAACGTAAATGAAAGAAGGCAGTCCTAGAGGTCTGCTTTATGTGGGAATGACATGTCCTGATCAAAAATAACTCCAAGATTCCTGACAGCGGTGCTAGAGGCCAAGGTAATGCCATCTAGAGTAACTATATCTTTAGACAGTGAGTCTCTGAGGTTTTTTGGGGCCAAGTACAATAATTTCGTTTTTTTCTGAGTTTCACATCAGAAAATTGCAGCTCATCCAGGATTTTATGTCCTTAAGACATGTTTGTAATTTAGATAATTGATTAAATTTATCTGGCTTGATCGATAGATATAACTGCGTATCATCTGCATAGCAAGTTAATGGAGTAATTCTTACTAATGTTGCCTAAAGGGAGCATATATAAAGTAAATAGTATTGGTCAAAGAACAGAACCTTGTGGAACTCCATGACTATTTATGGAAGATTCATCGTTAACGTGTACAAACTGAGAACGGTCTGATAAGTATGAGATAAGTATTAGAGTGAAAGGGGAGGTTAGAAATCGGTCTATAGTTGGCTAAAACCCCTGGGTCAAGAGTGGGCTTTTTAAGAAGGGGTTTGATTACAGCTACTTTAATACAGTACTGATATGTCTGCAATAGGCCAGTTTCGGCTGATAATATAAAAAAACCTCACTGACTTCAAGGTCAGGGAACCGTAGGGGCTAAAATGCTTACTCAGTTTTTAGGACTCATTCCTGCAGCACCATATGGAGCATTATGGAGATAGTGTTCCTATAACTTTGAGGCTAGCTTAAGGGGATGTCAGTTATTCTATGTTTGAGGTGTGAGACTCCACGAAAAACATTTTTTGTCAATCCATGTGTGAAAGTCAAAAGTTTTGTGAGCAGTTTAAACATTGGCAGTACATATAATGGACAGAGCTTCTGGCTCTGTGAAGTGAAGCCAATGAGGAAGTTTCTTAATCCTGCATTTTTTCTAATGGCCAGCAAGGGGCAGCTCCATGGGCAAGTCAGATAGAACTGAGTCTAATGGAGAAATTTGCCGACTTCTGACTTAATTTATTGGATCAGTACACAGTTTCCTAATGAGTTTATGGTCTCAGTCTCTCGTTTCAGTCTTCTTCTATATAGCATGATGTCCATTTAGCAGATTATAGTCTTATTTAGAGTAAATGCAGAGTATGCTTTGCCTGGTTACCTTGTGATTGACAGGTCATTCTCAGTCAAACTCAGATCAAACTGTCAAACTAGGCAGTGCTGATAAAATATGAATCAAGATTCTGTTACTGCATTACCGGCATGGCAACATTAATTAAAAACTCTCTGTGTCTCTTTCAAGAAACTCAGGAATAGCTGCACACTTTGATGTGGACTGCTTCTTTTGGGACCATTTATTCTTCAGTAAATTATTAAATGTTTTTTAATAACTATTTGCACTTTATAATATGAACAGTTCATGCTG
The DNA here is from genome assembly GCF_905237075.1 of Dicentrarchus labrax. NCBI lineage: Eukaryota > Metazoa > Chordata > Actinopteri > Moronidae > Dicentrarchus > Dicentrarchus labrax. The sequence continues at coordinate 27,220,298 of NW_026136720.1, forward strand.
TCTTTCAGGTGCTGAGTTCACAGCAGGAGACAGAGGAGGAGAGGAGCTTATCTCCTGTAGACTGCAACAACCACCACAGCTGTGAGGACAGAGAACAGGAGGAAGTTCCCCAATACAACCAAGAGGAACACCCACATGGTGAGGAACCACATGATGCTAATAATGTTTCATCTTAATATAATGTCACTGTTTACTGTCCATACCACTGGTGCAAAGTCAAAGATTTGAAAAGAAAGGAATGTCCATCAAATTTGGATGAATTGGTGTTGAGCACTAAGCAGGATGGAGCAGGTCTCTGTAAAGATGTGGACACAACAGTCTCTGATTTCCCGTTTGTTTGGCCAGCCTGAGTCCCAAAAAATGGACATTAGCCTGGAGCAGCCTTAAGTCCAAGCTGGGCTAGAACGGCTCCTATCGGCTCTCTTCCTCTCTTCTTGGGGCGACCACAGCACCTGCCAGGGTGCACTGTCACTAAGTCACTACGTGAGCTCGCCTTTCCTGTTATTTTTTGCAGTGTAAAATTAGTAAAGTCAGTAAATTCGTAAAATTGGGAAATTATGGATGGATTTGTTTTCAAACGTTGGATAACTTTTTTAAACAACAACAACCAGCAGATTGCTCTGCTTTTAAAACACCAGTGGTGAGTTATATTGAATAATAATATAATAATAATAAATATATTTTAATAATCTGGTCGATTAGGAAACTGTGCTGACTTTGACGTGTTCTGTGTGTCCTCGGCTGTCTCAGGCTCTCTCTCTCTTTAAGTTGCATATCTGATCTGCTGCTGATGTGTTCTGACTTTGCAGCTGTTGTGGTCTGGGTAGACTAACGTGCTGTTTTAGGACAACTCTGTGTCAAATGTGCAGTGTCTGTGTGCCCACCCTGGTTAATGCTCAGCGCCTCCTGTATCTGCTGTATCTAACATTATGGGCTTATCACACATGGTGTGCTTTACTGTCTGCTAGATACTTGTCATTGTGGTGGAAAAGGTATTCATATCAAAATGATCAATTATCATTTATCAACTCGTTATGAATTATGTCAATGTGTTGGTAAAATATAATTATAGGATTGAGATCCTCTGTCTACCTCTACAGCTTACAACACGTTTTTCATTCATATGCGATGTCTGACTGTGATACTCTGTGAGCTCTGAATTAATGTAAATTTGTGTGAAGAATGATAGTATGAAGTTTAATTGTAACTTAGAGTCAAATGCTCACAGTTGTGTAAGTTTATGATAAAATGTATTTATTCGTCATTGGGAGAAGCCTTTGCATCCATCCGCCATGTTGAACCGCCATGTTTCTACAGTTGCTCAGAAGGGAGAAACCAAATGCCATTGTAGTTTCTCCTTTGCGTATTGAAAGGGAGTGAGTTGTGATTTTGCACTTAACCACTAGATGCCACTTAGGGCCTGTCCACACGAATACGCTTTAAAAAATATTTTTAGAAAATACCGTTTTCACACCCCGAAAACGCCGTATCCGTCTGGACGCCAGGACGCTACGATAAAGTATTTATCCGGATTCGAGAAAAACTTATTCGTGAGGACAGGCCCTAAATCCTACACACTGCACCTTTAAAAGATGTTTTTGTACCATTGACTACTGACTACAACTGAGTGCCACCCATGGCTGCTTTGTGGATTAGTTTATATAATAGCTTTCTCTGTTGTGGGCACTCTGTTCCCTCAAAGGTCAGCACTATCAAGACGGTTTGCAATAGGTCAACAGCGTGAATTTGCATGTTTTTGTTTGCAGTTTCTTTGTAGTTTAATAAAGACATTTTTAAAATAAATAAATTTTGTCTCTCTGCCTCTGTCTCCCTGTTTGTCTTTCTGTCTCTCTGCCTGTCTCAGACACAAATAAAGACCACCCCAGGCAAGAAGGAGGAGTCATGTGGAGAGTGGGTGGCGGCCTGTTCGGCATGACACGAAACGTCGTTGGCGCAACCCTGGGGGGTGTTGCATGGGTAGGAACTAAAAGTTTTGAGCTCACTAAGACAGCTGTGACCAGCGTGCCGGCAGCCAGCGTAGGATTGGTCAAAGGCAGTGTCTCCATGGTTACAGGAAGTGTTGGGGCGGTGGGATCTGCAGTGGCAAGTAAAGTCACACCAAGAAAGAAGGACAAAGCTGACTGATGGACAGTGGCCTCTTGTGTGTGTATGTGTGTGTGTATATATGTGTATGTGTGTGTAATGCAAACAAGAGCAAAATACCTCGAAAGCTTAGAATGGATTCACAGACCCCCAAAGTAAAGCATGTATTCACTAATGCAGCTACAAAGATACAAAAGCAGCTAAATGTCAGCGTCATCTGGAAATCTGTTACACAAGGCGGCACCCCCATCAGAGGTGCAAAGAAATACTAACAAGCCAATGTTGTTGTTTTTTTCTCCCATACACGAGGGGGTTCAGGCAGACCTTTCTCCAGCATCAGCTCAGCACTAAAAGGTCTAGGTCTAGCTATGCAAGACTAGACTGCCACAGAAAATGAATATGTCACTGAAAACAACTGTCAAATTATAGAATGAGCGAGAGGCCGGAGACAGCCCATCGCTTTGTATCTGCATGTCTGAACACACAGTTACTTGTTCCCTCAACAGCATCTAACTGCTTGAAAAGAAAACGTTTTTGTTGAGAATAAAATAGAATTTCATTCCAACATTTCAAGAAATTGTCCGTAAAAGGACTGGTTAGGTAAGAGTACAAATAGATCCAATGGAAATCAAGAATGAGTGATATAGCTCTACATGCATGGTAATGTGGCGTCTGAGTACTGCTCAGTTTGTATCATCCACTTATTAAAGACGGACGTCGCTTCTCCACTTCCTCCCACTGTAAAAAGATAAGGCCAAAATATAGAAAGACAGACAGAAACCATCTTTGGGGAAAACATTTGGCTTTGATTTTTTTGTTTGTCCCATCTGCTAACATGTAGGCAGCAGGCTTTATGACCTATACTGCAGTCAGCCACCAGAGGGCGATCAAGATGTTTTATCTTCGCATTACGACTAGCTGTCATGTCCTCCATCTTTAATATATGTTTTGTATAGGTTTGTTTTTTCTTTCTGTCACGTAGTCAGTTTCCTGACACTGTAAGTTGAGAACACTATGCCAACTTGAATTTAAATTCTTTTCCATGACATTTTAGATATTGTTTTATTTTGTCTGAACCAATATCAGTATTTAGGTTTCTGTTGAATCTCGAGTCCTATCTTACTCCCCCCCCCATAAAATCAGGGTGTGATAAGGACTCATGCTTTGCTTTACATAATTTCAGCCACTTTGGTGTAGAGTTGCGCTAAGGCTTCTTTAGCTACCATACAGCTAGCATAAGTTGAGACGTTTTACAGATAACAACAGTTGATATAGAACACACATGATTGAATGAAGACAATTTGATGGGGAAATACTGTGAGCAATAACGTAAGGTTCTCTGATATAAAATAAAATATTGACATGTACATTTTAAATCTGAGGTTTACATACAATACAATACAATTTGAAACAAAAATTAAAAGAGAATTCACATTATACAAATTCTGTTTAGGGGGTTAAACAACCAAATGCACGTTGCATAAAGCAACCATTTTTTGCAGATTCAAGTTCCTTGTGTATTTGTATGTACATGTGAGCCAGTGCACACACACAAAAGTGTATAGCAGTCATCCAATAAATAATGTCCCTGCTAAAGTTAAAACCAAATCTATACTGTTTCGTTAAAGGACAGTGAACCCTACTACTTAGCGTCACTCAAACCACTGGGGAGCACTACATGCAGCAGTTAACTAATTAATAAGGTCTAATGCAGACAGAAGACCCTTTCTAAGTCCCACTCCTTCACGCTGTGTGCTCCAATATAGGCTGAGCAAGCCTCGGGCAGAACCTCTGTCAACTTTCTCCTTTTCTGTACACAAGCGTGAACCTATTCTGACGTCACCCATTGGTTTTTGCGAATACCATTCTGAATCCTTAAGTTTGTCATTGTGGCATTGACCATGTCAGGTTTTTTTGGCTGTACTTAGTTTCAACCCATCCATAGCAGGAAGGGTGGCTCGCCTGGTCACACACAATCTCGTATTACAATTAGCAGTACAACAAAATATGTTTGTGTCAACGCAGTAACAGAATCTGGATTCATATCTGATCAGCACTGCCCAGTTTGACAGTTTGATCTGAGTTTGGTGCGTTAAGCGGACTCAATGAGAATAACTTGACAATCACAAGGTAGCCACACCCTAAAGCATACCCTACTTTATGGTCTATTTTACTGTAAATGGGACCATCATTTACTCAATGAACATCATGCTGTATGGAAGAAGACTGAAACTAGAGACCATAAACTCATTAGGAAACTGTTTACTGAGCTCATAAATCATATCAGAAGTCGGCTCATTTCTCCATAAGACTCATTACTGTCACACTTCTTTTTTGCAACCCATGGAGCTGCCATCTGCTGGTCATTAGAAAGAATTGCAGGTTTAAGACGATTTCATGTTGGTTCACTTCACAGACCCAGAAGCTCTGTCCACTAATTATCCTGCCAGTGGCTATGTCATGTGTTAGGCTGTCTGTGTTGAAAAGACAACCAAATTTTGAACATTAGCTTTCCAATGTAACTAGCTTGCTAAGGATTGACGTAGAATAGTTAGATTTTAGCTAGCATTTTTGCTAACATTAGTTAGAGCAAAAAGGGGTGGGACTTAAGAAGGGTACATTTTCAGCAACCACTGCTGATAATAATTTTCTTATATACACGTTCATGAAGTATGTAAGTATGTACCTTTACTTGGTATTATTTCCTCTGACATATGTCTACAATTAGCAGTGCATGTCTTTACATTGTCTTAACCTCCAACCTATAGGTTACCTGGAGCCCACAACATTTATGTGTTTCTGTTTCTGTTCAATTTTGGTAGAATGCCATTTCACAAATGGTACAATCACACTTGTAAACAATGCATTGTTTATTTATTTGTGAAATTTTCAGCTTGCATGCCACAAATGAAATGAAATTGGTTCAATCTAGCAAAGGCAGAGTAAGCTATATGATATCGTGTATTGGAACCGAAGAGGGTGACTTACTGGGAATATGTTTGGTTTCTTTGTGTTCATTTACAGGTTAATAACTGTTACAACTGTGAAACTGCTATTGATGGCAATGAGATGGGTTCTCCAAATAACCGTTTGTGTAATCTCACCCAGGATAAATTTAGTCATACTATTGAGATTAGTGATTTTTGTCCCTGTGATGCTTAAAACTGCAGTAGGTAAATTTTATGAAAATAGTTTTTTGTCATATTTTGCTAAAACTTTCACTATATCCTGACAGTAGTACACGAAACAGATAATCTGTGTATAAATCAGGTTCCTCTGGCTCCTCCTAGTGCTCCTAATGGTATTTGCAATAATCCACAGGGAAACGAAAACAACCAATCAGAGCCGAGAAAGATTGGTTGTTGAGTCTCATTCCCAGGTTGTCAAATACCAATAATTTGGATAAAAAATTAACACTAACATATTTCAGTCAGCCAACTCACGTTTGAAATGTGTATTATAGCAGTATAGCGTATTTCGATTTTGGCATCTAGGCTCCGACCTCATCACTCCCCACAAATATGTTTCCATAGAGATATTGGGGAGTGATGAGCAAATACCTTAACCCCCTAGCTGGAGCCTACAGGTGGAGGCTGGGGTGGTGGTGGGGCTTACAGAGCAGCAGGCAGCAATACAGATGCATGGCAACAGTGGCATTGACAGAGCAGAGGGAGAGCTGGGAAATTGTGCAGCTTGAATAGACCGCCAGATTGGAAGGGTGAGCTTGGTTCGTGATTATGGAGTAAGGCAAGTCGTGTGTATATCAGCGCAGCTCGAGTTGACTGCCTGAACTAGCTCGCAGGCTCCGCTCCATATTCTCATGCACTACTGTCATCATATAGTGACAGTTACAGCATATATATAGACTTGTTTTTTTTAGTTACTTACTGCAGCTACCTTCAGCTTACTTTGGATATACACAAGTTGAGCACTGCCGTCATAGGAATTACTTTTTAGTTATCACATTCAGGAAATAGTTGGCTATATTATTTTTTATTTTGTTTTTCTTTCTTTCTTTCTTTCTTTAAATAAATCTGTGAAATTATAATAGCTAAATAGGATTTTTATTGTTTATATTGTTTATTATTTAATTATTACTTTGGCCAGAGGCATAGAGTTTTTTAGGGGGAGCCCTTCTACTCAGTATTTAGAATAGAGCCTGACCGATTTTAGAGGGGAAAAACGATTGGTTGTTTTTGTTCAGGCCCGGTGGATTCTTGCAAGTGACCTACTGCAGCTTTAAACAGAGGGTTTATGAAGAAATAAATAAAACAGCTGAAAAATGATCCGCGACAGGAGGACTTACTTTTATAATAGCATACAGGTTATTGTAGGTGAATAACCTGTCCCTTACAATGTGATAGTACAAAGACCAAACTCTGTTTGCAATTGTGTGAATTTTGTAATTGTACTGTTGAACCTACATTTTTATAAGAAAATAAAATCATTCTACATTTGCTGCATGCCTCAGAATGATGTTTGTCTCACACAAATGGTTTTCTTCTCTCACTCCTATGGAAGCCCATTTCTGCCATTGTGACGGGGAACAAATTATTCTGTAAGTCATTATAATGGGAAACTCCCTCAAAATATTGACTTTATGATACTTAGTCATTATTTTGAGATATGTCAAAACATTGGGAAAGTTTCTCATTGTTATATTAATATAAGTCAATATTTTGTGGAATTTTTTCATTGTGACTTACAGAAACTTTTTTTTTTATGTTCCATTGGTGGAAATAGGATTCCATACTCTCCTGTCGTGCAACGTTTGTCTGAGTTTCTTCTATTTCTCCCCTCACTCCCTCTTCTCTCTGGCTCTTTCTGTTAAACCTGAGGACTTTATGAGAGACTAAACAATTTTGTGTATTATAGAAATAGTTTTGCAAACAGGATGAGGCTGTATTGTACATTAAGAACAGTTGTTTTCTGTCAAGTCAGCTGTATTCATGCAGCCCAATATCACAAGTAATAATAAATAATAATTTGCCTCAAGGGGCTTTACAATATTATTATTACTGCCTTTATTTAAACTTTAAAAATCATTGAGGGCTTGCTCTCATTTATAGTGATGTCGAGCAACAGTTTGATTGATAAATCGTAAAAGATACGAGCTAATAAAAAATTATTATAACAAGCTACTGGATACAAGATACTAAAGCAATTTAAGTAAAACAAACTGAATTGTTTTTGATCATGGATTCAAATTCACCACGGAATACAAGTGTATTGATTCTTGTTCTGCTTTGTAAAGAGTTCCAGTTAGTCAAAGCACAGAAACTGAAAGCAGATCTTCCCAGCTCAATATAATCTCGAGAGACTTGCAGAGGAAGGCAATCACTGGACAGTGCCAGATATGGTTAAGAGGACTAAACTAGCAAAGATGAGATATAAGATGGCAACTTCCCAATGAGATCCCTGTAAATAAACAAATGCACATGCTTATCACGTCTCTCTCACTGACCACCCAACTTTTTATTACAGGATGCAATGATGAGTACTATAAACATCCCCAGTAATAAACCTAAGAGCAGAATGATAAACAGCATCTAGGGCAGAAGCATGCCAATAAATCACAGCTCCATAAGTCATAATGGAAAGGGAAACAGCTTTAATAATCCTTTTACAACAAAACAGTTAATTTAGTTCTATATCTATATAAAACAAAGTTTTTTGTTGTTGTGTAATTAGATGAGAAGAATTTCTCCTTTTTTTTCTGTTCAAGGTATTTATATTCTGTAACTCTCTCAATGTTGCAGTGTTTCTCAAATGGGGGTACATGTACCCCCATTTGTGAGAACAACATAAACTTAGTTTTATGTGCATTCAGTACAAATTTAGTAAGCAAACCCCAAAACCAACCTCTGTATATGGATATTCAGTAGTGTTGTTGATCGATTCATGTCTAAATCTTGACATTTTAATGCAAAGTATTTGAATTCTACATATTGTGCTATAAATATGCATGGCAACTGCCCTCTACTGGTTGAAACCCGGCTACTGCAGATGAATTTTGCTATCTGGAGGCAGATGACGAATGTGATGGCAGCATTCGTTACCAACTAACGAAATTAAATTGCACTATAAGATATTGTGTTGTATAAATATTAGTATTTGTCAAATATTATTGTGTTTGCATTATATCGCTAGTTCTGACTAGCTCTCATAAACAAAAGCTACATCACAACTGACTTAGCTTGTCACTTCATCAATGCTGACTGAGAGATATAGTCCTGCGTACAAACCCTCTCTCCTTACGTGAATGTCACACAACAGTCTCCTTCAGTAGGTAATCGTGACACTATCAGTCCACTTTTACAAGTTGGATTAACAAGAGCTTAATGACAAATAATTACATTTTTATTGCTTTTGCTATGTACCAAATTATTAAATTTTTACATTAAACTTCTCAACTTAAAGGGCCAGTGTGTATCACGCGGCATCTAGTGGTGAAGTTGCAAATTGTAAACTACAGCGGCGACAAAACTTACGAAAGAGGTGAAGGGTCCAATCTACAGCCAGTATGTGTTTGTCCGTTACATGCTACTGTAGAAAAATTCAACATGGCAGACTCCGTCAAAGAGGACCAACTCACTTTGTAGATAAAAACAGCTAATTTTAAGACAACAAATGATTCTTATTTTCAGAACTTATTATACATGAATTATTATCATTAATTATTATTATTAAAATTATTACATTTTTGCCAAGATCCTCCTTAATGTTACACACTGAACCTTTAAAATAGAATATCATTTTATCTTCTTTTGTCACAAAACTTACTTGTTATTACACAAAGTGAACATCTTTTTAAACCAAGAAACATTTGTAATACATTTTTAAGTCGGTTTACATGGTTTTATTTGATAAAGATTTCCTGCTTTGGATGAGAAAAGGCGGAGGTATCAATCAAAGTCTTAATTTAAAGGCAATGTAAGAATGTGAATAAAGACATGAAATATGTTGACACTAGGTACAAAATGAAAACAACTTTTTAGAGCCGAGGACGTTGGTTGTTGAATCTCATCTCCAGTTCGTCAAATACTGACTCTTTGGTTACTAAAGCACCAATATATGACAACTTGGGAAGGAGACTCGACAATCAACTAGCTCTAGTTTGAATTAAACTGTCAAATAAGCTAGCAAGTATTTAAATCTCTCAGCAGCAGAATATCAGAGCAACGTAAATTACAATTACACATAACTAGATAATGCAGGCTAATTTGACCATTTCCTGATTGTCATTACCCAGCACCTAGGCCATGACAAATATGGAGAAGGACACAATAGATGGCGAGAAAGTAGTGAATTTATTATAGTGACCTAAACAACTGAGGTAATAAGTACAAATGTGGGTGTGTCAGTCAGTAACATCAGTAATGTAAATGTGGAGGTGTGAGCAATATGAGATGTAAATGTTGTCAAGTGAAAACAAAGAAATCAAACAAAAGCTGAGAAGGTGAGCAAGATTAGAATGAGAGAGAGCCAGAGCAAAACTGAGACTGGGCTTTAATCCTGTAGGAGCGCCTGACCCAGGTCCAAATCTGGTTTGCTGCTGATGGTACCTTCAGGGACACACAGGAGAAACAATAACTTGTTCACCACATCAGCATTTTGGGCAGGGATTGCTCAACTGTTATTGGACACAGAGCAAATTGTTAAATTTAATTGACAGTTTGTAAAATCGTGTCAATTATATTTTGTACCCTATGTGCACACACATGCGCCCATGGCAACCCTGAAACCACGGAGCCCCACCCAATATAACAGATCCTAATTTAACCTGTGTTTAGCTGCACAACAAACCATAACATCTGAAGTTGAAATTATAGCATAATAATTCGTCCTGTTGTAATAGCAAGAAAAATATGTAATTATTACTTGAAAATACCTTGTTATAACATGAAAACTATTATACATGTTGTCAAAAAGTCCACATGATGAAACATGGTGCTATAAAACTAGAATGTAAATCTACACAAAGTAGTTTAAAAATGCTTGAGTTTGATTTAAACATAGTGACCCCTTAAAGGACCAATTTGAGGAATTTAGTGGCATCTAGCGGTGTAGTTGCCAATTGCAATACTTTTGCCTCACCCTCCCATTCCAAGTGTACAGGAGAAACTACAGTGGCCATGGAACTCGTAAAAATTAAAACATGAAATGCCATATCTAGAGACCTGTTTGTCCTGGACTACTGTAGAAACATTAAGGTTCAACATGGCGGACTCTGTATAAGAGGACCCGCTCCCTCTACACACACTAATGAGCTTTAAATTATGAAGTTGTACTGCATTTGTAATCACAATGTGGGTTAAATATGTCACATGTTACTTCAGGGGCAGAAGGACCAGAACTGAGGTAGTTGAGATAGATAGATAGATAGATAGATAGATAGATAGATAGATAGATAGATAGATAGATAGATAGATAGATAGATAGATAGATAGATCTGGTAACAGGTGGAGATGACTGAGATGAGTTTTAAACAGATGGATGGACAGTTTTTTCCACCACAGACGCAACGACGATATCTGGATCAGTCGTTCAAACACTTCTAACTATATAACCGCTACTCCACAAACTACATTACTGTCTTGTGTTGCTGGTTTCTTAAACCCACATTGGATGTATGAATGTCAGCAGTTGTTTAAAAAAATGGGTGGAACGTTCTGTCCTCCACCAGAGAGTGCGAGAGGTTTCTCAGTTCTCTAGGGTGGAAGACTGTCTTGTATCCGAGGAGCTTGAAAAGCGGTTGGCAAACAGTCTGAGTGTGAACCACCATGTCGAAGGACAGCTTCACCCTCCAGTTCTCCGCATTAGCAGCAGAGTCCCGAACTGTGGTGAACTTCTGCCGGGATGACAGATCACTGCTGCCCCGGGTGTTGTTGATGATCCAATCCTCCACACTGCGGTGCAGAACCAGGCCGAGGAAGCTGTAGAGCTCCCTGGTCTTCTGGAGAGGAAACCTGGCCAAGTCCTCATACCTAACCAAGGAAAGGGAAGTAAAAAATAAGCCATTTGTTAGTACCTATGACTCAGGAATTATACCACGGCCAACGGCCAGTGCTACGGATGCCCCTTCTGAAATTAACTATGCACATGGACAGTTTGGTATTGCCCTGTTTGGAACTGGATGTTGTGCCCTTAAAATTGTTGGGTCTCTGTAAATAATACGGTTGATGTTGTGTAGCGTTAACAGAGAGCTAGTTTGGTTCCTTCAGTCAGCCATACAGTGTGTAGATGAGCTCAGGTTGCAGTAGAATAGTAACTGTGTGTGTGTGTGTTTGCTGCCAAAGAAAAGAAATAAAGTCGCTGTTTATGTAATTTTACTTCAGCGTCTTCTTGGACTCTACACATTAGAGTGAAAAGCTAACGCTAACTAGTGTTAGTTAGATCCATGAGTCACCCAAATACGTTTTGGAGCTGAAAGCCATGGGTCAAACACATTCAATCTGTGTTGGAGCCATTTTTTATGTTTAATATTGGGTGGCGCTGTGAGTAGCCATCTATTTTAGGTTTAGACTAATTGGTTCAGGTGTAGCGCACAGTGAGGCATATGGTTCTTAACCGTGTGTAGGTTGAGATTTCTTTTGTTATTTTTTTGTCCTCCTGCTGACTGACAGACACAACTGGCTTACAAAGTGAACTCCAATATTATCCTTTTGTCCTTCTCACCTAAGCAGAATGTAGCGCCCTCTGAGCCAGGCAGGTCTGGCCAGGCCCGTGGACACAGACCTGAGGAAGTCCTCACACACTGTGTTAATCTGTCCCAGGTCCAGGTTGTGGGGTCGCCGACCAGTCGCCCTCCACAGACGCCACAGCCGGTAAGTGTCTCGAAATGTCTCAATACGAGATGCCAGGATGCCGCGGGGATCTCGAACAAGCTGGACCACCTGGTGATGATGAACATCAGGAATACACTGTGGTCAGCAACAGTACAGATGATCCCCAGCTCCTCCCGCCACATGTCAAAGTATCCTTGAGCAAGATACTGAACCTCGAATTGCTTCCAATGCTGTAAATTGGTGTGTGCCACTGCAGTTAGTCTGCGGATCGGGCGGGCTGAGTTATCAAAATGAAGACTCCTGATAATGTGTGTTCCCCCTAAACCCAAAGCGGATTTTTGCCATGGTGCGTGTGTACTTAATTTGGCTTACTATGGCGGTCGGAGCCCCAAATAAACAGATTTTGCTATGATTTAATTGCAGTAAACAGATCTAACTATGGCTATAGAATTTGTCAGGTCTGTCCGCAAGACTACGAGCAAACATGGCTATGCTAACTTATAACGTATTTGCAGCTCTTACCAGGTAGTCCAACTTCCTCTCTGACACAGAGCAATCTCCTTTTTGTGTCTTTGCGTTGACTTTGTATGAAATCTACTCATGCAAATAATTGCATTTGGTGGGAACACACCATAAATCCATCAGAGCTGTCTAAAAAAATATTTCAGAAGAGGTGTGAAAAGGGCACAAAAGGCAGTGCCCTAAATCCAATAAAACAATGGGATTCATGATTTCCCCTAACCGACCCCATTAGCTTGGGGCTAGAAAAGATTTTTATCACTATTCTACTAGGAATTTAAGTATTACATTTTTGCCATTGCCAGCTACACAGATCCAGTCCAGCATTAGGAGCACTACGAGGAGCCAGAGGAACCTGCTTTTTTCACAGATTATCTTTCTTATGTACTACTGTCAGGATATAGTGAAAGTCTAGCAAAAAATATTTTCATAGCAGTTACCTGCTAGTAAGTTAACTGCAGCTTTAATGTTAAATTTAAATATTCAAATTTTATTCAAACTTGAGGATTTCTAGAGTAGCTGAGCTGTTGGGTGGAGAGTGTCTGTTTTTCTGATTCAGTGTGTGTTGGAGTAACAACACTGCCAGTGTATAAAGCCGTTGATGCCTGTAGTCTCATCTAGGGTAACACTCACTCACTGCCACTGCTTCATTGTCCTTGAAATATCTAGATAAATCTAGGACACTCTAAGTTGCCTGTTGGTGCACTACTGCTCATGTCCCACTTCTGATAAGGTATGTGGGTTTTATTGCATGTTTGTTCTTGATTTAGCTTAAACGCATATGAATCACAGCATTTAATAATGCCTTCCTGCCAGTACCCAGTTGGATTTGTTTGCCATTCTTTATCTAAATTAGCTGATTCATGTAACAGATGTTAAATATAGTATAGCTGTGTGTCCTTTTAATTTGAAATGTTTTTGTTCAGGGTTCAGCATTCATGTTAGTTTTCTGAAATGTACTTGCCCAAAGTCAATTCTTACCTGCCCCCATACCCCGTTTTATCCACCTTGCTCTCAGACTTGATGTTTCGCCTACATCCTCTAATGCTACCCAATTCAATTCTGTGGTTTGGGCTCAGTTCAGGCTTGCACAGAATTTGGCTCAGGTTGGGCCCCATTTTTTGTGCACCATTAAAGCTCTAATGAGAAGGAAGTGAGATGGCTCACTCCTTAGCTACTTCCATCATCAGCTCTGAAAAAACAATGTGTTTTCTTTTTTTTTCACGGCAAGTGAATGGCTAGATTTACTAGACCGACATTGGCATTTTACTTGACCCAGGCAAATAAAATGTACTTGCACTTTACATACAGCACTTGTACAAGATGCTTAGCTGACCAGGTCAATGCAGTCACACTCATTACATCAGAGTGACTTTAGCAAAGGCTACTGGCACAGCACTGCCACTGTATATTATGTTTCCACGTGTCTGCACGCGTGTTTAGAGGGACTGTGGTCGTTGTCGCCACATATTTAATCAATACCAATTTAGAACTGCATTGATTGGTCATCTAACCTTCCATCATCCAGCACTCAGCTTGTGAATAGCTGTAAAATCCAGGCTCTGTGGTGCCACACTGACCAGTCAATACAGACCAAACACAAATAATCAGCTGTTCACTACATCTAGGTATAGCTATTGAAGGTTGTTGTGCTGCCCCAACCACTAAACTAGTGTGTAATTACTGGTGGAAGTCTAGCTGTGGTGAGCTTTGGATCAAGATGCAGAATAGGCTAAAAAGTCAGATATCAATATTCCAACATTCTTTTTTCATATAGCTGAAAAGCAGTCCTTAATACGTCTCAATGACAAACAATTTAAGTTTCAATATATTTGGGCCCTTTCTGAAGGATATTGAAGAAGACGGGACCACCTTGAGATACCTCTCCATGTAGGTTGTAGTGTTTAATATACCATTATCCCTTCATGCCTGATTACCCTTATTATATCCAATTGTATAAACCTTCTTGATCTGAATGGACAAAGACTGTAATACTGAAATTAATTTTATATTAAATAAAATAATAATAATAATAATAATAATAATAATAATAATAGTTGTAACTATTTCTCTACCTTGAGGTTGAGTCTTGGGTCCTCAATCAGCGCTCTGAGGTCACTGATTTGGGGAATCCGGACCGTCTTGATGGCTGCGTGGCGCATTGCTCTACAGGCATCAGCAGCCAGTGACACATTGAGCGGCCCACACCTCCTCGCACACTCCCCCTCATCAGCCAGCACCAGGCTCTGCACCTCTCGACCCAGAGGAGCCTCACATACAGGGGGGGAGCACAGAGACCGGCCTAAAGACAGGACAAGAAACTGTAACACAGCAACAATGCATTGCCAAACCAGCGACATACATATAACAGGACTGTATCCATTTGCATTACGTAAAAGAAAGCAGGACAAAGTGCTAAGTCATGTCCCTTACTAGCTCCTCGTCTGAACAGCTTGTCTGTGGAGTGGTTGGCAGGACGGGGCCGTATGTAACTTTCCAGACTGTTGAGGTGACAGTGGTACAGGGACCTCAACAGGTCTCTGGCCGCTCCCAGCATCACCCTCCTCTCAGCCAGGTTCCGACTCTGTGCCAGCCGAGGAAGCACAGCTAACTGGACATGGTACAGAGGCTCAAACAGGTAGAAGACCTTGGATATGAAAAATTATCAAAGACAATATATGAGAGTTATTAAACTTCCACACATATAAACCTAGAATTTTTAGGTGCAGTCAATGAAGGTTTTGTGCCTCTTTGGACAAAATAACCAATATCATATTGTCACATTTTACAGATCAAGTGCCTCACTGGTTGCTGCGCTGTCTAAACAGGCACTGTCACCCCAGCTCTGTGCAAGGGATGCTCAAACCCCCAAAGCCTCTGAAATACTGGCCGTGCACTCTGCAATTCAGATTCTTTTTTTGCAACCTTGCTTCGCTGCAGCTAATGATCAATTGAAACGTCTGTCTGTATTATATCAGTTCTAGTTGCAGTAGGTAACTTTTATAAAAATAACTTTTTGTCATATTTGCTGAAACTTTCACTTCATCCTGACAGCAGTATATGAGACAGATAATCTGTGAAGAAATCAGGTTCTGCTTTGGGTTGGAGGCTTGAAGATAGCTGATCGTCACATTCCCAGAGTCCCAAAGTGTTTTTATTTGACGACTGTATTTGGGAATAAGACTCAACAATCAACTGTCTTCCTTGGCTCTGATTGGTTGTTATCATTCAGGGCCAGTGTAATCTTGCAAATACCATTAGGAGCACTCGGAGGAACCATAGGAACCCCGATTTCTTCACAAATGATATGTCTGTTTTTAAAAAAATAGAAATGACCAACTTTATTGCATGCTTTAACTGTTTAACCGTGCAGTCATTAGCAAGTAACAGAAAAAAGTATATTCAAGTTCAGCGTTTTTGAAATGTCAAAAAGTATTCCTGATGTTTTTAGATGATAATTTGATACAGGTCACATGTATTACATTCTAACCTCTGGATGTTGGTTAAACAGCTGACCCACGAAGGAGGATCCGCTCCGTGTGGTGGCCAGAATGAGAATGTGGGTTCTCTTGTTTGCACTGTCGGAGGGGAGGGAGACAGAGGGGGAGGAGGAAGAGGTGTGGGAGAGGATCTCATCACAGCCTTGGTCCGAACCCTCGAGTGTCTCCTGGCCCAGTCGTGTCAGATCTTTGAGGCTGCAGTTGACGGCGTGGCCCGTGAGTGCCAGGCCCAAAGATTTGGTGGAAAAGGTGCGGATGGCTGTGTACTGGATGGCTATGGAGGCTAATGCTAGCAGCACCATGGACTTCCAACAACACTGCATGGTGGCTGGGCAGATGCATCAGGAAGCCACAGCACTGTCTGTCAGACAAGGGGTCAAAGACAGAAAGACATAAGGACAGGAGACAAAGAGATATTAAGACTGACGTCTTGTTTTCATTGGTTCACTCTTACTGCTCTCATCAGCCTTGTTAAACCCTGATAAACCCAATGAACAGTCCCTGCCCAGCACCAACAGAAGACAAAGTTAGAGACTAGCTGGTGAACATCGGTGGAATTTAGAGATTTTTCGCAGGGTTTGGTGACGATCAAAAGAGAGCTAAATGTTGAGTGAATATTAGACTGTTATTTGAATGTTGCTCTGTGGCTGCTGGATGTCTAAATGGCTGTTAAAGTTTCTAAATGATTTGTGTACTTCCGGGGTAGCTTTAGCACGTCTCCAGTGGCTCCTTATGCTTTGGCAAAAATGATATGGAAATGGATAATGTTAACATTTTCATTGATCACTGTTGTAGGCCTAAGGTGATTGTTTCATGCTCCAGTTGTGTAGCCTTTAGACACGTGTGTGGACAGAGGGGACAACAAGTTTTTGGCTGTGTCTTAAATGACTTGCATGGATGATCCATTTGGTCCAATAACTACGGAAGCCCTAAAGAGCCATGTATTCATACATTTTATTTCCTCCGTTTTCCTGTGATAACGAGTTAATTAATTCGAGATCTCCAGATAACGACTGTGATATGATAACTGGGGTCAAATCAGCCGCACTTAAATTTACAGCGTGTTCACTTCCGGTTTTCAAAATAAAGGTATTAAGAACAGTAAGCTATTATTCAAACCTACATTTGAAAATAAAATATGTTACATTCAAGTTTTTCATGCGCCCATGATGAATACAAAACATACTTAATATCAAGCATTTCTACTGCACCAATTTGGAGAAATGCCAAAACAAAAGTTCCATATTTGTATCTCCAAGTGGCATCTTTTATTATATTTGAGGTACTGTAAAAACATATTGCTCAATAATTCCTGGCTATGGATGGTATATTTAACTTCTACACATATAAGAATACAAGTATACTTAATATCAAGCATTTTTACTGCACCAATTTGGAGAAATTCAACAATAAAATTCCACATTTGTACCTGCTTTTCCATTCAAGTTACCGGAGGGCTAAACTGGAAGTTAGCGGCTCGCCAGTGGAAGTGTCTAATGCTCATCCTCTATGGGCCACACCATGCAGAAGCACATGCATAAGATCTGGATAATCTGTTTGCAGCTCTGAGCAGCTTCCACAGGAATGAACGGAGCCTGCCGCCAACTCTGTCCAGTTCCTAATACAGCATTGAGATTAGCTACTTAGTCAGCTAGTCGGCTATTAGCTAACTTAAGATGTGATTACCCTGTATCTTATTTACTTTTGTAAATCTAATTGTATTTCCTTATTTTGTATATATATAATATATTATAATATATATATCTTTCTTATTGTTTGTATTTGTTTTTTGCCTTCTTTCTTAATTTATTTTTTAATATAATCTTTTTTAAATACTATTGTTATACCTGTAAAATCGATTTTGTTGTATTTTCTTTTAATTTTTATCATTGCATTCTATTTTTAAATCTACTTTATTTACTTTTATTCCATCTTATAATTGTCTTGTCAGTCTGTGAAGCACTTCGAACTGCACTAAACAGTAATGTGCTATACAAATGCAGTTTGATTAAGACAATTATTTTTTTATATTCATGAAATGTTATGTTCAAATATGCAAATGAGTCATTATCTATCGCTAACTTTTGTTGAATTTTGGAGAAATCATATGCAAACCGACAAAGTCCAGTAAAATAAACACGGTAATGGGAATTTAGGGCGTTTCTCTCTGAAAGAAGACATGTTATGGAAGTAAAATAGCTCAGAAACTCAAAGTTGACCAGTGTCTGTGTAAATCCATCTATCTAGATTAAATAATCCAGTGACAGCACTAGGCTACATATTAGCACAACATTGCACCAGCTCACCCAGAGATTCCTGCCAGCTGTAACGATGCCTTTCTTCACAATGCCGCTAAATATCAGCAGACCCTTACTGTCGGGGTCCGCAGGCCCTTCATCCCTGCACACAGACACCGATACCGCCCCGGGGCCTGACGGTACCTTTATTTACCTCTCATCGGTGTTTTATCCGTCAGCAGCAGGAGGCGGCGGGCTGATGGAGGCATGATGCTGATGATGCTGATGATGGTGATGATGATGCTGATGCTGTGTGGCTCCTCCAGTCTGCGCCTGTCTGCGATGATCCACACAGGGAGGATAAGGAGGACATGACGCTGCGGACAGGAGACGATCTAAAACCTAAAAAGGAATGATTCATTAAACGCGACGGCCGACAGTCACATCCAAATCAACAGGCTGCTGGACTGCTACATAGGGGAACAGTACAGGTTTCACTGCTACCGCTCTTCATCGTCTCTCTCTTCCTCTTCTACCTTTACCCCCGCCCCCTCACATTCCTGATGTAGGACATTAAAAGATAGCCCTTTAAATGTCATAATCATAAAATAATAATTTAAAAATATACATATATAGCCTAATAATAATAATAATTTGTTTTTTGTTTTTTGTCTGTCTGATTCCCAGCTTCTGAAATATTGATGCTAGGAATGAGACTCATCTATCAACTATCTTCAAGCCTCCAACCCAAAGTTCTCTTCTCGTTCTCGGCTAGAAGTCAGGGGAACCTGATTTTTTTACTGTCAGGATATAGTGAAACTTTCAGCATATATAACAAATTACTATTTTTCACCTACTGCAGCTTTAAAATAATTAGAATTACAACATCTGATCAGATGTTATCATTCTTCTTCTTATTATTATTATTATTATTATTATTATTATTTTGACATTTAAAGAGTTCTCTTTAAATGTCCTGCAGGAATGTGTTTTATAAGTTACCTACTGCAGCTTTAAGGTTCACACAGCTGTATACCACACATACTCATAAAATGCAATAAATATAAGAGAGGGAATGGCTCAAAGGATCAGGAAGCCAGGTAGAGTTAAGGTATAGCTAAGTCAGGGTAGTTAAGTTGGGTGAGGGTTTTCTTTTGTAAATTCTTTACATCTTATGTTTGTCTACTTGTTACTAAGTTAAAACCCATGTCTGCATACTCCGGTAGAGTAGATGGCAGTGTGCACCTTCAAAGTAAATGATTGCAATCTGCTATAAAATAAAAAGAAGGAGAAGAAGAGAGGCAGATGAAGAATAAACCTCTTCCTGATCACACCTAGAAGTGTATATTAGACAGGGTGGCTAAAAGAGCACCAAATATGAACATTGGATTTGGAAAAGGGGAAGGTAAAGCAATAATTAAAAAGAAAATATCTGAACTTTGGCAAAAAAAAAAAAAGGTGGTATGGAGACGGAGAGTATGGGTAGAACATACTATAGAATACAAAAGACCGAGCACAGAGTGTTAAAGGGAGGAGTAAAAGAGTATTTCTATCTAGATTAAGATTTGATCACACTGGTTTAAATAAGACACAGGTATGTGCATGTAATAGGCCCTGTTAAATATAATGAAGAGAGGATAAGTTTACAACAAAGGGCGAGAGTGGTTGGACGAGGATGGGATTAAGAAAGGATATAAGAAACACATTGGGAGGAGGAGTGGAAAGCACAGAGAGCTCATAGATTTCTTAGTTAACGCTGTTTAGTAGAATATTGTTTTTTTTTATTAGACTAGTACAGTAGGTGGTGGTATGCACTTAAAAGCTGCAGTAGGTCACTATTATAAAAAAACTTTTTGTCATATTCACTGAAACTTTCACTATATCCTGACAGTAGTACATTAAACAGATAATGTGTGAAACAATCAGGTTCCTCTGGCTCCTCCTAGTGCTCCTAATGGGATTTATAAGAATCCACCGGGCCTGAAAACCCCCCACAAAAAAGCCACTTAAGGGAATTTGAAGACATCTTCAATGCGTAGTGCAACCAAAAAATGAGGTCTGCCTGAAGAAAAATATTTATAATATAATAATAAATAAATAAGTTATAATAATATCAACTATTTAGAAATAACATAACAACAAATAATATAGAGGATTTCGTTATTTTGCTTCACACTGCTGTCCAGCAGGTGGCGGTAATGCACCTACAAGCTAGTTTACCAACCGCCATTAAAACCAGAAGAAGAAGTACTCTCCAAGCAACCTAGTGGACTACACTTATTCATTTACACCGGAAACATGTATTAATAGACTGCAGCAGAGATATATATATTTATATATATTTATATATATACACAGCTTTTTCTGTGATACGTCACCCGGAAGTCTGCTAAGCTAATGGCGTTACTTTAGCTAACTAGCTAACGTTAACTGGACGCGGGGCTCGGTTTGGCGGTAACGTTAGAAAACGAGGACGTGAGGAGCTGAGTATGGGCTGAAGAGCTCAGAGTCACTGCCAGCATCTGTCAACAATAAGCTGTCGGTGCTTGAAAATGTCTAAAGTCCAAATGCTGAGAGTGCTGATGACTCGGAGACAAAGTGCGGCTGCTGAACAGATCTGTGAGCTGTTGGACAGAGCCGTAGCACAGTGCAGGGACCGCTGTCCGTCAGCAGAGGACAACCGAGGACAACGCACACTGCTGGACCCACAGCTGGACCCACAGCTGGACCCACAGCTGACCATCAGAGCAGGTCTGTACACAGCTGTTAGCACACACAGTGTAAAGTAGAAACACTTTGTAGAAGTCGTCCATGAGGCTTTCACGTTAGAAAGCTGAAGGAGGACATTTTTATAAAAGTCCTATTTGCTGAAAGTGTACAGTAGCGACAATGAAAGATGTCCTCCCACTGCAGAGAGATGGAGCCAGTAGTGATGGCAGTGCCACACTGAAGCTTCGATACGTGCTTCAAACCCTGAACTACAATTCCATAGAACCACTGCTTCAGAGCTTGCTTTGGGGCCAAAAAAAATCACGTGACATATGACGTCCGAAGCAGCAACCGCTTCATTGCCTGAATGAATCAGCTGATTCACTGGCACTGCCTCCTCTGGATTCTAACAGGTGACAGGTTGAGACACTTTTGAATTTGTGCGCTTTTAACACTTTATAACCGCAAATGTGAAGAAACTGTGAGCAAAAATCAACCCCCCCCGCCATAGTTACACAAGCACACCCAACCTATGCCATATTTCCCAGCATTCTCTCCTCAATAACACAATACACACATTCAATCTTTATTTGTAAATAGAACATGATGTAGATAAGAATTTTCAAAGCAAAGATACTTTAAATCCAAGAGTGACCAAAGCAAAGATGCTTCAGAACAAAAGGTGTGTTCTACAAACAGTTTCTCCAGCACTGCTCATTAAGGTGTGTGTGTGTGTGTGTGTGTGTGTGTGTGTGTGTGTGTGTGTGTGTGTGTGTGTGTGTGTGTGTGTATGCGCACATGGTAAATGGTAAATAGACATAATGGCATAAATAGCTGCACCGGGGCCCAGACGCCATCAGGGGCCCATGAAGGAAGAAAAAAAGGAGCCAGCAGCTGTGTTGTTTTTGTGAATGAAATAGGTCGGGGCGGGTCGGTAAGGTAGGCTAACGCTGAGTGGCTGGTGTGGGAGGAGGAAATGATCATTTGTCCAATCACCTTGATAGCTGTCAGTCAGGATGAGTCGCGATGACGTGACGTGGGTTGTTTCTGCTTTCAGCAGGAAAAAAAAACAAGTGGATGAAAGTTGAACCTAGAAAAGATATCATGTTTAGCAAGCCTAAACAAAAGAGTGGCGCGCAAAAGAGGAAGGAAAGAAAGAATCAGGATGAGGGTAAAACTAAAATGGCCAAATTAGATAAGTTTTTTACTCAGACCCAGGCAACCCAGGCAAAAGCTAGCGTCCCGCTGGAGCCTAGCGGTAGCTTGCCAGCTAACTCCATAAATGAAGCGGCATTGACCCCACCGCCGCGTGACAATAGCAGCAGTGGCTGTGCATGTGTGTGTCCAAGCGTGTGTGTGTGCGTGCGCTTGTGTTTAGGGCAGGGGCACAAAAAAAATATTTGCACCGGGGCCTATCACCATGATGTTACACTACTGAATGGACCTGTACTTGTACAGCACCTTTCTAGTCTTCCAACCACTCAAAGAGCTTTTACACTACGTGCCACATTCACCCTTTCACACACATTCACTCAGTGATGACAAAGTCCATCTAACAGAAACTAACATTCATACACACTCACACACCGATGCACGGCATCGGGAGCAGTTCGGGGTATCTTACTCAAGGATACTTCAACATGTGGCACCAGGAGCCGGGGATCAAACCCACAACCTTCCAATAAAGGAACGAACCGCTCTGCCTCTGAGCCACAGCCGCCCGAAATGACTTACACATGAATGCCTGTATGTAATTAAAAGCCTCCTGTCCACCAACCAGCCTGCCTAATTTGACTGCAGCCTTGCACTTTGCCAGGAGAGGTCACTGTAACTGAAGTTTGAGTAATGAACCAATTTTCGAAACAATTGGCTCAAGTGGTTCAGTGCTTCACAAAAGCTTCATTTGCCCATCACTAGTTGGCACTGCTTTATCGAAGTCCTGCTCATACGCCTACCCGACTCAGCTGCGAACAGGGGTCAGCTGTCAATCATCATGTGAAACCAATGACAGTATATATAATGGACAGAGCTCCCGGGTCTGTGAAGTGAAGCCAGCGCAGAAGTGTCTTAGAACTGCATTCTATATAAAGGCCAGCAGGGGGAGCTCCATTGGCTGCAATAAAAACAGATACAATTCACTCTATTGGAGAATGAGCCGACTTCTGACTTTTGTTTGCTTTTTATTGCTTCAAATAACTAATTAAAACCAAAGTTATCAGACTCTGATACTTGAACATACGTCCGTGTGAAAATAACTACCTAAAATGACAGAAACTGTCTTTGGAAAAAATTATTTACCTTTTTTTAATTTTTAGTTTGGCCCATGTCCCATCTGTTTACATGGAGACAGAGGTCCTTATGGCCTATACTGCAGTCAGCCACCAGAGGGGGATCGAGATGTGTTGGCTTCAGTTTGGGGGGAAAGTCATGTTGTCCATCTTTATATATGTCAATGTTTGGGACCCGCAGTTGGGATTTGACGACCTGAGAATGAGACTCAACAATTAGCTATCTTTTTTGGCTTTGATTGGTTGTTTTCATTCAGGCCCGGTGGATTCTTGCAAATGTCATTAGGAGCACTAAGAGGAGCCAGAGGAACCAGATTTTTTCACTCATGTACTACTTTCTTGATATAGTGACAGTTTCAGTGAATATGACTTTTTTTTTTAATAAATGTTACCTACTGCACTTTTAATACACAACAAAAAATGGTACTTAATCATTTAGGGCTGTGTATTGGTCAGAATCTGGCGATACGATACTTAGGAAAAAGGGGTTACAATTCAATATATTGTGATACATTGTGATATATTGGGATCCATTTATTAAATCTAATTTTAGGAGAAGAAGAAGATATATACTTTATGGATCCCCTAGGGGAAATTCTTCTTTTCACTCTTTTTTATTCTTACACACCCCAGCAGTGCACAGGAGGGGAAACTGGCACCTCTCCAGCTACCAGTCCACACTCCATATTGTGGCCTGTGGGACTTGAACCCTCCGGTTCCCAAGCCAGTTCCCTACACACTGATCTACTGCCATCCCAATATATCTTTTTTTATATCTTTTTTTATTTTTTATTTTTTTTAAGAAGATGAAGATGGAAAACTGTTATAATATAAAGAACACACCACCATATGCAGTAAAACTGTCTTTTTTGATGTAACCGGTCTAAAAGTGGGATTTGCATTTGTATTTATCACAGTCCCTGTAACAGCAGGTTTATGTTTACAGCATAGTTTGAGGTTTAAACACAGAGAATCAGTACAATATCACAAAAAGAAATATCGCAATACAATATAGACACACCCCTATGAATCACATACAACATTACCATACAGCAGTGTGGTGCTAACTAGAGCCTGACCAATATGGGAATTTGGAGACCTATTTAGTGTGGTAAAAATCACAGGTTTCCGATATAGAATTAAAATAGATATTTTCTATCTAGATTTTGCAATAGGGCTGGTTACAGAGTGCAGATGCTATTTTCATATTATATTCATATTTATTTTGTAATATGTTTTGCATGCAGCACATTCTTGATTTGTGGTAGTGTGCTGTGGTTCTGGGAATGTTTGATTTTTGAGCTCGACCGTCACTACTGGGATATCATCAGATCACCCAACTCATTACTAGTCATACCGTCATGGCCAGATGTGTTCAGGCTCAGACTCAAACTGTCAATGAAGGAAAACAACTTTAAACATAAACTGCTGCTTAATAACAATCATAACATTTCAGCTGATTTTGTATTATAACTTAAATGTGGTCCTCTTTTTTTCTCCCTTTGCTCTAGAAGTCCAGCAGCAGCAGGATCCAGAGCACCTGCACATTAAAGAGGAACAGGAAGGACTCCGGAGCAGTCAGGAGGGAGAGAAGCTTCATGGGCCTGTCCCAGTTAAGAGTGAAGATGATGAAGAGAAAGCTCCATCCTCTCAGCTTCATCAAAGACAAACTGATAACCAGATGAAAGCAGTGGTCAATGGAGAGGACTGTGAAGGACCAGAACCAGCCAGGAAGCTGAGAGTGTTAGTGAAGCAGCGACTGACTGCGGTAGTTGAAGAGATATTTGGGCTGTTTGAAACAACCTTAGTAGAGTATGAGGAGGAGATTGAAAGTCTACACAAGCTGCTGGAGGAGGCTGTGAAGCTCCAGATGAACACAGCAGCAGGTTTGTCGATGTTCAAAAAGTAATCCGTAAAACGTACAATATGTCATTTCTGCCACTAGGGGGTCTCTCACATCAAATGAATAACCAAAGATGAAGTTTGATGTCGTTGTGAATTGGCGTGGGATCATGGAAGTTGTTGTCTTCACCACCATTGCCGTCATTGCAGTCAGCTTCTCCCGGTTAGGATTCCTTCAGTGTTCATGGTTCAGGAGGTTTCTACAGGGAGCCCAATGATCCACAGAGGTCTCCTCCTCTCCAACACAAACAGACCCGCTGATTAAAACCAACTAAACACACTGAATAAAGAAGTTCCACCTTAAACACACTGAATAAAGCAGTTCCACCTTAACAATCACTGCTTCTCCCACACTGTTGGACAGACAAAGGACGTCCTGGAGGAGCTGCAAGCCGAGCTAATGCTAACATTAGCTCAGCTTGTTTCTCTGATAACTTAAGATCCAGACGTCTGATGACTAAAATCCTTAAAAAGCACCAAGAAACAGTCAATGTATGACAGATAGAGCTAGAGTTTATACACTGTTTAATGATTATAGATTACTGATTGAATCAACTACATATAGAACATAGAGCTAGAGTTTATACACTGTTTAATGATTATAGATTACTGATTGAATCAACTACATATAGAACATAGAGCTAGTCTTTATAGACATTTTAATGCAGAACTGTAGCTTTAAGCTCATTAATGATATGTCACTTCAGGGCTGGGTAGTAATTAGATAATAGCTCAGCAGAAACATAATCTGCAACTACTTTGATAATTGACTAATTGTTGAAGTAAATTTTCATGCAAAAATTGGTGTAAAATCCTGTTTTCAACCTCTCAGATATGGAGATTTCCTGCTTTTTCTCTGTTTTCTATCATATTAAGCTGACTGTCTTTACCTTTAAAGACATCACCTTGAACCTTTAGAAATCTATAAAATAATCATCAGGTCATCGATAATGAAAATAAGTTAGTTAGTTAGTTGCAGCCCTAGTGTAATTATAAATGATTGCCTTGTCTGTGTGTTGTCTACCATGTTGACTAGATGGTGTTGTGCAGTCTTAAATGCTGTTCACAAAGGAGGGAGGTTTATTCCTAATAAGAAGATTATTTATTCTTGACTGATGTTAAATCCTGAAAAGAACCGGTTCAAGAACCAGAGCTAATTTGGTGGAAAAGGGGTCCTCCTGGTTTACTCTTCTCTTTCCAATAGTTCCTGTTTGGAGCCACGGTTGCAGTGTTATTCATTTTACCTCCGCTTACTATCTTGCCATAACAATTTAGCTCCTAACTGATCATGGATTGACTACGTAGAAGGCTGATATTGTGACTAAATATTACAGGAAATGCACAATGTATTTCAAATTCAGCCATCTCATAGTTTAAGTATTTTAATTCAAAATGTTATGTTTTCAAATCAATTTATTTAATTTTTCAAAAATATTTCAGATATTCTTCCACGTACTACTAGGGGCAGCTCATACCATTATTTGAGAACCACTGGTCTAAACAATTGCCTGATTTATTAAATATACAGTATATATTTTGTATGTGGCATAGACATGTATTTCACTGAACAGTAATGTTATATTTTAGAAAAGCTTTAAAATGTCTTAAGACATTAGCAGGGGAGCGTCTCACTTTACTAGTTTGATCACTTTAATATCTTCTGCTGCTGTTGAGTTGAACATGTCTGTTGTTGTCCTATCTGTTAGATGTTCCACAGCTGATGGTCATTAAAGAAGAGGTTCCTTCTGAGCAGCAGGAGAGGAGGACCAATCTGGACCAGGACGACAAAGAAGAGTTCCCACATATCAAAGATGAACAGGAGGTGGTCTGGAGCAGTCAGGAGGGAGAGAATATTCAAGGACTGGAGGAAGATGATTTAACCAAGTTCACGTTCACTGCTGTCTCTGTGAAGAGTGAAGATGATGAAGAGAAAGCTCAGTTCTCACAGCTCCATCAAACACAAACTGATGAGCAGATGAAAGCAGTGTCCGATGGAGAGGACTGTGGAGGATCAGAATCAGCCAGAATCTTGGGTCCAGCTTGTGATTCACAGCAAGAGATGAGTCTACTTCAGTCAGGTTTAGTAACTCTAAACTACAATGAGGACTCTGTAAGTCATAAAGATTCTAATCCAGTGGAAAAACTCTGTGTCGGCCAAACATTTAGCATACCAAACATAAGAGTTGACACAGGAGGGAAACCATTTAGTTGCACCATTTGTGGGAAAGGCTTTCGTGAAAAATCCGATTTGAAGAGACACATACGATTTCACACAGGGGAGAAACCATTCAGTTGCGTCTTCTGTGTTAAAAATTTTACTGAAAAGGCAGATTTGAAGAGACACATGAGAGTTCACACGGGGGAGAAACCGTTCAGTTGTCCCATCTGTGGAAAAAGTTTTGGTGAAAAAAACGATCTGACAAGGCACATCAGAGTCCACACTGGTGAGAAACCATTTAGTTGCTCAATTTGTGGCAAGATATTCAGCCAGAATGAAAATCTGCGCAGACATGAAAGGATTCATACTGGGGAAAAACCTTTCACCTGTCCAGTTTGCACAAAGCCGTTTACCCACAGAGGAGCGCTTGTTGTACACATGAGAATTCATACAGGAGAGAAACCGTTTGGCTGCTCAGTGTGTGGGAAAAGGTACATAGAGACTGGAAATCTGAAGAAGCACATGAGAGTCCACACAGGAGAGAAACCTTTCAGTTGCAGTGTTTGTGGAAGAAGATTCAATTATCAGTCTCAGGTCAAAAACCATAAGTGCTCTGGTGAGAGCAGCGTAACCATAGCCCATAATGCATGAGGATATCCAATCCCTTTCAGTTAGGACTGTGGTTAGGCATGGAGCCACATCTTAATACTGCTCTCACACAGTCTATGTTAATGTGGATTTTGGTAAATTCTAAAATAGTGGTCTTTATTAGCTCAGCTGCAGAGAGAACCAGGTTTTGGTTTGGTGGGCGTATATTAGAGATAGACCTTTATAACTAAACTATATGATATTTCTTCTTAAGTACTTAAACCCTTTAAGATTACACTCCTAGTCATATTGTACCACTATTTATCGATGTATGCCAAAAAATAAATGTCTTTGTATTTAAACATCGAATAAATGTTTCTTTTGGTAAAAAAAAAAGTACACATGCTTATGTAAGCATGAAACAACCAATTTCAACCAATAATACACAGAGCTAAGAATATTAGCTAGCTAGCAACTGCATGGGTTTCTGCGTGAGTGGAGTGTGTCTGGGGGCGTCACTGATTAATGTACAAAAGCACAACTTTATGAGTGATTTGGGTGAAACTGGATCATATTTTCTGGTTTCTATATGCTCTGCCTCAACTCAGCTAACTGCTGCTGTAGCTGCCGTTAGTGTGCAACAGAACCCACCGAGGTGGAGTTTCCTGATGTACTTGTTGCTAAAAGTAGCTAACTACTGCTGAGGGTAATGTTAGCTGCATTTAGTTAGTTAACTCATGCAGCTAAAGTTAGCTCCCTGTCGTAAAACTGGCCTTTGTCGGCATCAGATAAAAATGGCTTATTATAAGGTAACAAAAACAAAATGATTCTTATTTTCAGGTGATTATACACTAATAAAAATATGCCTATGAATATTATATTCCATTTCTTAAAGATCCTCCTAAATGTTACACACTGGACCTTTTAAGGATTATAATATTAAAAAACGTTTTAACCCAGCTGACTGTGATGGAAATATCAGTTAGATAGATATTACTGCTGCAGCTGTTTTTTCAATCACATTGAATTGTTAGCACAGGCTCCAAAGACTGGACCGATAAACAAGAGAACTGGATTGGGGAAATGGATACATTTTATAATTATTACATTTTCTTTTATTTATTTGGTAATACTGGAAACTTTAACAATTAATCATCTTTAATAAGTAATCTGTTCAGCATATGACACCCTCTGTCCTTAGACCCCTGATTCAGATAAGGAAAAACTCCCCCAAAAATATTTTTTAAAATGAAAGAAATCTCAGGAAGAGCAACAGAGGAGGGATCCCTCTCCCACATATGCAATCCTGCACAGCAAAGACCAAAACAAGAAAAACGAAACATCTCACTGAGAAACATCTCAGTATATACCATTTTTGATGAGAGGAACACAGTATGAATCCAGGAGGATATCGAACAATTTACTCACTTTTTAAAGTTGCATGTAAATTTTATTTAGCCCAGTTGTTTGCTTTTTAAAGCTGCAGTAGGTTATTTTTATAAAAATGTATATTTGGTCATATTTGCTGAACTGTCAGGACACAGTGAATTTGAGCAATAATGGAAAAAAGTTATATTTCTAAGTTACCTACTGTAATTGCAGTATTATGTATGTTTTACATTGTACAATTATATTTCTTTTTTATAGTATTGTATTTTTTTTCCCCCAATACTCAGTACTGTTATTTGTATTGTTATATTACTATGTTGTTAATAAAGTTTTAAAGAAAAAGATATTTTATTGTAAGGATGACAAAGGCAAGACCCGCCCTGCTCTGCTGCTGATTGGCTTACCCTGATATTCTCGCCCTAACCCTAACCAATCATCACGCGTCATGCCTAAACCCGACAAACCCAACCAGCGAAGGCAACGACTCCAACGAGGCCAATCAGAGGCAGAGTGGGGCGGGACCAAAGGCTGGAGGTGAGTTTCCTTGACGTGACAAAGTTGACGCAAATTCCGTCTCGCTAAAGAAGCGTTTACCGTACGTGTCGCTCGTACTTTTAAAAGTACATTTGACATGCAGCAGGAATGAACCTTTAGAGCCTCTGTATATCTCTAATAAACTGTCTTCGCCATTTTTCTCAGTGATGTACCAACTCGGCTCGGTAGCCTACAGATGCTACTGCGGTTAAGCTAGCTGACTGGCTGTGAACACACCAGACTCTATTTGATTTTCTGCGCAGTTTTGAGGCTTCAAAGGAACACAAATGTGTACCAAGAAAAATGTGTAAAGTCCAAACAGTGAGAGTGCTGGTGAAGCAGCAGCTGACTGCAGCTTTGGACGAGATATTTAAGCTGTTTGAAGAGAAGACTGACAGCCTGCTGGAGGATGTGGAGAACAATAAAGCAGGTGAGTAAAGAAGTGTGTGGAGTGAGTGTATACATGTTTCAGTCTCAACAGATGTGCCACAACAATATGCAAAATATTAAAGGGAACCTTCAAAGGAAAACTACCTGAGGCAGTCACAATATTCAAATAGCTGTTAATAATAGTAAGTAAACT
Source organism: Dicentrarchus labrax (assembly GCF_905237075.1). NCBI lineage: Eukaryota > Metazoa > Chordata > Actinopteri > Moronidae > Dicentrarchus > Dicentrarchus labrax. Next base: position 27,250,596 of record NW_026136720.1, read on the forward strand.
ACCGATTTAATATTTAAAAAAATGAAGCAGACCACAGGCACCCCAGCCTGTAATGTGGGAATGTTGAATTATTTTCATAATCGATTAATCTGTCGACAACTTTCTTGAGTAATTGATTTCCTTGTTTGGAATGTCTGCAATTGGTGAAAATCCCAAAATGTCCACAACCAAGGGTGTAACCATGGTGGAGACGCTGGGGGAGTCCAACTCAGAGCCCTCCAAGTGTTTTTTCAGTGCATTTGCCACAATAATATTTGTGAATATTTGAACATAGTTTTGAGAACTCTATTCACATTTGAATTCACATATAAAGTAATAGATTCCCACCAAGGTAATGGTTGTTTTATTCAGGCCCGGTGGATTCTTGTAAATGCCATTAGGAGCATTAGGAGGAGCCAGATTGTTTCACACATTATCTGTCTCATGTACTGCTGTCAGGATATAGATTATTATTATTATCGATTATAGTGAATGTTTAAGCAAATATGACAAAAACTATTTTTATAGAAAAGTACCTGCCAAAAAATATATATATTTAAAAAAACTATTGATATATGTAGTAATTCTCATAATAACTGGAATAAAATGAAAGGGATGGCCATGAGTACTTGATTTGGATGTCAGTATTCATTCAACATATAGAGTGCTCACATTTTTCTATAAAGCAAAGAAGTATTAAAAGTATTTTGACAAATAAACTAAATGAAGGTGCAGCGCAAGCTATGTAACATAGAACAATCAGTGTTAGCACTCACCATTGTGACGCCACCAGGGCAGAGAAGGTTAGCAGGCTCATCACTTAAATGGTGACTGGAGAAGGCTTAACCGAGAGTACAAGCTTCCATTGTGGTGAATCTCTACAGTCTGTGCAGCGTAGAAAGGTAGGCTAACCCTTACACCACCCACTTTTTCACTTGGGTGTTCATTTCTGTCCATATTTTTATGTTAATTTTCTTTTGCAATTACTTGATAATAATTTAATGCGAGTACTCGTATATGTTACTTAAAATGCCCATCCGTAATAGTAATACCTTTTTTAAATTAGGGCTTGTTCAACAGCTCCGTGTGTCTGTGCACTTACTTCATAACCAAAATCATTCACACGGTCTTCATCAACATGTTATTGGTTATTTTAGCAGTGAGTAAATGCTGTAAGTTTAGCTCTTTAACAGTTTTAACATGGTTCTGTTTGCCTGCTTTTAGGCACCCAGCAGCTGTTGGTGTGTAAAGAAGAGGTTCAGCCAGAGTGGAGGCCCGATGTCGACCAGAAGTACCCAGAGCCCCCACACATTAAAGGGGAACAGGGTGATGTCTGGAGCAGTCAGGAGGGAGAGCAGCTTCAAGGACAGAAGGAGGGTGATCTCACCAAGTTCCCGTTCACTGCTGTCTCTGTGAAGAGTGAACCAGAGTCTCGGTTAACCACACACAAGTTGAAGACCACTGATGGGCTGTTGGTACAGCAGCGTCTTGCTGCAGCTGTTGAACAGATCGCTGAGCTGTTTGAAAGAGCAGTAATGGAGTACGAGCAGGAGCTCTCCCACTCAAACAAAGAGATCATCCGACAACGGAAGCTGCTGGATGCTGTGCTAAAGCCTGAAGTTCGGTTACACAGAGCAGGTTGGTTCACACTTGGCGGCTGTGGTGCAGAGACAGAGCGGGTCGTCCCCTAATTGGAAGGTTGTTGGTTCGATCCCAGGCTCCTCCCGCCACATGTACAAGTATCCTTGAGCAAGATACTGAACCCCAGAATTGCTCCTGATGATGTGCATCGGTGAATGTGTATGAATGTTAGTTTCTGTTCGATGGACTTTGCCATCACTGAGTGAATGTGTGTGAAAGGGTGAATGTGCCACATAGTGTAAAAGCGCTTTGAGTGGTCGGAGGACTAGAAAGACGCAATACAAGTACAGGTCCATTTACCATTTACAATTCCATTTATATATATCAGCCGAAGTTGGCCTATCTCATCCGACATTCAGCAATATGAAAATTGTTATATAACCAGTATGTAATGCAAAAAGCCTGCAATGTATAGACAGATGAAGTCAACAATGCATCAGGTTGTGTATCTGAAGAGGTCAGGTTTTTCCAGTAACTGTGTTTCTGTATTTCTGTCTTCCCTGCAGATGTCCAGCACTTGTTGGTGTGTAAAGAACAGGTTGCCCCTGAACAGCATGAATGGAAGCCCATTCTGAAACAGGAGGAGCCAGAGCCCCTGAACATTAAAGAAGAACGGGAGCAGCTTCAAGGACTGGAGGAGGATGATATCACCAAGTTCCTGTTTACTGTTGTGTCTGTGAAGAGCGAAGATGATGAACAGAAAGCTCAGTCTTCACAGCTTAATCGAACACAAACTGATGAACAGATGGAAACAGGAGCCGATGGAGAAGACGGTGGAGGATCAGAACCAGCCAGAAACTTAGATCCAGCCGCTGATGCCAACAGTTTGGACTCCTCTGAAGCTGAGACTGAGGACAGTGACAGCGTTTGCAGGGAGACCAGAGAACCTCAGTTACATTTAAATGCTTCTCAAAGTGTGAGAAAAATAATTTGTGTTGTTTGTGGTAAAAGTCTTTGTTCCAAGAGAAGTATGTACAGTCACATGACAGCCCACATGGAATGTGACTCCTTTATTTGTCCGATATGTGCTAAAATATTCACCCATAAGAAAACATTACTTCCACACATGAAAATCCACATAGAGGGTAAGCCCTTCAGCTGTTTAGTGTGTAAAAAAGAATTTAACCAACGCCGGTCATTGATTGAACACATAAGAACCCACACAGGAGAGAAACCCTACTGCTGCTCCGTGTGTAACAAAAGTTTCAACAGGAAAGGGACGTGGCTCGTCCACACCAGAAGTCACACTGGGGAGAAACCCTTTAGCTGTTCGCTGTGCGGGAAAAGTTTCGGTCATCAAGCGCATCTGAGGAGACACGAGAAACGCCACTCCACAGAGAAACCGTTTGGTTGCTCAACTTGCGGGAAACGCTTTAATGACAAAGGACATCTTAAAAGACACACTAGGCTGCACACAGGGGAGAGGCCTTTCGGATGTGAGCTTTGTGGGAGAAAGTTTACTCAACAGGCCCATTTCAAAGCCCATAAATGTGTTCTCTTTCCCACCAATCCTTAAAAGGTCTTAAGGTACATGTTCACAGGATGAGTCATTTCTATGCTTTTCATTCACTGTCTATGTGAGCAGCCGTTCAATACAAACTTGTAGCGCTGTAATGTGCCTTGAGAGACGTTGGTCCTCATTTGCATAAAATAGAGTAGAGTAGAGCCCAGCACCATTACTCGCCGCCTCTGGAAACTCACAAATTCTTTTTAGACCAACCATTGCTGATGTAAACTGAAGACAGATTCAGCAACTACATGGCATATTTCACACTTTTTGGTCAACTTTTTTCGTTATAAGACATTATCAAAATGAGCTGCAATGTTGATGCGTTTTGAAATCCCGGAGCAGAGAGCATGTCTGATCAGGTGCAGCCAGAAGTGTTTGCATGGTTGTAGGAGGGTGTAGCCTTTTGTGACAATACCATAGATTTTAATTCTGGTCCGGTTCCTGTTCACACAGACTTTCCTGTTCATACAGACTCACATAACTTGTTGATTGTCATCAAATTCCAGTGACTGTGCTTTACGCAGCACTTTAATGCTTCTGATGTGTATATTTTTGTTCTTTCTGAAGAAAGAACTGATTGTAAGCATTATTAGTAGTATTAGACATGTTGTTAATAATGACTAACAGGTCGAGACAAAAAGGAGGCATCTTGTACAGTGATTACTGGGGGCTTATTGCTATGGGTAAGAGTCAGAGTCTGGTCTGGGTCCATTTTATGTGTCCTGCATCCCAGTGTAATTTATGTATACACATAGGCCCAAACAAACTGCACTGTTTCAAAACAGTGCTCAACAAACTGCACCAAACAAGACGTGTGAATACACATTAAGTTAAGGAAGTTAAATTTATCCACACAACCCAGATTGTGAGATAATATTTGGGAATGATGAATGATTGCAATGAATCACTGCAACAGCATGGATGGATAATGGTTCTTAAATATTTAAATTAATTTATAGGATTAGTGCCATTTGGCAGTGTAGTTGCAGATTGCCCCATGGGCGAAGGAGAAACTACGGTGTGAAAGGCCCATTGTCTGGTTGGTCCATCCTGGGCTACTGCAGAAACATTGCTGCCACCATGGAAGACAACCCACATCGTCTATAAATAAAAGTCGCTAATTTTAAGATAATAAAAACACAACTATTCTTATATTCAGGTGATTATACACTAATGAAAACATTGTTATGAATATTATATTCCTTTTCTGACAATAGATCCTCCTCAATGTTACACACTGGACTTTCTGAATAATGCAGGATGTTCTGTAATATGTACGTAAGCAAGGACTTTGCTAGCTTTTTGCTTTTTAAATTCTGGTTACTTGAGGGCAAAGCAAAGGCCACTGGTAAAGAAATATGTTAGTTACTAGCAAACTATCAAACAACGTAAACAAAGAAAAAGATGCTAACTACACTTACCATTCTGATACATCTTCTGGCTAGTTCTGACGGCGATAGGGAAACCATTTTCACAGCAAACCTTCTCACCATTACCACCGCCACTCTGTCACAGTGAAGGAAAATGCACAGTTCCTGTGTGTCTGTTTAAAGTCTGTTTAATATTTGCAGTAGACCTTTTTCACAGCAGCCATTTTTACTTGAAATAGTAGGGTAACACAGGTGTTGATACCACCTGTATGAGACTAATTAAGGTTCCATTCAGGTTAAACCGAGCTAGTGTTCTGCTATTGTGCTCATTGACTCACTGGAAAGGCTCTGTTACACTAAAAGTAAGGAAAGGATTTGATTGGGTTAATTTTAGCCAAATACTGATCCTTTAAAAGATCTTCATTGTTGTGTTTTACTGAATGGGCAAATAGAAAAGAGGGGGAGAACATGTGTTCAGTCAGTGTAAAGTCTGGTTATATGAGTGAGAGGCTGAGGTAGTAACATTGCTGAAAAAGCCAATCAAGTTTCAGCGATGTGTGTTCACTCTTAGCAACAGTATACAGTAGAAGCAAGCACATTGTTTCATTATATTACAGCAAATCTTTCCATAGATGCCTCAGTGATACTCTCGCACAAACGGTGACTCAAACTCAATAAAAGAAATGCTCTAATATAGTCTCCAGTCTTTGTATTCTGTGAACTGTAGTAGCTGGTGTTCACCACAAAGGGGCAGCACATCAACATGAAGCCTGCATTTGTGAAGCTGCTATGAGATCTGTTCTGGATTGCTGTTGGGCAGGAATCTCTTCTATGTGTGTGAAGTCACTGTCAACAAGGTTTGTCCACTTTCAGTGAACACATTTAAAGCTGCAGTAGGTCATTTTTATGAAAATATTTGCAAGAATCCACCGGGCCTGAACCAAAACAACCAATCAGAATAAAGAAAGATATAAAGATGCTTTGGGTTGAAGGCTTTAGCATAGTTGATTATTAAGTCTCATTCCCAAAGCATCCGTAGGATGCTAGAAGGAGCCAGAGGAACCTGATTTTTTCACAGATTATCTGTCTCATGTACTACTGTCAGGATATAGTGAAAGTTTCAGGGAATATGACAAAAAGTTATTTTTATAAAAGTTACTTACTGCAGCTTTAAATGCACGTGCTAATATTATGACCATGAAATCTTCTTACTCATGCAGTCAAACAATTAATAACATAGAAAAGCTTTATAGTGTGTGGGAAATGAATAAAGGCACATGCAACAAAACTGAAAAGTCCAAACCTGTAAGAGGTGTGTAAAAGATACACACAAAAATGTTACTTATTTGAAGATCCACCTTTGAGAAAGACTTGCTCCGTTTTTGGTAAGCTGTGGTGGAAAGTAGTTTATACATTTGCTTTTTACTTATATTTAAGTCTTTACATTCTATGCTAATAATCCAATCTGTAATAAAATATTAAGGATATATAACATTCTGAATGGAACTATTTTGTCTGCATAATTAGTTCTTTCACTTTTGTGATTTCAGACCATTTCCCAGTGTCTGTCATCACACTGGACACCAACATTGAACTGCCATGTTTCTACAGAAGCCCAGAATGGACAAACGAAACACTGGCTCTAGATAGGGACATTTGCTTTTTTCGAGAGTTTTGCAACCACCTTGGCTTTTCCTTCGCACTTGGAAGGGGAGGGTGAAGCGAGAGCGACCATATCACTTAAACTCAACTTTTTCTTTTACTTTCAGCACCCTTTGGTGGACCCCCCAATAACACACAAAATATTTTTATATTCTTAATATACAACCTTACCTATAATCAGGCCTACCTCCCATCCCTACTCACCCTTTTGTAAAATAACATTCATGCTATTAAGCATCTGTTGTGAATATTTATGATCACATCTGCAGATCAAAGAAAGTCAGTACTATGCAGAATTCCAACACAAAGCAAAGTGTAGACATGATTTATGTGAGCTCATGTTTTTTGGCATTTTTTTTGCATCTTTTTAAACATAGGGACACCAGTGCATAAACTCATCATGATCCATGCAATACCTGAACCTCCCTCCTCAGAGTCAGACTGATGCCTAGACTTAAGGTGCTTGGTAGCTAAAACTGAGGCTTTACTGCAGTTGCCCTTTGCTATATGTCAACCCTCCAAATATATAATATAAAAGCAAAAAGTTTTATGGCTTTTTTGCGATATGTCCAAACTTTTATTCATTGCTCACACAGGTGCGAATGGTGCAGCAGTAATTTACCAGTAGTATTGCAAAATGGTGCGACCCACAACAACGCTTCATGCCAGTTTGGCTCACTAAGCTGAGGTGAGGATGACAAAGGGTCTGTGTTCACATACTGTACATGCACGTGTGTGTTTGTGTGTGTGTGGCTGACAAGCTATAGAATATGAGGGGGAGCCTGCACTTCTCACAGGGGGGTACTGCTCACACATACGCATACACACACATACAGAGAAGCTGATAAGTATTCAGACCTTGTCTAGACTGCATCAAGAAACCTAACACCCCCTCCTCGCCCCCCGCCCCTCGCTCTCTCTCTCTCTCCCTCTCTCTCTCTCTCTGCATCAATGCTCCAGCATCCATAAAGGGGAAGAGAGAGAGCAGAGGGGAATCCCACCAGCCTTCCTCCGATCCAAAAGGAGATAAGGCAAGTAAATAACATCTCCATCTATTTTATTTCTTCTTTCTTGTAATTTTCTTAATTAATTATCATCTAAATAGAAATAGACATTGATTTGCCCTACATAAATGATGATTCATATGATATCCATCTGACCCTTGTTCATACACCTTCTCCACAGCTGTTATATGCCTCCCTGTGTACCGGGGAAGAATACTAAACATTTGGGCTGGGTTCACCCGTACGCTACAGATAGCTACAACTTGTTATTACCAGTATCAATTTAAAATAAGTTGAGTCTATTATGCTGTGTATTTGACAGTTTGAATTGAGCCACTGATCTGTGAAAAATTGTGATGTAGTCTGTCATTTTTATAAAAATAACTTTTTGTCATATCTGCTGAAACTTTCACTATATCCTGACAGTAGAAGATGAGACAGATAATCTGTGAAACAATCAGGTTCCTCTGGCTCCTCCTAGTGCTCCTAATGGTATTTATAAGAATCCACCGGGCCTGAACGAAAACAACCAATCAGAGCAGAGAGCCAGCATTGGTTTTTGTCGACTCAACAATCTTCAAGCCACCAATCAGAGCAGAGAAAGATATAAAGACGCTTTGGGTTGGAGGCTTGAAGATAGTTGATTGTTGAGTCTCATTACCAGAGTCTCAAAGTGTCTGTATTTGACGTCCTGGGAATGAGACTCTTCTGAGCTCTGATTGGTTGTTTTTGTTCAGGCCCGAAAAAGTTGGAATGATAAAATGCCATCAGGAGGCCAGGACCATGCATGGATTTATGTAGTAATCTTAATTAATACACACAGAAATCTTAATCCAACAATGACTTTCCAGATGGTTCTGTGTAAAAAAAAATAGCCAGCTCCGTTAGGTTCTCAGTACTGTTGTTCATACCAGGTATGAGGATAGGAATAAATGGCTAAATATCAGTTCATCATGCTTAAGGGGTTGCCATTAGTATAGTTCTGATAATGTTTGAACTTGAAAAGATGTGCTGAAACAGAACTTGACTATAATCTAAAATCTGGCTCCTCCTAGAGCTCCTAATGGTATTTGCAAGAATCCACCGGGCCTGAATGAAAACAACCAATCAGAGCCAAGAGTCAGCATTGTTTTTTGTCGACTCAGCAATCAACTGTCTTCTTTAGCTCTGATTACTTGTTTTCGTGCAGGCGCAATGGATTCTTGCAAATGCCATTGGGATTCTTGTAATTTACTTTACACCTTGGCATTGGATCCATTGTTAATTTTTTTTTTTCTTTTATTGCCTTTAATTGATAGTAACAGCTGAAGATAGACAGGAAAGGGGGGTAGAGAGAAGGGATGACACGCAGCAAAGGGCCGCAGGTCAGATTCGAACCATGGGCCGCTGCAGCAACTCGGTACATGGTTGGCAGATCTACCAGATGAGCTAACTGGGCACCCTGCATCCATTGTTAATATAAAAATATTCATAGGTGCAACTTTACAGTGTGGTGAAAGCTACGTAAATCTGGCACAAACACAAAAGCATATTAAGAGATTATTAAGTCCAGAATGCTGGGTGTGGTTAGTCCTACTAATCACAGTTGCCGCCAAGTCAGGGCTGGCCTTGAGTTGTGTGCTTATTCTTCAGTAAATCATACTTTCACTGCGACATGAATGCTCTTATTTGTTCTAAGTTGAATGATTTGGATTTGTTGATATTGAATGTAATTCATGCTATTTATTTTAACTTTAAAGCTGCAGCAGCTAACTTTTACAAAAATATATTTTTTGCTGAATATTTCACTATATCCTGACAGTAGAACATGAGACAGATAATCTGTGAAACAATCAGGTTCCTCTGGCTCCTCCTAGTGCTCCTAATGGCATTTACAAGAATCCACCAGGCTTAAACGAAAACAACCAATCAGAGCTGAGAAAGATAGGTGGTTGTTAAGTCTCATTCCCAGGTTGTCAAATACTGACACTTTTGATCCATTTATAGCTGGACTTAAATTAATCACTCACTTGTTAACCAGCGTTCTAAGACCAGTTTGATGGTAAACTCAATTCAAGTGTGTTTGTTTGCTCTCTCTGATTTCAAACCTATCAGTCCACAAACAACCTAATGCTTAAACTGAAAAAGAGGTCAGGCCTCTGAAAAGTCATAGATTATCTTGAGGAATGCTCGAAACTAATTTCTACAATGGATGCAGAGTGCATTACTGTTTCCTACTGAGTCACAGAGCTCCCCAATGAATTCATAAATTATGAGTTGAAAAAGCTGAGACTGCTGCAGAGAAGAAATGGTAGAGGGCTGTGGGAGAGAGTGCTGTTTGTGTGCAGCCTGATTTATAACGCAGGAATGAAAAACAGGTGGAGAGGGTAATTAAAAAAGAGAAATAGAGGATGTAGAGAGGGAGTAAAGCTATGATGGAAGGAGAAAAGAGGACTGGAAATGTGGGAATTCTTACTGGTTTGTGTTTTTTATGTGGAGTGGTTTCAGGCTGCGGGACTTAATGAATGCATGTACATGTCTTGTGTGCTCAGGTTTTAGTGTGTGTGACTGATGGCGCTTCAGCTAAGAGAGATTTAATGTTGCTGGCAGGGTGTTTTAAAAAGCATGGGAATGTCCATCACTGTCTCCCCACGCACACACACACACACACACACACACACACACACACACACACACCTGATTAAAGCAAAGAACGAATTGCGTCTATTTCTGTATCCACTCAGGAGCGCTGGGGAGGGAAGCAGGGCTGGCTGCTTCTCCTCTACTCTCCTCATTCCCTACAGACTAACAACTGCATTAACTGCTTTTTTCACTGGGTTGATGGCAGGGGTCACAGATGTTGACTAACAGTGTAACCGAAAATTCAGAACACACGCATTTGTAATGTATGACTGTAGTGTAACATTTTTAATTAGCGCTAAACACTAAGTACAGCCGAGATGGATGAAAATGTTATTAGTTTTGGAGGTATTTGGATATAAACCAAAGTAGACAAAGAAAAAGTTTGACCTGATCATAGATGGAAAGTCAGAGGATCAAATTATTACACTTCATCTGCTGGAAATGACGAATGTGTGCACCAGATTATATGGCAATCCATCCAATAGCCCGGAACAGAACCAGACCTGTCTATTATTTGAAAGCTGGGGCCCTGCAGAACCCAGAAATGCCCAGCTGGGAGACACAGACCTGATCACACCGATTATTTTTGAATCATTATCAAGTTTTTATCCTCTTCTGGCAGAAATTGGCTTCTACAGAATCACACACACGAGTGACACAAAACAACTAGTAGCCTATGCCCCCCATAAGAATGCAACCATCTTTAAACCTGAATCATGGCACAGCAACCCTTTATTTAAAGACTCACCAAACTGTAGATCCAGGCTACTACTCTGTTCATGATACACCAAAGATGCTAACAACGTTAACTTTCTGAACGTCTCTAGGTACACATTATTTGTGAGAGAGAGATAGAAATCTCGCATTAATGTTGATGTCCAGTATGATGACACTGGGAAACGTGACTTTGTTTATTTGTCAATTTTGTCAATAAATAAAAAAGTAAAAAAACTAATAATAAAGAAGTATACATATATAAGTAATGTTAAATATGTTAGACCAGAAATGCTCTTCGTTATGTATATAAATTGATATTCCAGTGGAAATTTACACAGTTGCAAGTGTAACAGTTGCTAGCTGCCTGTTTTTACAGAAAATATGTAAACGTGAAAGCAAAAAGCAATCTAATTTCTGTTTCAACAAACATATTCAGATAGCACTGACATTTTGTTTAATATATATAATATATAATAAGTTAGTATTGGACTACTACAGTATTTTTCAACATGCATAAGCTGTCCAACTAAGTTTGGCATTAAGTGGTAAATTCCATTTAATCCAGTTACTTTATGAAGTTAAACTGTAAAGAAGTGCATCTCAAAGGAAAGATTCTGAATTTAGCAAACAAAGCTTAATAAGTTTTAGTCATAAGGAAGCCAGCTGGGTCAACATTTCTTAAGAAATCTGATGTGTTTTATTGAGATGCAGGAAAACTGGGGGAACCATGCCAGCACAGTGGGGGTCATATATTAATCAAAATCCTTTTCAGTAATTAGTATTTGCTTTAGTCTACTCAGACTGTAGAATGGGCAGGCCCTACAGTTTGGCAGTCCAATCCAATCTAATCCAATCTAATTTGCTGTGTAGTGCCAGCCCTGGTGGATCAATCTCAGAAATGCCAACCCTCTGGATCCATTTTAGAGAGTAATTTGCAGAGTCATCCATCCAGAGTCTTGTTTAAATCAGAAATCTTTTTTCTTTAGCTTCTTTAGCACGGTAATGAGAATAGCTCCAAACATTTCAGCAGTTCCTCTGGGGGTGACCACATGACATTAAAATCGATCTACTTCGTACTACTTTGTATCCCAGCACTGACTCAAATCTTTTTGGGTTTGACCATTGAAAACTGCAATAGGTCACTGTTCAGCTGTTTGTTCTCTACTTCGTCCTGCCCTATGTTCTGAGGTGGCTCCAGCCTCCAGTTCAGCTCTGTTCTGTTTCTTTAGTCTCTCTGGATTACTGTGTCTCTGTGGATTACAATCATTACAACTTTCAGTAACACTTCACAATAAGGGTGCAAATCATGTACTTAAAGCTGCAGTAGGTAACTTTTATAAAAATAACCTTTTGTCATATTTGCTGAAACTTTCACTATATTACTAAATTCTGCAAACTTGACCTTTTAATAGCTGTATTTTCAATGCTAACAGAAAAGGGGCTAATGCTTTTGAATGTGACAGAACAACCAGCAAGGAGACTGCATTTGGTTTATTTATTTCGTCACAGAATAATATCACACATGTTCCACTGTTCAAACACAGAACACACAAGTTCCAAGTTCAGACCTGGAAACACCTGGAAATTAACAGAAATGACCAAATATCCTGAAAAAAATTATATCTTGACTTGGTCATTAATTGTTCATTAGCCTTTGCTGTGGCCACATTGATGTTGTGTCAGAGGGAAACTGGAGTCCATTTTTGAAAACAGGAAAATGTCCTGGAAAGGTCATGGGAAATTATTTCTTAAAGTGTGGGACTCACTCAGGGTTACCAATCTTTATAGTGTAGAGACATTGCCTGCTGCAGTCAATGTCATGTAAAACTGACAAGGGAAGTACACCGTGCTCATGTTAATGTTTTTAATTGTTCCAACTACAGGGTTGTGTTTAGTTTTGTCCAAGTTTTAGACATAAAAATCAAACATAATGGCATAATGATGGCAGGTCTAACTGGTCTAAGGCTCAGTTGGAGCATGACTTAAATCCTGTATCCTGGATGAGATATCGTGCCTATATCTTTATTTTGTCTATATTGTTGCCCCGATATGTTGTGATCAGCGTATACTCTTTGTGATACAGAAGTCAGGTTTTTAATTGTGACGTGTGTCTCCTGCTTCTCAGGCTGACTGCCTGGTTGACTGGCTGACTGATTATGTCTGATATAATCCTTTGCTATCAGCTTTATATTGCACTGCCAAAGCATGCCACTGGGATTAAGGATCTTCCCCATCCCCTGAACGTGTGTGTGTGTGTGTGTGTGTGTGTGTGTGTGTGTGGACATCTATTGCTTTCTACTCCTGATCTACTGACTGCAGATCAAACCAAACCCTCCTACCAAATAACTGGTGTCACTCTGTTGGGAGTGAAGGGGATTAAGGCCACATGGTCCAAACCATGTGTGTACGTCTTAGGGGGTGGTCTATGACCAAATATAGAGACTGACCTCTGTCATCCTAGCTGTTATGTTCTAGACCCCAGGTTCACGTTGTAAAATGTGGGATTTAATGGTGTCCTGGTGGCCAATGTACAGCCTGATTCTAAAGACAGACAGGACGGACATCTGTAGTATCTGAAACATTACACATCATTAACAACATGCTGAAAAAAGTGTAATAATCTGCTGTGCGTGTTAAATCTGCATGTTTTGACTGAGTCAGTGGTAGCTGAGCTTGTTGCAGGTTCAAATATCCTCAGTACTATAGATCATATAGTTGATCCTGCTGATATATTATTTCTACACAAGAGGAAATTAGATAAGATAGAACTTTATTTATCCAGAGGGAAACTGTTGTACAGTAGTTGCAGTACAAAGTAGGAAAAAGTGGGGGAAAAAAATATAAAAAAATCTAGGACTGGACTAAAGATTTTCATAGTCGACTAGTAGTTATGATACTAATTTAATTAAAATAAATACTTTTTTTTAAAGGTCCAGTGTGTATCTATTGGCAGAAATGGAATATAATATTCATAGGTATGTTTTCATTAGTATATAATCATCTGTCACGATTCTGAGGCTGAGCCCAAAAGCAAACTGAGACTGGTTGTAGTGAACACAAAGTCTTTATTTCTTTGGTGAGATGAAGGGTGATCTGGAGGCTAGCTGAAGTCTGGGGTTTGAGTCCAGGCGTGAAGGTGGTAGAGGAAAACCCGGTGTGGAGAGCAGTAAATCTGGTGGCAGAGGAAACCGTTATAAGAATTTGGTAAGCAGGCTGGCAATCAAAGGACTACACTGGCTAACTAGTTCAAAAGAGTTGAAGCGAAGCACACAACATACTGTGTGTGGTGCAACGATCCACAAGGGACTGGATGTCAGCCAGGTTTCTTATAGTGGTGAGGTGCAGTCTTGATCAAAGTCAGGTGAGTGGAGACAGACAGACAAACCCAGCAAGCACACCTCACTCACACTAAGAGGTAGAAAACAAAACCACACAATCACACAGCAGGAGTCATTACATCATTTGAAAATAAGAATTGTTTTACCTTAGAATGAGACATTTTTATCTACAGACGTTGCAGGTCGCCTTCCGCAGAGTCTGCCATGTTGCTAACAGAAAAGGGGCTAATGATTCTGAATGTGTCAGAACAACCAGCGTGAACCAGCCTGAAGACTTAATATTTAGTTCACTTATTTCAACACAGTGTAACAACACACAAGTCTCGTTGTTCAAAATACCAACAACAAGAAAGATAGAAAGACAGAAAATTGAAGATATTTGATTCTTTTTTTTTTTAGCTCTCTGATTGGTTGTTTTGTTCAGGCCCAGTGGATTCTTGCAAACGCCATTAGGAATTTAATGGCATTAACTAGGAGGAGCCAGAGGAACCTGATTGTTTCACAGATTATCTGTCTCATGTTCTACTGTCTCAAGTTATTTTTATTTAAGTTACCTACTGAAGCTTTACATACGTGATTTGCACCCTTATTATAAAGTGTTACTGAAAGTTGTAATGATTGTAATCCACAAAGACGCTGAACCAGAGGCTTGAGCCACCACAGCACATAGGGCAGGATGCAGTAGAGCTTAACTAACAGCTGAACAAAACAGTGGGACATAAATGGAATTGTGTAGAACAAAGTGGAGCAATGAATCCAGTGGCCATCACCCCAACCACTAATGGTGTACTGTTATTAGCCTGATGCTCCCTTTAGGCAACATTATTAGGAATCACTCCTTTAACTTTCACTGTTATGCAGATGATACGCAGTTATATCTATCAATCAAGCCCAATGAAATTAATCAATTATCTAAATTACAAACATGTCTTAAGGACATAAAATCCTGGATTAGCTGTAATTTTCTGATGTTAAACTCAGAAAAAAACGAAATTCTTGTTCTTCTTGGCCCCAAAACCCTTAGAGACTCACTGTCTAAAGATATAGTTACTCTAGATGGCATTACCTTGGCCTCTAGCACCACTGTCAGGAATCTTGGTGTTATCTTTGATCAGGATTTGTCATTTAACTCCCACATGAAGCAGACCTCTAGGACTGCCTTCTTTCATTTATGTAATATTAGAAAAATTAGACACATACTATCACAGACAGATGCAGAAAAACTAATCCATGCATTTGTTACTTCTAGGCTGGATTACTGCAACTCTTTATTATCAGGTTGCCCCAATAAGTCCATTAAAACGCTCCAATTAATTCAGAACGCTGCAGTACTGACAGGAATTACAAAAAGAGATCACATCTCTCCTGTACTAGCTTCTCTGCACTGGCTCCCTGTAAAATGTAGAATAGAATTTAAAATCCTCCTCCTCACCTATAAAGCTCTTCATGGTCAGGCCCCTTCATATCTTAAAGAGCTCATAGTACCCTATTACCCCACTAGAACACTACGTTCTCTGAATGCTGGGCTACTTGTGGTTCCTATAGTCTCTAAAAGTAGAACAGGAGCCAGAGCCTTCAGTTACCAAGCTCCTCTCCTGTGGAACCAGCTTCCAGTTGTGGTTCGGGAGGCAGACACCCTCTCCACATTTAAGAGTAGGCTTAAGACATTCCTCTTTGATAAAGCTTATAGTTAGGGCTGGATCAGGTGAGCCTGAACCATCCCTTAGTTATGCTGCTATAGGCCTAGACTACCGGGGGATTTCCCATGGTGCACTGAGCTCCTCTCTTCCTCTCTCTTTCTGCACTCATTCATGTTCCATTAATGCATGTTTCTAACTTAACTTCACTTCTTCCCCGGAGTTCTTGTGCTTTCTGGTCTCGCAGGTTCTTATCGATCCTGGTGGAGCCTCCTGCCATGGTCCTGCTAGATTGCCATTGCCAATACTGTTGTTGCTGTGCACCTGTCTGTCTGTCTGTCTGTCTGTCTGCTCTCTCTCTCTCTCTCTCTCTCTCTGTCTCTCTCTGTGTCTCTCTCTCTCTCTCTCTCTCTTTCACCCCAACTGGTCGAGGCAGACGACCACCCACCTAGAGCCGAAGGGTCTGTCCTAGGTTTCTGCCTTTTAACAGGCAGTTTTTCTTTGCCCTTGTCGCCAAGTGCTTGCTCATGGTGGTACTGTTGGGTCTCTGTAAATAATGTTATAAAGAGTTCAGTCTAGACCTGCTCTATTTGAAAAGTGTCCTGAGATAACTTCTGTTATGAATTGGCGCTATACAAATAAAATTGAATTGAAAATTGAATTGAATTGACAGCAGCCAGGACACTACTTTATGTATCACAGTGCTCTGGTCCAGTAGCTATGATGGTTGATCAGCAAAGTGGAAAAGCCTTCAGTGTGGTGTCTTACCTTTCAAATGGTGTACATGATTGAATTAAGCGAGTACAGATATAATGGTGTGGTTGGGCAACTATGGCCAGCTATCAGACAACAGCAGTGTATCACACAGTCTAAAGTGATCTGATATGCACTTCACTGCTTGTAGTCTTTGTAGCTCTGGAATCAAAGCCTCTACTGTTTCTCTCACCATAAATCTCATTGGATAAGTGCATTATAGCACATTAGTGGCAAGTCTGTCTACGTAGCTGTCTAAAATACAATAATAATTTAGGTATGTCGATTATCCATTCAACTCTATTGTATAGGGCACTGGCTCTGGAACATGTTTCAATACACTAAGCAGCACAAATGAAATTCCATTCACTTCCATTTCATTGAGAGGGAGGAAGAAAACTTGGAGACAAATATCTCAAAACCTGGGACCAACAGGGGTCCTTGAGTGGGTCGTAAGGGGTCCCCAGCAAAAGGAGAAATAGAATATTTTAACTGTTATCACCTTTTTGGAAGTTGGAACAAATAGTAGGAAATAGGGTTGGCCCCTTTTTGATTGAGTGTTTGATCACTGTAGCCTGTGTCCTTATTGCAGTGGCCCAGATTCCATCCCAACCTGCAGCCCTCTTGCTGCATGTCATCCTCTCTTTCCTCACAGTTCCTGTCTTTCCTTAATTGTCTCTGTCCTTTAAAGGCAAAAAAGCCTTTAAGACTTCCCTGCACTTTTGTTTTTTAGGTACGTCATTGTACACAGAAGGAGGAACAACATGGCAGTGATATGTAATGGAGGGAAGTGTAACTCTGGACAGCAGTTGCTCCGATGCTTGACAGTTGCCTTTGGGCATCCTCTAATTTGACCCCCTTTAACCAGCCTCTGACTTCTGGCCTGGTGCCACAATGTTGGTTGCAGTGTGAAATTCGACCCGGAGTCTCCACACGGTATTTTATTTTTAAAAAATGATCGGATTCTTTATGCCGTTTCATTGTCTGACTTCCTGCCAGTGGATCTGTGCTGCTTGATGCGAGTGGGTCGCGGCTTCCATCAAAAATAAACCAGCTGCTTATTCTACATGGAGCTGAGTGGACTCTGGGATGCACCATGGTGCTTCTGGTGGAATTTAGAGCATTGCCTAGAATGGACACGATCAACTCTGGCGACCACGGCTGTGCCCGGTGGAATTCGGGGTGAGACAGTCTGAAAGTAGGCATCTAGTGGCAATAGCGTGAGAGTTGGCAAACCCAGCTGTTAGTAAATGCTCAAGTGAAAGCCAAAGTCAGATATCTCAAATTCAAAGTTTATGTCTGTGGTAATAACAGCAAAACCAGCTTTAGCGATACTGTGTCAGCAAACATTATCATATATGGCTAATATTGTCCAATTTAAATCAAAACATGAAACCAAACACAGAGTGCACCGTGGGTAGTTAACAGAGCTTGGATTTTTTTTAATAAACAGGAAGATTGCCAGTTTCGAATGGTTGTTATAAAATAAAATATTACAAATTGCACCAAAAAGATAAAAAAAAAAAACATTTGGTTTTTGATCCAATGCTGATAAATGATTAACCTAATAATAACCACAGTACAATTATTACTTTATGAGTAGGCCTACTTAATTTTCCTCTCTCAGCCTCAGGATAAACACCAGAAACACCAGGCAACATCTGTGTGTGTGTGTGTGTGTGTGTGTGTGTGTGTGTGTGTGTGCTGTTTTCCTCCCAGCATGAACTACTAATGAACACACAATAGGTGCTCCATTTGGTCTGCCTTTGGTGCTGTGCATAAACACACACACACACACACACACACACACACACACACACACACACACACACACACACAGACTTGACATTTAAAATAGAATACAGGTCCACACAGAATGATAGCTGTTAAAGGTCCATTGCGTAACATTTAGGAGTATCTGTTGGCAGAAATAGAGTCTGCCATGTTGAACCACCATGTTTCTACAGTAGCCCAAAATGGACTAACCAAACTCTGGCTCTGGATAGGGAGTTCACAGAGGGTGAAACAAGGGAGTTGCAATCTGCAATTACACCGCTAGATGCCACGAAAACCTACACACTGGACCTTTAAGTCCAAGAAATCCAAGGTGACCTCCAGAAATCCCCAAATCATCATTTAGTCAAGACCCCATTCACCCCAACCTCAAATAGTTTTGCCTGCTGTTGTCCGGCAGATGGCACAGCATCGGGTCCTGCAGCATTCAGTCCTGCACCAGCAGGACTGTAACAGCCAAACTTGTATTCTTAAATTTTAATAAGATTTGTAGGCCAGGGTATCCCTGCAGCACTGCAGTACTTCAGTATAATGCTGTTTGTCACACATTTGACCTTTATCAAACAAATCTCAGCTTCTGCAATTTGTATAATGCCTGTTTACAAGCTGTTTAACATCACAGTATATATACATATATGTGTGTGTGCAGTATCTGTCTACATTTAGTTCTTCCATCTTATCAGACAGGGATCCCTGAGACTGTATTTTATCAAATCTGGGTCTACGGCCTGATATGTATCCATTTGGGGTCCTTGACACCAAAAAGGTGGAAAACCACTGCTATAGAGGATCTGAACTCCAATTCCACTGACTTATATACAATAACTTTATCAGGCAGTGTAATAGATTTACAATAGATTTTAAAGTAGTGGTAATAACAGTACTAACAGTAGATGAACTAACAGTCATAATTGCACAATCTAGCTAATATTGACTTTATGTAGGCCGCTTATTGTTTTTGCTATGTTCCATATTTTAATTTTGTTTCTTAAAGTCAGGTTGCTATAGGCTGGCTGTTGTAGTAAGAAAGTCTTGGTCCTGATCGATTCACACAGTGTATATGTACATTTCTCAAAGTTGGGAACACAGTTCAACAGTTGTCGCCTGACAACAGCACATACTCCACAGATACTGGATTAAAAAGACTAAATTTGGCACAAAGCTACCTACGGCGTTAACTAACTATAACTAATGTAGCTCAAATAGCTTTATATGCTTCTTTCATCAGTACAATGATGCTGGCTGTGAAGTTATTATGGCATTCTTCACAAATGATCAACAAATGTCAGATTATCAGACACTGATCCTAACTGCACCCATGATCAGCAGTAAATCTGGTAAAGGTGCATTCTGTTATTATGGGCACATTCTCTGGAACAAACTGCCTGATGATATAAGATGTACCATAACTGTGGTGTCTTTTAACACAAGCCAAAGACCTACCTGTTCTCTCTCTCTCTCTCTCTCTCTCTCTCTCTCTCTCTCTCTCTCTCTCTTTGAGCATGTGTAGGTGGGTATGTTTATGTTGGTGGGTGGGTATGGGAATGAATAATTTTATGTTCCATTTTATTTTGTTCATATTTGTGTGTGGTACACTGAGCTCACATTGTATGAAATGTGCAACATAAATACATTTGAATTTATGTGACATGAGTAAACCATTTTTGCTTTGTTGGTCTGGACAAACTGATTTATAAACATGATTTAAAGGTCCAGTGTGTAGGATTTAGTGGCAACTAGTAGTGTAGTTGTAGACTGCAACTCTCTCAGGCACAGAGTGGCGACAGCCTGTGGGGAGCGAAGCAAGGGAGGAAAAAAGAGAGATGGAGAGAGAGACAGAGCAGCCAGTAGACAGCTTATTTATCAGCAGGAGGAACTCTCCTTATTCTAAACACCTTGGACCAAATTACCTCTCCTACTATTAGTGATATGACCACAAAACCATCCTCATTGTGTGATGACTTTGTCTTGTTTTGTGAATTTTGCAACAAATAGAAAAATGAAACCCAAGGTGCGCAAGGGTTCTATGTGTAAGGAATTTAACTGGATTTTTAAAAAAGCTACTAAAATACACACTTGATGTGCAAAGGCCTTAATACATATCGGTGGAACGTGCTGCAAGGGCTGCTCTTTAGGGAGCGCTAACGAGCAATTTTGCCACGCCCATGTGCGAGACCCATATGACACGCACATTTTCACCAATGGCGTGTGTGCTGCTGATGAGTTTTTCAGAGTATGTTTAGGGCGTGAAAACTGTGATTCATTTTGCTGCTCGGGCCTTAATAATTTAATTTTTAAGGCCCCATCTATGCAAGAAATTATATATAGTTGTTCATGAGGAGAAACCAGCCACTGGGTGTGTGTGAGCTCTGTCTGTACTCTTCTCCTTCCTTTTCTCCCTTATAATGATGATGCATAAATATAGCAGTGCTGTAGTAGCTAAAGAAAGAAAGAACGAAAGAACGTGTCTAGAAAACCTGATACATGCAGACTCATCGGGTCAACATTGAACAATATCTGTGTAAAGCTGCAGGACTTTTCTATCTCTGTGGAGAAAGCATCTCATCAAGCATCTCTGCTCTCTAAGTCAACACATCTGTCACTCCCCTGCTCCACCTCCTCATCTACCCATCCCTGCCTTCTTCCATCCATCCATCCCCCTCCCACTGGCCACCCATATGTCTCTTTCCATCCCCCTCCACGCCCGTCCCCACCCCCACCCCCTCTTCGACCCCCTTCTCTCCCTGCCGGTCGACCATATAGCATGTTCCTACAAGTACCGCAGCACAGAGGTGGACTGTACCATTGTGCGTGTGGTGGGTGGGTGGCAGCAGGGAGGAGTGCTGCAGAGAGAGAGAGAGAGAGAGAGAGAAAGAGAGAGACTGGCACTATCCTTTCCTGTTGTAATCCCTCGGTGCTGTCTCTCTGTGTTGATGCTCTTTACATATACAGAGTAGAAACTTCAGACAGTAATTTTAAACCTACGAATGAATTTTAGGAAAGATTTGAGGTCGGGACGCTATCGGTTGGATGTAAACTTCAGTTTGACCCTGTTTTGGTAAGAGAAGTGATTTTCAATGCAGTTTGTGTTGTTTATGTTGGTTTGGATTGTAAAAGTGTGTGTTAAATGACAAATCTCACAAAAATGAGATATTATAATAATTGAGTCTTGACCCAAAAACTACTTTAGGATTTAATTTATTTTATGATTATGGAGCATAACCAGATATTCATAGTTGTTATGGAGTTTATTTTGTTCTCTGACTTAAATACATATTATTCTCATATAAAAAACAGTATTGTCATGTTTACATTTATAAGTCTTGTTTTAAAGTTCCAGACTGAGTAGAGGAAGCATTTCCAACATCAGAACTTTTGCTTCAATAGCAGATGACCAGCTGTATCTACACAAATTGTACTGTATGTAACACATAGAAAACCCACTTTAATTGACACTTTGACGACAGGGAGTTTAGAGTCTCTAACAAGGTGCAAAGTAAATCAATCAATTGATAACAAGCAGGAAGCACGAACGCTTCTATTTAGCAGCGATTGCTTGCCAACAGCATTATATATTGAAAGTACAAAAACAAACGTGCACACACCTCATGTTACATCCTGTATCTTGCAACATGCAGCCTATACTTTATATAATAGGATGCAGGTTTGCAATGGGTTAAGGACTTTTTGTTTTGTTACTGTTGACTCATCTGCTGTTCACATCAATACAACAACAAGATGGGCTTTTTTCTCTGGGTCCATGGCAAAGCTTTTTTTATAGGGATGAGTGTAACGTTACTGGTATCTGTCAGTGTTGTAGATGCTTGTTTTTAAAGTTTTAGGGTCCTCATTTGAAAAAAGAAAAAGATTTTCTTTCACTTTCCAAATCATGATTGTGTCCCTTCGAAAATAATCAAAATGTTATAGAATGGCAAAACATCAACCTCGGTCAGAACCTTGGCCAACTTTCTCCTTTCCTTTACTTAGATATGCTATGTGCTAAGCTAATCTATATTGAAAAGATGACATGATTAAGAGATAAAAGCGCTATATATATATATATATATATATATTATATATATATATATATATAAAACCATAGTAAATAGTCACATGTTAAGTTAGCCAGTGTTAGCAAAATGTAAGGTGACTAGCTAGCTAATCTACATTATTTGTGACCTGCTCCATCATTTTGAGTCACTTTGACCCAGAAACACATTTTGAGTTTTCTTCATGGCTGTAAAGAGGGAGTCTCAGCTTTATGGCCATACCAAAATTTTTTTTCTACTCCAAAAATTGTATGAGACACACCCTTCCAAAGGTTGACTGTCACCAAACCTTGTTTTTGAGAAAAAGGGCTCTAAAGATAGCAATCAACATTCCGCCATATTCCAAATGAATTGAAAGACATTTATAGACAGTTTATATTCAAATAAATAAACTTACAATTCAAAGTGCTTTACATAATTATAATCAGAGACATTGTATGCTACCATCGGGTCAGCCACGAGTGGAATATCTTCCTCCTCGCCTCCATCACACTCACTTTCTTCGCCATCATGATCGGAGCCGGCTGCCGCTGTCACTCTCACTCTCAGCTGCCGGTGCGGTGAAAAAGTCCGTAATAAGGTCGATCCAGTTGTCGTAGCATGTCTTACAGGAATTGAATTTAAAAGTCGAGCAATTTCGTCGTCGCGAAAATTAATTTTGTCTAGGCTGTCAATCTGTCAATCTGTCTCTGTGTCCGTGTCGATCTAAACTGACAGTTGACAGATGACACAGATGACACAAACACGCTAGCCGGTGTTTTGAACTCTGACACCTGTTTCGTTTTATTTATGCTAGCTATATTTATCCTTTGTATTTTACATTAATTTTGACATTGTATTAAGCTGAGACTTTATTTAATTAGAAACATGTAAAAACTGAAAATAGCCCAAAATTGTATTTTCATGTAAAAACGTGTTTCTACACAAACGGGCCGCTGCGACATCCGACTCATTTTGATGGAACGCGTCACATTTGTTATTATTATGGAAACTAATTAGCAAGCTAATAGTTGATGTAGATTAGCTAGCTAGTTAGCTAACTTAAGATGTGACTTTAAACTATACAGTGTATATATAACTTTATCTTTTAACCATATTCAAAATGTGGTTGTCTTTTCAACATAGATTAGTCTAGCACATAGCATTGAGCGTAGTAGTACAGAACGCAGTTTTTTTTTTTTCAGGATGGTGAAGTCATGACCCTCCTACTGCTCCGGTTGGAATACTCATTGCTGTCATTGGTTTGGTTGGGTAGGTTTAGGCATGCAAATCAGTAAGGTAAAAATAGAAGGATAAGCATCAGAAACAGAGTAGGCAGGTCATGACTTCGCCATCCTGGGATAAAAATTTTGCATACAGGAAAGAGAGTTGACAGAGGGTTTAAAAGGGGTGGGGCTTAGAAAGGATCAATTGGCCAAACTTTTTGTTGCCCCAAAAGTTTGTTGCCTTCCGAAACGACTTGGCTCTGGTCTGGAGATATCTCGGGTATATTTTGGTCCAGAATGACAGTCATGGTCCCCATACGATGTGTACCCTAATAACTTCCTAAATCATAATATCTTGACAACTGTTGGATGGATTGCCATGAAATTTAATTTTCATGTTCCCCTAAGGATGAAGTAGTAAACTGGGTGATTCCATGACTTTTTGTAGTGCTGCTAGTATCACCGCCAGGTCAAAATTGCAATCTGTACAATGATTTGCTTTAAACATCAGCATGTTGGCATGTTAAAATGAGCAATTAGCTGTACAACTGTGCACAGTTTCACAGAGCTGGTCAGTAGAAGGTTGCCACCACTTAAGATTCTGGACTCTGTACATAGGCATTCTAGATGGGTTACATCCACAATTATTCATTCTAGTATCCTGTATACTTTCTTCCTTTTCTCCCCCAGTCCGACAACCCTGGAGAACAGTCTGTGCTTTGGAACAAAAAAAAAAAAACAACTTGGTTAAGGTTAGGAAACACAAATAATGTTATCTCGAAACAAAAAAACAACAGCAGTCTCCTCTGTCAAAATCACACACTTGACCCATCCATCCACACCGGCTTTGTTTCATATTTGCTGAAACTTTCACTATATCCTGATAGTAGTACATGAGACAGATAATCTGTGAAATCAGGTTCATCTGGCTCCTCCTAGTGCTCCTCCTCCAGAAAATATGACAAAACTACTACTGCAGCTTTAAAACTAAAGTAACATGAAAATGTAAGTGGTACAAAGTACAGATATTTGTGTAAAAATGTAGGGGGATAAAAGTTGTATCTGTACTCAAGTAAAGTACAGATACCTGAAACAATGATCTAAGTACAGTAGCAAATTATTTGTACTTCTAAGTATAACAATGAAATGCTCAGTGTGATGGATTACTACTTACCTCAAGGATGTGTAAAGCCCCAGCAAACAGAATTTCATTATAGTGAAATTAATGTATAACAGGAAAACACATACAATAGAGGATTTGTGGTAAACATGGAAAAACACTGGTATGGCCCGCTGAAAGCTTCTATTTGATGATGCTGCTAGAGTGCAGCTTACTTGTGCTCCAATTTGATACAGTAGACTGCACTGTACCTAATGTCTGTGTGTGTGTGTGTGTGTGTGTGTGTGTGTGTGTGTGTGTGTGTGTGTGTGTGTGAGGTCTCTTCCTGCTGTAGAACGTGATGCATTATTAATCTTGTCTAAATGACTGGGCTGACTGTATAGCTCTCTCTCCACCTTCCTCTCCTCACACCATGGGTCTGAGCAGGGCTGTTTTTGTCTTTCTGCTCACAGTTTCTTATCCCTTCAGAATCAATAGGTTGAAAAGGTTGTCATGAAAACAGATTGAATGCCAAATAAGAGGTGTAGGCTCTCTTTTAAAGTGAAACAATATCTCCACTCCCTTTAGGAGAGGCATGTTCTCTGTAGTGATTCCTGACTCTGTAATGTTTGGACTCACCTATGGGATTGTATTTTGAAAGATCTAAAAAAAAAACACTGTATTTTATCAACACAATCTTGAAGAAATTACATTTATATACGACTAATTTGCAGCAGCAAATAAGTTTTGTATGACACGTAATGACGTATGATATAATGATTATATTTGAATTAACAGAACAAGAAAAAGTTGTTAATTAAATGTACCTGGCAAGTTTTAAAATTGTTGATATTGAACAAAATTTGTTTTCCACCAAAATATAATTCAATGTTAGGGCTTTGTATTGGCAAGAGTCTGGCAATGTGATATGCATCAAGATACAGGGGGTACAATTCAATATATTGCGATATTGTAAGCTAGATAATATATTGTGTTTTCAAATTTTAGGAAAACTGTCTAAAAAAAACCCACACTACTATATGCATACAAAACATTACTTTTTATGCAACCAAAACAGTGGGATCTGCATTTGTATTTATTACAGTCACTGTAACATCCAGCATCATACCCATCAGTTTATATTTACATACACTGCAATCTAGTGGTTGGGGGTTTAAACACAAAAATCAATACAGTGTTTTTGAAAATGAATACAGTATCACAAAATATCACATATTATATTAATATTTTTTCAATATTTTCTTACAGCCCTATTCAATATATTGTGATAAGTTGTGATATTGTAACCAAGGTGAAAATCTAATCTAATTTTGGGAAAACTGTCTTGAAATAAAGAACACACAACCAAATAGATACAAATTTTAATTAAAATGTCATTTTTTTATGCACCAAGAACAGTGGGATCTGCATTTGTATTTATCAATCCAATAGGGTTAGAGTAGGGTTAAATACTAAATGTTTCTTTGAGAATGAAGGAGATTTACTTTACATTATTAACTCAAGGTTCGATTTCTAGCTTTCTGACCATATCTGATGGTCTAGGGCTTCCTACAGCTTTCGCTTTAGTGATGTCATACACCACTCCAGTCTTCCTCTCAGGGGGGTCTGTGGGTACAAGTGCTCTGCTTGCTCTCTAGGGAGAAATGAAGACCGGGGTGGTATATGACATCATAGGAGCTGTCCTGTACAGCTGGTGCTACATCAGTGAAACAGCAAGGACCCTGGGGATATTTTATCAAAGCTTCCTTTCTAAATACTGAATGGGACAGAACCAGGATTCAGGATTGGGCAGAACATCAATTGTTTATCACTTCCTTTGTTTGTAATGGCTCTCAGCTTGGCTCTGAGATGGCAGTGTTGATCTGTCGATCCACCACATTGGTCTAAACTGGAACAACTTAACAACTATTAGATGGACTGTCATAACAGGTTTTCATGGTCGCCAGAGAATGAATCCTAACAACTTTATTGATTCCCCTGGCTTTTACTCTAGCGCCAGCACAAGGTTGACATCTGTGGTTCAGAGTGAAATATCTAAAGGATTACTGGATGGATTGCCATACAATTTGCTTATGGCCCAACAGGGTTTATTCTTATGACTTTGGTGATCCCCTGACGTTTTCTCTTAAACCACCTACAGCTCAAAGTTTTTACTTATTCAGTGAAATATCAGCATTCAGAGATGTTTTAACGTCCAGACCCAGCTGGAACCAAAAAATAGCAGGTTTTTCTTGGAACCAAAGTGGGTGTGTCATATTCAACAAGTTGTTGTGCATTGTCCAGCATCTTCTGTTGATAACATATCTGATTGCTATGTTTCCACTCAAAACTGGTGCGAACATGGGCTGGTTTGCTAGATAGCACCAAGGTAGCACCAAGGTGTTAAACAGAGGTACACAATGACTGAGGATGTCATATTAAAGGGTTAAAAGGGTGTTTTTAATCTCTTCTGGACTTTAAAGTAGACTCTGGTTAGTCTTGTTGATATCTGGGCTGGATATCAAAGCACAGTTAGATTAGAAGAGAGAAAGTAAAGCCAAAGCTTGGGTCTTGATTTACATATTGATCTCCTTCTAACGTATTCAGATAGGAGCAGCTGAGATCCTAGCTGACTCTGTGTGATATAGAGTAAGAGAGGATCCTATTAGCAGCTGTTGCTTCTTTGCATCAAGAGGAGCTAGTCAATCTGTGAAGATGCCCTAGAGACCCCACTTTGAAGATGTTGTGGCCAGAAATGACTTGAAGAAGTCCCCAAGGCTGATCTTGGAGACAATAGAAGGATTACATTAATATCAGCAGATCCAGGACCACATCCAGGGATGTTGTGATCACTCTGATGTGGATAAATGTTTAGAAAATGGACTGATGGGCATGATCAAACATACACGTTATAGTTTCATGTGCTGGCATGATAAAAAGTGTGACCTATTTTTTACATTGTGTGTATCTTCACAGCCTGAGACTGATGTAAGAACAGACTGAAGCCAGCAACGGTTGAGAGGCAGGCCGCTACTAGCCTGGAGGAAACCAAAGTTTTATCTAATATTTATGATGGAACAAGCTGCACCTGCAACATTTATAACCAGGCACATTAGAGAGAGAGAGAGAGAGAGAGAGAGAGAGAGAGAGTGTGTGTGTGTGTGTGTGTGTGTGTGTGTGTGTGTGTGCTTTTGCTGTACAGTATATATAAGCTGCCTATCTTTAATCTCCATGCTTGTTTTTTTTATTTTTATATATTAGTGTTTGATTTTTAGGCAATAATGGTAAGCATATAGTTACATTTGATAACATCTGCATATCTGTTATTAATCTATTTATTTGGCCAAAGAATCAATTCTTAATTTAGTAAAGGGGGAAGTAGGCTGTACTCACCCACTCTATAATAGATCATGCAGCCATTGCTGTCAAAGTTAAACACTTTAGAGAGTTTCTATCCCAGCTTTACCTCAACAACATATTTATTTCAGTTTTAAGAAACAAAAAAGAACATGTAAAAAGTCAGCACTCTCATCCGCTGCAGTGAAGACTTTTGATTACCAGACCCAACCAACACCCTCCTTCCCTCACTTGGAGTCATTGAACATTTATGAACTATAGGGAAACAGGACATAGGAAACAAGACTGCAGTAGGGAATTTTTATGAAAATAATTTTTGGTTATATTTGCTGAAGCTTTCACTGTATCAGGTTCCTCTGGCTCCTCCTAGTGCTCTTAATGACATGACGACATGTAACATATCAACATACATGCAACTTGGACCCAACTCTAGGACCCGCCTTGTATTCCATCATATCTCTGACAAGTGCTGAGCTGCAAGCAGCAGCACTCCTGCTCAAAGCAGCGTGGATAGATCCATCAACCCATGATTTCTAGTTCTGAGGTGACAGTGACAGTAGGGCTGGATTGGAACATATCTCTTTGTTTACATTCTAGTGTAAAGAAGATGGCAGCGTGATCTAACTTGCTGAACTGTGGGAGTCCTATACCCCTGCTGGGGCCAATTGAGAACCTATTGACACATCACTATTTGTTTTGCGGAGTACCGTTTTAAAAGCTCAAATTTGGCATTAAGGTTGTTGCCATGTCGGTTTTTCAGAGCCAGCACTGGTGACATACTGCAAGTTCAGTTGCACTTAGTTCCGTAGCAGGAAATAATGGTGGCAAGCCCGATCACACACGTTCTTAGTTTGACAGTTTGATCTGAGTTCGGTGCATTGCGTCACTGAAAATGACTTATCAATTACAAGAATGCCACTCCCTATAGCATACCCTGCTTTATTGTTTATTTTACTCTAAATGCGACCATAATTTACTTAATGAACATCATGCTGTATGGAAGAAGACTGAACAGAGACTGAGACCATCAATTCATCATTAGGAAACTGTTTACTGAGCTCATAAAACAAGTCAGAAGTAGACTAATTTCCCCATAAGGCTCCATACTATCAGATCTGTTTTGCAGCCCGTGTAGCTGCCCCCAGCTGGCTATTAGAAAAAAATGCAAGTTTGAGAGAGTTCCGCATTGACCTCACTTCACAGACCTGGAAGCTCTGTCCACCAATTATATATTGTCAGTGTCACTGTTGCTAGAGATAGCAGAACCTTTGTACTTTGGTCAAGATTTCTTTGTGCACCTCAGCCTGTGTAGCTTAAATGACATAATTCCTGCTGGGGATATTAGGCACATTCTTTTAGTGTGTCTGCATGCTTGTGTGAAATCACTAAATAAGTGTAGAACCAGTCGACCATCAGATCCCAATCTGACCCAGCATCTGTTTCAGACATAATTATCTGCCTCACACACACAGCCAGGAGTAGAACGTTATGGCATTTTGTGTTAGGGAGACTTCACACCAAGGTGCTCAGTTGAAATGTAATATTTTATGTTGCTTTATTTGGTCAAGCGGCAATAAAGTTCTACCAAATAAAACGGCATCAAGATTGCTGAAAGTGCAGGTGTTAGTCCTCTTCAAGCAATCTATAATAATTAATTACATTTTGTTCAGATTTAACACATTTTTGCCTTTTTCT
Source organism: Dicentrarchus labrax (assembly GCF_905237075.1). Taxonomy (NCBI): domain Eukaryota; kingdom Metazoa; phylum Chordata; class Actinopteri; family Moronidae; genus Dicentrarchus; species Dicentrarchus labrax. The sequence goes on from NW_026136720.1 coordinate 27,280,028, forward strand.
TTCTCTCAGATGTAGCTGTAATCTTGGTAACAAGTATTATGTCTTAACAAGGTATGTCTATCTGTAGGTTTTGTTTGTTTACATGTTAGTGAGAAAGGGCGTGTCCAGAGAAGGGACCTAGGGTGGCACTGGCCACCCCTGAAATCTGATTGGCCACCCCACACCATTATTCTTACCTCTTCCACTTCGTCTTTCAGAGGTTGTGGCAGGCTCTATTATAAAGCTAGAGTGAAGATAGTGGTTTGAATTATATATATTTTTTTCTCTCTCTCTGAACATTCATGGAAATCTCAATTTTATTGAATTTTCTCTCTATTTTAAATTTTTGGTTTTATATTGTATGATATTATAGGTTGCGAAGCACCTTGTAACTCTGGTTTTGAGAGTTGGTTTTATAGAAATTACCTTCATCTTTATTATTGTTATAGATTTAGTTTCAAGTTCTGTTTCAGCATATCTTTTGAAGTTCAAACATTATCAGAACTATACTAATGGCAACCCCTTAAGCATGATGAACTGATATTTAGCCATTTATTCCTATCCTCATACCTGGTATGAACAACAGTAACCTAACTGAGCTAGCAGGTTTTTTTTACACAGAACTGGAAAGAATCTGGAAAGTCTTTGTTGGAAACGTCTAATTCCCAGGTCATTAAATGCTGACACTTTGGGTTTGTGGCTTGAAGATAGTTGATTCAGTTATCTTTTCTCAACTCTGATTGGTTGTTTTCGTTCAAAAAATTGGAAGAAGTCATTCGTCAGGTGGGCGTTGTGAAATACAGCGATGACCTATTGAAAGACCATCATCAACCCCACAGACGAGGGCCCTCAGTCAGGAGGGATGCCCGCTGAGACATCTCCACATAGCCAGCCGCGGTTTGACTCCCCTGCACAACCTGAAGCTCCATTGTTCCATTGAAGGAAAAAGCACTCCAGATCATGATGGAGCCTCCTCCACTGTGCTGTGTAGAAAACATCTCCAGTGTGATCTCCTTGTCATGCCAGTAACGTTGGAAGCCATCAGGACCGTCCAGGTTACATTTTTTCTCATCAGAGAATAAAACCTTCTTCCACCTTTCAATGTCCCATGTTTGGTGCTCCCTTGCAAAGTGCATACGGGCAGGTTTGTGGTGTGGGAGGAGATGTGGCCTTTGAAGACGTTTTTTGTTCTTTAAGCCCTTCTGTCGCAGACGCTGTCTGATGGTTATTGGGCTACAGTCAGCATCAGTAAGGGCCTTAATCTGGGTTGAGGATAGGTCTGTGTCTTCACAGAAAGCCTGCTGGATCCTCCGGCTCAGCGCAGGTGAAATTTTTTTGTGTCTACCACTTGACATTTTTGTCCCATAACCCTGAGAACCTTTTAAGAAATTTAAAATGACTGTCTTACTGCATCCAACCTCGGCAGCAATGGTGCGTTGCGAGAGGCCTTTCTTGTGTAACTCAACAATCCTGTCACGTTCAAAGACAGAAAGCTGTTTTGCCTTTGCCATCAGGGGGTCATGACAGTGGGAATGCCTGATAGAAAATGACATGAAAGCCAGATTTTTGCCCAGATTTGGAATTTTTAAGGCTATGGTCTTATACTTTTGATCAGCTGATGAACATGTCGAAGTATCCTTGAGCAAGATACTGTGTGAAGTTCTCCTATTTTCAAATATGTTATTTTGTCTCCTACTATTTTATATTGTTGGGAGTTCATAGCGCCCCCTAGTGGCAGCAGTCCATCTTGTATTTTTTCTTCGGTGATTATTCTTACTTGCTGTGCTTCGGTTTGACTGGTGAAGCTGAGCTGGTGAGTTGATATGTATACAAAGTGATTGTAACTTGTGTTACATATCATAAATATGTCCGTGCCATTATATGTTGTTTATATTTTGTGTTTTCCAGTTGATTACCTGCTGACGGCACGATCACTGTTTAAGTGCTAAAAGAAAAGCATGTGTGGAGTTGATGATGCAAAGAAATAAACACGTGAAAAAGACAGAGATTGAGTGTCGGAGCTGAGTGTGACACTGTTTCGCCGGTCAAACTCAACCTGTGCGGTGGGATTTATTAGGTTAACACAGTTTAATAAAACCGCACAGATACTGTGCTTGGCCATCAAGTGGTATTTCAGACTGGACGTGCTGCGATGATAGCTCAGTTCACAACGACAAAACACACAGATCACTTTGGTCTTGTCAATGGAACCATTTGGCAACTTTTTAAAAGTAAACTTTCCATTCAGAATGTTATTGGCATCCATTTCGGCGTCTCACACTCGCCATCCACTCAAAACGTAACGTCTACTACTCTTAAACAAGTGTGTGCGGCGTGCCTGTTGTTTTGTTTCTGGTCTATCTAGATCCGGTATGGTGTTGTAGTTTTTCTAACGTTACTAGTTGTTGCAACAGCATGTGAAAAAAACTACAAAGTTAAACAAACGTTAATCTCGTGATAAAAAAATTGACGCCGTTAAAATGGGTTTGCGTTAACGCCGTTAATAACACATTTAACTGACAGCACTACCTACGTAATAACTACCACTCTTACCACTCACTTTTAATAACACAATTAACACATATTGCATCTCAAGCATTTGTGGCATTTAAATGCAATTTGCACTGCCTCTGCCTATTTAAATGTCTAAAAATATGTGAACTGTGAAGATGAGCTAACTGATACAAACAAAAAGTACTTTATCTCCAGGAGAAAAGTCTTTAAACAGCCCTTAAATCACAGAGCAAATAAATAAGTCACAGCTTGTTCTTGTGTTATAGCTACTTAAATCTAGACTGTCACACTACATTTCACGCACTGGTTGGCCAAAAATATAACATTAGCTCTATTGAACACACACATCTGCAAAAAACACCCTCAGTCTTCAGTCCAGAAAATAGCGTTTCATATTTCATGGCGGTATTCAAATAACAATTAAAAAAACAAAATGCTAACGTTCAATGCTTAACTTGGTTTGCAGTTCGACTTTTAGCTGCTACTTAGTGCTAGATAAAGTTTTCCTACACATTCAGAGGGAACTACGGTATAACTAAACATTAAATTACCATACCTCTCAATCGACAGATTTCAGTGTTTTTATCGTTTTTGTATTGTTGATGTTGTAACTGTGACCGTCCTCCTGTTTCACGGACCAGCGTGCTCCTCTCATGGGTCACCTGACCTGCATGGCCAAACGTCCACTGAGCAGAAATCAGCTCTCACAGCCTCAGTACGACCATTACTGTGTTAGTTAAAAATTTTAAAACTGGCCTAAATCAGTTGATCAGCTGTCATCATTGATTAACAGCATTTCTCTTGTTTCTTGTGTTGAAGAACTTGACCAACTACCTATCAGATCTGGGGTGGCCACCCCTAGGGTGGCCATTTCCTTCACATCAAAAAGGAGGACACTTTGCATACATGGGGACACGCAAGCAGATATTTGTTTGGTATGATCCGGTTTTCAATTTTAATTTGTTTTTCCACCAGATTACATAAAGGTGCATACACATACCACATAGCTAATAATAAATATACAAGATACAGCTCATGACAACGTGCCCTTCCAATTCAGATTACATAGGTCTAATAAACATCATACAGAAACTGTTGTTAATGTTTTTATCTGGATAGATAAAGGGGAAAAAAATGCAGCACCTTCTGTTTCAGATGTATATATATCTTTGCCTATCTACATATGAGTATGAGCATTTTCAGAATTTCAGTCCAACAACCGATGTTAGCTCACTTTACTTCTCTGTCACTGAGAGTTTGATTGACAGCCTGGTGGTGGCAAGGTGATGTGGCAAATCAACACATGGCTCATTTGAATATTAAAATTAGCCATGTGTTGATAGGTCACCACACGAAAATGTAACCAATGAAATTACTTATTTTGACACACATTTTTAGCCAATAAGTATTAAACTGACGAGGTAATGCGTCAAAAGGCAGACCTTTTTTATTATTTTCTCAAAAGGAGGACAAATGAGTGTCCGGCTTAAGGCTGCGCCTGCAGCCGGACAGAGCATTTGAAAGCTGGACTGTCCGGCCTTAAGCCGGACGAATGGCCACCCTAGCCACCCCCCAGAATCGCCATTGGGAGAGAGACAGTCAATACAGGCTGATAAAGCTGCATCAGTCATGTGACAGAGATGGACCGATGGGGAACAGACTAACTCGGCCTGTCCAGATTTTAATTTCCTCCTGGCCAGCTATCAACAACAAAACAACCTATGGCTGGATCACTGCTCATCAATGTTCAGCTGTCAATCAAATAATCCACACTGCTGAGTCATATCAGACTTTCTTTCACTTTTTCTTCTTATCTCTATCTCATTCTAGGTTTCTCATCCTCTTTTTGTGTTTTCTATTGGTTGTTAGTAAGACAGATGTGCAAAATAACAATAAAGATCTTAAAACCACAGTGGTTCAGACCGTTCAGCATCCTGTGACGAACTACTGGCAGCTACCGTATGAGCTACAGGTGTGGTTTAACACTAATTATACCCAAGTGTGATCGTAACGTCACCCATTGGTTTGTGGAGTACCATTTTGAAGCCTCAAGTTCTGCGTTTTGGCTGCTGGCATGACAGTTAGACGGAGCCAGTGTGAGCCAGTGGACGTGATGTACTGCAAGTTGATCTGCGCTTATTGTTTGCGCAATTTTTACAGCTACACTAAAATATGTTTCTGAAATAAGTTTTAAGTGAGAAATAGGCAATGCAGTAACAGAATATTGCTTGTATCTGATCAGCACTGCCTAGTTTGACAGTTTGATCTGAGTTTGGTGCGCTGCGACAAGCACAAGACTGTTATCAAAATAACCGCAGAAACCTTTGTGCCTACATGCACATCAAAATGATTCTACAGTTTCTGCTGCAGTTTAAACCAACAGGAGATAAACACACTGAAAACAGTTCACACCGTTCCAAGAAAAACTGTAGATCAATTAAAGCTTCTTTGTCCACCAATAACTAGAAGCATAATATTAAATGTCTGGAGTACCGCTTTAATAGGAAAACTGTGCTGGATTTGCATGTTGTATTGTCTTATAATGTGATGTGTGGCAATGTGTTGTGCTAGCAAAGTGAACAGTGAATCTATGTGTCTGTCTGTCTGTCCTAATATTGGTTATAATTTGTCGTTTCTATGGAAATTAGTTTATGTGATGTAAGAATTTTTGAGAGGGGATATTGATAAAAGAAATAAACATGAAAATAAATGCATAAAGTACACACAGACACACACACTAACGCCTATGAAAAGAAGGTAGTAGGACCGTAACTACTGTATGTGTCATTAAGGATTGTTCAGTATCCTTGCAATCCCTGTTGAATGGATTCATTAATTCTAAATCCCTGCTACATGTAGCTCCTGAAGAGCTATGGATGCTTGGCAGCTTTAAAAGTAAAGACACCCCGGGCTCTGTTTTTGTTGTTTAATGGCTCCAAAGTGCAGTCAACAGCATTCAGTTCTTGGTCGTTTCCTTCCTAGAGGCATGGTAGCTGCAGCACAGAGGGAAATACAGGGGAATACATCAATATGATCATCAGGCTTCAGTGATGACCAGTTTTTTCCTTTCTTTTAAAAGCAGCGCACAATGATGCATGACACTGAAGAGGAAACTGAAGAGAGGCAGAAAAACTGCCATGGAATACATTTTATTTTACATAATATACACTCAGTAGGCTGGTACGGTCCAGTACTCTGCTTGAGGGAACTGTACTGTCTTTCCAAAACAGGTTAGTTATTGCTGCCCAGTGGTGGAAAGAGTACTGACAATCTGTGCTGTTAAATGAACTCCACTCAGCTACAAGTAAAACTACTGGTGTTAAAAAATAAAAGAGAAGTATTCTTCTAAAAAACTACTCACATTTCTCTGATAAATGATAAAAGGTATGAATGGATCAAATTCTAAGCAAATATACACATAAAGCAGAATTTTGATCTGTTCAAAACATACAAAAAATGCTTTTGAACCTGCGTATTACACACATAATTAAATTTAATCTGTCTCCATTTAGTTTTGGTTTCTTCAGTCCCACCTCCTGTCGCACTGTTCTAGTCAGTGTGGTCTGCCTGCTGCAGCACTGTTTTTTTTTTTGTCTTGATCGCAGCTCGTATATGGAAAAAATAGATGAGGCGCTGCATCACATGCTGGCCACGGAGCTCCGCAGTGTCTGTCTGAACTGTCCAGTTGGTTAACCAGTCTCTACGGGATTTTGCGGGCTTATTCTGTAATTGTTATGTCTGACAGCTGTGTGCATTAATAAGAGAATTGAAGCAGACATTTAAAAGTAACACAGAAGTTACTTTTAACTGATTACTTTTAATTGGTAATAATTATAATAATTGGTAATTTAATTATTTTGGATTTTAATTATAATTTTTCAATATGGTTGATAATGAGTTAGGGCAAATACCACGAGATCACTGTGGGAAGGTCAAATATCGTGCTTACTCATAATACGGAAATGAGTTTGAATAAGGTGGGAAAGTAGCATGAGGCAGGTTTAAATGAAAGTTTTACAAACTGAAAACCCTACAACATTACACTGAAAGGGTTTCTGCTGTCATGCAGATGAAAAATGAACACTACAAATCTGGCCAGTGAGGAACCTTTATCCCATCAAATGTAAACAACATATGAGCAGCATGGGCTTTGTGTTTTAGTCCATCCTTCAGACAGCCTGCAATAAAAAAAATGTTTAATTACGTTACACAGTGTTTGGAGCATTTCAAGCTGATATTGCTCTGGTTGGTTTAGGATTGTGTGTAAATGCATGTGTGCGTAATGTATGTGTACACAAACACAACTTAATGGCAGCTTGACATCAAGATCAAGTTGAACTAGTTAAGCACATTAAAACATGAAAGAATAGCACGTAAAAGTGGCATTCATTAAAGTCTGCAACATTAGACTCTGTGTACGCAGCAGTTGACCCTTACTAAATCCCGCCCCTTTTGGAACCTCGGCCAACTTCCTCCTTTCCTGAACTTAGATATGCTATGGTAAATGGACCTGTACTTGTATAGCGCCTTTCTTAAACTGGCAAGACCTCAGAATTTATACTTTCCTCCAGTCAAATTAGACGGTAGTACCCAGATGGGCTGCTCTGAGAAATAAACTAACTTGGATTTTTCTGTTTTCAGGAAAAAAAACTGAAGACGAGGTCTGAGGACTCTCAAGATACTTCCGACACCACCACAACAGCTAAAACCTGGAGCTGAGACAGACACACATTACTACACAAAGTTCCACAGTGTGCTAGTTTATGTTCAGAATATCTGCTCTTAGCTAACAGATCACGACTGGTGGGTGAATTTGTGTTAACACCATTATTCACTATTACCTTAAAAGCCAGTGAGAGGACCACAGTCACTGTAACTAATGACTGTGATGCTAGCATAGTTTGCACTTTTCTGCTAATCATGCTTAACTAAAATATCAAACTGCAAGTTTATTTCAATCACTGATTTCTGAAATTTAACACCAAACTAGACTTAAATAACAAGCTAAACAAAAACCTTTTACTTGTTGTCAAATTAGCCATTAGTCTTGCAGGCCTAGTAAGCCAAGATGGCTGACCCCTACCAAAACAATGTATACCACCAAGGAGGGGGTGACAGCTACAGGACTTACGGAAAAGGTGGTGACCAAGATGGATATGGATACCAGGCGGACTACCCTCCCCAGGAAGAGGACGCAGCAAGCGACGTAACCGAGGGACATGATGAAGAGGATCAGATGTACGAAGGAGAATATCAAGGGATACCGCATCCTGACGAGGTGAAGGCTGCACAGAGAGCTGCACGGTGAGATGCACGTTTGTTCTCTTTGTAAATGTACCAGAAAAATGTATGGTTGCAGACGGTGCTTTTCCCTCACTTTAGGCCCAAACTTGCTCCGAAACCAAGATTTTCTCAACCTTCACAGACCCGCCGCTCTTAGTCCCCACCCTTCCATGGATGCGGGAAGTAGAAGTGCTGAACATGGGCAAAGCCAGACATTGTACACTGCCCAAAACTTCTGTGGACTTTTACAGTAGCTACATGCACTATTTTACAAGCCATTTGAGATAAACCAAAGTATTGGTATTATATGACCACCATTGTTTCTCTCACACTTTACAGCCCGTTCTCATTCCCAGGTCGTCAAATACAGACGAGGCATTGTTGAGCCCTCTGATTGTGTCTTTGAACAGTTCACACAGAGCGCTCGTCCTCACAGGATTAAGCATAATTTGCCTCTGATCTTCCAATCTGGGAACATTTGTCTACACTCTCCAAAAACTGGAAAATCACAGCTAAAATCATGCATAACAGTCAGTTTTTTTCATCTTCTCTACGTCTCACTGAGGGAATAAAAGATAAAACTGCAGTGCCAGATTTACCACTGAAGGAAACATTGAAGGAACTCTCTGAATGCAGTATTTAACTGTCACTCGCCCCAGTTTCTGTCCTTTTAATCATGACTTTGCTTTGCACAAAGATTTTGTACTATGGTTGGATCAGATTTTCAGCAACATTTCATCTGACCAATCACAGTTAAATTATCTTCCTTTTTAAATGGTAAATGGTAAATGGACCTGTACTTGTATAGAGCCTTTCTAGTCTTTCGACCACTCAAAGCGCTTTTACACTACTTTTTAAGGGCTTGAAAACCTTGATCTGATGACAACAACCAGACATCTTTCAATTAGAGATGCACATGACAATGTAAAAGGAATCAAAGAGTACTTCCAGTGTTAAACACATTCAGATAATTTCTTTTTCTCTTTCTGTGTGCCAGGGCTAAAACTCGAGCAGCCGGCAGTGCAGTCTCTGAGCTGGAGGAGTTATCCGAACAGTATGAGGACATCATGGAGGACTGTGGCCATGGGAAGTTCCAGTGGACACTCTTCGTGGTGCTGGGCCTGGCTCTGATGGCAGATGGAGTCGAATGTTTTGTGGTTGCGTTCGTTCTGCCATCTGCAGAAAAAGATCTGTGTCTGTCCAACGCAGAGAAAGGAATGCTGGGTAAGGGCTTTAATGATTTATTGTTGCTTACGGTGTGGTTTCGTTGTGAGAAGAGTTTCTCTGCGGTCAAGTCTGTGGTGCTGTCAGTAGAGGGGGATTTGTGATGCTTTGATTCTCTCTGGTTGCTTGTATATTCTTCTGAGGGTTTGACAGAGAAACACAAGTTGTAATGTGTTTTCCAGAGATTCCCTGTGTGAAGGAATGTGAAGAATTCTTCATTAACTGAGTGACCATTCAGTTGAACAGATCAATGCTTAAAAAGAGACATGATCCAGATCCAGTGCTTGTGTTAACGGACATTTATCAGATAACAAGACAAGTGGCTCTTCACTCAAATAACTCAAAGCAGTATCTTTACAATAAGGAGCTATGGCTATGGCTGATTGTTCTAGCTAGGGATGTTCCTGGCAACTAATTTTATTTCAAACTATTCCACTAGTCTAAAAGTAAAAAACATCAGAAATAGCCAAAATTGCGCACAATTTATTTGATCCAAAAAAATACTACCTGTATTTTAACAGCCATTTGAAAACGTTATCAATCAAATGATAATTAATAATAGCCAGTAAACCAGCCGGAAACACCACAGAGTTGAGATTGGGATCACAGCGTCTGTGTGTTGGGACAGTAAACAATATCGGCTTGTTTTGCTGAGGGTGGCTAACGTTAGCAGTGCTAGCACCAGCAGCCTGCTCTGCTTGTAGGTTAACGTCCCTATGTCCAACGTGATGAATGTGGTTACGCATTGCTCCGGTCAAGTGGTTATATGCAAGTTTATGTCTGACACAACCTTACTTTTATTTTCTACTAGATCAAAATACTGACAAACCGCACTGCCATCTTTTTCCCACATTCTCCCTCGCTGGTTCATATCTGAGCACAGAGCGGGATGGCTGCTGTGCTGTGACTGTCTCCTGAGGTGTTGTACAATGAATGTACAATAAAGTATTAATAATAGTTTAACCGACTAGAATTTGTCTGACGAACTAGAGAGGGTAGCAATGTTTATAAGACTAGTTGACTAATCGTGCACATCCCGAATTCTAGCACCGCACTTATCTCCAGCAACACCTTAACCAACTAGATAATCAATTACCTGAAGATGTCGATGAAGTGGCTGCAACCTTAGCCTAATTCTAACCCTAACCCTAAAACTGAGTCTTAACTCTCAAACAGCCCTTTAAACTGTCACACAAAGCTGTTCGGACCCCACAAGTATGGTGGGCTCCCAGTTTTTGGACTGAGGGCTGAGAAGAAAAAGCAAACTTATAGACTGATTATGCTCTCAAATATTCAATATATGGTGCAGTTGATTCTTCTGCGTTCCAAACCTATTCTTACTGTTTTCCCCACTGTCTCTGTATGTCTTTCTCCTACTACACAATCTTCTCTACTGTTTTGTTCTCACAAACTACCTTAGTTTGGACCAGAGCAGTGTTTTTCAACAAGACTGTGTGTCTGTGTTTGTGTTCTGAGTCAGCAGACACAGCCGGAGTGATCGGTACTCTCTGTCCTGACCTTGGAAAGAGCTATACAGCGTTTCAGTGATATCCCATATATCAGGGACACCGTTTGAAAAGAGATATACGTTATCCTCACTAGACCCAGGCCAAGGAATAGAATGTTGTCATATTGAAAGCCTTCATGTGCATTGTTTGTTTTGTACAGTATGTGTAGATGGGGTTTTGTTATTTGAGACCCAATATGATTAGTCACGCAGTCAGCTCTCCCCTGTTGCATGGCCATCTGCATACTGAGGTGTTGCCAGCGTGCCAGTCTCTGGCACCAGTTACTGTAGGGTTATACTTAGCGGAGGCAGAAAAACGCTGCACATCAAGGTCTTGAAATTTTAGGGCCAAAATAAGCTGAGTGTGTTCACATCACGCAAGTCAGCTATTTCCCCCCATAAGACCTCAGTGTACAGTAGTAGTAACTTGACGGAAGAAAAAAGGAAAAGACACGTTCGCACAGTCCTGTCATTAGGTTTATGACTTGGTTGGTTTTAGTGAAAGATCATAGTTTGGATTCAAATTAGTACTTTGTTAAGGTTAGGGGACCTTTGTCATTAGTTTTTACAATAGTAAACAAATGATAAAGGTTAGGGTGGGGCAAAACCTTGACTGTAATGTGGAGATGAGAAACAAGCAGCAGTCTCCTTCATTAATGTCCAATGTTTTGTTGACTGACCTCATCCTTTAGGTTACATTATAATTAAGTATGATGTTAGTAATGGAAATATTTTCAGAAGTGGCCCTCCTATAGGATGACAGTACCAGCAGTGACCCCAAGCCAATTTGAGACCCCTGCACTAGAAGGCTTTGTCAGATGCAGAAAAACTAATCCATGCATTTGTTACTTCAAGGCTGGATTACTGCAACTCTTTATTATCAGGCTGCCCCAATAAGTCCATTAAAACGCTCCAATTAATTCAGAACGCTGCAGCACGAGTACTGACAGGAACTAGAAAAAGAGATCACATCTCTCCTGTACTAGCTTCTCTGCATTGGCTCCCTGTAAAATGTAGAATTGAATTTAAAATCCTCCTCCTCACCTATAAAGCTCTTCATGGTCAGGCCCCTTCATATCTTAAAGAGCTCATAGCACCCTATAACCCCTCTAGAACACTATGTTCTCTGAATGCTGGGCTACTTGTAGTTCCTATAGTCTCTAAAAGTAGAACAGGAGCCAGAGCCTTCAGTTACCAAGCTCCTCTCCTGTGGAACCAGCTTCCAGTTGTGGTTCAGGAGGCAGACACCCTCTCCACATTTAAGAGTAGGCTTAAGACATTCCTCTTTGATAAAGCTTATAGTTAGGGCTGGATCAGGTGAGTCCTGAACCATCCCTTAGTTATGCTGCTATAGGCCTAGACTATCGGGGGATTTCCCATGGTGCACTGAGCTCCTCTCTTCCTCTCTCTTTCTGCACTCATTCATGTCCCATTAATGCATGTTACTAACTTCACTTCAGTTCTTATGCTTTCTCATCTCACAGGTTCTTATCAATCTTGGTGGAGTCTCCCGCCATGGTCTCTGCTAGATTGCCGTTGCCAATACTGTTGTTACTGTGCACCTGTCTGTCTCTGTCTCTCTCTCTCTCTCTCTCTCTCTCTCACCCCAACTGGTCGAGACAGACGACCACCCACCTAGAGCCAAAGGATCTGTCCTAGGTTTCTGCCTTTTAACAGGCATGTTTTGGCTTAAATATTTGAATTTTTTATTTAACCTCACTGTGGCCTCCAAAATAAACTATTTCCTTATTGTTTCTTTAAATTAGGCCCAGGAAAAAATAAAATTTATTAAAAAGGATAGGAGATTGGCTTTCCCAACCAAAAAAAAAAAAAACAAAAAAAAAAAATTTTTTTATTTTTTTAATTAAAAAAAAAAAAAAATTAATAAAATAATTAAAATATATAAAAAAAATTTTTTATTAATAAAATAAAAATAAAAAAAAAAAAATAATAAAAAAAAAAAAATTATTAAAAAAAAAAAAATTAATTTTGTCGCCAAGTGCTTGCTCATGGTGGTACTGTTGGGTCTCTGTAAATAATGTTATAAAGAGTTTGGTCTAGACCTGCTCTATTTGAAAAGTGTCCTGAGATAACTTCTGTTATGAATTGGCGCTATACAAATAAAATTTAATTGAACAGAATTGAATTGAATTGTGAAAACTGAGCACACAAGATTATATATAAATTATATTCATATCATGTAGAAATGATAGGTTGAACTGAAAAGTAAGGAGAGAATGGAAGTAACACATTCAGAGGATCTAGGACAATTTCAGTCTGGAAAAGATACAGTTGAACTACCACAATATGCAACAGCAAGGCTCAGGAGGTAGAAGAGTTGTCTAGTATTTGGAAAATTCTTCAGTTTGATCACTGGGTCCTCCAGAGAGAATGTCAAAGTGACCTTGAAGAAGACACTAACCCATAACCGCTCGTGTTGACACTATGCACTGCTGCCTCTGCCATTAGTTTATGGATGTTGTGTGTGTGTGTGTGTGAATTTTGGCATGTGTTGCGAAGTGTTTGAAGTTGTCGATATAGAGAAGCACTCTATAAATGCACAACATTTACCATTTACAACACCCTGGGAGTTGTTCTTGAGGTATAGTAACATACCTGACTTTGTACAAGCATGTGAGTGAAGACTCTGAGGAATTATTTTTAAAAGCTAAACAAAACAGCAAATCAATTACTTAACCAACCGTGACGGAACATGATTGTATGGCCAACAGCAGAAGACTGTTTATATATTGAATCATGTGAAGACTATGAGCATAAGACAGGATGAGCAAGCAATCTAAATTAGTACATTTTCAATAGAGTGACTGTAATTCCCTGTTCGTCTCAGAGGCTGTGTTCGATTCTGATTTTTATAAATACCTAATTGTGTAACTTCATGTGATTGATGTGAGACAATCACAGACAAATACAGACAATCTGTATTTCTCTGTCTCTGCAGGTCTGATGGTCTTTCTGAGCATGATGGTGGGAGCGTTCCTGTGGGGCGGTCTGGCAGACAAAGTTGGCCGCCGGCGCTGTCTGGTTGTGGCGTTAGCTATAAACTGCATCTTTGCCTTCCTGTCTTCGTTCGCCCAGGGCTACGGTTTCTTCCTCTTCTTCAGGCTGCTGTCTGGCATTGGGTAACATTTGCAAACACACACACACTCTTCCTCTTAGTTAGTTGATAGATCTATTGTTTCCACTTAAACCCTGTTTAACAGTATATCATCATGAACTGTATGTAGCAAAAGGGAAAATGAATCACATCTTTATAACATTATAACACAGTGAATGTTTGTAAAGTGTCCCTTTACAGAAATGTGAATCTGCCATTATTAATAAGTTGTATAAGAAATTTGACAGAAAAAACGTTACTTACGTTAAATGTACTGAATCAAAATATACATACAGTTGCTGTTAGGTGAACGCTAACATGTAAATTTGTTTAGGAGCTAAACATCATTGTTCACAAACATGTTTTTTCAAAGCTGTACTGAGCAAGGTTTTAATTTGAAAATAGGCTAGTCCACTATATTTCTGCTTTATACGCTGTATCCTGAACAACTGAGTGTAGCTTTCTATCCACATACTGCAGGCAGCGCTGTTGCCAGTTCTTTAGAATTATTGAAGTCCTGAGTCCAAACATGCAACCAATGCAGCAAAACCCTCTGAGAATTTAGCTAATGTTACCAAAACATTATCTAACTATTTAGCTTATCTACATCAATCGTAAGCTAGCTAGTTAGCTACTTAAAGGTCCAGTGTGTAGGCATCTAGTGTAGTTGCAGATCGCAACTCTTCGCTTCACCCTCCCCTTCCAAGCATGTGCAAAAGACGCGAACACCCCTATCTAGTGCCAGTGTTTGGTTTTTCTGTGCTATTGTAGAAACTAAGTGGTTCAACATGGCGGACTGCATGGAAGGCATCCCAATTCATCTGTAGATAAAAACAGCCCCTTCTAAGGTAACAAAAACACAATGATTCCTCTGGCAACACTATCTATAACCCGCTGTTGATGACGATAGATCTTAGTCACAGATTCAGTAAAACACCTAGATGGCGTTTTAATACGACGCTTCTGCAGGATGAGGTATTTGTAGCACAATTAAGGAAAAGGATTACGGAATTCGTAGCCAATAATATAGGCACAGTAGATGATGCCTCGTATATATGGATGGCCACCAAGGGCTGTATTAGGGACTTTACATCCTCTTATGCATCTCACCTTAAATAAGAGAGGAGCCGCAGGATCTGCAAGTTAGAAAGAAAGTGTTATATATTTGAGAAGCTGTTAAAGGGTAAATACGCTAAATCTGTGGAAAAAGAACAGAGGGGAGTCAGGGTGGGGCTTAATGATCTGTTGACGAGGCGAGCGGAATTCATCATGCACAGAGTCAGGCAGAGCTACTATTTTAACGGAAGTAAACCAAGCAGGCTATTGGCGCTGAAGCTTAAGCAAAGTGAATCCAGAGCATCAATCAATACCATCAAAACGGCTAATAATAAATTTACATCTGACCCAAAATAGATGAATGTTGCATTCCACTCTTTTTACATGGAGTTGTATAAATCAGCGCTTAATTTTGACTCAGATCAACGTCAATTTCTGAGCAGTCTAGATTTGCCCACGTTAGGGGAGCAGGAAGTAACAGATCTGGGTCTTCCCATATCCTTAAAGGAGCTGAAGAATGCGCTTAGGATGACAAATAAAGGGAAATCGCCGGGCCCAGGCGGCATACCGCCAGAGCTCTTGCTACACTTATGGGGTATTTTGGGGCCAGTTTTGTTGGGGTCGATCCGATCAGCGGTTGAAAAAGGCTCTTTCCCTGCTCACACTAACGCCGCCCTGATTTCGCTAATCCCTAAAAAAGGGAAGGACAAAACTGACCCAATTACAGACCGATTTCTTTAATTGACTCAGACAAGAAGCTGTAGTCTAAGGTGCTGGCGTTACGTTTGGAGAGATACATGGACAAACTAATTCATAAGGATCAGGCTGGCTTCATGAAAGGGCATCTAGCAGCGGACAATATCCAACGCCTAAAACAGGTCATTCATGAAACTCAACAATTAAAGACTCCTTGCACAATACTGTCACTCGACGCCGAAAAGGCCTTTGACAGGCTCGAGTGGCAGTATCTGTGGGCGGTCCTGGAGAGATTTGGCCTGGGGAGAGGGTTTGTTGACATGATTTGTGTTTTATATGCTAACCCCACCGCCATTGTGTCCACGAACAGCTTACACTCAAACCCCTTTCTCATCTCTCGTGGGACCTGACAGGGATGCGGCCTCTCGCCAAGTTTATTTTTTTCTCTCGTTAGAACCGCTAGCCCAACATCTGAGGGAGAACCAGGTCATTGCTCCTGTTCGGATTAAAACCTTGTTGCATGCCTAGGCCTTTGCTGATGACGTACTTATCTACTTGTCGGATATCGAAAAGTCAATACCCCTCTGTTAGCCACTTTTGAAAAGTT
Source organism: Dicentrarchus labrax (assembly GCF_905237075.1). NCBI lineage: Eukaryota > Metazoa > Chordata > Actinopteri > Moronidae > Dicentrarchus > Dicentrarchus labrax. Next base: position 27,296,009 of record NW_026136720.1, read on the forward strand.
CAGGATGTTGTCCGGCTATAAGATCAACTGGACGAAGTCAGCTCTGATGCCCCTGAATGAACCCGCAAAAGCGGTAGTTTTTCCTTATGACATTCCCATTAAAACAGAGATCACGTACTTGGGCATCCAGATTCAGCCTTCACTGCATAATATAGTAAAAACGAATTATGAAAACATCTTTAAAGAGGTGGAACGTGACATAGCTGTTTGGACTAAATTACCAGCCTCACTGCAAACAAGGATTGCCTCTGTCAAAATGAACGTGTTGCCTCGCCTCAACTTTGTTAGCATGATGATTCCGCTCCCTCCTCCAGCGGGATATTGGAAGAGAGTTGACTCCCTGCAACGAAAACATATCTGGAATAGTGGGCATCCCAAAATTAAACTCTCCACCTTACAGCGATCAAAGCGAGAGGGTGGGCTGGCCTTCCCAAATTTTATGAGGTACCATCAGGCCTTTCAGTTATGCCTGCTTCAGACATGACTTGACCGCTCCTCTCAGGTAGCCTGGAGAGATATAGAAGATGCGCTAGTGCTTCCATACAAACTCGAAGGGGTCTTATTTTCTTGACTTACTATCAACCAATGCATGTTACACTTTGGGCCTATTATTACAAAATTCAATACGAAATTTCAAGGTGGTTGAGAAGAGTCTGGGGGGGAATTGGAAATGGCATCTGAATACTCCACTGTGGGGGAACAAGAATTTTATCTCAGGGAATAAGCCGTTTGAATCAGCATCTTGGTCCTCAAAGGGAGTGTACAATCTCGGAGATGTATTTGACCCAAGGGGTATGCTTAGCTTCCAGACATTGTGTTCTCTTTTTAATCTACCAACGACATCTCACTTTCTGTACCTCCGACTAATCTAAGCTGCAGATAGACTGGCTATCCACAACGAACACTAGAGGACTCGTATCAGTTGTGTATTCACGACTTCAAACACACACACACACACACACACACACACACACACACACAGAAAGAGCTACCCCTGGCCAAGGCATGGTCTAGAGACTTGGCTGTTGTGGAGGAGGACATAAATAAAATTCACTATAAGTTGTGTCAGAAGGCCTATCTGACACCACTTTTGAGATTTCGTATGAAGCTGTCAACCAGCCCGAACTGTAACTTCTGCTCCCTGAACACACCGGGAACATTTAGGCATATGGTATGGGACTGCCCAGAGGTTTATGGCTTTTGGAGGAAGGTAACAATGACTTTATCTAATATGATTGATAAGCCTGTACCTCTGGAGCCGACTCTCCTTTTGCTCAATGATGATTCACATTTGGGGCTGAATGAGAAACAACACAAGGTTTGGTTGGGTGGCTTGACGGGCCTGCTCAGTTCAGAATAAAGGTACTCAGTAGGTTGTAAGACACTAGACTGAGAGGGGAGGCGGGAGGGAGGGGGGATGCCGCCAGGGGGAGGGAGGGAGGGAGGGAGGGATATGTTAAAAATGTTTGCACTGTTCGACCTTGTCATTTGAAATCATAATTTCAATAAAAAAAACACAATGATTCCTATATTCAGGGGATTATACACTGATACACTGATAAAAACATACCAGTGAATATTATTCTTTTCTGCCAATAGATCCTCCTAAATGTTACACACTGGACCTTTAAGATGTGAGTACATATATATATATCTTTTAACAATTCATATAGATTAACTAACCAGCAATTGTTGGCTGGTTAGCTATTTTTTTTCTACAGTGTGTACAGTGGGGTGTACGGCCGATACAGTTCTTCCTAGCCTGCCGTACTGTTGGTTGCTGTTGAAACTCCTGACTTTACCCAAAGTCTGCAAAGTCTCTGACCAGTTCAGTCTCTGTTGGCAGGGTGAACAATAGCGTGATCCTTGGAAATCAATTGGAATCCTAAAGCCGGGTGGAAATGGTTAATCCTCCTCTGCTCGACACTCTCGTCTCGGCTGTAGGTGGTTGGACTCCTCTTTCTGCGATGTTAGGCTGTTCGTTTGCCCCGTCTCTTGAGTTGAAATTCTAAGTTCAAAGATACGTTGCTCCGATGTGGTCGTGGGGGTTGTTTTTGGGGGTTGTTCGGTTTGGGCTGTGCTACTTCCTCTTTTGCTCCTCAAAAGATGCATGTCCTGTGTGTGCGCTCAACTTCCCCTTTTCTCTCCACAGTCCGCACGAGACATGTCTGGTTGCAATACGTGCCTTTTCACCTAGTTACTCAACACTTCAACATGATTTGCTCTCTTGACCTTACTCTACCTCACTAATTATCAAATAATCAGTTACAATCATATAATCATGTTTCCTTTCATTGTTACATATTTCATTTTGTAATATAGAATCAACTTCAATTATTATACAGCTTTTGGTTATTATAATCTCTGTGCATTGCGTTATTCAGATGGAGAGTCCCTAATGCTCAGTTGTTATCTTTCTCCGTTACTCAATGGAAAGTTCTTTGCTTTCCAAAGTGGTTTTAGCGGATCAGGGATCTCAACTTACTTGACACCAATTACTATTTACCATTTAAGTTATCCCTTAAAAACTATTTTGGTGTTAACCTGCAGAGTATGTGAAGTATGCTTTCACCTTAAAACATTTCTGGATACCAGTATTCCCTTTTGCTGTGATTCAATGTATGACATATTGCAGCATTATTTCAATTCAACTGGTCTTTTAAAGGCTTCATATGTATTATAGAATGTTTTCAGCCATTAATGCAGCCTGTTAATATGGTAATCATACAGCAAATCAGGCTCCACACAATCCATATGCAGAGTCTGGTTCGTGTTTCTTTGCAGTGACACAGCAGAGTGTTCCGTCTCAGAATAACTGTAGTCCACAGGGAGCCATGCTGACTCAGAAAGGAGGTCACATACTGAGCACAGCACAGTGAAAGTGATACACAACCACTGACAGTTTGCACCACAACACTGCTTGGCTCATAGGTAGATAATATGATTTGTCATATGTACTCTCTCTGCTGCATATAACACACCTACACCAACATTAATGCTTTTTATTGTTCTTGAACAGTTTTACAAGAGAAGCAAAGGCTTTGTTCAATGCATCTGTATTAAAGTCTATCTCTCTTTGTAATTATTCCTCCATTAATAAAAACTGGTTTATGCTTATCTCTGCTCACTTTCCTTATTTTCTCATTACCGCTCTCTACCCTCAGTATTGGTGGCACAGTGCCGATCGTCTACTCGTACTTCTCAGAGTTCCTTCAGATGGACAAGAGAGGAGAGCATCTGTCCTGGTTGTGTATGTTCTGGATGATTGGTGGGATCTATGCTTCATTCACTGCCTGGGGAATCATACCCAGATATGGTAAGAACTTAGTTCAGACAGTTAAAACTGTAATAGGTTATTTTTTATAAAAAATAAAACATTTGTTCAGCCAGATAATCTGTGGATGCAGTGAAGGAACAGCAGTTCAAATGGTTCTGTGGGCTTCATTAAAGCTTCAGTAAGTAATTTTTGAGGTGTATTTCCACTTGCAGCCTCAGACACTTCTAAAAACTGTTCGGACTGAGCTTGCCAGAATTGCATACTTGAAGGCCTCTTCAGTTTGAGTCAAGTCTCTATAGTCAGAGTTTAAAGCTGCAGTAGGTAATTTGTATGAAAATAACTTTTTTTTCATATTTGCTGAAGCTTTCACTATATCCTGACAGTAGAACATGAGACAGATAATCTGTGAAAAAATCATGTTCATCTGGCTCCTCCTAGTGCTCCTAATGGCATTTCCAAGCATCCGACGGGCCTGAACGAAAACAACCAATCAGAGCCAAGATAGTTGATTGTTGAGTCTCATTCCCTGGTTGCCATATCTATGCTAGGAACAATCGCGATTTTCAAACCATCAACCCAAAGCAACTTTTCATCTTTCTCACTTGTGATTGGTTGTTTTCTACTAGAACTTTAAGAAAGAACAGTATTCCTTTAATGCTGCTAGTGAGGAAAGTAGGTAATTGCAAATGTCTAATATAGAGTTTTTTCAACCCTGGGGTTGTAGCGTCAGTTTATGCACAGACAGGAAAGAAAGAGATCTGATGAAATGACATTTGCTAGAAATTTTTAACTAACCAAAATGTTTCATTTTATTCAAGTAATGCTGCGTTTCACTGGTCGCCTGTCAGTGGCGTCATATCCCCTTTGTGCATGCGTCAGCGTTGTGGTTGTCTGCCAGAAGCTGCTATACATTGACTTTTTATCCAGTTTGAAGCCACATTTTTACCATCCACTGTTTAGAGCTTGGTGCTCTTTAACTTTAGATTTGAACCAGATGAAGGATTTTAGTCATCGGACGTCTGGATCTTAAGTTATCAGAGAAACAAGCTGAGCTAACGTTAGCATTAGCTCAGCTTGCAGCCCCTCCGGGACGTCCTTTGTCTGAAAGACCACCTAGCAGCAGAAATTACATATTGTACGTTTAATGGGTATCTACACTCTCAATTTACTCTCATTTTAAATCTACAATAGAGGCGTGTTGAGCAACGATTAGAATTCGTTGGGAATGGACTGATCAACCAAACTGTCTAGATACAATTGACCATATTTACTGACCAATATCCCAAAATGGTATCCCACACTGGCTTCTCAACCTTTGGAGATAATGCTGGCATACAGAGGCAGGTCTAGCTAGCTAATCTACACTATATGTAGATTAGATGCTTTTATCTTTGAACCATCTTCAAAATGTGGTTGTCTTTACAACATAGTTGAGCCAAACACGTAGCATATCTAAGTACAGGAAAGGAGGAAGTTGACTGGAAGGGTCAATTGGTATCAATGTTGTCCCAAGAATATCGTCATGTGTGTAAAGAATTTGTATGTTTGTGTGTTTGTGTATAGGCTGGGGGTTCAGTATGGGCACAGAGTTCCAGTTCCACAGCTGGCGGGTGTTTGTTCTGGTTGCGGCTCTTCCTGCTATTGCCTCTCTGGTTGGCCTCACCTTCATGCCCGAGAGTCCTCGCTTCCTCCTGGAGGTGAGACTAAATGTTTACACTGGACTTATAATGTAGCACTTGTTGGATGCAGTGAAGGACCTGCAGTTCAAATGGTTCTGTGGGCTTCACTGAAGCTGGAGTAGGTAATTTTTTATTGTATTTCCACTCGCAGCCTCAGACACTTCTAAAAACAGTTCGGACTGAGCTTGCCAGAATTGTATACTTGAAGGCCTCTTCAGTTTGAGTCAAGTCTCTATAGTCAGAGTTTAAAGCTGCAGTAGGTAATTTGTATGAAAATAACTTTTTTTTCATATTTGCTGAAGCTTTCACTATATCCTGACAGTAGAACACGAGACAGATAATCTGTGAAAAAATCAGGTTTCTTTGGCTCCTCCTAGTGCTCCTAATGGAATTTGCAAGATTCCAACAGGCCTGAACCAAACCAACCAATCAGAGCTCAGAAAGATATAAAGACACTTATGATTGGAGTCTTGATGATAGTTGATTGTTGAGTCTCATCAGAGTCCCAAAGTGTCTGTATTTGACGCCCTGGGAATGAGACTCAACAATCAACTATCTTCCTTGGCTCTGATTGGTTGTTTTTGTTCATGCCCAGTGAATTCTTGCAAATGCCATTAGGAGAATTAGGAGGAGCCAAAGGAACCTGATTTGTTCACAGATTATCTGTCTCATGTACTACTGTCAGGAAATAATTAAAGTTTTGGCAAATATGAAAAAAGGTAATTTATATACAAGTTAGCTACTGCAGCTTTCAACCTGAACCATCCTACCTAAATATTGTAAAAGACAATTCAATTTAACCCAGGAACAAATCAGTAATGTATTACACATGTATACTTATTGTGCACTGCTTTAATATTTGGGGCGAACCATGTTGCCCTTGCATCAGTTTCAGTGCTCACTGCTACTAACTTATGGTGGTTAGAGTGTGCATGTGTGTACAATACATACAGGAAATGCAAATAAACAAGCTGCTGTGTGTTACGGTGATGGAATTATTAATATTATTAATAATTGCTGTATGATGAGCAGAATGCCAAGCATGATGAGGCATGGATGATCCTGAAGCAGGTCCATGACACCAACTGGAGGGCCAAGGGACAGCCAGAAAAAGTCTTCACTGTGAGTACACGTTGCTACCCCAAATGCATGTAACATATTGACAAATACATTCTTCAGATATGAACAGATTTGCAGTGAATAGATACAAGTGGCATCCAAATTCTGTAATAATATCCTTTAACAATGTCAGGGACCAAACAGTCAAGCAATGAGGAAAACCAGGAGTTTGTTGAAAAATAGGGGTTTTTTATTTACCCAAAAATACCAAACAATAGAAACCAAGAATTTAACATCTTAGGCCTATAAAAGAGGTCAACAAAATATAACTATACTCAAAACAGCATACAACAGACAGAATATGAACTAAACAAACTGACCTGCCTGAATGAGACACAAGGGAACATATATAGTGGCTTGGCCAAACCAATTTACCCACAAGGTGAAAACAAAATGGATGCCAACTACAACTACTACAAGTAAAACAAACTAAACCCAAAATCCCCCTCCAACATGGCAGCACATGGTACGGCTTGGTTGGTAGGCCACAGGATATAACCATCCTCCACCCTTGGCCACGCCTTTCTTCCACCAGGACAGACCTCGTTGCTGGCTGTTACCCTGTGTGGCTTGGGCCACCTGGCAGACATTCAGTACAATAGTGCCCTGTGTGTCTTTGCTTATTGCACAGTTGTACAGTTGTACAAAGAAGCTTAAATAATAAATAATGGACTGTGCCACTAGCTGAACATTCAAGGTTTAGCCTAAGGTGTTGACAGTAAACAGGCAGAGGTGAAGGTAGATATGTTGTTTCCCTACCTTTGATCAGAAGATGTTGACATGCAGCCGTTATTATCTGAAACAAAGCGATTAGATTAAGAAAATTAGTTCATATTACTAGATTCTCTCTTTAGCATCAAACATGCAAATGCTAGCATAGACCATTTATCTGCCCAGATACCAAGTGCAGATAGGATCAGCCCATTTGACAGGATTTGTCATCTATGTTAGGGGGACTGCAGCTGTCCTCACTAAAGGAGAATTTATTTCCTTTCTTCTTTCGTTAGCTTAGCATAAAGACTGGACCAAAGAAAAATTAACCTACCATCACCTCTATGTCACTAATTAACAAGATTGTTTGTTTAATCCATAGAGGAATCAGGGCCCTATTTAAACAATCTGTAGCACATGGTCTAAAGTGCATGGTGCAGGAGCATTTAGGGCGTATAAAACTCAATTCCCAAAGTGCTAAATTGAAACACATAAAAACAAAATGATTATAAATAAAAATTGTGCAAAGCTAAAAATTAATACAATAAAAACAATACAATCAAAAACCTAATAAATGAAAATAAAAATAAATGTTGTGGGTGTAAAGTAAGGTGCAAAGGGGTTGTATTTTGTCTCTTAATTAATCTTAAGTGTGTTTAAAGACTCTCAGGTCAAAGGCAAAGAAAAGAATTTGACACACAACCAGCTGTGGCTAGCAAACAGTCATCATCAGTACTGATGTCTAATCCCAGATACATTCAGTGACACCCAAACAGTGTTACTGTTAGGACGTTTTCACACATACCTCATTCGGTCCGGACCTTCGGACTTTTCAGTTTGGTCCGAACCAAAATTGTAGGTGAGAAAGGTGCCACGGACCACGGTCCGGATCAAAAAACCAAAATTTGGTCCGAACTAAAGAGGTGGTCTTGGTCCGGATCAAACTGAACCATGGTTCGGTTCGTTTACAGTATGAAAACACTTTTTGGATGCTTCGGACTTTCGGACCAATTACAGGAAGTTAGGCATACGTACCATAGAAGAAGAAGAAAAAAAACGGAAGAAAACTCCCGCCAGAATAAGCAAAAATTAGTCGTGGAAGTACGTGGGGAGAGGGGGAGATTATATGCTTATGTTGGTAGTAATACCATAATAACGCAATCGGGATTTGCTCATTCATTTTCATTCATACGGAAAAGACTACCCACCAAAATAACAACACGCCAACGTCAGACGCACGCCCGTCTACTCACCAATCAAAGGGAGACGCAACACACGTACGTGGTGACAACACGCCGTAGGTATGTCATGGAAAGTTCTTTAGTGCGCTAGCAAAATTACTATGTGAAACCGAAAATAACACGATCAAATGTATACAATGTAATTAAACACCAACGTTGGTCCGGACCTTGGTCCGGACTTTTAGGTGTGAAAACGCCTTAAGATTCATATTTAACCTAACACCTTTCACTCCTGCCTGTGTCACATTAATAGTTGTATTTTGATGGACATTTCATCAGATTATATGATACTATAGAAAAGTATAGGAAGCAAAATACATGAAAGTTGGTTTGGGATATTGGAGAGCTTTGTTGTGTGCACCTCTGCTAACTAAAGCCACACAAACTGCAGTATTTCTGCTGTGCAGTTTTCATTACGGACTGATCTCTGTGCTGAAAGGAGGAGAAAAGCCGGAAACACTGGAGACAGCTGCAGAAAGCGCTCCAATACTTTACTGATTTTATAATACACCTATGACCTGTATCCGTCCGGTATGTGCAGCACCATATTTCTCCACATTTCATACTTAAACTAAAAATATAAAAAAACAACAACAATATTTTGGGACAAATACTGATACTTTGGGTCCTAAAGCATCTCTGTTTGATTCCCAGGGAATGACATTCAACAAGCAGCTAGCTTTCTTGACTCTGGTTTGTTTTTGTTGTTTCTTGTAAATGCCATTGGGATGACATGTACTACTGTCTATTTATTTTTGTATAAAACATACCTATATGAGCGGTGAGATATTTTGGACATTTTCAAAACTTTTTATAACATTTAATTTCCACAGTGTTTCCTCTATATTGATTTTGGAGCGGCGGCCCGCCGCTGTTATATTTCTGCCGCCACGTTATCAGAAATGGGGCAGACGTTGCCTCTGTCGCTCACATTGCAATTTAACAACAAGTAGAATTATTCAGAGGTTATTGGGGCTGTCCAGTTTAACTCCACATACTGTTGTGTTGATGGAGCTTATTGTCAAAACGTTCGCTTTCTTCCAAGTCGACTATTAAACTAACAGCTCCACCAAAAACGCCACTGCGGTGGGTTCGTTATAGTTGGAAAACGTTCAACTTGTCAGTTCTTAGCTCAACTTCCTGATATCAAACATCCAGAAACATTAAAACGGTAAATATATTTGTTTGTGTCGCAGCAAAGTGTCACTTCTGTTTCATACGTAAAACGTTTGCCGGCGTGACGGGGGGGGGGTTGTTCGGACAGGCCTACCCCCACTGCTAAAAAAAATAAAAAATCCTAGAGGAAACACTGTTCCAGAATCCACTGAAATTTCAGGGTAGATTGATCAAATTTTAAATCTTTTTTAAAGATTTTCATAATTCAAAATTGTGGGGAATCCCATGATGCAAAGTCATCCACAAAATCCAGGGAAATAACAATTTTGTCTTTCACTATGATTGCAATGAAACAGAGAGGTTCGGAGCTGAATTTAAAGTGTAAACCAATTGTCAAAAATTCATACAAATGTGACAGGAATTTCATTTAAATAATGTTTTTTTTTTCAGGTGACTCACATCAAGGCTCCTAAAACAGCAGAGGATGAGTTCATTGAGATTCAGAGTGCTACAGGAACACCAGTACAACGATGGGCTGTACGCTCCTTAACACTCTGTAAACTGGTATGTAGTAAGTCCATTTGCAGTATGGCTTTATTAGCACACTAATCCTACTAAGTCTGTGAAATTACAACAGGGTCCCAGCCAACATGGGTTATGCTGTGCTACATGGATACCAAGTGGGTATGGGCCCAAAATTAACCCACTTGGGTCCACTAAGGCCTTTTTTCCACCAAATTAGTTCTGTTTGAGAATCTTGGACTCCTGATGCTATCCAGCCCATGTTTCACAAGTTTTAAGTGGAACCACTGTAATTGGATGCATGTACCTTTCGTGAAAAATAGAAATATTCTAGGCAAAGCAGAGAGATGCTTCTAGTGGAATTTTGGGTTAAGGTTTAGTTAGTTTCACAACTTTGGATGGTGAAACTTTTTCAGTGCCAATACAACATCTTACAATAGTTTTTCAATACCAATATTTCTTTTTTCAGTTCAGGTTTAGTTTTTTGATTATCAATGCCAATATTTAAAGTCCCATAATAGTTTCATAATTTTCCTAGTTCCTGAAACAATGAGACAGATGTTTTCACCAAACTATGACAATAGGTTTTAGGTTTAGGGTGTTTTCTATTTGTACGATTAATGAATAGGTAAAAGAATCTGCCCTGACTGTGAAACATACCCTTATTTTGGAATGAAACTGTGAAGAGGGAGCATACTGCATTGCCAGTAGTGGGACTTGTTACTTAGTTCACGTATGCACATTTGTCTTTAGGTGTTGAGGAACGTAGCGTCTCTCCTGTCTGCAGAACTGAGGTTTGCTACACTCTTCATGGCCATCATCTGGTTCTGCATGGCTTTCAGGTTAGTCCACAGTGTCATGTATTAGACCGTCGTCCAGGTAGATAAAGAACAATCTAATCCTCAGTGTGATAAAGAGGCAGCAGTCTTTCTGTTTGGGTTGAAGTTACATTCTGGTTGTTTTATGCACTTTTTGCTGATTCCATCTTCTCTCTGTCTACATTTTGTCACAGTTACTATGGTCTGTCTGTTTGGTTCCCTGACATGATCAAACACCTTCAGTACGAGGAGTATGTGTCCAAGGTCAAGGTGAGGTGAACCACAGACATAGAAATGTAGATAACACGTTCTCAATTTGACGTGCGTCGGCGCCATATTGGGGAGGTCAAGTTAACAATACTGAGAGATGCAGACTGCAACTGTTTTTCAGAAAATCTGGTTTGTTATAAATGGGGGGAAACTGAACCTGGTTACTTGTTGGAATTAATTCATTTACAAGGTACAGATCCAATTGGATCTAATCAGCTCTATGCCAAAAAATTTACCTTCGGAATAGCTACAACTTCCACTTGACCTCCCCAATATGGCAACCACGCAGACGTATAGTGGCTGCATTCAGCAGCTGTCGATGAGGTATCTATGTTTCTATAACTATGAGATGAACAACAATTCATGCAACTCATACCAATACAGATCATTTTGTTGCTGCTTTGTCTCAACTGGTTTGAATTGACATTGCTTGGTTGAAAAATATTCAATTCAATTCAATTTTATTTGTAAAATTCATAAAAAAAGACTAAGAGAAAAAAATATTTTATTTTTTGGGGAAATTACTAGAATAAAGTCATAATATTACGAGAATAAAGTCATAATATTAGGTCTACGGGAATAAAGTATTACGGCTTTATTCTCGTAATGTTACAACTTTATTCTCGTAGACCTAATATTATGACTTTATCCTCGTAATATTATGACTTTATTCTCATAATTTCCCCCAAAAATAAATATTTTTTTCTCTTAGTGTGGCCCTAATGCTCCATCGTAAGACTGTACTTCCTTATAACATTATTTATAATTTATAACTATATAAATATCTGCCACGAAAACTGACTGATGTTGTTTTACCTCTCTTTAGGTGTTCCATAAAGAGCGAGTGGTGAACTTCCATTTTAACTTTTCTTTAGAGAACCAGATCCATAAAGAAGGGGAATATATCCAGGATGAGTAAGTGTGACTATGTCACCGTCTGAACAGAAAACTATTTATGTTCAGGTTTGAGGTACCTATACTGTATTTTAATTTTCCTTAGTTTCACTCAGAAATGTTGAGAAAAATCACAAATGAAACATTTGACAAATTAAAAAGTCCAGTTCACATTGCCATAATAATATATGAGGAATTATGAAAAACTTTAGTTTCATCCTCTCTTTATAAGCCTTCAAAGTAACAAACTCTTCAGCATATCTATGAAAATATCTTATTTCTTCTCATGTAAAAAACTGTTAGTTGTTTTCATAAAATGACAATTTTTGCATTGAGTATTAGATAAAGATCTTTTTTCAGTAAATTACTTACCCAAAACCAATCATGTTATATGACCACTTCCCTGGCTTTATTTTATATTTATTACAAATGTAGTGAAGCTACTGCATTTTCTAGTGTATCTTGTCTTTTGGTCTTTTGAGTTAAAGTAGGGAATCATTTTTCATCATATTTGCTTAAACTTTAATTATATCCTGACAGTAGTACATGAGACAGATCATTTGTGAAAAAATCTGGTTCCTCTGGCTCCTCCTAGTTCTCCTAATGGCATTAACAGGAATCCACTGGGCCTGAAAGAAAACAACCAATCAGAGTCAAGAAAGATAGTTGATGGTTGAGTCTCATTCTGAGTCTCAGACATAAAATGTCTTAGGTAGTGCTGTGTGCTAAAACATATTAGTTAGTACATAGTTTTGCACAACAGCACCGACATCATTAACTTTCTGGAAGTAGTCAGCAGCGTGAGGACAGGTATAGAGAGTCACAGCCTCATCTTTTAAGACAGCATTACTTCCCATTTACCGTGTACAAAAGGACCACTAACACCTTGCTCTAGGGAACAGAAGTGTTACTGTTAGGTCTATCAGTCATTTCATTCTCAGTTATGTTGTTATCAGAAACTGTTTTGCATGCTGTGTTTGTTGTATGTGTTGTATGCGATGCCCTGGAACTCATAAGACATTAGCTATATGTCTACAGGTAATCACTTTGTTGCATATGCTAATGGTCAGAACAACAAAAGCATTGAATTACACTGTGAAGATAGTAAACCTTGACTGGTTTATGAAGCCTTCACACTTTTAATTTATCACTATTTTCAGATATTATGAACAGCATACTTTTATTTTGTATACATGCATATGCCAGAGGTTAACTATCCATGTCGGTGAAGTCAGTAAAGATAAACCCTTTGATTTTTTAACCCCAAATCCCATAAGTTCCTCCAAGCTCAATGTTAAAACTCCACTGTGCACAAAAGTGTATGCAGACATATACAGATAATAAAACAGAAGTCTAAGTGGGCAATTACACCAAGATGCAAAGACACAAAGACAAAGTGTGTTGGGCAAAACAGCTGGTGTGCACAGTTTGATTAACGGAGAAAATTTAAATCAAGCAGACATTCAGCTCTAGATGACCTCTGAGCCTCATTTCAATGAAGTAGATTCAATTTCAATTTTCAATCAAATTGTATTTAGTGCCAATTCAGAACAGAAGTTATCTCAGGACACTTTTCAAAGTAGAGCAGTTCTAGACCAAACTCCTTATAACATTTACAGAGACCCAACAGTACCACCATGAGAAACTGAGTTTACTTCCCACAATGCTCCTGCTCCATAACTCAGTCCAACAGCTACCTAGCTAGCTAAACTTTTTTACTGGCATAGTAAATGGTATCAAAACTGTAAGGAATTGGTAAAGCAGTAAAGCCCTCCTCTTGCTTGATTTGATTGGCCAAGTGTGAAATGAACGGTACACGACTAAAAACCACAAAAAAAGCGCAAAATGCTGTTTCTAGCAATGTGTCTCTTTGTGATCGTTCTGCACAGGATCAGCAACAGAGTCACTTTGCGTAATCCACTGTTTAAACACGGTCAAATAATACCACTGAGTCAGTGGCCCTTACTTTGAGATATGGCACTGTAGGTATCCCTCTAGCATCATTTCTGGACACACCCGCTGACAAAGTCATGTGACGCAGCATAAAGAGTGAGAAATTACACATGGAAGTGGTGGGTGGGTGGATGGCTTAAACAAACACAGACATTAATCCAGGAGACTGCTGTTTGTGTCCCAGACATGGCACGTTTATTGTTGCTTAATCGACTGCAGAGCCCTGCGAGTACAGAAAGGACCCTAGAGATACCTACAGCGTTGTATTTTGAAGCAGAGGGCAACTGACCAAACGGCAGTGATTGATGAGTTGGTAGTTAGAACGTGATCCACTGTTTACCTATGCAGCGGGTGAATATGGCATACAACAACACTACTTTGGGCTCATCGCTGTCCTCAAAGTGAAATGAGTCTCAGCTTAGACTTTGGTTGTCTGTGAGCTTGAAACCTGAAAATTATCCACGATGGATGAACAAGACCCAAAAGGTTTCATGCACGTAAGCCCTTCTTGTTCGTTGGGTTGTCTCGATTGCCAGTGGCTTTTTCTGCATTTTTGTGCCCAGTTGAAGCTCAGAATTGTTGAGCTAGGAGGAAACGTATAGATGTGTTCTATAACAAAATGAGGGAGTGTATCTTCAAGGATGCTTCACCTTTGCATTGGAACAGTTTTCAGTGCAGATATACAGTATATTACACTACTGTATATTATTGAACTTTTATTGAGTTTTATTGATTTTTGCAGAATTAAAACAGACAGAATGAATTTAAATAAATCTTTTCAATTAAACATTAACAGTACTAACACAGCTTCCACTGAATAATATTGCCATTAATATTATCATTATCAGTGGTGGCCATCTTGGATTTACCACAGTTGACCCTAATCTGTCCATTCTGATTCTGCACTACCATAACAACAGAAGTGAGCGTCCATGTTTTCTTTGTCTGTTGGTTTGTGTGTGTGCCCCATCCCACCCCCATAGGTTCATCAGTATAGAGATGAAGTCAGTCAAGTTTGAGGACTCACTGTTCGAAAATTGTCGCTTTGAGGACATCAAGTCCACAGACACAGTGTTTGAGAACTGCACCATCCGTTCCACAGTCTTCCGTAACACAGGTAGGTTCAGCTGGAGCAGGGAAAATGAGAATAAATCTTAGAGGTTAGAGGTTAAATACTTAGTATGTTGAAGGAACAGTGTGTAGGATTTAGTGGCATCTAGTGGTGAAGCTGCACCTCAGCCATGTCAGCATGTAGGAAAAACTAAAGTGGCCATGAAAAATGCAAAAGCCCTATAGATCCCGTGTTTGGTTTGTTCGTTGTGGGCAACTGTAGAAACATGGCCGTTCAACATGGTGGACTCCATACAAGAGGACCCGCTCCCTCTATAGATAAAAACAGCTAATTTCTTATTTTCAGATGATTATACACAAATGATAACATACCTATGAATATTATATTCCATTTCTGCCAATAGATCCTCCTAAATGTTACACACTGGACCTTTAACCAATTATAAAGCCATTAGTTACCTCTTATAAATGGTTCCTTAATAGAAGTTTCTTGGTATTCTGATATTTTTAATAACTCTCACTGGGTTTCCAATGGGGCCAAGGTTGGAACAAGTGGGCCCCATGCAAGCCATCATTCCCAGGTACCAATATTGTGCCAGTTGTAAAGAGAGAAGTTAGGAGTCCGAATAAAAAGCAAAATAAAATTTAAAAAAAAAGCAACCCCCCGTAATAACTCATGATTTTACAATTATTATGGTGCTTATGGAGATACAAGATATCTCAATAATCCAACGCAGATAGAAAGATATTTTATTGAAGGTATATTATTATACGCCTTACTTAAAGTTCTACTTCCTGACATTTTAATCTTTGTGATTGTTTTAAACGGTGTATCTTTGTATGTGTGTGACTGTTTTGTGCAACTGAATTGTCTTGATAGTGATCTCAAAGGATATATTCATAATTTTCTGTCTTAAAGCTGCAGATCATTTTTATAAAAATATTTTTTGTCATATTTGCTGAAACTTTCACTATATGCTGACAGTAGTATACATGAGACAGATAATCTGTGAAACAATCTGGTTCCTCTGGCTCCTCTGGCTCCTCCTAGTGCTTCTGATGACATTTGCAAGAATCAACTAAGCCTGAACAAAAACAACCAATCAGAGCTGAGAAAGATATAAAGATGCTTTGACTTGAAGATAGTTCAATTCAGTTCAATTAAATTGTATTTGTATAGCGCCAATTCATAACAGGAGTTATCTCAGGACACTTTTCAATAGAGCAGGTCTAGACCGAAACTTCCTTTAAGAGGCAGAAACCTCGGACACACACCTCTAGGTGGGTGTGCGCCTCCACCGTTGGGAGGGGGGAGGACGAGAAGAGACGAGACAAGGTGCACGCAACAACGCAGCAACAACTACACAATAGTGTGACTTGATGATGATGAGGGACTAGAAGACGATGACAACGACAACAACAACGATGGGGGACAATGAGTAGTGATTATAGTAATAATAGTATCTGTAATAAAAATAATAGTAATAATAATAATAACAATCAGTGATATTAGCAATGTGAGTCAATCAGGACCATGGCAGGAGGCTCCACCAGATTCCATGAGAACTTGTGAGACGAGAAAGCACAAGAACTCCGGGGAAGAAGTGAAGTTAGTAACATGCATTAATGGGACATGAATGAGTGCAGAAAGAGAGAGGAAGAGAGGAGCTCAGTGCACCATGGGAAATCCCCTGATAGTCTAGGCCTAGAGCAGCATAACTAAGGGATGGTTCAGGACTCACCTGAGCCAGCCCTAACTATAAGCTTTATCAAAGAATAAATAAATATTGGTCTTAAGCCTACTCTTAAATGTGGTGAGGGTGTCTGCACCCCGCACCAAAACTGGAAGCTGGTTTCCCAAGAGAGGAGCTTGGTAGCTGAAGGCTCTGGCTCCTGTTCTACTTTGTGAGACTATAGTAACCACAAGTAGCCCTGCATTCAGAGAACACAGTGTTCTAGTGGGGTAATAAGGTACCATGAGCTCTTTAAGATATGAACGGGCCTGACCATGAAGAGCTTCGTAGGTTTTTAAATTGTATTCTTAATTTTACAGGGAGCCAGTGCAGAGAAGCTAGTACAGGAGAGATATTATCTCTTTTCCTAGTTCCTGTGAGTACTCATGGAGTGTCTTAATGGACTTATTGGGGCAACCTGGTAATAAGGAATACCAGTAATCCAGCCTAGAAGTAACAAATGCGTGGATTAGTTTTTCTGCATCCGTCCCTGACAGGATGTGTCTAATTTTTGTGATATTACGTAAATGAAAAAAGGCAGTCCTAGAGGTCTGCTTCATGTGGGAGTTAAATGACATGTCTTGATCAAAGATAACTCAAAGATTCCTGACAGTGGTGCTAGAGGCCAAGGTAATACCACCATGTTAGATCCCGAGTTACCCCCGTATAGGTGGTACTGGACCAGCTCTCCGTTATAAAGGGTCCGAGCCTCTTACCTATGATTATTATCCTATTAGGTTAAAAGGACTATTTAAGCTGGTGGCGAGGAGACACGCCTAGCTTCTAACTGCCTTCGTCCGAACACCTACTCTGCTCACTCTAGTGCAGCATCCGACCGAATAGCCCGATGCACTAGACAAGTTCGTTAACGGCAGCTCTCCTCTTAGTGATCTGTACACTTGTTAATTGCTAGGATTATTTTAGGGACTTGGAAAGTAAGCCCTAAGGGTCAGTTTAATTTCCTGGGCTACAGTAACCTGTTAGAACCGTTAAGTTGATGAACACACTACCTAATAATTACTGCCTGATGAGATATCATGAATCCAATGTTCACAGTTCATTCTTTAACTTCAATGATATTTTTATTGCAAGATTTAGCAAGGGCCAGCATACAGCATAGACTGATTCAAAAATGGATTGTTCACATTCTCTAATAATGATTAACTATGTTTCTAACATTAAGTAAATAATTGTTTAAATTTCAAACCCCTGATGGAAAGGCTTGAAGCTGAAGGGTTGAATGTCCAGCTTGAAGAGAGAGAGGGAAGGGTTGTACGGGTGTATGGCCGGTACAGTCCTCCTTTGCGCCTGCCGTACTGTTGGTTGCTGTAGAAACTCCCGACTGTGTCTAAAGTCCGCAAAGTCTCTGACCAGTGCAGTCTCTGATGGCAGGGTGAACGAAAGAGTGATCCTTGGTGATCAATTGGAACCTGCAACCTGGCGGAGATGGTTAATCCTCCTCTGCCTGCCACTCCCGTCTTGGCTGTAGGTTGTTGGACTTCTCTTTCTGCAATGATGGCTTGTTTGTTGCTCTATCTCTTGAGTTGAAATTCTAAGTTTGAAGATGAGTTGCTCCGATGCGGTCGATCGATCAGCAAGTCTTGAACCCGAGAGCCAGCCCTGGGGACTAACCCCGATCCTCCCGGAGCTGTTCCTTTTATCCTCTTCAGATTGTCTGCCGTCACCTTTTCCTGCGCTCATCACAGTGCTCTGTGTATGCATCCTTCTTCCTTATTTGGTATGGTCTAACTTCCCTCTTCCTCTTAGCCTCAGGCAAGTCTGGACACGTCTAGTGGCCTGCGTGCCTTTCTACTCGTAGCTCAACATTTTAACGTGATTTGACCCTTTGTTCCCCTTTTGCTACATTTCTATCTTGGTTCATACACTTAATACATTTCATTTCGTATATGATTTCTCTTTTCATTATTACATTTCTTTTTATAATCATAATCGATAATCAACTTCAATCAATGTTACACATCTCATAGAATCAACTTAAAATCACTTATACATATCTCATATTATAACATATAATCAGCTTCAATATTTTTACTGCTTTGGTTATCATAGTTAACAAGAAATAATAGTGAAAAATAAGTAGCAGAAAACATGCTGTGGGCTGGACCTTGCTCCTGGCCTGTAACCTTCCATTCTGTTTTCACTATTGAGTTCTTCCTAGACTGTAACAGTTAACCAGCTAGAATACTCTTTTGAAAGTGGGGTTTAAATACAAATTATATATTGATTATATAAATTAAGTAATTTATTATTTGATTAATTCAGGTACATGATTAAAAGGATTCAGCAGAACATAAGGGGGGTAAATAATGCAGAGAGAACTAAATATCAGCAACAGAGAAGACTTAATGAAAATAAAATATTTTCTGTCATAGAAAACCTCAATATGTGTTTCTCTGGATCAGGTCAACAGTTGACCCTCTTCCATAAATTTCAGCTTATGTTTCTTTGTCTTCCTGTTCTCTGTAGACCTGGGGGAAGAGAAGTTCATCAACTGTAAGATGGAGAACACCTCCTTTGAGCACAACAAAACCGGCTGCCACCTGGACACCGTTGAGGAGAACGACGATCTTATTTACCTGGTTAGCTTCCTGGGCAGCCTGGCTGTGTTGCCTGGCAACATCATCTCAGCCCTCTTCATGGAGAAGATTGGCAGGGTCAAGATCATAGGTGATTTTATTCCTAAAACCCTCACAGTCAACAGGGTCCACATATTCTTCAGTTGTAATTCCTGTACAGTTCTCTATACAGTGCAAAGTCCATACTAGAGTGCGTTGGACCAGCATTAATAAGTAAGGTTTTAGTAGTAATTCTGGCTAATGGTGCGTTCCCACTAAATGCATTACTTGCAGTAGTTTACATGTATTTACCTCCTTTACACAAGGTAGTATGAACCTAAAATAACAGATTTTTCTGTGATTTAATTGCAATACATTTATCAAAATGATACTGAAAGCCCCCAGGCTCAAGCAGCAGTCTGTTCAACTCAATATTTTCAACTCGAAACTGCAGATGGGCCAAATTTTGTGTGTTCACACCATTCATGTCACCAAACTGGCGTCATTCGCGTCACCCACCGTGAATTTGTGTCTTTTGGCATCTTTGTATGTAATTGGTGGGAATGCAGCATTAGTGTCCTGTTATGGCCATGCTGTGGAGACTAGAATAGATAGATAGAATGAGCAATTCAACTCCAGTAAACGCCCAGACCATGAAACTGCCTCCTCTGTGCAATTTAAACTATACACAGATCAAATCTTCAATATAATGGAGTTGACCCTTTCTCTCTCCCAAGTCGTCAAATATGGCAGCTTGGTGAGTGGCCCTACGCTTCAAATTATAACACTGTAGGTACCCTCTAGAGGCATTTGAGGACGCGCCCGTCTGGCATAATGTTTTGATTTGCGGTTGAAGTAAAGTGATGTAGTATAAAGAGCGAGAGGGTCGGCATATGGAGAAGTTGGGGTGGATGGATGGGTCTAACCAACACTGGACTTTAGCACTGTTGGTGTCCTGTGTGAAACCAAAAGTCAATGCTGACTTTTTTAAATGTATGTACTTATGTTACGTTTAATTCTTATTTTATCCCAAGTCACAATCTCTTCCTAAAAGACCCTAAACATAACCAAACTGCAACTGTTTAAACACATACAATGTGAAATGCTTCTCAGCAAGCTTTATTTTGAAAGTCTAACCGGATGTTGCATATTTATTATTGCTAACCTGACCTGACCAAGCTGCTGTATTTTTAGAAGCTGGGAGTGAGAACGTATTAGGAGTACAACTATTATGACCAGTGTTGGGAGTAACGCGCTATAAAGTTATAATTTCACTATTGTTGGCATTAACTAGTATTGCAACAAATTACCTTTTCAAATTAAATTATTATTATTATTATTTCAATTAAAATTAAAGCTGCAAGCACTGATGATTGGGCCCTCACAGTTCATGTGCGTTGGGACGTGCTATGGTTGTGTTATGTGCCAGAATATCACATGTAGACCACACCATGAATATTTCAAGTAAATCAGACACTAATGCCATACAAGGCTTAGTTCTTGTTGTCAGTAGGTGGCGCTATGACTGACTGAATATAGGTATGTAGATGTGTTAAGGATGGGACTTGAGATTGAAATTCTGAACCATGCCGTGGATACACCATTCGACGAAAATATTTTGATAATTTTTCATAATAACTGACCAATTTGAAATCGATCCGATCAGCTCCCTATGAGGAGTTTCTGAAAGAGCAATGGGTGCACCAAAATGCCTGCTAAATCCAAAATTGCCGATGTCCGGTTGGGTTTGGGTCCAAGAGGCTTTTTTGCGTACCGATTTTCATAAATATTGGTGAAAAGTGCCGCTGCTGCTGCGCTATCGAGCCATTTTGCCACACCCATATGCAAGACCCATATCGTTCATAAATTTGGGTCAGAGCATCTTGCTGCCTCCAACTGCAGAAGATGGTAGACAAACACATTACATTTTTCAGTAACTTGTAACACTGATTATGACTATGATGGTTGCTACATGTATTTATGTATACAATTCAATTCAATTCAATTTTATTTGTATAGCGCCAATTCATAGCAGAAGTTATCTCAGGACACTTTTCAAATAGAGCAGGTCTAGACCGAACTCTTTATAACATTATTTACAGAAACCCAACAGTACCACCATGAGCAAGCACTTGGCAACGGGGGCAAGGAAAAACTGCCTTTTAAGAGGCAGAAACCTAGGACACACTCTTCGGCTCTAGGTGGGTGGTCATCTGCCTCGACCAGTTTGGGTGAGAGAGAGAGAGAGAGAGAGACACAGAGAGAGACAGGCACAGACAGGTGCACAGCAACAACAGTAGCAACTACACTAATAGTAGTGACTGATGATGATGAACATGAAGAAGATGATAACGACGGACAACAACAACGGATACAGAATCCTTGCATCCAATACCAACCATTCCACTACAAAAAGATCAAACAATAGAATAAATGTTATATGAAATGTAATATTAAAATTAAAGATAATCATGTTTAGTCAAAGGTATAATATTACAGTAATGCAAAAGTGTGACTGAGGAAGGTCACAACTATTACTGTATTTTCTCATAATTATGACTTAGTAGGTTGAAAGTTTGATATAGTACTATCTCATATTGTTGACCTAGTATCTCAGAATCATCCTATGGAAATGGATTTCCAGAAGGTTTGGGTATAGTGTTACTGTATTGTTGTTAGATTAGTTTCTTATGAGTTGATTTTCTTACTAACCAGCTGAAGGTAGCTGTATATTTCGTTTTTCATATATATACGTTACATATAGTACATTCAGTCATTCTACAGGATTCAATAAAGGAATTTTGTGGCTTCCTCAGGTGGATCCATGCTCATTTCAGCCGGCTGTACCTTCTTCCTGTTCCTGAGCTTCAGCCAATCAGCGATCATTGCCCTGCAGTGTCTGTTCTGTGGCGTCAGTGTGGCTGCATGGAATGGCATCGAGGTGGTGACCGTGGAACTGTACCCTGCTTCTAAAAGGTACCACACTGTTCTGTTACAGCTATGATCCATATTTTTATAATTTACCTGTCAAATGAAGATACAGTAAAACAATTATACGGAACAATTTACCTTTCCTAAGTCCCACCCCTTTTTGCTCTGAGCTTGAATAACAGTTGGGCAAGTCAGAACCTCTCAGTCAGCTTTCTCCTTTCCTCTACTTAGATATGCTATGTGCCAGGCTAATCTATGTGGAAAAAATTTTCACAACCACATTTTGAAGATGGTTAAAAGATTAAAGTGACATATATATATATATATATATATATATATATATATATATATATATATAAAAATAAAAAAAACTTCCCTCTCATCCTCTTGGGGTGGTATCTGTGTCATCCTCAAGCTCGGGTCCTCTACCAGAGGCCTGGGAGTTAGAGGGTTCTCCGCAGTATCTTAGCTGTTCCTAGGACTGCACTCTTCTGGACTGAGGCTTCTGATGTTGTTCCTGGGATCTGTTGGAGCCACTCCCCAAGTTTGGGGGTCACTGCCCCGAGTGCTCCTACTACCACGGGGACCACGCTCGCCTTGACCTTCCACATCTGCTCCAGCTGTTCTTTCAACCCTTGGTTCTTTTCAACCTTTTCGTGTTCCTTCTTTCTGATGTTGGCGTCTGCTGGTATGGCCACATCTATCACCACCGCCTTCTTCTGCTCTTTGTCTACACCACTATGTCCGGTTGGTTAGCCAGGACCTGTTTGTCAGTCTGGAAGCTGAAGTCCCACAGCACCTTGACCCTGTTGTTCTCAGCCATCTTCTGTGGTGCTGCCCATTGGGATTTGGGTACTTCTATTCCATACTGGGTACAGATGTTCCTGTACACTATTCCAGCCACTTGGTTGTGTCTCTCCATGTATGCTGACCCGGCTAGCATCTTACACCCTGCTACTATGTGCTGGACTGTCTCAGGGGCATCTTTGCATAGTCTGCACCTTGGGTCAGATCTACTCTTGTGGATCTTGGCCTCTATGGCTCTTGTAACTAGGGCCTGTTCTTGTGCTGCCATGATCAGTGCCTCTGTGCTGTCTTTGAGTCCAGCCTTTTCCAGCCATTGGTAGGTCTTCTCGATATCTCCACCCCCCTTGCCCACCTCCCCCGATGCAAGTTGTTTTGAGTTTTTATGTTGTAAAGTGTGCTCTTATGTGCTTATGTTGCTGAGGTTTTTTTTCCCAGTCCCACACTGTACTCCCCTACAGGAGCAGAGTCAGGGAGCTGCTTTTTTTTCTCCTCCCCTCTCCTCTTGTTTTCTCCCCCTTTTCCTCCCCCCCTACAAGTAATTTCCCCACTGGGATTATTGAAGTATTTCTAATTCTGATTCTGATTATCAGCCACTTCTTCAATTTTGCGGTGGTACGTGCCATGTAGGGGCTTGTCCCTCCAGGTTGTCTGCTCCTCTTCCTCTGCACTCTTATCAGGTTTCTGTTGCCTGAGACATTCACTTAGCAGTTCATCCTTTGTGGCCATTTTTCTGATGTACTCTTGGATTTTTGATGTTTCATCCGGGATAGTGGCCTTGATGCTCCCTAGTCCTCGGCCTCCCTCTTTCCACTTAGCATACAGTCTCAGGGTGCTTGATTTGGGGTGAAACCCTCCGTGCATGGTGAGGAGCTTTCTTGTCTAGATATCTGTGGCTTCTATCTCCTCCTTTGGCCAGCTTATGATCCCAGCAGGGTATCTGATGACTGGTAGTGTGTACATGTTGATGGCTTGGATCTTGTTCCTGCCATTCAGCTGACTTTTCAGGACCCGCCTTACTCTCTGGAGGTATTTGGTTGTGGTTGACTTCCTTGCGGCTTCCTCATGGTTTCCATTAGCCTGTGGGATACCAAGGTACTTGTAGCTGTCTTGGATATCACCTATGTGAACCTTCAGTTCTGATCATCTTGCCTCTCTTTGAGACCATCCGGCCACACTTATCCAATCCAAATGACATCCCTATGTTGTTGCTGTAGATCCTGGTGGTGTGGATCAGTGAGTCGATTTCTCGCTCATTCCTTGCGTACAGCTTGATGTCGTCCATGTAGAGCAGGTGGCTAATTGTTGCTCCACTTTGGAATTGTACCTGTAACCACTCTTTGTAATGATCTGACTGAGAGGGTTCAGGCCTATGCAGAACAGCAGTGGTGATAGCGCATCTCCTTGGTATATGCCGCATTTGATGTTGACTTGGGCAATTGCCTTTGAGTCGGCTTCTAGGGTTGTCTTCCACCTTCCCATCGAGTTCTGGATGAAGGCCCTTAGGTTCCTGTTGATCTTATACAGTTCAAGACATTCCAGTATCCACGTGTGGGGCATTGAGTCGCAAGCTTTCTTGTAGTCGATCCAGGCGGTGCACAGGTTGGTCTTCCTGCTCTTACAGTCTCGGGCGACTGCTCTATCGAGCAGTAGCTGGTGCTTGGCTCCTCTGGTGTTGCTACCAATTCCCTTCTGAGCCCCGCTCATGTATTGAGCGACGTGCTTGCTCATCTTAGCCACGATGATACCTGACAGGGCCTTCCATGTTGTGGAGAGACAGGTTATTGGCCGGTAGTTGGATGGGATGGGTCCCTTCTGAGGGTCCTTCAAGATTAGGTCTGTCCTGCCCTGGGTTAGCCACTCTGGATGGGACCCATCCCTTAGCAGCTGGTTTATCTGTGCCGCTAGGCGTTCATGGAGTGCTGTTAGCTTCTTCAGCCAGTAGGCATGGATCATATCGGGGCCTGGTGCTGTCCAGCTCTTCATCTTTGACACTCTTTCTTGGATGTCTGCCATTGAGATGGTTACTGGGAGGTTGCTGTGGTCTGCTCTTAGGTCCACTAGCCATTGGGCATCTCGGTTGTGTGATGCCTCTTTTTCCCATATGGCCTTCCAGTATTCTTCCACCTCAGCTCTTGGTGGGTCTGACCTGTTGTTATTTCCTCCCTGCCACTGAGAGTACACCTTGGCTGGTTCAGTGGAGAACAGCTTGTTTATTCCCCTGGCCTCTGCCTCCTTGGTGTATCTCTTCAACCGGGTGGCCAGTGCTGTTAGTCTCTGTTTGGCAGGTTCGAGTGCTTCAGGTATGATGAGCTTGGTGTATTTCCTGGGTGCCCCTTTATTCACCATGTTGCCTTTCTGTAGCTCTGCTAGCTGGCTAACTTCTCTCCGTGTTGCCCTTATCCTGGCCTCTAATCGTATTCTCCATGGTGGATGCTGCCTGTTATGGTTTGAGCCCATCTTATATCCAAGCATTTCTAGGATTACTGTTGCTGTACTGTGTAGCAGCTTATTGGACTCAGTGATGGTTCCCGTAGGAATTGTTTTCATTGCAGCATTCACATCCACTAGCAGATCTTCTGAAGGTACTTTACAAGTCAGCTTCGGTATTCGTCGGGGTTCCAGGTTTCTAATTGGGCTATATATATATATATGTTAGCTAATTTTAGCAAAGTACTGGCTAAATACCTCATACCTCACATCAATCATTAGCTGGTTAGTTAGCTGTTTAGTTAGCTAATCTAAATTAGTTTTTAACCAGTTAACCAATGTTAGCAAAACAGATGCTAAGATGTGACTATATGTTATTTTTATCTTTAAAACATCCTCAAAATGTGGTTGTCTTCTCAACATAGATTAGTCTAGCACATAGTATATCTAAGTGCAGAAAAGGAGGAAGTTGACCGACGTTCCAAAAGGGGTGGGACTTTGGAAGGCTTCTTCTAAAGCCCTGTCTTGTCTTTGTCTCTGTCCCTCAGGGCCACAGCATTTGGCGTGCTGAATGCTCTGTGTAAACTGGCCGCAGTGCTTGGAAGCTCCATCTTCGCCAGCTTCGTAGGCGTCAGCAAAGCCGTCCCCATCCTGCTGTCCTTCGCTGCGCTAGTGTGTGGTGGCCTGGTGGCCCTGAAACTACCTGACACACGAGAGAAAATCCTCCAGTGATTTTGTTTGAGATCCTGGGTGTGTGATGGAAGAGGCCATAACTTATTTGCTTAATGTTGGAAGCTATTATTTTAATTGATTTTGACTTCACTATTCATTTGAAAGGAAGCAAGAATAGAAATAACTTAAATGTAAAATGCCAAGCTCTCATGGTTTTTCATGTGAACCATTTTCATGTTGTGCAGGTTTCAGAGGTTGGCGGGGGGGTTCCACTAATGACAGAAGGTAGACGGGTATTCAAAATTGGCACTGATACTGAGAATTTCTGTTTGAGATAGTGTGATCCTTTAATGATGCAATCAATCTATTAAGACACACTGGATTTACTAACCACATGATCATGTCCTCTGCTTCTTGTCTTTCTGCCAATACTTTAATGCATGATGGGGAGTAATGTCAGAAGTTAGCCAAAAGTTTTCTGTGACTGGAACTTTTTTAGGCTTTTCATAAATTATAGCAAATAACGGCCTGTGTGTTTGACATGTGAAAGAGGATTGATAAGGTTTCCCTCTGCTTTGTGTGTCAGTTTTCAACAACTTTCTCCTTGTCTTGTGCTGTCACAGACGTGTTCTAGTTCTGGCTTGATCTTACTTACATATCAGGGTACTGTGCCTATCTGTATCTGTTGTCTGACTACAAAATCAACTTAGAATTATCATGCAATATTTTTATCAAAGGGTGTATTTTTTAATTATTTGGAAAAAACAAAAATTTGACCCATTGCGCTGTTACTGTATATTCCGCTCAGAAAAGTGAAAGTTACTTAGCCTAAGTTGCTAAAGTTAGCACTGATGCCCATGAGACATTGCTTTCTGCTCAGGTCATGCAACACCTACTAAGTCACTGGCAGAAAAGTAGGGGTCTACTGTAACTAGCGTTAGCTGTTGTTCTTCAAAGCTGCAGTTTTTTTATAAAAAATATTATTTGTCATATTTGCTGAAACCTTCATTATATCCTGACAGTAGAACATGAGACAGATAATCTATGAAAAATCAGGTTCCTCCTAGTGCTCCTAATGGTATTTGCAAGAATCCACCGCACCTAAATGAAAACAACCATTTAGAACCAAGAAAGATAGTTCAGTCTGACAACTCACGTTTGAAATGTTTATTACAGCAGTTTAGCATAGTTAAATTTTGGCGTCTAGGCTCCGACCACATCCACCACCTGGTGGCTCCGGCTAGGGGGTTTAAGGTATTTGCTTATCACTCCCTGCAGATATGTTTCCATAGAGATATTGGGGAGTGATGAGCAAATACCTTAAACCCCCTAGCTGGAGCCTACAGGTGGATGCTGGGGTGGTGGTGGGGCTTATAGAGCAGCAGGCAGCAATACTGATGCAGGGCAGCGACAGAGCAGAAGGAAAGTTGGGAATGGACCGCCAGATTGGAAGGGTGTGCTTGGTTTGTGATCATGGAGTGAGGCATGTCATGTGTGTATAGCAGTGCAGCTTGAGTTAACTGCCTGAACTAGCTTGCAGGCTTTGCTCAATTTGGTTGTTGATTCCAAGTTTGTCAAATACTGACACTTTGGGTCCTAAAGCATCTATATTTGATAACCTGAGAATGACACTCAACAATCAACTATCTTTCTTGGCTCTGATTGGTTGTTTTCGTTCAGGCCTGGTGGATTCTTGCAAATACCATTAGGAGCACTAGAAGGAGCCAGAGGAACCTGATTTTTTCACAGATTATCTGTCTAATGTACTAATTCAATTCAATTTTATTTGTATAGCGCCAATTCATAACAGAAGTTATCTCAGGACACTTTTCAAATAGAGCAGGTCTTGGTAGCTGAAGGCTCTGGCTCCTATTCTACTTTTAGAGACTATAAGAACCACAAGTAGCTCTGCATTCAGAGAATGCAGGTTTCTAGTGAGGTAATAGGATACTGTGAGCTCTTTAAAATATGAAGGTTTTTAAATTTTATTCTAAATTTTACAGCGAGCCAGTGCAGAGAAGCTAGTACAGGAGAGATATGATCTCTTTTCCTAGTTCCTGTGAGTACTCGTGCTGCAGCATTCTGAATTAATTGGAACGTCTTAATGGACTTATTAGGGCAACCTGATAATAAGGAGTTGCAGTAATCCAGCCTAGAAGTAACAAATGCATGGATTAGTTTTTCTGCATCCGTCTGTGACATTAAGTGTCTAATTTTTGACACTTAATGTCAAACGTAGATGAAAGAAGGCAGTCCTGGAGGTCTGCTTTATGTGGGAATTAAATGACATGTCCTGATCAAATACTACTGTCTGGATAAAATGAAAGTATCAGCAAATATGACCAAAAGTTATTTTTATAAAAATTGCCTACTGCAGCTTTAATGGATCCAGCTGTGGTGATGACAAAAGGCCAGACAGTTAAAACTAACCTCAGCAGTACAATACCTATATTTTGGATCACATCGCAGAACAACTTTGGGTGCTCAGATCACAGATGGGACTAAGCAACAGCTAACTAAGCTACTTACATGATATTATGAAGTATTTTTAGTGCCCACCAACACAGATATTGCACCAATCAAATTACAGTACCGTAATAAACTCACATCTACTTCAGAACACTAACAAAATAGACAGCATTTAGATTTCTTTTTCTACTTTTTGGTAATTAAAATCTTGAAGTACACGCGTAAAAAGATATATAGTAATTTCTTAGTTAAAAATTATCTTAGTGTATTTGAATTGCTTCTTGCAACTGGCAACCCCAGTCATTAACATGTCATTGTGTCAGACTAATAGAGAAGCTTAATATCGATGAATACCGCAGTGGTTTTATTACTTGAAGTCAAACAACTACTTATTAGAAGTCCAACAGTTTATCTCTTGTGCTGTGTGTTCTGCATGAGTACTATCACCTCTCCTCTGGACTTCAGTCTGATGTTAATATCTTCCTGCCATCAGTACAGTGTAGTACATCCTTATTTGGCTCGAGCTACACTGACAACATATCTGAGTAGAACTGTGTACATTTACTTTTCTGTTTCTGTCTGACCTTAGACAAGTATATTTTCTGAAACAGACGAAAGCTAGGTGACATTTGGTCTGTTAAGTGTGTTAATGTTGCTTTCTTCCACACTTTTTATTCAAGCACCTTTTAATTTCACCATCCTTCTCATTTTCCCACTCATACTCATTCTGGGCCTAAAATGAGTACTGGCATTATTGCACCATCTTGTGGAATAAACTGAACATTACAGTTGGTTTGGCCTTGCTGTTTGCATTTACATGTACACACACTGCCTTCCTCACATTAAAGCTGCAGTAGGACATTTTTATAAAAATAACTTTTTGTCACATTTGCTGAAACTTTCACTATATCCCGACAATAGTTCATGAGACAGATAATCTGTTAAAAAAATCTGGTTCCTCTGGCTCCTCCTAGTTCTCCTAATGGCATTTGCAAGAATCCACCGGGCCTGAATGCAAACAACCAATCAGAGCCAAAGAAGATAGTTGACTGTTGAGTCTCATTCCATACTCTGAATACCTATTAGACTGCTCTTTCTCTTAATTTATCAACACTCTCAAAATCTAAATCACACAGTAAACCAGCTACAGTACAGTACTGGTGTGCGGATAATCGATTTATTTTATTTTTCTTGCACAGTTTGATGTTGAATATGTATTTATTACAGATGGTTTTGTGCTGAGAGTGGTTGTGTAAATGACTGCATGTTTGTGTAATGCTTTTTCAGTGTGTCGTTGACGTAATGTGTGTTTCAGATGGTCTGGATTGTGTTTTTTATCACAAAAGAAATAACCAGCAGCACTCAGATAGTATGTAATATAAATGATGACTGGTTGGATTTACAGATGTGATATTGTGTCAGCGGTGGGAGACTACTGCTCGTCTCTGTTCAACATCTTCCCAAAGTACTTTTTGTTTGAATTGAGGATATTCTGTTAGTGAACATATCTTCCACCTTCCTCTGCTGTTGAGTCTCTGCTTTGATCAAACTTTGGCTATGATGTCGAAACTGAAAATATTAAGATATTAATTTTTTATTTTGTCATATTTGCTGAAACTTTCACTATATCCTGACAGTAGTACACAAGACAGATAATCCGTGAAAAAATCAAGTTCCTCCTCCTAGTGCTCCAAATGATAGTCCACCAGGCCTGAACGAAAACAACCAATCAGAGCCAAGAAAGATCTAAACTTTGCGTTGTAGGCTTGAAGGTAGTTGATTGAGTCTCATTTCCGAAGTCCCAAAATTTCTGTATGTGAATACCTGGGAATGAGACTCAACTGTCAACTATCAACTATCTTTCTTGATTCTGATTGGTTGTTTTCATTCAGGCCCAGTGGATTCCTCTAAATGCCATTAGGAGGAGTAATAACATCTATGAAAGGGTCAGTTTCAAATATCAATGTATCTTTTTGTTGTGTTGTTTGATGTACAGTATTACCATGGTTCCAATAATAACAGTGAAATGGCTTATGAATACATAACTTATATTAATTCATGTTTTATTCATTTCAACATGTGTCTGACATTGCTGTAAAGCAGAGATAAAAAGCCATAACGTGTTCTTTGTCTGAATATTTTGTATTTTGAATCACAGTTTTTTTTTTCATGGGTGGAGAAGGGAAATACCTTCAGTGCAAAATGCTTTATTGTTTGATTTAATTTCTGTGTGTGTATTTGTGGCTGTTACTAAACAGACTAATAAAATGAGTTCATCAATGCACACATTTTCCCTGATCACATACATCTGACATCCTAGCACATAAAAATCAAAAAAAGTCTATATATCCAATTATGGAAACACTTTATATTAAGGTACACATATTCACCATTAAAGCTGAAGTGGGTAACTGCATTTATTTAAAAAATGACTTTTTGTCATTACTGCTAACATTTTCACTGTGTTCTGACAGTAATACATGAGACGGATCATCTTTGAGAAAATCAGGTCCCTCTGGCTCCTTTTTCTCATTCTTGCGGAATTTTTTGAAAGATGAACAGTCTCATTTACTACTTTTAGCATATAGTGAAAGTTTTGGCAAATATTTATTTTTATAAAATGTACCTACCGCAGCTTTCACAAGGTACTTATTGACATGCATATTAGTAGTATATTGGCTCTTTATTAGTCATTATAAAGCACCTCAGCCTCAATAATTTATAATTTTATAACTTATATCTGCTTATTGACAATAAGTAAGGAGGCTGCACATGATTTACGTTTTTAATATGTTTTTCTGTAGTAGTGTTCTGTATTAAGTATGTGCCTTATAAGGTCGTTGTACCACAAGAATACTTATTCTTTAGTCTTATGTGACAAAACACAAACTATAAGTGTGCACAGTGTCCGAATCACTTTGAATGAAGTCTAAATAATGTGTTCCCCATTCTAAAGTGAACTCTTGCTCATTACAAACAAGGTCCAATGTGTAGAATTTAGTGCCATCTAGCAGTGCAGTGCTGTGAAACTGGAAACAGGGTTAAAAATGCCCCAATTAATACCAGTATTTTGTTTGTCTGTAGAAACATGGTGGTTCAGCATGAATCCGTAGAAGAGAAATCTACGGAGGACCCATGAATATTATATTACATTTTTGCCAATAGATCCTCCTAAACGTTACACACTGGACCTTTAATAGTTTAAAGTCTTGTGACTCTGATCCATACTGAGCAAAGCACATATGAGCAAGGCGTCAATATAGAATGGGGGAACATATTCCTTTTTTGTTTTTAATATATTTTTGGTGGGCTTTTTGCCTTAATTAGGTAGGACAGCTGAAGATTGACAGGAAAGGGAGGAGAGAGAGAGAGAGAGAGAGAGAGAGAGAGAGAGAGAGAGAGAGAGAGAGGTGATGACATGCAAAAGGCCACAGGTTGGATTCAAACCCACGGCCGCTGCAGCAAGGACCCAGCCTTGATACATGGGACACCGCTCTACCACGTGTTCTATATAGCGCCCCCCAGAATGGGAAACATATTCTGAGTTACTTAAATTTTCAATTAAATTTTATTTGTATAGAGCAAATTTATAACAGAAGTTATCTCAGGACACTTTTCAAATAGAGCAGGTCTAGACCGAACTCCTTATAACATTATTTATAAAGACTTAATGGTCGTTTTTATCTCCTTTTATATGGGGACCACCATGTTGAACCTCCACATTTCTACAGTAACCCAGGAGGGACGACCGAAACACTGGCACCAGATAGGGTCATTTGCATTTTTCGCACGTTTCGTGGCCACCGTAGTTTTCCTTCGTGCTTGGAAGAGGGGGTGAAACAAAGGGGTTGCAATCTGCAAAATCCTAAACACTGGACCTTTAAATCTGAGTTATTTGGACACTATTAAAACTTGTTTTGTGTTTTGTTACATAAGAATACACCATATTCACTGTGTCATTAAAAGAGAATGAGCATTACTGTGGTACTAACACCTTATAACTGGGTCCTTTACTGGTCCTTTATGTAGAGGAGAAAAATATAACATTATAGCTTTCAGGTCTCTCTCTCACTCTTAGCGACTATGATGTCAAGTCTGACTGTTGAACCAGTCCAACACCTCATTCTTGTTCCGTTCCAGCCACTTGATGTTAGCTTTGGTTTTCTCCAAGGCCTGCTTCACAGCAAGCGTGGCAGAGCCGAACCCTGCTGCTTTATGCTCCTCCACAAACTGCTCCAGCTGGCAGGGGAAACATGAAACAACAGTTCAGCAAACAGTGTGACCTTTATCATTTAACCAGGGATCACTTAATGAGCACATACCTGTTGTAGATCATCAAGCGTAGAGAACCTTGCTGTGACTCCACTGATCATAGAGGCAAAGGAGAAAGAGCCCACACCATATCTGAAAAAAACACACCAACTCTGCTCAAACAAGAACCGATTGTGGTTTAGCGCCACCTTCACATTCATGGTGAAGTGATAATAGCCTTCAGCTGAACATTGGGAAAACTAAAGAGATGATCATACTTTTTTTTTTAAATAATATTTAAAATTGAAAGAATTTAAAATTCTTGGCAGTATAATTTTCTAAACTTCTGTTAATAAACCAGTGGCTCATCAGAAATAACACTTTGTGAGGCCGTTCAATCTGGAGTTTCAAGAAAAGTTATAGTCCAGTTTTACACAGTTGTGGGAAATGTATTTACAGAAGTTTAGTGCATTTAAAAGTATTGGTCACATCACATCCTCCAGTCACTTTTTGCAATTTAAAGGTCCAATGTGCAGAGGTGGTAGTCACTGTTATGCAAATCCGAAGTCCTGACTTTAAATTTCAACTCCTAAACAAGTCATAATGCGCTCTTCACTAAATGTAATGTCATTTTAACAACAGAATGAAATTAAATTATCTTTGGTATAATTTCTTTCCAACTGCCGCTCAGTAACCTGATGTGAATTCTTCATGGTTCGCTCCTGCAACTTTATTGGATGCTGTCGGATTGGTTAAAACTGTTGTAAATAACAATACTGAAATAAATTTTAGTCTACCTAAAAGAGGAGAAAGTAACTTCCTGAGTCATCATCAGAGTCTGACAGCAAAACAGATGCTTCACTGGATAACGCTAACAAAGAAACAACAAACAAAGGTAAATTGCCTAATTTATGTGATTTCTAACACAGCCCTTGTCAAAACTTGCTGCCTTACCCACAATGCTCAAACACCAACAGCTCAGTCAGAGGTATGCAAGTGTTATGCTAGTATCAGCTAACGTAGTCTCTAGCCTCAATCAGTAAGGAAGGGTGGGCTACAGATGTCTTGTGAGTTCACCCCAATTTTTTTTTCATTTTCAAACTCAGGTGACATCACTTGAGCCAATTAATCAGGGTTAATAGACCTATGTCGTCATGGTTACAATAATAACAGTGGATAAAGTGAGTGATGAAAGAAACCAATGTTGACAAACAGTAAACAAACAGAGGTCTCCTGTGTTAAAGGCATCCATCAATCCTCATCCTCTGTGTAGTGGATTATCCATTTTTCATTGAAAAAAATTTTCACAATGAAAGTGATCAAATGTATCAAATCAAAAACACTAAACGGTTAATGGCTAATATCACAGCCATTTGTAGGCAAAGAATTTTCTCACATATACACATAATTGATAATAGGTGTATTTATCTTTATTAGTTTAATACTCACTGTGTAAACATGTATTCCCACTCTTTCCTGACAAAGTCCCATGCCAGGGTCTGTCCCACTCTGTTGCTGGCAACAGCTGTGATGACAGAGGTGGCGTCCTGCTTACGGATTAAAGTTGAGTTTAGGGTGTAAGACAGATACCTGCAAGAACAGAACAGACTTTCACTCTTTCCAGGCTTGTATCATACTTTTGTGTCTGACGACATTACATTTTCAACATTACTAGTTTATGACATCACTACATTACCCTCCTCCTCTCTTTAAAGGGTGGAGGGATACACACCTTTCCAGCAGTTGTGTTTTGGTGGTACAGGCCAGTGCAGACATGAGTTTGCTGGCTTCACTGGCTACAGCAGCATTCTTGAACTGTTCCCATCCAAAATCCCATTCTGCCTTATCTCCTGCCGCCATGGCACTGCAGTATACTGCTGAACGCAGGTTGGGATGGATCCTGAGAGTTTGAGATAAATCATTGGTTAACTTTTAAAAAAGTGTGGTGGGTGGATCATGATCAACTGAAAAATTAAAATAGACCAACAAATTCCGTTGAGGGCTGTCCATCCATTGCTCAAACCATGTGTTGGTCAGGTTCTGGCATTCTGTTACTCCAGTGCTGCAGGCCATTCGGATGGCATTCACCTGGTTATACCTGTGAAAAAAAAATAAAAAAGTCAAAACTTGTGTTTGTTTGCTAACTATGTCCAGTACTGTCTTATTAGGATGATGAAGAAAGGCTAACTGTTCAATTGAACCTATTGCGTGTCATCCGTCTCTCTCGTTTAGGACAAAAATGCCTATAAAGAATCTCTAATAAAACTTTAAATAAAACTATTTATGGACATCAGCTATTTCTGGGATGATGACATACAGCAAAGGGCTGCAGGCCAGAATTTAACCCAGACCACTACAGTAAGGACTCAGCCTACGTAGGACACATGCTCTACCAGGTGAGGTACCATGCCCAGGTATGATTGATTAAATGGCATTTCAATCAAAAGACTTGGGTGAGTCTCTGGTATGGTGCTTTACTGGTTTTATTCACACTTATCAGGAAGAATGTCTTTTGTGAGTTTAGGGGATATTGTATCACAAGCGTTTTAGATTGATTATGGTGTTCCTCAAGGAAGCTTTCTGGGCCCTATTCTGTTTTCTTTAGTCGTATGTACATTATTAGTCAGCTCAATGTTAAAATATCACTGTTATGCAGGTGACACCAGTTCTTTTTACCTGTTCATAATCATTAATGGGGTACTCCAGACTTTAATGTGGGCTGTAAAGTAAATTATATGACTGTCTCTGGCAATAAAAGGCCAAGAAAATAACTTACATTCTTATCAAATTTATAAAATCAACATTTTGTGGGTTGAACAGCCTGGACTTTGAATGTCCAATGCTGACAGAGTTGACAGTTTGGGGCTAATTTACGTCATGACATTAATATTGAAAAAAAGTGTTAACAACCTCTAATCAGAGGAAGTCGGCACACCTCCCCCAGCTTTCGCTTTGAATGGGAGTCTGTGAAACCAGTGTGTGCATTTTCAGAAATATAATGATTTTGCTAACCCTCTCAGTATATAACTGTGTTCATCTTTTTTTCTGTTAGGCTTTTAATTGTTGTGTATTAGACTGTGTAATTGAGTACACTCACTGATCAGTGTGTCCGTAAGGAACATTGGTCCAATTTGATGTCATGCTCTTGAAGTGCAGGAAGAGGGGCGTTACCAGCTTCTTTATGTAGTCCTAGAATTATTAGAGAGATGTGAGTAAAAGACACTTGCTTATCTGTAGGCACTGTTTTTCCTCCTATTGGCCACCAGGGGGCATAAAGACTAACCATGGTTATGTAAATGAACATACTGTAAGGAAGGTATTTTAAGTACACAAGCAGTGCTTTGCTTTAAAATCTTGCAATAGTAAGACTTGGCAAAATCTTTGTCACTGACACACAGATAATACAGTGTACCTGCATAGGCTGATAAACTTCAGTACAGTCCAGCATGAGGTAGTAATAATTCAGATTATCCAGAGCAGACTGCCAGGGCATGTATTCTGTCTCTGCAGACAGATAAGAAGTTGTCCTCAGAGCAAGAGTAGTGGGGACTAGCTGAGCCCTGTAGAGAGAAGAGATACACAGTTTACATTATTTAATCTGAAGTTGGGATATCTGTCTCTGTGACTTCTGCCTCCACAATGTATAATAATACAATGGTGATACAATGGCGGTGAATATTTTTTTTATTGTTTTGCTTTTGTAGTTTGGGTGAACCTGAGGCCACTTTATCTTGTTTTAAATCCTATAGAGGCATCCAAGAGGGCGGCTGTGGCTCAGAGGCAGAGTCGTCCACTTACCGGAAGGTTGTTGGTTCGATCACAGGCTCCTCCCACCACATGTCAAAGTATCCTTGAGCAAGATACTGAACCCCAAATTGCTGTGCATAGGTGTGTGAATGTGTATGAATGCGCTAGTTTCTGTTCAATGGCCTTTGTCGTCACTGATTGAATGTGTGTGAAAGGGTGAATGTGGCACGTAGTGTAAAAGCGCTTTGAGTGGTCGGAAGACTAGAAAGGCACTATACAAGTACAGGTCCATTTACCAATTCTTCAGCGCTTTTTGCGAAACCTTTTTTATTACACCAGTGCCATGTACCATCCACAACGAGTGAATTTGAATCGAGCTGAATTGAACAATGCAGTGGAAACACAACCTTCTTTAATTTCATGCATGACGCCCTGTGGAATGGTAATTTTATGTGAATCAGTGATCTCATAATGTTGGGATGCCATTACATTTTTAAGGGAAAAGTGTGAGGGCAGTGAAAAGAAGGCACCTTAGTTACACTCTAAATAGCAAATTTTGTATTTGTTATTTGCTACTTACTAGCAATATTTGATAAGATTTCCTTTGTAGGGCAGGTATACTTTCTGTTAGGCCTTTTCTGACATCTGTGGCAGAGCAAAGGGCGCTGAACAGGCTCCTGTCAATCATGGACAATCCACTGCATCCACTGCACAGCACCATCTACAGGCAGAGGAGCAGCTTCAGCGACAGGCTGCTGTCACTGTCCTGTTCCACTGAAAGACTGAGGAGATTGTTCCTCCCCCACGCCATCAGGCTCTTCAACTCCACCCAGGGGAGGAAAACTCTAAACTCCAATATGTCTGCCCTTTAGTTAACTATACCACCTGACGCAGTGCACTCTGCATTATGTGACCACTGACTGACTGACACTACTTATGCACCTTAGGCCTTTCAAGCACTGGATTTGACCATGCACCTTAGGACACTAGCCCCATAGTAATATTCTATTAGTTCTTCTAAATTGACCTCCTCTTGTTGTTATTATTGTATTATTATTATTATTATTATTATTATTATTATTATTATTATTATTATTATCAGTTTGTGGATACTGCTGGAAACTGTGAATTTCCCCTTGGGGATGAATAAAGTATCTATCTATCTATCTATCTATCTATCTATCTATCTATCTATCTATCTATCTATCTATCTATCTATCTATCTATCTATCTCCTTGTTATTCACTTTGGTAACATGTAGCAAGAAGTATTTTTCTTGGCTTTACTTTGGGTTCTAACTCACAGATACTAATGAGAACAAGCATGGAAATAGGCTAAAAAACTGACATACCTGGCCAAATTGAAAGCATCATCCACAAGCTGGGCTCTGTTTATCACTGGTATAACCTGCACAGTGTGT
Organism: Dicentrarchus labrax; assembly: GCF_905237075.1. Lineage (NCBI taxonomy): Eukaryota > Metazoa > Chordata > Actinopteri > Moronidae > Dicentrarchus > Dicentrarchus labrax. The sequence continues at coordinate 27,333,713 of NW_026136720.1, forward strand.
CAAGCAGAATATGAAACATAAGTAATTATTATACAATCTGCAAATACCGACAGAAGTAATGGAAGAGAAAGAAAACAGAGACAGCAAAAGAACAGAAAAGTAAACCTATGGAACCACACAGTTTAACTGAAGAAACCTAAGGTCCTGCATCCACTAGACAGTAAAGTCTGAAACATGCGAGAGCCAGCCTGAGATTGTGTACCTGGTGCCCTGAGTGAAGTTGAGCAAGGAGGCTATCCCAGTTTCCAAGGTCATAGTTTACCCGGTAATATCCAGTTACATTGATGTTGGCCAGAACCCACAAATCACCGCTCTTCATCTCCAAGTTTATAACTGACAGGGGAAAAAAAGAAAAAAAACGTAAGGAGCTTTTATTTAAAAAATGGATTAATGGTTAACCAAATTTGATGTAAAGCGTAGCAAACACAATCATATTCGCAAGAAAAACACTTCTTAAATGACTGTATTTTGCAAGTTGCTTAAAGCTGCAGTGGGTAATTTGTATAAAAATTGTAAATAAAAATAACCTTTTGTCATTTGCTAAAAACCTTTCACTGTATCCTGACAGTAGTACATGAGACAGATAATCTGTAAAACAATCAGGTTCCTCTGGCTCCTCCTAGTGCTCCTAATGGTATTTACAAGAATCCACCTGACCTGATCGAAAACAGATCAGATCAGAGCCAAGAAACATAATTGATTGTTAAGTTTCATTCCCAGGGCGTCAAATACAGATGATTTTTTCACAGATTTTCTGTCTCATGTTCTAATGTCAGGATATAGTGAAAGTTTCAGCAAATATGACAAAAATGTATTTTCATAAAAATGACCTACTTTCTTTAATATATATTTAAGGATGGGAATTGGGTTCCAAATTGTCCGATCAGTCAGAATCTCCAAGCTTATCAATTCCTTTTAACAATGATGCCAACTCATAAGAAAGAAATAGCCCAAAGCTTGGCCTCATTTCACGAAGAATCGCAAACTACCCTAACTCTACTCTGTTTCTACATTGGTTTCAGACATAAAGATAATAAAACAGTTGCGTTGATGCTAGGAACCTGTCTAGGCCTAGGCCTATTTCTATGCGGAAAACTGATCAGGAATCGATGAGGCACTCACTAAAGAAGCAGAATCGATAATGCCGTTGTTATCAATATTAATTGATTAATTCAAGAATAATTCCCATCCCTAGCTTTGCAAGTGTTAGAATTAATTATATACACATTTTTTATCAGTATTAGATATAACTAGCATATTATTACACACCTTCCTTTTCCATCAGCCACCAAATATCTCTCTGGACCTCACCAGACTTCCTCCACCTGACAGGAATCACCCACTTATAGCTAGAGGAGAAAATACATTCAACTTTTTACATCAAACTCATGATTTAGGCAAGTTAGATGGAGGCAAAGAGGGAGACAAGACACATTTTCTAAATATTGCCGCAAAATATCTATCTTTCACTCACATCCCAAGTGAAGTAACTCACAAGGGCGGCTTTAATACTTTTTAGTGCAATATAATCCTTAATAATCCTCCCATACATTGCAGTTACATGCGGTTGTGTTCATACTTATAAGGTGATTCAACTGCGACTTCAGACTCTGGATCCAGTAGAAAGTGCTTCTGGGATACCTTCCCTGTAGCAGTATTCACAGTAACCACAGGGAAGCCCATCTGAAGCACCCAGTGGTTCATGATTTCACAAACTGAGCGAGGAAGTGACACATTATTGGCTTTCACCGCCTGTTGACAAAGGTGACAGAAAGCATCTATTTAGTTGTCAAATGTATATATCTACTTCCATATATTTAGTTTAGGACAGTTTTATTAAATAATACACTATGTGAAAATGTCAGACATGAGGCCAGTGCATACTAGTATGGTATGATGGATTTTCCTCAGATAGGTCAACAAAATCTCCACATTTTGGGGCAAACCAGGTGCAACACTGAACAACATGGACAGGCTGAAGACATCGTTGTAGTACTAGTACTAATAAATACATTTATTAGCAGGAGAAATACATAATCTTGAGCTTGTTCCGCCTAGCTTAACATATTAGTTAGCTGAACTCAGGTTGAATGTTGAGATCAAAGTGAGATCATACATTGTGGAAAAGTAAAACCAGCTTAGTTACAGCCCCTAAAAGGAACAGGAAATTCTGGCAGCCCCTGTGGACAAAAGTGTTAGTGTTTCTACCACCTCATTTTATTGATTTTAAGGGAAATCCGAATGAATCCTAACCGGTGACAGGCATTTAGAATAAGATATGGATATATATCAAGCCCGATGAGAATCATGAAACACAGACGTGATGGTAAACTGTCTCTTGTGCCAATAGATGGTATGCACATGAGGTTTGCCTTGATGTTGAGAGTGGTGTGAGAGCTGTATCTCAGACGTGGGGAAAATGTAAATTTCGGGACACATCATCAGTAGTGTACCTTTGAATCAGGGGGTGTTTCGGCCTTTCAACACTATACACTCTCATCAAAGGTGGCCAGCTACAGGGTGATCAAACCTGACCTTGTGTCCCATGCCCAATAATGAGAATTGCCTGGTTGTTTAAATGGCACAGCCCATAGGGCGGCTGTGGCTCAGAGGCAGAGCGGGTCGTTCCTTGATCGGAAGGTTGTGGGTTCGATCCCCCGCTCCTGGTGCCACATGTCGAAGTATCCTTGAGCAAGATACTGAACCCCGAATTGCTCCCGATGCCGTGCATCGGTGTGTGAATGTGTATGAATGTTAGTTTCTGTTCGATGGACTTTGCCATCACTGAGTGAATGTGTGTGAAAGGGTGAATGTGGCACGTAGTGTAAAAGCGCTTTGAGTGGTCGGAAGACTAGAAAGGCGCTATACAAATACAGGTCCATTTACCATGGGACTATGCAAGGCAAGGGGCGTCCTCTTCCCTGAGTCAAGCCTAGAGCTGACCACATACCTTGTTCACCCTCCTCCTGGAGGGTTGTGAAGGCAGCGGGTCCTGTTGATGCTCTTTGACCCCCAGCAAGGGCCCTTCCGCTTGATCCATATCCACTGGCTGCTTCTTTCAGCCGCTTCAGAGACTGATTTAATTGTCTGTCGCAGAGCCTGTCCATGGATGCCAAGGTCTTTCAGCAGCCTGATGGTGGAAGAAGCCACAAAACCTCTGCATCCCACTTCAACCAGATAGACTTTCACTTTCCATCCTCGTTGTTGGGCATCTGCTGCCAGTTCTGTGTAGCGCAGTTTCTTGCGCTCATAGGCCTCTTCCGTTAAACTCTCCCATGGGACTGTGAGCTCTGTGATGTAAACATACCTCAGTGAAGGGGACCAGAGTACCAAGTCTGGCCTAAGGGTGGTGGCTGCAATCTCAGTTGGAAAGATTAGTTGCTGGCAAATATCGACTAGCATCTTCCAGTCCCGGGCCATGGCTAGCTGTCCAGCTTCTGGTTTGGTAGGGGGATGGTTGGGCTTTTCCTGTCCCGCTCGGATGAAGGTTGTGTCCGTGATGGAACTGGTTGCTCTCAGGGGCAAGGAGTTGGTGGTATTCCTCTTGCTCTCAAGAGCTGCTGCCAGACTCTTGAGAACCTGGTTGTGCCTCCAGGTGTAGCGGCCTTGTGTGAGGCTGGTCTTACAACAGGTCAAGATGTGCTTGAGAGTCGCTGGAGTTGGGCAGAGGGCACATGTTGGATCCTCGACCATACCACTGATGGAGGTTTTTTGGAGATGGGAGCACATCATAGATGGCTCTGATGATGAGGGTGATGTTGCTTGCTTCCATTTCCCAGAGCTTCCTCCAGCTGAGCTTTCTCCTCTCCAGGCCTTCCCACATCATCCATTGTCCCTGCTTGACAAGAGAGACAGCCTTTGCGCTTCTTTCCGCCTCCTCGTGACGGCGCACCTCCTCCACCACCATTTTCCTCCTTTCTGATGTTGAGGCCTTACGCCAAGTGGGCTCACTTGGCGTAAGGCTGAAGCCTCCTCTTCCCAACTGGACTTGCCCAACAATGTCGCTGTGTCTCAGGGCTGACGTAGCATGCTGCATCGCGTCGGATGGTGTCCATTTCTGTCCAGTTTTCAGGGGTGGAGCAGCATTGCTGATGGTCTGGTCTCTGGAGTCCTTCAAAGTCATCTGGAGTCTTACTTTAGAGCACTTTTCGTACTCTTCGGTGAGGCTCGTGATAGGCAGTTGAAGGACCCCTTTGCCGTAGAGGCTGATGTTAGTCAGACAGTGTGGGACGCTGAGCCATTTCTTCACGTATGAAGTCATGGTTTGCTCCATCTTCTCCACAGTTGTTATTGGGAGCTCATAGATAGTGAGTGGCCACATTCCCCGAAGGAGTCCAAATTGCAGGCACCAGAGCTTGAGCTTCCCTGGCAGTTGGGTCTTGTTGATGTTTTCCAGACTGTTGGTAATGTCCTGTCTTACTTGCTACACTTGGTCTTTGTCTCTGAGGCTTGCGTTGTACCATCTGCCCAGGCTTTTGACAGGTTGCTCAGACACTGTTGGTATTGGGTCGTCACCAATGCAGAACACATTTTTAAGCTGTCCCTTGACTATTGAGATGCTTTGTGATTTGTTCGGCTTGATTTTCATCCGGGCCCACTTGATGTTCTCCTGCAGTTTTCCAAGTAGCCGCCTCGTATATGCTGCAGTAGTGGTCAGCGTGGTCATGTTATCCACGTATGCTCGGATAGGTGGAAGGCAGATCCCGTTCTTAGTTTGCTCACCCCCCGCGACCCATCTTGAGGCCCTGATGATGACCTTCATGGCCATTGTGAAGGCCAGGGGTGAGATTGTACAGCCTGCCATAATGCCTACTTTTACGCACTGCCATGATGTTGTAAAGTCGGCTGTCGTGAAGCACAGCTGCAGGTCTTCGAAGTAGGCTTTTACTAGACTAGTGATGGATGATGGAACGTGGAAGAAGTTGAAGGATTCCCAGAGGAGGTTATGGGGAACTGATCCAAAGGCATTGGCCAGGTCAAGGAAAATGACATTTATGTCTCTTTTGTCTCTCTTCGCCGCTTGGATCTGGTGCCAGATCATACTGGTATGCTCCAAGCAACCAGAAAACCCATGAATGCCAGCCTTCTGTACAGATGTATCAACGTACTTGTTCTTCTCCAGGTAGGTGGACAACCTCTGTGCTATCATGCTGAAAAAGATTTTCCCCTCAACGTTGAGAAGGCAGATTGGCCGGAATTGACTTATGTCTGTCGCATTCTTCCTCTTGGGAATTAGCATCCCTCCAGCCCTTCGCCACGCCTTAGGTATTATTCCCTTCTGTGACACTATTTTCATGAGCCTGGAACATCTAGTGCATTCTTGTACAGCTTATACGGTACTCCATTTGGCCCAGGAGCTGATGCTGATCTTGCGCGTCGTACTGTACTCTCTACTTCCTTCCATTTTGGAGGGCCAGCCTCCAGGTTGAATTCAGAAGGTTGAATAGGTGGGATGTCATGTGGGATAACTATCTGTTCGTGCCTTTTCGTGTCATGTTGGACCTTTTGCAGATGTTCTTCCAGTTCCTGCTTTGGAATTTTTAGGGTTCCGTATTTTTCCTAAGCGAAGAGGTCTTTGACGAACTTGAAGGGGTTTTTTTAGAACCGTGTTCTTGTGTGTTCCTTCTTCTTGCGAAGTTTCCTCATGTTCTCTGCTCTTTGCAAGGTTGCCAACCAACACTTGATGTCCCGCTGGAGTAGCATGAGACCCTCTCTCTCTGCATCAGAGACCTTCTTCCGCTGCTTTCTCAGCTGCCTTCTCTCTCTGACCAGCCTTTCGATCTCTTGCTGCCTCCTGGATTTGGCTGGTGCTGGTGTTGCTTTGTCACTTCTCCTTGTGTTCACTCCAAAGCGTTCTTCTCCGTAGTGGTAGATGATGTCGCCCAGCCTTTCCAGCTTTTTCTCTGCTGTGCCCACTAGTTGCACCAGGATTTTTGTCAGGTCGTTGTTGACTGTTTCCCACTCTCTCTTTTCAACAGCTTTAGGCCACTTCACGCTCGGTCTGTGCTGATCTTTCCCACCTTGGGAGGTCTCTGTGGTTGGGTGGGTTCCTCCACCGGCATTTCTGTGTTTGTATTATCCTCCTCAGTGACAGGGGTGCTGATGCTCTACTTTGGTTTTTGTCCCGTCGCTGTGCTTCAATCGACTGATTTGACTGGTTGCTTCGTAAGAAGTACTGGCCAATGCGAGGCCCTTGTCTCTGCTCTCTCAAGCACCCTCTCTTTCCTTGGTGGGTCCTCAACCCCCTGAATGATGTTATTTTCGCCCATCCACAGGTGCACACATGAAGTGAGTGTCCTGCTGCTGCTGTGGTTGTGTCATGTGCCGTGTTCTTTCTCGTAGTCGTGTCCGTTCCTGGATCTGTAGCCATGTTGTCAGTCGTCGAGCCAAATTATCTAAATTACAAACATGTCTTAAGGACATAAAAACCTGGATGAGCCTCCAAGACTCACTGTCTAAAGATATAGTTACTCTAAATAGTATTACCTTGGCCTCTAGCACCACTGTCAGGAATCTTGGAGTTATCTTTGATCAGGACATGTCATTTCATTCTCACATAAAGCAGACCTCTAGGACTGCCTTTTTTCATTTACGTAATATTACAAAAATTAGACACATCCTGTCACAGACGGATGCAGAAAAACTAATCCATGCATTTGTTACTTCAAGGCTGGATTACTGCAACTCTTTATTATCAGGTTGCCCCAATAAGTCCATTAAAACGCTCCAATAAATTCAGAATGCTGCAGCACGAGTACTGACAGGAACTAGGAAAAGAGATCACATCTCTCCTGTACTAGCTTCTCTGCACTGGCTCCCTGTAAAATTTAGAATTGAATTTAAAATCCTCCTCCTCACCTACAAAGCTCTTCATGGTCAGGCCCCTTCATATCTTAAAGAGCTCATATTACCATATTACCCCTCTAGAACACTGCGTTCTCTGAATGCTGGGCTACTTGTGGTTCCTATAGTCTCTAAAAGTAGAACAGGAGCCAGAGCCTTCAATTACCAAGCTCCTCTCCTGTGGAACCAGCTTCCAGTTGTGGCTCGGGAGGCAGACACTCTCACCACATTCAAGAGTAGGCTTAAGACATTCCTCTTTGATAAAGCTTATAGTTAGGACTGGATCAGGTGAGTCCTGAACCATCCCTTAGTTATGCTGCTCTAGGCCTAGACTATCGTGGGATTTCCCATGATGCACTGAGCTCCTCTCTTCCTCTCCCTCCCTTTCTGCACTCATTCATGTACCATTAATGTATGTTACTAACTTAACTTCTTCCCCGGACTTCTTGTTCTTTCTCGTCTCGCAGGTTCTCATGGATCCTGGTGGAACCTCCTGCCATGGTTTGGCCACTGATTTTATTGTTACTATTGTTATTACTATTATTATTACTACAGATACTATTATTACTATTATCACTGCTCATTGTCCCCCATCGTTGTTGTCATCTCCCCCGATAGTCTAGGCCTATAGCAGCATAACTAAGGGATGGTTCTGTCTGTCTCAGACAACGATGATATATATAGATATAGATATATATATTATGTTTGTTTTCTTTTTCTTTTTTATTTACTTCTATATAGGTTTATTTGGCAAGGAAAAAATGATGATAGTTTTTTGTGATTTCATGTCAAATGTGCACCAAACTTGCACTGTGCTGCCTAATCAGCATAAACACAGCCTTAGTTGTGCATCCCCTTCCACTGTGACCCAAATACGTTGGTTTGGAGCCAATAAATTACCAAACAGGCACAGCTGCAATAAAAATAAATATAGAAAATTGCATAAACACTAAGGCTCTTTTTTTCTTGCATGCTGGTAACACCAAGTCAAATATTCAAGCTTTAAAAAGCTAAAAATATGCTAACTTCTAATAAGATTAAAAATTGTTTAAGAAGTTGTCCATCTTAACACTGTAGATGGTGCCACAAGCCATTCTTTGTATAGCTTTTTATAACTTGTATTAAGTTCAATCAACAGCTGTTTAGTCCCTGACATGCATTCGATTTGAATTCCATTTACAAGAGCAGTTTCTTCATTTCACATAAATCACATTACCACAAACATCTGCAGTATATGGGAAACGTGAAGCCATTACCAAACAGGTGCTGATGCAAAAAAATATAAATTGCGTAAACACTGTGTATTCTTCTTGTATGCTAGTAACACCAAGTCAAATATTCAAGCTTTAAAAAGCTAAAAAATATATATGTAACATTTTTGGCAATTAAATTTAGTTGTACATCTTACCATCTGTAGATGGTGCCATAAGTCATTCCCCACTGTGTTGTTGTAGGCAAAGTGATTGAGGTAACTCTGGAAACAAAAGAAAAACATAATACATTTCAGAAGGGTAAGTTGACTGAGGTTCTGATTGAGGTTAGCTTAACTGCTATTGGAGCACAGAGCAAAAATGGGCAGGACTTTGAATGGGTCAATTGTGCCAGCAAAAATAGAAACATACACTGAGTCCCTGGACAAAGACACGCTCCGAGAGGAAATCAGACAGCATCCTCAACACAGCTGCACCCTGAGGAGTCACAGACACACAGACAGTGGCAAGGGATCAATCGATAAATCAGTTTAGGACATTTTTCTATTGTATAGCTCAAAATATATACAGTGCAATGTACAGTAGTTGAACAATGCCAGTAACTCAATGATGTCCAGTTGCTGAAAATTCTGGTTTTCAAACTGCATTTTCGTAGACGTGTTTAAGCAGTAACATATTAAAAAAGAAGATGTTGCTGATGTCTGTGTACCTTGCTGTATGAGATGGCATCAAACTGCTCAGTGATCTGGTCTGGCAGGATGATACTGTCTTCTTTAGATGACAGAGGATGAGAGGAGGCCAAAGCATCGACTGCAAACACCCTGTGGATGTCATCAAGTACTATCAAGTCTTTCTGGAGCAAGCAAACAAACAGAAATGTATTAAGATTTCAGATGGAGTGCAAAGTTTATCAAATTTACTGATAAGAGGACAGTGTCAAGTCCAAATGCATGTGACATTGTGTTCTCACCATGTTCCAGCTGGGCTCAGCGTGGTCTGCTCCCAGGTAAGACACATATGAAGCAAAGCCCTCATTCAGCCAGACCTCATTCCACCAGCGCAGAGTCACCAGGTTTCCAAACCACTGCACAAGAGAGGACATCGGTCAATTTGTTAACTAATCAATGAGTAAATATAAATATATATATATAAATAGGTATAATACAAAAAAATCACCATGTGTGCTAGCTCATGAGCAATGATGGTGGCAGTGGTCTCTTTATTTCTGTTGGAGGAGGTCATGGGGTCATAGAGAAGGTTGGTTTCTCTGTACGTCACCAGACCCCAATTCTCCATTGCACCAAAGAAGAAGTCTGGCAGAGCAATTTGGTCTGTGAGGCAGAGGGCAGGTTTAATGCAGATTAACAGAACTGAACTTAAAGTCATGTCAATATACCCTACAGCCTTACAACTTTGGCTTGTTTGGTTCTGAAAGGTTCTTTTACTTTGTGGTAAAGAGGGACATTGGACTGTTGCAGTGAGAATTCAGTTAAGTTCTATGATGGCTTAAATGGTTGGAAGTTGTATTTAAAGAGTGTAGTTACAACATGAGATAACCATTAAAGGTACAGTGGTTTTAAATGTTGAATGGACTGTACTTATATAGCACCTTTCTAGACTTTCGACCACTCAATACACTGTACACTACATGCACACTCACCCCATTCACACACATTCATACACTGATGGCAGTGGCTGCCATGCAAGGTGCCAACTGTTCACCAGAACGGAAACTAATCATTCAAAATTATTTAAAAGTGGCCTTTCTCTTACAGCCATCTGTTTATGTAAGCACAGACAGACTGCAATATTTTAGGCATGATTCAATCAAATGATTATAAAAGCAGGCTCACCTGACTTGCTCAGAGGGTAGGAGATGTTATAGTACATCTGGAAGAAGTCCAGTACGGGTCCAGTCACATTGAGGGCGTAGTTTCCTTGTCCCTGGTCAATGGCTGTCCTGCGAGCCCAGATACGGATCTGAACACATAACAGCAAATTTATGTGTATGCAAGTTTTAAGACTTTTATAAACTTACAAAAACAAACATTACAAATTATTTTTCTTGCACACAAAACATTTTCATGTACAGCTTAAATTATTAGGTGATTAAAGCTGCAGTAGGTAACTTTTACAAAAATAACTTTTTGTCATATTTACTGAAACTTTCACTATATCCTGACAGTAGTACATAAGACAGATAATCTGTAAAAAAAATCAGGTTCCTCTGGCTCCTCCTAGTGCTCCTAATGGCACTTACAAGAATCCACCGGGCCTGAACAAAAACAACCAATCAGAGCCGAGAAAGATAGTTGATTGTTGAGTCTCATTTCCAGGTCCTCAACCTGATATTTTTAAAGATTATCTGTTTTATGTCCTACTGTCAGGATATAGTGAAAGCTTCAGCAAATATGACCAAAAAAAAATGTTCTGCAGTTTTAAAGGGATGAATGCCATAGACAGTTACCAGAGTGTCTCCTTGTGTAGCGCTGATGTTTGAGTACTCAGATACAATGATGGCCAGTAAATAGGTGGACATTTTCTTGGTTGGTTCAAACCTGGTCTGTGTCACAGCTACTCCATCGATACTGGTGTTAACAATATCTGAAAAGATACAGACACACAGTGAAACAGACTCTACACAATGGGATGTAAGTAATACATTTATACTTTTGATGTTTTTAACAAAAGTTGATAAATGTTTATGTTGGTTTGTTGGTTTATGTCTGTATTGCCCAGACAGCAGCTCTCTGTCTGCTAGCATACGCTCCCTCATGGGTTCAGTTTGATTCTTTTCCTAATCAAGTTATTTCATTGCAGACAGTACTGTATTTGTTGTTTTATGCAATGTTACTATACATAGCAGTATTTGCATTAAAAACTTTTTCCGACTATGACAGCTTTTGTCCCAAAGCTCTTTGTTAATGTAGTTAACTTAGTAATTTTATAGATATTAATATAGAATGGGCACTATATCAGCTTCAGTTTAGATGCTGTACCTCTCATTGGCATGGATCCATTTGGGCTAAACTGAGGGAGATTATTTGTCTGTTGGTTGGTGGGTTGAGCAGCCAAGTTCTCATGGTTTTTGGTTTTCTTTAGTTATTTCCCTTTTTATTTAGTTTTCTCCTCCTCTTGTGTCTTGTTTGAATTCACTTCCTGCCTTTGTCTATTTTCCCTCCAATTTTGATTATCTACCCCGTCCTGATTATTTTGATGTGTTAACTTATCCTTCACTTCACCTGTGTCTTTGTGTTCCCCTGTTTTTGTGTCAGTTCATCCTGGTTTCATCCCAAGCTGTTCCTGGTTGTTTTGTGAATGGCTACTGGTGTTTCTGGTTGTTTAGTCCCTTGTCTTGTCCCTCTGTTTGATGTTTTACTTTTTGCTTTGCCTTGCCCACCTACCTGCTTACACACACACACACACATGATATCAGTGGCCAGTGTTTCGGGACTTCCGGTGTAGCCAGCGGATATCCAGATGAAGGCTGATTTGTAGTGGTATGTAGGCTCTACGTCAAAACCCTGGAACTCTTGCTCGTCTCTCTCCTCAATCTGTCTTGTGTTTTACAAATTTTTTTGTAAGAAATTTTTAACACAGGGCTCCACTACAGGACAGATTTGGTAATAATGGTAAATAGACTGTACTTATATAGCACTCTAGTCTTTCGACCACTCTAAGCGCTGTACACTACATTCCACACTCACACACTGATGGCAGCAGCTGCCGTGCAAGGTGCCAACCTTTCATCAGAAATCACACACATTCACAGCATCAAGAGCAATTTGGAGTTCAGTATCTTGCTCAAGGACACTTCAACATACAGAAAGATGAGCCAGGGATCGAACTGCCAACCATCTGATTAGGGGATGGCCGCTCTACCTTTGAGCCACAGCTGCCATAATAATGCAGGACCCAGTTGATATTGTACCCAGTGGTGCAAAGATCAGCCCAAAATTTGCCAGCCATCAAGTAATTACGTTAAAAAAAACTCACTGAAACACAGTAAACCTGAGCCTTTGGGACCTTGGAGGTCGGGGCCAAGAGGTAGTTGACTGCCTGAAATGAGTTTGGCTGGGAATGTAACCTTCAAAACTCTGTGGACCAATCATCTGATTGATTTTAACTGCGGATGCAAATACACCTCTGTTTCGATACATACATACAGCACTGACCTTTTTCCATGCCATTGGATAGAGCTACAGTTCCAGGGGGGTGGATGAGAGTTATATCGAAAACGGCTTTCATAGCTGGCTCATCAAAGCAAGGAAAGGTCTTCCTGGCATGAGTTGGATGCATCTGAGAGGTAGCAACAATCCTGAGAATAAGCAGAAAATTCTGAACACAGTGCCAATGAACACAATGTAGGCATCTGAAATATGCTCACCAAGCTAAATGTAAATGGCGATATAGAGGGACATAATAGAGAACGTACCTTCGGACTCCATCTTCCTCGTATTCACTCCTGTAAAAGCCTGCCAAGTCATCAGCTAGTTCTCCAGTGAACTCTGTGTACAGCTCATACTTCTGTCCTTGAGTTAATTTACTATTCAGCTGGATAACCAGATACTGGGTCTCAGACTGCAGCCAGGAGGATTTAATTGTGGGAGCAGATCCACCACCTGCGGAAGAAATAGAATTATGGGTAAAAAAAGTGATGTAGGATAATGTAGGATGCCAAGTCCTACCAAAAGAGTCTTGTACATATTCATTACTAGAGATGTATTCATCACCTTAAACACATGAAACTTTTACTTTAAAAAATCTTTTAAAAAATGGGTAACATGAAAGACCAGACCAGAACTTTATTGTTGTATAGTAATATGTGAAAAGCTAATATGGAAGAGCTGCTAACCCTGAGTCTGTCTTCTTCTATATGTGTGTGTGTGTGTGTGTGTGTGTGTGTGCGTGTGCGCGCGCGTGTGTGTGTTTGTACATTACCTGAAGCGATGAGCCTGGCAATGTGTGTGTTGTTCAGCTTAGTGTACTTGAGTTTGTTGGAGTGGATCAGGATCAGATCAGTTTCTCTCACGCACTTAAATATCAGAGTGGATTGGCCTGCGGAAAAATAGGAAATGACAAAGACATTCATTCTAGATCCTGCATCTTGCTAACAGTCAAAAACACATAATGGGAGGCTGTGGTTTGGGTGGCAGAGGTTCGATTCCAGTAGAAATGTCCTTGGGCAAGATACTTAATAAAATAGGTGTGATTTTGTGTTTAGTATAATTTTGTGCATTTTGGATAGGAAGCTCTGTATCGCTCCTGATGAGCAGTTTGTACTGGCAGAGTGTGTACCCTCTGCCATCAGTGTATGAAAATGTGTACCCTCTGCCATTCTCCACCAGCAGCAACTTTAAGAGACAAATAAACAATAATTCTGTAAATAAGAAGCCTTGTTAATCACCTGTAAAAATGTAGAGGCCGGAACTTGGTTCAGGGCTGAGGCGAGGCCACAGGGTGATGTTGTAGCAGTCAGGGACCAAATCAGTGGGAAGACGAAATCTTAGGGGAATAAACAGAAAGGTCATTGAACTGAATGAAATCATGTGTTTACTTTGTTGATTTATACGATGCGTTAAGTAGTAGTGAAATAGAAAAGATGAGAAGCTGCTCACATAATGTAATCCATCGTCATTATTCTAGGAAGTCTGGATATATTCATATCCATGTACTTTACATTGGGCAGCATTATTGACTGTGAAACTGCTTCATAATGTTTTATGAGTCACAATGTGAGAAAAATCCCACAGTGTGATTATAGTAATAAAATATATATGATTTACTGTAAAGATAAATATTGATATATTTCCATGTCCAAGCATGTACGTCTTTATTTGCATTAACAAAATTGCCATCACCTGCTAATAAAACTTCAATCATCCTAAATAACACAAAAGGTCATTTGTCATTGCAATCCAAAACAACTCTTATGAGCATCTTAGACTATTTTCTGAAATGTTCACTGTCTCCTAACAGCAGTACATGAGGCAGATCATTCCTGGCCTACTTAAGTTATGATAATGAAGACAATTGGAGAACAATTACAAGTTATGATTTCAGCTGGCTTGAAACATGTGGAGTGCATATAGCAGGGAGTTCTGGGTAAGCAACCCCTAGGTTTGGGCTAAGCCCCAAATATTTACATACATGGTCGCTACAGTTAAAAAAAATACATACAGATACAATCATGTGAAATCTGCGTAGAACATAACATCAAATGGCCCAAAAGCAAAGTAAAACCTGAACAAATAGACAGATTCAACAACAAAGGCCGCCATAACGGTAACAAAAACTGATAATATTGGAAAATTAGTTCTGATAATGTAACTCATGTTGACAATGTCCATCACTAAGAATCAAGAAACATAGGTTGGGAAGTGTGTACCATCCCCAATCACAAAAGCTTATGGGATTTTGAAGAAAAAATCTGCAGGGAAACTAAGATGGACAGGGTGACTGCATTGCCGCTTGCACTAATGAGTATGAGAATGCAAACTAATTTACTTTTTATGTCATGTACTATGATTTTATCACATAGTATATGGATTGTTCAGCAGGACTTTTTTGGGGGAACAATTTAAAGAGGTAACATTCTGTAATGTGGAAACAAACACATAAGAGAATGCATTTTTGTTTTTGTGGGGGAATGTAGTGGGAAAATACATTCAGGGATAAGGTTCTGTGAACATGAAGCAAACTATAGTATGTTGTGCTATTTCATGTTTAACTTTACAGGCTTACAGTATAATATTTTATGTTCATGTATGTTCATCGTCATGTATTCACACTCTGGTTGTCTCACACTAGTTAGGACAGAGTTATTCAGTGTGCCATGAGCTAAGCACATTCCAAAGACCAAGGCTGTCTCCTGGAGAGTAGGGCATCAGATGTGTTAACTGTTATGACTACCGCTTATCAGACATTAGACGTCACCAATAGACATCCTTGGGAAAGAGGCATATAATAGAGCGATTTTCTTTGTTCTGGTCAGTTGATTCTCAAGACAACTCGGTTTGCTTGTATCCTGTGTTGATGCAAATAAATCTTGCACATGGAGTGAAACTGTCAATTCTCTTTGCTTTCTGTGAGTCTGTGTCACCATTCTGGGTACCTTCAGTGACAGTTTGTGGTCTCTCACTATAGTCAGATAGCTAAAAGTTTATGTCAGATAGACATCTATTGAGGTGCATTGAGACAAGAAAAATGAAACCACAACAGATTCCCCAGAACTATGTCAGAGTGATGTTCCAACAGGGATAAAATCGCACTGCGTCTTAGAAATCTTCATTCATGGATGACTTAAAAGAAACTTTGCAGAAAGACAAGATCATACTTTCTATGCTTTATTCAACAAATAGCTACCACAGCTTCTAGGGCAGCTGAGGTTCAGCCATTTTAGATTTTGTTCCATGAAGAGTTACAGTCTACAAAAGCGATTTAAATAAACCAGAATTAGGCATATCCCAATATTTACTGATCCAAGTTTATTTCTCATCCATGTTGTATTGTATTGTTTTTTGTATTGTAGGGACATATGCAATATCATCCTTCGAAGGACACAGAAGCATCAAACCTTTTGTCGAACCAAAGTCTTACCTGTCCCAAGGAGCTGTGACGTCACCTGTCAGGGCAATGGTCCACAACGTGACAATGGTGGCCACTGAGACCAGGGCTAAGACCACAGACAGAATGCACAGCTTGCTGACCCGGCAGCCTTTCCCCATGGCCTAACAAACAGCACACAGCTGACAGAAGTCCTGCAGATAGATCCAAACTGAACCACTGAGAGGAAAGCCTTCAGCTTCACCTTCCAGCAGCTGTTAGATTACTGTTATCATACAAATGCTATAATGAAAGGCCTGCTTAAAACTATACGTCTGGTTCGCAGTCTCACTTGCAGAATGACAAACAGAAGTGACTGCCAACATTTAACTTCCCCCCCCATGAGAATGGTGTAGCTGTTGATAGTGAGTGATAAGACTGATGGATTAGGTTTTAGTGGTTTAGGTTTAGTTCACATAAGCCATAAAACACTGCCTGTCTGTGGAGAACTCACAAGTCAGTGATGTTAAAACTTTATTGCATTTGTCGCGCTGTGTTCATAGGTCAAACCTTTTTCTGTTTGAGTGGTTAGCAGCAAATACTATGAGGCAGGGACGTGTCCAGAAGGGGGGCCTGTGGTGGCCACCCCTGAAATATGATTGGCCACCCCAAGAACCACCCCATTATCCTTACCTCTTCCACTCTGCGTTGTCTTTCTTTCCCATTTTTAAAAATGCACTGTATTACATTTCTTTTGGAATATAATACTATATAGGTATGTTTTCGTTTTCATATCTTAAAGAGCTCATAGTACCCTATTACCCCACTAGAACACTGCGTTCTCTGAATGCTGGGCTACTTGTGGTTCCTATAGTCTCTAAAAGTAGAACAGGAGCCAGAGCCTTCAGTTACCAAGCTCCTCTCCTGTGGAACCAGCTTCCAGTTGTGGTTCGGGAGGCAGACACCCTCTCCACATTCAAGAGTAGGCTTAAGACATTCCTCTTTGATAAAGCTTATAGTTAGGGCTGGATCAGGTGAGTCCTGAACCATCCCTTAGTTATGCTGCTATAGGCCTAGACTATCGGGGGATTTCCCATGGTGCACTGAGCTCCTCCCTTCCTCTCTCTTTCTGCACTCATTCATGTCCCATTAATGCATGTTACTAACTTCACTTCTTCCCCAGAGTTCTTGTGCTTTCTCGTCTCACAGGTTCTTATCGATGCTGGTGGAGCCTCCTGCCATGGTCCTGCTAGATTGCCATTGCCAATACTGTTGTTGCTGTGCACCTGTCTGTCTGTCTGTCTCTCGCGCTCTCTCTCTCTGTGTCTCTCTCTCTCTCTCTCTCTCTCTCTCTCTCTCACCCCAACTGGTCGAGACAGACGACCACCCACCTAGAGCCGAAGGATCTGTCCTAGGTTTCTGCCTTTTAACAGGCAGTTTTTCCTTTGCCCTTGTCGCCAAGTGCTTGCTCGGTGGTACTGTTGGGTCTCTGTAAATAATGTTATGAGGAGTTTGGTCTAGACCTGTTCTATTTGAAAAGTGTCCTGAGATAACTTCTGTTATGAATTGGCACTATACAAATAAAATTGAATTGAATTGAATTGAAT
The DNA here is from genome assembly GCF_905237075.1 of Dicentrarchus labrax. NCBI lineage: Eukaryota > Metazoa > Chordata > Actinopteri > Moronidae > Dicentrarchus > Dicentrarchus labrax. Next base: position 27,350,919 of record NW_026136720.1, read on the forward strand.
TGAATTGAATTTTCATTAGTGTATAATCACAATCACATGAAAATAAGATTTTTCTTTTTTCTTACCTTAGAAGTAGCCGTTTTTATCTACAGATAACAGTGGTTACATATTGAACCCCCATGCCCAGAATAGACAAACCAAACACTGGCTGTAGAAAGGGGCATTTGTGACTTTTGGCGTGTTTCACAGCCACATAGTTTCTCTCTCGCACTTGGAAAGAGAGGGTGAAGCAAGTGAGTTGCAGTTACACCGCTAGATGCCACCAAATTCTAAATAAGGCAGCTAAATAACACTCCAAAGTTTTGGCGATGAAAAACTAGCATGGCAATTGATCCCTTGACCTCTGACCTTGAGATATCTGAATGAAAATGGTGGGGGACACCCACTTTATGCTAATCCCATGTAGTTTCGGGCAAAACAGCAGTAACTATGTGATATATAGGGTTGGCTTGCCCGTGCCTCACAGAGAGGACTGACTGTGACCCTAACTATGCTTACCCCAAAACAGAGAAATTAATCATTTTGAATTTGATTTGGCGTGCAGACTGAGTGGGACTAATTAAGTTGAGTAAAGTTTAGGATTTTGCACAGCTACACTTGGTGGTGGCAAGAAAAGCATGCAAAGCGGTATGTTTTCTTTTGTGTGAGCACCTTGAGCAGCTGTAACGAACTAATTTCCCCTCGGGGATCAATAAAATATTTCTGATTGTGAGGCTGTAATTTTAGTAATTAAAGCAAATAAGAGACGTGTGTGTGTATGTGTGTGTGTAAGTGCGCACACACTTCCTCCCACTTCCCGTTTGTTGGGCAAACTATAGTTGTCTAGATGTCTTAGAATAATCAGTACAGAATAAGCAGAAATACTGTACATTCAGATTCAAATAGAGCACAACAGTAAATTCTTAACAAACATGTTTATTCTCATTCCATACAGTATGATTGTTGCCTTCAAATGTCTAAAGTGTCAGCACAAGATGGGAATCGTGTGTAAAGTGATAATTTTTTTACCTTCAGATGTACAGTAATAACCTGTGCACATATTGACATTATATCCAGTTTACAAAATTGTACATAATCCTTTAGTGTGCATTAGCTGTAAAGCTTTTGCAAGTAATATGTATGGCCACAGCTATATTTTTTAGATTGATCCAAACATAGATGATAACCGTGGCAGGGATTGTCAGGGATTCCCTTCTTTTATCCAAACAAAGGTAGAAACATAATAATACCTGGTTCAGGCTGACTCGTGATGTTCATAGCAGACAGCTATCATAACCAGAAAAAAATAAAGCTTTTGTAGAATTTAAATAATAAATAAAGGAATTCTTCAACAGCAATCCAGTTTGATCATAAATGATTTTGTATTTTGAGGGGTAATATCTTTACATTTTACATTTACTCTTGAAATTACAGAGCCCCTAAAGTGACATGTTAAAAAATAGAATAAAGTACATAAAGCTTCGCCATGTTAAATACAGAGAAAAGCACAGTACAAAAATGCAGCTAATTTGGATCTTTCCTCAGCTGATATTAACTGAAGGCCAAAGAGGATGCAATTTTGTCATTTCAGGAAAACAACTAGATTAAATTAAAAATGTCCTCTTTAGCCCGCTTTCTAACATTTAATTTTTAATTAGTACTCCCAATCCCAAGAATTTGAGATACACTGTAATTCTCTTTTTTAAGCTTAATTTCAACCAAACTGAGATGCAACAAAGCTTAGGCGAGCAAACTTTGTTTATTTCAAATATCGGATTATATTTGTAAAAAATTTTTTTTCAAGATTCATACTACCTCTGTCAAGCAGAGCTAGAGTAATCTGCTTTCAGTTGATGTTGTGTGAAATCTTCCACCAAGCAAAATTCATTTTTATGAAAAAAATAAAATGAATTACAGAAAGTAAAAGTAGAACTAATGTAAGGCACCATTAGGGCTTTTCTTCAGCCTTGAACCAGTCCAGAACATTCTGCTTGTTCTCTGCGATCCATTTAATGTTGGCAATTGTTCTCTCAATAGACTGATCCACAGCCAGGGTCCCGGAGCCGAAACCAACTTCAGCGTTATCTTCCTTGAACTGCTTCAGCTGTTACAACAAGCAAAAGATAAAATGAGTGTCTGGATTGGGGAGGTGAGGCAGCCTACTTTATTTTTGTTAGACCCTTCCCTTGACTTTGAAAAAGATGCAATAGATCTCCGAACAATGTATGTACAGCAAACATAACAAATAGGTAAAAATACAGCCACTCGAATAATCACATTGTGTTAAACTATGATTGGAAAGTCCCTGTTTGTGGGAGGGGTTTAGCAAATTACTTGGGATTTCTTAATTTTAAACAGATTTTGACTTTGCATTAAATTAAGAAAAAAATCCACTACAGCATTAGAGCTTCATTAGTGCCTCATTTAATTAATTTTAGACTTTAAAGCTGCATAGATAATTTTTTATAAAAATAACTTTTTGTCATATTTGCTAAAACTTTCACTTGACTTTGACAGTAGTACATGAGACAGATAATCTGTGAAAAAATCAGGTTCCTCTGGCTCCTCCTAGTGCTCCTAATGGCATTTGCAAGAATCCACCGGGCCTGAATGAAAACAACCAATCAAAGCCAAGGAA